>NC_136059.1:391388168-392135668 GCF_964261635.1 Lissotriton helveticus
GTAAAATCCAGAATACGGCTGCACAGAGGTAAGTAAACAAACAAATTACTAAAACAAATTTCGTTGTGCGTACTGCATCGCATTTGGAGATGCAGCACGCACAGTGAAATTCGTTTTATTTATTTATTTGTTTACTTACCTCTGTGCGACACTATTCCGTATTTTACTAACCCCCATCCAGCCCCTCACCCACCCTGCGTCACCGCCCGGCAGCACTCCCACCACGGGTCGCTACAGCACACTTGGTTCGGCTGCCACAAGTATTCCATTATTTGAACGCAGTGCACCAGGGATCCTAAGCAACCCTGTAGAAAAGCTGCATCAATGTGGATTAATTCAGTCCCTTGCCCAATAATCGTAAGGGCACAAGCCCATTCTGTAGTGAGGGCTGGACCTTACTTGCGCACATTGCTATGTTAGCATAGGCTTATTACAAATTTAAACACCATTTTACCTTTTTGCTGCTTTTGCACACAACACTATATGTAACTGTTGTTGTAAGTTAGGCTGCGTGAATTGCTTCACATGAGATTGGCTTGTTTTCAACGTTCCTAGACTTACAGCTCGACCTTAGTCTGCACAGTGAGTGCTGAAGCCTCCAAGGTTATCAAAACAATGTTCGGTGTTGTTTGGGCTGATCGTCTCATGCACTAGACATAACATGCACGCAGCTGCAGCTAACTGAAATCCTGGCGTCTTTAACATCACACTGCATGCATGATTTAGACACTCTGAAAGGAAGCCCGTTTCTAGAGAGACAGAGAGCTATTGCAGATCCTGATGTGAATACCTTCTGCTGATCTTGGAGTTATGGGGTCCCCTATTCAAGCCTAAGAGACCGTCTATATTTTATTAAACATAGTTCATAACTCGGATGGGTGGCATACTAGATGCTATATAACCTGTTCCCACCATCATTTTAAAATGATTTCTCCTTTTGTGTTTTATGGAGTTGTAACAAAGCTGAAAGTATTATTTTTAATCATATGTCTGCTTATGCCCACAAAAAAACTGCATCTTAAAGCACGCCGTTAAAATAAATATTTTAAACTTTATCGTGTGTTTTTCTTTACCCATGTTGTGGACTGGTATGAGAATATAATGAAAGAGTGTTCTTGATTCCCACCATTCCTGAAAGTAAGCTAAGTCGCATGTTCTGGGCTATCTAATCATTGGTACCTTTGCTATAGGACGAAGAGCTAATGTGACACTGATGCCAGTCGGTTAGGGGTTCTAGGTACTGAGGTGAGTTTTTTTGGTACACCAACATTCAATGATGTCCTGGGTCTCTGTGCACAGTTCAGTGTGTGAGCAGGATCCCTGCAACAATTCCCCACAAGATTCTTTTCCCTGTTATGCAAATGTTGTTTCTTCAAAACAGCAAAAGCTCCAGTAAGCGATATCGCAAGATGCACATGTGACAAAGGGCCAGGATATAATATTTCTGGATTAGGAAAAAATAAGCCTGAGAGAAGCTGAAATCTGAATGAGCCCAATCTAAACCCAATGCTTACTCCGCAGAAAATAAATCTTGAATATCTTCAGTCAGACCAAGATAATGAACCTTCAACAGATCAAAATCTATGTTCATTAAATAACTCCTTTAAATCAGCTGACCTTTCTTTTCTGGGAAAATATGACATTAACAACTCTGCATATGTCACACCCCGATGATCACTCCCCCAAGCTCCCTGATACTCAATAGCATGGGTGTGATTACTGCAGCATTAAACTTTTACTCTGACAAATTAAACATACTAGTAGAACTGCTTAACACTCTCGCTAGTTATATCACTGGAATTGACTCCAAGTTACTTAAACTGACAAACTAAGTTGTAAGGGACCAATCAGACTAAGACAACCTATTCATTACTTGCACGTGTGCCAAACTTATAGATAAACTCTCAGATCTCCCGAATATAGTTGGGTTCTTGTTGAGGAAGTTAAAACCATGTCCTCATTACAAAGTCCTAAGCTTGTCAATACTACAACAACAGTGGGTCATAGACAAAGTTCATGTCAAGCCAGTGACGATCCAACTTCTCAAGCAACACACTCAGAGTTGAATGGAAAAACATATATGGATAAGCAATACAACATAAGTAAAGCACAGGATATTCTTGTAACTAGAAAATCAGACGTGGATGAAAATACACCATCAGTGACAGCATATGAGGGTGAAATCTTCCATGTAATATACTACATTAATTCCTCCACTTGCACCAAAACAAATAGACTAACAAAAAAGGGCCAGGAAAAGGCAAAGAAAGCCACAAAATAAAGCTAATCATTTTTGTGAAAGACAGCTAAGACAGAGAAGCAAATGGACTGCTATCCAATCTTTAAATTTATCACACAGGGTAACCGACAGACCAAATCTGCAAGAGTGGAGAGGCTCCAGCCAACCTAATCCAGAGTATCCCATGTGGACGAAACAGGAGAAATCTCATCAAATGCCAGTGAGGGCACTCAGACCTATCACGCATCAGACACCAGAAAAGATACAGCAGTAATGATCGCCAAGATATATTGGGCTGCATCTCCTCTGTGAAATAAGTTGTACATGCATCAAAAGGCACCCACAGTATTTCAGCATTAACGCAGTAAAAGAAATCAAATCAACAACCAATTGTATCTGCACACAAGGTAATAAAGATCAACCAAACAAGGAACTACAGGATAGTGGGGCAAAACCGGGTAATATCCAAGGTTGTTATTTTTCAACCAGTGAACCCCCCATGATTCGAGGTTCTAAACTAAGGGCAGACTTCCTCAACAGAAAAAGCATCAGCATAAACCAGGATAAAAGTCCCTCAAATCAGATTCTCTTTATTCCATTATATGAATCAAGATGGTTACACAACATTCTTAACAGTGGCAATATATTGAAATTGCTCACATCAGTTCCGGAGGTTTCACATCTCGCAACCAACGCCCATGACTTTGTACAATTTTAACATGACCTGACTATTTCACTGAGGGAATTTACTAGCACTACATGGCTAAACAATGATATTGCAAACAAGGTTATTGAAAATGGCCAATATTTTGCCGGATGGGGAATAGAGATCAAGAAAAGCAACAATACAAACTATCCCTCCTGAATGCTGTGTAAGATTGAAGTGTGATCAGAGACTATAATGCATAATCCCAGGTGGGATCAGGGGGTGACCCTGGCCTGAGCTAGCTCACACAGACTATTTTCATAATAATGCTGTGGTATAACATCAGTTCCAAAAACATTGAGACCTGAGCTGGGGGAAAAGGAGGGTGGTGTGGGAGAGCTGAAATTCATGTGGGGGATACTAGCTAGAAGCACTTTTACATGTGGCTCCAGATTGCTGTATGTTGTTTATGTTCTGAAAAAACAATAAAAATGATAATAAAGAAAAAAAAACTATCCCACACTACTGAGCCCTACAATCTCATTGAAGAAATATGAACTACTAGCCTAAATAACATCCAAGTTCTCGGAATAAAACACTGCAATGTTAAGAAGAGGTGTTGGCCCCCTTTTTAATCCTACAATACCCTGAGGACTGGTAAGTTCAAGTTCATGTGTATGCAAACAAATTCCAAAGAGGTAAGGCCTAAGACAAGATTGGGCTTGGCTTCTAACAAAATACTCACAACTGGAAACCCAGAGGAAGATGATGGTTGATTGCCTCAGCCAAACCCCAATTACCTTTTAGTCTTTATTCCTGTAATGCACACAGCCTTTCTAGATTGCTGGATGTTCGTGATACAAAAACCTTTCTACAGAAGTTTGATATACTGATGTTCCAGGAAAAATGGAATGAAGCTAATATTGTGATCTTAGGATTTCAGAAATTTTCCATCCTAGATATCTGCTCATTAACCTTCAGCCATGCAAAAGAAGGGCTCTCAGTATAGGTTGCTTTGGAACTCAACACAAAGGCACAATCTATTGATCTGCAACTACCATGGCTCCAATGTGCTAAATTACATGTCCACAACCGAACCATTCTACTGAATATCTACTTGAGTACAAAGAGAGCAATTAAATTAACCCAGTTTTCCACACTTTGTGAAAATATTAAAACTCTCTTTTAACAACACCCAGATGCAAGCCTAATTATCTCGGCTGACTTCAATACCAGCATCACCAAGAGTAAACGAAAGAGCAGTCTACAAAAAGATATAATTCAGTCTTGTTAGCACCACTTGGATAATATAGGTCTAATATGGCTAAGCAATAATTCATCTAATAATATAGCCACAGTGCCAACTTTCAGAAATTCCTCGTGCAACTCTGTAGTTGACTATACTTTCATCTCTAAGGTTTTGGCACCCACTATCCTTGGGTATCACATCAAAGCACAAGTTGAAAGCGACCACAGTCCTCAAATAGTAATTTTGGCACTTAACACCCAGTGCCAGCTGAGGTACAATAGCCTCAATCAAATGCCAATATTCTACAATTTGAGAAAAATTATTTGACAGTTATTCATACAGTCAGAAATATTGTGTTTTGCTGAAAATCAAAAAAGATCTGTTCTTTACGAATCTCAAAAGAGAATATTCATGGTGGAGACTTGGCCTCTAATATGCACATCATAAATAGAAAACTTTCTGGCAGACCTATTCGAAGGGGTCTCCCCTTTGTATCAATTTACAACCTCTGGTATTCCCATAAGCTTCATCAACTAAAAAAATTTTCACTAAATAAAGTTGCAAGCGTAGCCCACAGTAAAACCTATCAAGCCACAACCAACAAACAAAAGTGCACACTAAAAACATTGAGATCAGAATATAAAAAAAGAAATTTGGAGGGCTAACAGAACACACCATGAGTTGATATGGGCTAAGCTACACTATGCCAGTGATGGAGCGAGGGTGAAAACAAAAATGTTGGTATACCCCTCGTGAAGTTGGCTTTCCAGAACTATAATATGTACTTAATTGTGTGGTTTTAAAATTAACCAACGTAGAATAGAAAGCACACACACAAATACACGTGGGATACTAATATGCTTGTGTTGCAAACTTAATCCATTAATTATGTGAAGCCATTTTACTAATATAGTGCGGAAATTCTATAATCTAATGAAAAACTATGCATGTAAGCTTCCTAAATGTAAAATTGTGGCAGAAATGATGGAGAATGGTAAGAAAACCATGCATATGTGCAATCTAACGTTTAATTGTGTTTGTTTTTATAATAGTTTCGGTTATGGCCCATGCGGCCTAGATAAAAATTCAAGGTTTGCGAGATTCCAAAATAATGGGTTTCTACGCATGCGCGACTATGCTCGAGAGATGTGCAAGCAGTCTGTGCCTGTGCAGCGTGGGTCAAGGTCAGCGTGGCCTGAAGAGCAGGATGGTGCCAAGATTGAGATGTTCGAGTCATGAGCCTGAGAAAATTTGGTGAAGTGACAAGTTAAAGGACACGAGTGAAAAAAAATTAATAATAAACAATCGGAACTTTCATATGATCATAACGAATACTTGGCAGAAATATGGACAATGAGGAGATAAGATGATCCTCATCCACCCCTTGAATGGACCAATGAAAGCTGAGCGTGGACCCTAAAAGTTTCAAATTTTAGATAGATAGTTAGGGAAAAGGGTATAAAAGAGGTCGTTTGGAGGAAAGAAAGAAGCTTGCTTTTTAGTTAGTTTCTGCACCACGACATGCTGTCGGACTGATTGATTTTTCCATGGTGCAAAGACTTTAAATTTTTCCTGACTTTAACTTTTGATGGGGACGGAGTTTTGATGGGAGGTGTACATCGAGAAAGAATAGAGAGGCTGTATTTGGGAAATATTCTTCGCTAACTCTGAATTCCATTGCTGATATCATTGGTAATGTGGTTTTGACTTATTTTCTGAATTAGTCTGCTAATAAGTGTAAACTGTTTGATTAGCTCCTAGGATTTATAGTGATGGTTTGGAGGTTTGGTTTGGAGCTGCGCTGGATCAGTTTTTCTTGGTAGCAGGAGTCTGGTTGCTATAGGTTAACTTGGATAGGTAATGTATAGAATTAGTAGGGTAATGTATATAGAGTTTTGATGTACAGAAATTATGACTAACACTATATGTTGAGTCTGTATTACGTTATGTGTAGTTGGAATTTTGAGGCTTCTGGGAAGTAGGAAGCTGGTTACTCAGCCTAGGAAGAGGAAAGTGTGACATGTAAGTTACACATCACATAGTCTGTTTTAAACTGGTAACATCGTCGTGTGTTACAAGTTAGGGACATTTTACGTGTAAAAGTGGTGAATGTATAGAAAAGGATACCTGTGAAAACTTGGCTCTAAGTACAGGAGTCAAATGAACTCTGCATAAAACTTATCCCTAAGAGAGTAACAGAGTTGATATCGGAGCTTGAGAAAAGGGTAAGGTAGAGAGAAGTGCTACTTTATCAGCAAAAGTAAAATTCTGTGGTAGAGAAGAGGTAAGCGCTACCTACTGGAAATACAGAATACTTGTGAGTTTGAGGAAACTATCACTTTGGTTTTAGGGAAACAGACAAATGGAGATGTTTTATGTGGTTACTTACTGGTTTTAGATGTATAAAGGTGTAAATACAGTGTGCCGATAGTTTTTTAAAGGAGGGGTCAGCCGAAGCTGCAGAAGCCAGAGCAGGACTGACGTCAGAAGTGTCGCGCTGGGATTGGTCCACGTGACTAGAACGGAGTGAGCGTTGATTGGTGTGCTATCAAAAGTTGTGTAAGCATTGGCGGAGAGTGAATAGAACGTATTCTATTCTGATTGGTGCGTTAGTGTGAACTGCGCTGTGATGTGGTTGGTGCAGCGAAGCAGTCTGCGGAAGAGTACGCAATTGTTTGAAAGTCAGAAAACTATCGAAAAAGTTGAGTTTTATTATGGAGAAGAAAGGGAAAAACCTACACGGTTTAAGAAACTAAAGAATGTGTTTAAGAAGGATAAGGAAATAGTGACAAGAGAGGGAAAATTACTTCCTCCACCTAATATGTCTATCATACATGTATATGGTTAGAAAATTAGGCTAGATACACTAAGAATGACGGTGTATTAGCATTCCCAGAAGTAGGTTCTTTTAGCACTGCTGTACTGCGAAATTTGAGGGAAAATATGACTAAGCTTGAACCAAGACCGAGACAACTCAATTTGAGGCATTGGCAGAATGGGAGAATGAGATGCATGAATTAGAGCGAGAAAGGTTTGAGGAGTTCAGAGGACCTAGGAGTAGATTGCGAGGTTTATGGGAGTAGAATGCGGAGATGGAGAAACGCTGATATGTGTGTTGGAATGTATCCGGTAAGAACAGTTGATGAAATGGTAGGACGGAAGTGTACGGAAAAGAGAAATAATGTGGGACTCGAAAGAAAGAGTTTTGGGGATAGTGAGACAGAGGATGAAGTGTTGGAGGAGATATTAAATAGAAGATCCCCTCCATATCAACTGAGTTCTGTAACAGTGACTCCAAATGCTCCGCCAATGGAGACCAGATTTACTGGTACCCCAAGACGATTTTCTGAAATTAAAGACAGCACTGAGAGAGAGAAATTGAGATATGATTCTAAAGCCCCATTAATGGAAACCCGACTTACTGGTACTCCCAGACAAAATCGTGAAATTAGAGGTAGCATGGATAGAGCAGAGAGGAGATTTGAAGACAACCCAAGTACGTCCGAATATGTTTGGTATACTAATGAATTGACTGAAAAGATATAGGGACTCACTAAAAATATTGAAGCTGTGACTGTCCCAGTAACAATAGGTCCTGTGATTCCAGTGTTTGAAAACCAGAAAATAAAATAAACATTGTTAACTATCCCTTTGAATCAAAGCTTGCAAAAAGTAAGAGAAAAGGTTTATTAAGACTTATCTGAAGTTAGGCGTACTAGTCAGATAACTCCGCCTGATTTTACCTTTAATAAAAGTCTCCCATATAAGTGTCCAACGGGTGCGGAATTAGGTTCTGCAACACTCGAAAGAAGTGTAGAGAAAATTGATTTGCCACAAACTCCTGTAGGACCAACAGAACAGGAATTAAGTGATTGGCTTAAAACACTAAAAGTAAAGGATCAAGAACCTAAAGCATTAGATGTGGTCAGATTGAAGATTGATATAGAAGAATTAAGAATTGGAACACTTGGAACAGATAGTTTAAAAGCATACCAGGATGATGAATTAATGTTCATGTGTAAAAGCATTACATGGAGAGCTAAAAACCTGCATGATCGACTAGAAGGGTTGGCAAATGAACTCAATATAGAATTTGCAAAAATTAAAATATTACAAAAACTTTACAGAGTAGATTTTACTGAAAAAGATATTGACAATATAATTACTGCCAGGAGATTAACCCAGATGAAAGAATTGATTGTGTTGCTGAGGAAATGGGGAGATGTAGAACGGTGGAAGATTAAATGGACAAAGAAAAGGGAAGAAACCAATGATAAAACATCATTAGCGTTTCCAGTTAGAGAAAAAGAGCCTGTAGCGAATTAATTTCCTATGAGAGATATACCAGGAGGAGGGTATGTGCATGTTCCTTGGACTAGACAGGATATATTGTCATTTACAAATAATTTCCCCAGGCTGTGTGAGAAACCAGTGGAATGGTACCGACAATTGGATCGATTTGTAAAAGTTTCAAAAGTATTATGGGAAGATTTAGATGGGTTGTTTGGCATAGTAGTACCAGCAGACGTATGGTATGAATGTAAAATAACGGTGGATTGGCCAAAAACTGAATATCCAAGAGATCCTAAAACAGGTTTTCCTGGACCTGAGGTAATGCGAAAGTATGAACAGCTAATAGTATTCTTGAAGAATAAAATCCCTCCGAAATAAACAGATTGGGTAAAGATTGACAGACCATTTCAAGAACCTAAAGAATCAGTACATTAATTTTATGAGAGATTGTTGCTAGTGTTTAATCAATAGTCGGTATGAGGAATTGAGTGTAAAATATATGAATTATTTTGTGTATCGTTTTGTCTTAGGATTGAGACCAGAGATAGGAGTTATGATCAAGCATAACTTGATGGGTCGGCAGTCATGTTCTGTCGACAAAGTGTTGAGGCATGCGAAATATTGCAGTGATGAAATTGAGGTTAAGCAAATAAAGCTTAAAGAGAAAGCAATGTGGGCACAGGTGAAAGTGGTTGAACATCAAGTAGCTCAATTAGAGAATAAAGATCCTGAAGGAGGTCAGGTAAAAATCAAGGGAAATTTAAATAAAGGGAAAGGGATGGGTAATTTGGAAGAGGCAAAGAAAAAGTTTCCATGACAAAATTGCGGCATGTTAGGGCATTGGAAGAACGAGTGTAAGTTGCCACCAAGAGTTAATCCCGAAAATACATCCTTGAATCCGCAGGTGCAGAATGAGGTAATTCAGCAGTCATCGCCACAGCAACAGGTAGTTACCCTACAGAGTCAGGTGCCACAACCACCACTTCCACACAGTGTAAATCTACAGAAATACAGTGCAGAGACAGGATTCTTCGAAGGAGAACAGGTAACAAGATCACCTAGAGTGAATGTGAGTTCACAGTATTGGCTGAAGGAGGATGCGAGTGAGTCTGATGATAGCTACTGACGGTGCCTTGGAGAGGGAGAAGAGTGAGTACTTGGCGCAACTCTAGAGGTAGATCAATCTGGTCCTTTTGTGAATGGAAAGGTGTATGATGTAAATGTGACTTTCCTAGTGGACACAGGTGCTACCCGTTCTTCTGTTAGATCAGTAGAAGTTCAAATTCTTCCTCTCTCTTGGGACAGCATCCAAGTAGTAGGCGTAGCGTATAGACAGATCAAAACATCCCTGACAAAACCAGTTGAAGTTGAAATTGGAAATTTCAAAGATATGCATCGATTTGTAGTGTGTGACAGTAGTCCTGTTAACCTTCTTGGAAGGGACATACTGTTTAAAATGTACTGTGCCATTTACTGTTCACCTGATGACATTGAACTCCAAACACCAGACGAAGATAGATTGTTGAAAATGACAATGTCGCTGATAGACTCAGAACAAAATAGCATGTTCCTGTATTTGACAAAGAAAAGATACCCAGTGAGTTAAAAGAATCAGTTAAAGAAAAAGTTTGTGATTTCACTGGAGAGGATATTGGATTGATTAAGGGTGTGGATCCTGTAAAAGTTTCTGTAAAGGAAAGAGTGAATTACCCAAATATTCCCCAATATAAATTGACAGCAGAAATAATCGAAGGAATAACTCCAGTGATAAACAAAATGATTGAACAAGGAATTTTGAGAGAAATAATAAGCAATCCATGTAATTCACCTATAATGGGATTGAAGAAGATGAATGGAACATTTAGGATAGTGCAGGATTTATGAAGAATTAATAAAATTGTTGTCCCATGCTGTCCTGTTGTTCCAAATCCAGCAGTGATCCTGTACCAAATTCCACATGATGCAGAATGGTAAACAGTCATTGGCCAATGTAATGTGTTCTTCACAGTTCCATTACACCCAGATAGCCATCCAATACTTGCTTTCCGGTTTGGAGACCGTATTTTGGCGTGGTGCCGTATTCCTCAGGGGTATACTGAGAGTCCCTTCATCTTTAATCAGCTGCTAAAGAAATCATTGGAGAGTTTAAACATGCCTGGAAATTCATTACTGGTTCAATATATTGATGACCTGTTAGTGGCATCAAGAACCAAGGGTGCCTGTGTTTCAGATACCATTGCATTACTGAATCATTTAGGAAAAGGAGGACATAAGGTGTCACCATCAAAGTTGTAGTTTTGTCAGTAAGAGGTGCAGTATCTAGGTCACAAGATTGCCCAAGGAATCAGACAAGTTACTATAGAGAGAATCAGAATGATGCAGGGAATGAAACCTCCTAATACTCAGAAACAGGTGAGAATGTTCCTGGGAATGGTAGGTTACTGTCGACAATGGATTAGTGGGTTTTCTCTAATAGCAAAACCATTGCAGAGACTGACAAGAGCAGATGTAAGAGACCCCATAGTGCTGAACCAAGCAGAAATGGAGGCTTTTGAACGACTAAAAACCAGTCTGTGTGACGCACCAGCATTGGGAATGCCTGATTATGAAAAAAAGTTTGAACTGTATTGCAGTGAACGAGAGGGATGTGCCTTATCAGTTCTAATTCAAAGACATGAAAAACTGAGAAAGCCAATTGCATATTTATGAGCTGTTCTGGATCCAGTTGCCAAAGCATTGCCAGGATGCTTGAAAGCAGTAGCTGCTACAAGTGTGAGTTTAGAACAGAGTGAATGTATAGTGATGGGATATCCATTGAGGGTATATGTACCTCATTCAGTGTCGATTCTCCTCACTAGGTCCAGAACACAGGGGCATATTACCAACGATTAGCGATATTTATCGCTAACTAGGCTGAGCAACGAATTTTTTATCGCTAAGCATCGCCGGAAATTAGCAAGGTTTATCTTCTAAGCGATAATTTTTTCCGGCAAATATTTCCAACGCTACGCCTGCCTTGTTAATAGGCGATAGCGACGTTATCGACTGCTTTCAGTCACTAACGGGTTGGGTACGCCCATCGCTGACATGCAAAGCGGGCCCCAAACTGCTCGTTATCGCCTATAAGCTGTCGCTAACATCAGTTAGCGACAGCTTGCTAATGGGACGATAGAATTATCGCCGCTTAGCGGCCGAAAGCGGGCACTAAATCGGCGATAATTGTCTATCGCCCCCTTGGTAATATGCCCCACAGTTCCTTACCAATAACAGGATGACAAAGTATGAAAAATAAATTTTGGGTGCAGATAATGTGACAATTGCACGATGTGTGAATGTAAATCCATCTACTTTGTTACCTGATGCCATGGATGTGGAGGTGAGAAATGAAGTTGATCATTCGTGTTTGGATGTTCTTGAATATTGCACCAAACCAAGACCTGATATTAAAGATGAACCACTGCCTGAATCTGATAATGTAATGTGCTGTATGTACAGTGGCAGACGTTCTGGAAGCATCTTATCTGAATGGAATTCGTTCTGCTCAAATAGCGGAATTGATTGCTTTGATTTGAACATGTGAACTGGGAAAAGAAATAAGGGTCACCATAGTGACTGACAGTCAGTATGGTTTTGGGGTTGTCCATGTTTATGGTCAACTGTGGTCCCAAAGAGGTTATTTAACTTCTGCAGGATCCCCCATCAGAAATGCTGAGTTTGTGAACATACTGATTGATGCAATCCAGTTACCGGAGAAAATTGCTGTTGTAAAATGTGCAGCTCACAAGAAAGGAGATGATTATGTCACCAGAGGCAACCGCTTTGTTGACTCTATTGCTAAGTACTGTGCTAAAAATCTTGCATCTATAAATCGGGACAGAAAAGCTGTACATGTTTCAAGTCCTTTAATGCTAACCACAGTAGTTGAGACTTGGCAGGAAGTAAAACAGATGCAGGAGGAAACAAGTGAGGAAGAGAAGGACATTTGGTTAAAATCAGGATGTAGACAAAGAGAAGAGGATGAAATTTGGGTTTATAAAGATGAAAGACCAGTGATGCCTGACAACATGATTTCTAATATGGCCTGAATGTACCATTGTCATGCCCATATTGGGAGGGATGCCATGATTATGATGTTTAGACAGACATGGTATAACTCCAAATTCAGGATGATCACAGCGAGCCTTTGTCAGCGATGTCTTGTTTGTCAGCAGTTGAATCCAAGAAGAAAAACAGTTGTGAGTTTGGGAACCATAGGACGGGACGGGAGAAGTGTGGCTCACTGGTTAGAGGAGGCAGACCTGGAAGCAGAGGTCAGCCCGGGACCATGGTTCAATTCCCGGCTCGGCGGGGTCTTGAGCCCTAAAATGTCCATGGACTCGACAATTCTCGCTCCGGTGCCTACTCAATTCACGGGTTCACACTCTGCGACTATGGGCAATAGCTTGCTTAATCTCCACAACGGCCCCTCGCGGCGGGATGCCTGGCTTTCACCTTGCGGATACCCTGCCGGGGTTATCTCACAGGGGAATACCAGGACGGGTTCCCTAAGCAAGCGCTTAGAAACCGTTGGTGATTTGCGCTATATAAATTCCTGTACATTTACATTTACATTTACATTTACGGGAGGGACATACATTTAAATGTAAATATGGGATTCTTGTAAAGCGCACTGTTACTCTACCCGAGTGTCCTGGCGCTGTAGACCGCTGGGGAACCCGTCCTGGTTTTCCCTGTGAGATGGTCCCTTTCTGGGTATCTCCAGGGTGACACCAGGCATCCCCGGCGTCTGTGGGGGGCCGTTGTAGAGATGAGGCAAGCTTAATGCCCAGAGTTACCGAGTGTGTCCCCTGGTTAGAGTAGGCACTGAGGCGAGAATTATCGAGTCCGTTGACCCTGGTCCCAGACCCTGCCGTGTCGGGAATTGGTGTATAATAGGGGGGGTTTTACCCAAAAAGAGTCCCTGGGACCTGGGTTGGCTAAGTATTATGAGGAGGGGGTCCCAAAGGGATAGAGAACACAAATTGTAGTTTAATAAAGAAAATAATCACATAGACATTGAATCAAACCACATTGTTTTAATCACAATGGGGATGTGTATCAAATAACGACCATAATCAAGTATTAGAAATGAAAGGTGGAGCAATGCCCCGAAAGGGGGGGGAGTGCGTGATATTGTGAGGATACTGTGATAGGAAAGGGTTGAAGGTGACAGAATAATCAATACTTCAAACCAAAATAGTTATAATGGTTACAAATTATGTACACGAACAAAACACGAGACATTAAATTTCAAATCAAGACATATCATACTCCACACAGTACAGTATATGAACAGTTGGGCCGTGGAGTTGATGATTAAAAACAAATAGTTGTCGACGTTTCGACCCTCTCAGATATGCAGGTGTAATTGTATCCTTGCAGCGGGGTCTTCTTCAGGACAAGGGAGTAGGGGCAGACCACCTATTTAATATACAATTGCTGGTATTATTTTGCGAGTTTAAACTAAAGGAAATAAATTACATTAACTGGATATTGAGAAAGCACACGGCCTGAATTATGTGGGAAGGGAAAACATGCACCTATATGGAACGCATTGTGACCCCCTGATTATGGGGTGCCAATGAATCAGATATCATATCACCATGAATAGTGGGATATAATTCAAAAAAGAAGGAGAGCGTGGAAAGGTTGTTGTTCCATCGCGTATATTGACCCCCAATTGGTCGTGTATCATTTGTCGCATATTGCATCACCGTGAATGGTGGGATATAATTAAAAAGAGAGAACGTGGAATACTAGTGGTCCGTCACCAGGTGGTGTGTGATTGGCATGACAATTCCGGACTAGTATACAGTGGAATATCTGTGGTTACCTTACTAACAACGATTCAGGAGTTGAGAAGGTAAGGGACATCCGGTCTGATGTTCCTGTGGAAAAATAGAGAGGGGATCCGACAGGTTGCTATATGTCGGGACGGACACAACTTGTAATTGCGGCATATCGGCGGAGAGCACTTAGGAACTTACCCCGTCAGGCTGAAAACAATGTTCGGTTTCTGGATAGATCGTCAAACAGATCTGTGCAGTAAGTAAAGAGAGAATATAATCGTAAGGGACGCTACCTCTAACGTTGGAACATTGGACATGAGAGCCCGGACGTGCCGCATGTAAAGCTTACCGGAGGCCGAATGAATCAGGCATGGAATCCGCTCGAGTTCGCAATGGCGAAGCTCGGTCCCTGATTCATTATGTTACCATGGTAGCGCAGTCACGTGGTGACCCGCGCTAGTATAGAGCTAAACAAAAGACTAACTCGCTGTTTGGCGGTTGCTAGGAGACCGCGTAAATAGATTCGAAGGAAGATTTACTATGAGTGAGTGCTAATTAAAAGGAAACATTCCGTGAAACCACAACAGGGTAATGATTGAGTATGGATGTATGTAATCCGGTGGAAAGATCAACCAATATGGGCCAATATTTTGCGGTGACAACAGAGTTCAATTAGCATAAGTAATGCCATAGTTGATTATACACCAAGTAAGTATAACATGTCAAGTGCCAGGAAGAATAATTACAGGTGCATCGTATCACTTAATGGCGTACCTCTCACATGAGGGTAAAGGCCAGTTGGTATTTAGACGAACGATATAGCTGACATATACATCTGGCTATTAGAGGCAATCTGTCAATACCTGGCGTACCTCTCACAGGAGGGTAAAGGCCAATGGTAAGGCGAAGTTTATCACATCAAACGCACAGAAAAACAGACATCAGGGGATCCATATCAATATAGTAGCTGAATGGCGTACCTCTTACACAAGGGTAAAGGCCATAGTGTCACACATTGAATGGACTCTAAATTCAGATTCACGGCAAGGTGGCCAGCTGGGAGAAGGAGCTATCATGCTCGTTAAGACCCTTTTCAATGGAGTTAAAGAAAAACATCCATTTAAGTTCACGGGTGTTTAGAATACTCGAGATGTTCCCACCCCGGGGTCCCAGAACCGCTCTTTCTATTACTACCCATCTGAGACTATCTGGTGAGTGTGAGGACGTGGTGAAATGATCAACCAAGGGGGCTCCCTGTACCTCACATCTAATTCTGCTCATGTGTTGGAGAATGCGCACCTTGATCTTCTGTTGCGTTTGGCCTATGTATATCTGTTGGCATGGGCAGAGTATCGCATATATAACGTTCGAGGAATTACAGTTCGTCTGTGCCTTCAGCTGTATTTTCAATTGACCGTATTGGAATTCTTTTCCTTGGATGGTGGTTTCACAGGCTTTGCAGTTTCCACATTTCGAGTGGCCGGTCACTGGAGGCAGGTTCCACAAAGTCGCAATCGTGGGATCCTGAGGTGTTGGTAACAGGGATCTTACCACGAAATCTTTCACACTTTTGGCCTTTTTAAAGGCGTGTAGAGGTGCTGATGGTTGGTCGATATCGTCCGATATCAATTTCCAGTGACGATTTATAATCCGTTTGATTTGGTTGCTCCTGGTGTTAAATGTGGTAACACAAACGATCCTTGATGCCTGTTGGTTCCTGTTGGCGTTTGGAGATAATAGTTCCTCGCGGGGATAAAACCAAGCTCTTTTTCTGGATTGCTTCACTAGACGCCTGGGGTACCCTCTCGCCAGCAGTCGATTGGTGAGCTCATCAGATTCCTTGAGGTAATGCTCCCGGTCCGAACAGTTTCTGCGGACTCGGAGAAATTGCCCGAAGGGCAAATTGTCCCGGAGGGCTCTAGGATGGTGACTGTCGTAATATAGCAAGGAATTCCTCTCTGCTGGTTTTCGATAGAGCTTCGTCAATAGGACTCCTGCATTTTCGTAGA
Organism: Lissotriton helveticus; assembly: GCF_964261635.1. NCBI lineage: Eukaryota > Metazoa > Chordata > Amphibia > Caudata > Salamandridae > Lissotriton > Lissotriton helveticus. Next base: position 391,404,433 of record NC_136059.1, read on the forward strand.
TGGTGAGATCTAGGAAGTTTATCAGGTGATTGTCCGATTCTATTGTGAACTTCAGAAAGTCAGATTGATGATTAAGCCAGGTGAGGAAGGACAATAGATCGTCTGGATTCCCATTCCAAATTATGAGGATATCATCGATATACCTCATCCAGAGACCTAGTTGGTCTCTGAATGGATTTACTGGATTGAGTATGGTATCCTCCTCAAATGAGAATGGCTACATCTGGAGCAAAGGGAGCCCCCATTGCTACACCAGACGTTTGGATATAGAACTTGTTCTTGAAACTAAAAAAGTTCTTAGTCATCGCAATCCGGAGCAAGGACACGATGAATTCAGTGGGTACTCGCACCGGTGCCGGGCGGCGTTGTAAGCAGCGTGTTATTACATTCAAGGCTTCTTGTTGCGGGATAGATGTATAGAGCGATACCACGTCGCATGTCGCCAATCTTTGGAGCTCTGAGTCAAAAGGAGAATTCTCAACAATATTAATCGTATGCATCGTATCACGTAGATAGGTAGGAGTGGATTCTGCCAACGGTTTCAGAAAAAAGTCGATGTACTTGCCTAGGGGCTCAAGTATGGATCCACATCCAGACACAATCGGTCTACCCGGTGGGTTGTTCATACTTTTATGGATCTTGGGTATCGTATAGATTGTAGCCAACCGGGGATGTTTTTGGTTCAAAAAATTGAATTCCGATTCAGAGAGGAACCCCAATTCCAGTCCAGCGTGAGTTATTTCAAGAATCTCAAGGGCAATTGCTTTAGATGGATCAGCTCGCAAAAGTTGATAACTTATTCCGTCATTGAGTTGACGAAAGACCTCGGATTCATATGAGGACACGTCTTGAACAACAATGGCTCCCCCTTTGTCCGCCGGTTTAATAACCACTTGGTCATTATGGGCAAGTGATTGTAAGGCCGCCTTCTCTTCTTTGCTGGTGTTATACCGGACGAACGATTTGGTCCCTAAAAGTTGTTGAACATCGCACCATGCTACCTCCTCAAATGCCAGAATCTTATGTGACATAGTACTGTTGTAAGGAACAAACGTTGATATGTTGTTAACATATCCAAACAAACTCTCAGTGCGAATGAAATCAAAGTGTTGGACAAAGGGTTATCATATGTCCCTACCAATACCCCGGATAACTTCACCATCCGCGCAGAACTTTACCAGTTCTTTCGTAAGGTCAGGCTGAAGTATTTCTTTCGAAACTCAGAACCGAAAATACAATCATCGGTAACCGGCCTTAGACCACCATCAACGTTTGTTCCTTACAACAGTACTATGTCACATAAGATTCTGGCATTTGAGGAGGTAGTATGGCGCGATGTTCAACAACTTTTAGGGACCAAATCGTTCGTCCGGTATAACACCAGCAAAGAAGAGAAAGCGGCCTTACAATCACTTGCCCATAATGACCAAGTGGTTATTAAACCGGCGGACAAAGGGGGAGCCATTGTTGTTCAAGACGTGTCCTCATATGAATCCGAGGTCTTTCGTCAACTCAATGACGGAATAAGTTATCAACTTTTGCGAGCTGATCCATCTAAAGCAATTGCCCTTGAGATTCTTGAAATAACTCAAGCTGGACTGGAATTGGGGTTCCTCTCTGAATCGGAATTCAATTTTTTGAACCAAAAACATTCCCGGTTGGCTACAATCTATACGATACCCAAGATCCATAAAAGTATGAACAACCCACCGGGTAGACCGATTGTGTCTGGATGTGGATCCATACTTGAGCCCCTAGGCAAGTACATCGACTTTTTTCTGAAACCGTTGGCAGAATCCACTCCTACCTATCTACGTGATACGATGCACACGATTAATATTGTTGAGAATTCTCCTTTTGACTCAGAGCTCCAAAGATTGGCGACATGCGACGTGGTATCGCTCTATACATCTATCCCGCAACAAGAAGCCTTGAATGTAATAACACGCTGCTTACAACGCCGCCCGGCACCGGTGCGAGTACCCACTGAATTCATCGTGTCCTTGCTCCGGATTGCGATGACTAAGAACTTTTTTATTTTCAAGAACAAGTTCTATATCCAAACGTCTGGTGTAGCAATGGGGGCTCCCTTTGCTCCAGATGTAGCCATTCTCTATATGGCCGCATTTGAGGAGGATACCATACTCAATCCAGTAAATCCATTCAGAGACCAACTAGGTCTCTGGATGAGGTATATCGATGATATCCTCATAATTTGGAATGGGAATCCAGACGATCTATTGTCCTTCCTCACCTGGCTTAATCATCAATCTGACTTTCTGAAGTTCACAATAGAATCGGACAATCACATGATAAACTTCCTAGATCTCACCATCTACGAAAATGCAGGAGTCCTATTGACGAAGCTCTATCGAAAACCAGCAGAGAGGAATTCCTTGCTATATTACGACAGTCACCATCCTAGAGCCCTCCGGGACAATTTGCCCTTCGGGCAATTTCTCCGAGTCCGCAGAAACTGTTCGGACCGGGAGCATTACCTCATGGAATCTGATGAGCTCACCAATCGACTGCTGGTGAGAGGTTACCCCAGGCGTCTAGTGAAGCAATCCAGAAAAAGAGCTTGGTTTTATCCCCGCGAGGAACTATTATCTCCAAACGCCAACAGGAACCAACAGGCATCAAGGATCGTTTGTGTTACCACATTTAACACCAGGAGCAACCAAATCAAACGGATTATAAATCGTCACTGGAAATTGATATCGGACGATATCGACCAACCATCAGCACCTCTACACGCCTTTAAAAAGGCCAAAAGTGTGAAAGATTTCGTGGTAAGATCCCTGTTACCAACACCTCAGGATCCCACGATTGCGACTTTGTGGAACCTGCCTCCAGTGACCGGCCACTCGAAATGTGGAAACTGCAAAGCCTGTGAAACCACCATCCAAGGAAAAGAATTCCAATACGGTCAATTGAAAATACAGCTGAAGGCACAGACGAACTGTAATTCCTCGAACGTTATATATGCGATACTCTGCCCATGCCAACAGATATACATAGGCCAAACGCAACAGAAGATCAAGGTGCGCATTCTCCAACACATGAGCAGAATTAGATGTGAGGTACAGGGAGCCCCCTTGGTTGATCATTTCACCACGTCCTCACACTCACCAGATAGTCTCAGATGGGTAGTAATAGAAAGAGCGGTTCTGGGACCCCGGGGTGGGAACATCTCGAGTATTCTAAACACCCGTGAACTTAAATGGATGTTTTTCTTTAACTCCATTGAAAAGGGTCTTAACGAGCATGATAGCTCCTTCTCCCAGCTGGCCACCTTGCAGTGAATCTGAATTTAGAGTCCATTCAATGTGTGACACTATGGCCTTTACCCTTGTGTAAGAGGTACGCCATTCAGCTACTATATTGATATGGATCCCCTGATGTCTGTTTTTCTGTGCGTTTGATGTGATAAACTTTGCCTTACCATTGGCCTTTACCCTCCTGTGAGAGGTACGCCAGGTATTGACAGATTGCCTCTAATAGCCAGATGTATATGTCAGCTATATCGTTCGTCTAAATACCAACTGGCCTTTACCCTCATGTGAGAGGTACGCCATTAAGTGATACGATGCACCTGTAATTATTCTTCCTGGCACTTGACATGTTATACTTACTTGGTGTATAATCAACTATGGCATTACTTATGCTAATTGAACTCTGTTGTCACCGCAAAATATTGGCCCATATTGGTTGATCTTTCCACCGGATTACATACATCCATACTCAATCATTACCCTGTTGTGGTTTCACGGAATGTTTCCTTTTAATTAGCACTCACTCATAGTAAATCTTCCTTCGAATCTATTTACGCCGTCTCCTAGCAACCGCCAAACAGCGAGTTAGTCTTTTGTTTAGCTCTATACTAGCGCGGGTCACCACGTGACTGCGCTACCATGGTAACATAATGAATCAGGAACCGAGCTTCGCCATTGCGAACTCGAGCGGATTCCATGCCTGATTCATTCGGCCTCCGGTAAGCTTTACATGCGGCACGTCCGGGCTCTCATGTCCAATGTACCAACGTTAGAGGTAGCGTCCCTTACGATGATATTCTCTCTTTACTTACTGCACAGATCTGTTTGACGATCTATCCAGAAACCGAACATTGTTTTCAGCCTGACGGGGTAAGTTCCTCAGTGCTCTCCGCCGATATGCCGCAATTACAAGTTGTGTCCGTCCCGACATATAGCAACCTGTCGGATCCCCTCTCTATTTTTCCACAGGAACATCAGACCGGATGTCCCTTACCTTCTCAACTCCTGAATCGTTGTTAGTAAGGTAACCACAGATATTCCACTGTATACTAGTCCGGAATTGTCATGCCAATCACACACCACCTGGTGACGGACCACTAGTATTCCACGTTCTCACTTTTTAATTATATCCCACCATTCACGGTGATGCAATATGTGACAAATGATACACGACCAATTGGGGGTCAATATACGCGATGGAACAACAACCTTTCCACGCTCTCCTTCTTTTTTGAATTATATCCCACTATTCATGGTGATATGATATCTGATTCATTGGCACCCCATAATCAGGGGGTCACAATGCGTTCCACATAGGTGCATGTTTTCCCTTCCCACATAATTCAGGCCGTGTGCTTTCTCAATATCCAGTTAATGTAATTTATTTCCTTTAGTTTAAACTCGCAAAATAATACCAGCAATTGTATATTAAATAGGTGGTCTGCCCCTACTCCCTTGTCCTGAAGAAGACCCCGCTGCAAGGATACAATTACACCTGCATATCTGAGAGGGTCGAAACGTCGACAACTATTTGTTTTTAATCATCAACTCCACGGCCCAACTGTTCATATACTGTACTGTGTGGAGTATGATATGTCTTGATTTGAAATTTAATGTCTCGTGTTTTGTTCGTGTACATAATTTGTAACCATTATAACTATTTTGGTTTGAAGTATTGATTATTCTGTCACCTTCAACCCTTTCCTATCACAGTATCCTCACAATATCACGCACTACCCCCCTTTCGGGGCATTGCTCCACCTTTCATTTCTAATACTTGATTATGGTCGTTATTTGATACACATCCCCATTGTGATTAAAACAATGTGGTTTGATTCAATGTCTATGTGATTATTTTCTTTATTAAACTACAATTTGTGTTCTCTATCGTGTCGGGAATTGAACCCTGGTCCCGGGCCGTTCTCTGCTTACAGGTCTGCCGCCTCTAACCAGTGAGCCACACCACTCCACTTACACAAATGCAATTGGATTTTGTCGAGTAGCCACCTTGTAATCAGCTTTGATATGTACTTGTGATCATTTGCCTATTTTCCCGGTGGGTGGAGACCTTCCCTATCAGACGGAATGATGGAGTGACTTTTGCAAAACTATTGTTGAGAGAAATCATTCCGCGTTTTGGTTTCCCAGTAACAATTGAGACTGACCGTGGAACACATTTCCACAACGTGTTAATGCAAATGACTTGTGAAGCACTGGACATTCGTCGATAATTGCAATGTGCTTACAGACCAGAGGCTTCTGGGGTAGTTGAGCAAGTAAATAGAACCATAAAGAACAGAATTGCAAAAATGTGTTTGGCCACTGGACTAAAATTGCCTGATGCTTGGCCACTTGTTCTGATGACCCTAAGGAGCATACCTGACAAAAAGACAGGACTGAGTGCACATGAGATTCTGATGGGAGGAGTAATAAGACAAGCATCTGTGCCAGTTGATAAACTACTGACTATTAATGATGATATTATACTGGATTACTGCAAAAATCTGTCTGACGTGGTAACTTCTGTGTTCCATCAGGTGGGAACTGATGCATACTCGAAAGAGAAACATCCAGCTCATGATCTAGCCCCTGGAGATTGGGTTCGGATAAAGGTAAACAGGAGAAGAAAATGCTTAGCTCCTCGTTGGCAGAAGCCCAGACATGTCATTCTGGTTAGCACGACTGCAGTGAAATGTGCTGGTGTGAAGAGATAGGTACATGCCAGCCACACTATCCGTGTGCCTGAGCCTGAAAATCCAAAAGACGAAGCAGAGAGAACAACTGACTCAGATTCTGAAGGTGAACCAGATAAAAATCCAGATACTGAAGCTCGACCTGTTAGTTGACATCTGGAAATATCAGATGCAAGCTCTGCGTCTTAAGGAGAGAGTGAAATCATCAAAATACCAAATTCTGACGATCTACTTGAAAGTCGAGATTTGATAAGGTCTGATACCAGTGTGGACACTGATCAAAGTACGGACAAAACTGGTAGTCAGATAAGTACTGAAGGACAGTCTGAAAGCTCTGAAAGCAGGAACAGAAATCGTGAAACTGGTGAAAAGGAAATAACTCACGATAAGGATGAGCTTCCATGTACCAGCTATGGAGAGGTTCCTAACAGAGTGAAATAACTGACCAAAGAGAAGACAGATTCTGCAAAGAAACCAGACATTATAAAGCTCACCATAAAGGAGACTGATGAGAAATCTGAAACTGAGTCTGATGACAGTGAGGATGAAACTCAATTGAGGAGAAGCTCAAGAAAAAGAGCTTGGAGAGTGGAATGTAACACTGTCGGACCTGCAACCAAGAAACCACGTAAAGGAGATAATTGGCCTATGGAACATGATGGTCTGAGATTCAAACTGGTTAATGATGGGAAAATCCAAGAAGATCAAGTAAATGAAATAACCAGTCAAAAGGAGTTGTTGGGTTAAAGGACAGAAATTGTGCAGAGGCCAAAAAGAGTAAGAAGACCAAATTAAAAATACAAGTCACCTGAGTGGACATACATTGCTTTGCCTCCAATAAAGGAAGTGAATAGCAGTCAAGAAAATTTAAATTGTCAAATTGGAGAAAAAGAAAGTGAGTGAACTGAAACTCAAAAGAGAGAGAAAGGAGTACCTAAACTGGTAAACCAAAAGAGAGAAGGGTGAAGGAACAAAGTTGTTGAATTTATTGGTGGTGAGGACACTATTAAGCGCAAAGGAGATTCAAAAGAGGCAATATAAAGATCGAAAATATTGTGGAAAGCGCTGAGTAATGATGTAACAAGATCGAAACGTACTATTTTTAGAAAATGGTGAAGAATAAGGTTAATATGTACAGGACTATTGATGTTGGTATGGTTAATATTAGCTATTATAATTCCTTTAAGACCACATTTTGAAAAAAGCAAAGGCAAATGAGAGTATGAGAGAAAAGGCCTATGAGTCAAAGGGTGATAATAATGCATATGTATAGACCTGGGGTACATCAAGACAATTCGATTAGTGATTACTTGAAGAATGTATTTTCGAAGTTATTATCTGAATATGTGAGAACCATGGATGCTAGTTATTTGCTACGTCTGAGTGAAATTACCAGCATCTGTATCAGAAGGTGTGACATATCACCACCTTACATTAACATATGGGGTTACATGTAGTGTGTTTTATAGAACAGGTAAATTAGAGTGTTATTATTCCAATTCTGATGATGTTTTTGCAAAATTGAAAGTTGTGGCTGAATCGAATCACATTAAACCTGCAAAAGTTTTTGGAGAATATTTTTTGGAAACACAAGAACTGACCCATGATTTTGTGTTCAAACATAATTTAACTTGTAAAATGAGAAATGAGGAGAACACCTTTTTGGATATGGTGGAGGAAAGAAGGAACCAATACAAGAGAAAGGAAAAAGCAAAGAAATCTAAATCTACAATGTGGACATTTGAGGATGATAATATAGAGGGACATAATGTGAATGTGGCTATAAATATAGATACACCATGGTTTAGATCTTTCCTGGCGGGCCGTCGACAAACGGTCTGGGCCTCCGCCTGCTCCGCCGAGATGTCGCCATTGGGTGTCGGAGTCCCACAGGGCTCAGTGTTGAGCCCGACTCTCTTCAACATCTTTATGACCCCTTTGGCGGCTCTGGCGGAGTCTTTCGGGGCCCAGATCGTTTCCTACGCCGATGACACCCAGCTCCTCTTTACCTGCGAGAAAGGCACGGATTTCGACGGAGAGAGTATCCGGGGTTGCCTTGGGGCTGTTTTTAACTGGTTCCAACATAACAGCCTCAAGTGCAACTCGGATAAATCGGAGGTCCTCTTCTTCGGGTGCAGGTCTGATCCAGATTGGAAGGAGTGGTGGCCAGAGAACATGTTTCCCCCGGCAGATTCTGCCCAGGTGGCAAAAAACCTGGGGATTAAGATGGACAATGGCCTTACATTGCGCTCCCAGGTAATTGGTCTCACTGGCACCTGTTTTGGCCTGCTTCGGATGTTGCGAAAGTTCCTCCCTTTACTATCGGAGGAACACAGGAAGATAACAGTGCAGGCGATAGTCGGCTCGAGAATTGATTATTCTAACATCTTGTATCTCGGCCTGCCAGACTATCTGCTACAACGGCTGCAGGTGGTCCAGAACTCGGCAGCACGGGCTATCTTTGGATTACCTTGCCGTGCCAGAGCCTCTGGACTCCTGCAGTCACTGCACTGGCTTCCCGTCCAGAAGCGGATTATTTTCAAGGCCTTAACCTTGGCGCATAAAGCTCTTCATGCCTCAGGAGCAAAATACTTACAAAAAAGGCTAGCCTTTTATCATCCGACCAGGTCTCTAGGTCCAGATCCTTGTTTCTTGCCACGGTTCCTCGTATAAAAAGGGCCCGCATTGGAGGCCGCTCTTTTAGACTGCTGGCCCCGCAGTTGTGGAACATGCTACCAGTAACATTGCGTAGTACACCAAATCTACTGGCGTTCAGGAAGGGTCTCAAGACGTGGCTCTTTACTTCTTAGTTGTCCCCCTTGTGGTTTTTTTCTGGATCCCTCTCTGTTCTTTTTCGTGTTATGTTGTGAGACAGGTGTGCAACCAAAGCGCCGGGACACTCTTCTGAGTAGCCGTGCGCTATACAAAACCAAGATAACATAACATAACATAACATTAGGGAAATTATGTATTCGAAGAGACAACACTGTGTATGATCATTATTTTGTGGGAGCAAGTCGATGTGAAGATAAAGGAGGTTATGATCCAGTTTTCCCTAGCATATATTTCCTATGCGGGAACAAAGCTTATTATAGATTGCCTGATCATTGGTATGGGTCCTGTTATATAGGTCTGGTCTTTCTAAAATTTTCCATGTAAATAGAGGAACTAATGGAATTCATGAGATAGGTAAACCTTTAAGTCGTAGGAGAAGGGAAAGTGTAATAGAAATAATAGGTGATGTTTTTGGAGCATTGATACCAGCAGTGGGTATATCTTTTAATGCAAACAGAATTTGGAAATTGTCAACGATAGTAGATCGTTTGTCAACAGATACTATAGGGGGATGTTTAATGGTAAACACAGAAATGGTGGCTATGAGAGCTATGGTGGTGCAAAATCGACTTGCTCTTGATATAATTTTAGCAAAGGAGGGAGCAGTCTGTGGAATTTTGAAGGTACAGCACTGTTGTACCTACATTCCTGGCAAAAGTCAAAACTTTGAAAGATATATTACAAATCTTACAGAATTGCCTACCACTGGAGGTTGACGGTGCTCTTGAGAAACTTGGTAGAAATGTTTCAGCTGTTAAGAAATGGTTTTATGAAATAGGTAGATCCATAATAGGGAAAGTATTAATTCGAGATTAGGTTGTAAACTTAGAAAAAGAAGAAATTTTAAAAAGTCTATAAAAAAGGAATTTGAAGAGAGACAAGAAAGAGAGCGTGAAAAGGGGGATATTGAAATGGAAGAGTTTAAGGAGAAACTTTATCAAGACAGAAAGAAAATAGAAGACACTAGGGTGTAACTCACACTAATTAAAAGAATTTGAAACATGTTATGAAAATTTTGGGTGTTATTTGGTGATAAATCACCAAAGGGGGGAGTTAATGGAGCGAGGGTGAAAACAAAAATGTTGGTATACCCCTTTGCGAAGCTGGTTTTCCATAACTATAATATGTACTTAATCGTGTGGTTTTAAAATTAACCAACATAGAATAGAAAGTTCACACACAAATACACGTGGGATACTAATATGCTTGTGTTGCAAACTTAATCCATTAATTATGTTAAGCCGTTTTACTAATATAGTGCGGAAATGCTATAATCTAATGAAAAACTAGGCATGCAAGCTTCCTAAATGTATCATTGTGGCAGAAATGATGGTGAATGGTAAGAAAACAATGCATATGTGTGGCTTTAATGCCGGGTAATAACTAACAGGGTTATCTTAGAATGGAGGGAGGTAAACAGAAAGGCTATACTTCGAAATCTAACATTTAATTGTGTTTGTTTTTATAATAGTTCCCGTTATGGCCCATGCGGCATAGATAAAAATGGACGATTTGCGAGACTCCAAAATAATGGGTTTCTATGCATGCACAACTATGCTCGAGAGATGTGCAAGCAGTCTGTGCCTGTGCAGCGTGGGTCAAGGTCAGCGTGGCCTGAAGAGCAGGATGGTGCCAAGGTTGAAATGTTCGAGTCATGAGCCTGAGAAAATTTGATGAAGTGACAAGTTAAAGGACACGAGTGAAAAAAATGTAATAATAAACAATCAAAACATTCATGTGATCATAACGATGACTTGGCGGAAATATGGACAATGAGGAGATGAGGTGATCCTTATCGACCCCTTGAATGGACCAATGAAACCTGAGCGTGGACCCTAAAAGTTTCAAATTTTAGATAGATAGTTAGGGGAAAAGGGTATAAAAGAGGTTGTTTGGAGGAAACAAAGGAGTTTGCTTTTGAATTATTTTCTGCACTATGACATGATGTCGGACTGATTGATTTTTCCATGGTGCAAAGACTTTCCATGTTTTCCTGAATTTAACTTTTGCTGGGGACGGAGTCTTGATGGGAGGTGAACATCGAGAAAGACTAGAGAGGCTGTATTTGGGAACTATTCTTCGCTAACTCTGAATTCCATTGCTGATATCATTGGTAATGTGGTTTTGACTTATTTTCTGAACTATTCTGCTAATAGATGTAAACTGTTTGAATTTAACTTTCTTTTTCTTTAGGTGAATTAAATGTTTTAATGGTGTTTGATTTAAGGTTAAATAAAATAGATCATGCTAGAAGATTAAATCTTTCAATAAAAATTAAATAAATGGAGAATTAAGCTGGCCTTGTTGTCCATTAGTTAACTTTTACTAGCTGATCCATTGACCAAAAAGTGGAGTTTTTAATGTTTCTTAAGAGTAAAACCATGGAAAGACCTAATAACTGCAGATGTATACAGTGTATAGCATTTAGATTAAATAGATGAAGTAAGACACTCGGCTAAAATCCAGCGTCTCATCCTTTTTCACTGATCCTGGGAGCAGGGAGACTTGTATGAATGAATGACTCGTGGTGTTATGGGCCCCACCGACGAGTAAAGTGTGATAGCTTTTAAGATTTATAGTGATGGCTTGGAGGTTTGGTTTGGAGCTGCGCTGGATCACCAGTAAGATCAACAACATAAATTAATATCAGGAACTAACAACTAATTGGATAATGGTGACTCTAGGGCCAACAGTGCTTATATTAGGGAATATGGTTGGGCAACTTTTATTTCTAGTCTGTACAGAGATTGCCCCGAGCGCAAAATAGATGACGACATGCAGAGGGCAATGCCAACGTTAATTGTGCAAAGTGCCCCAAATGAATCGAGGGGATCAAGTGTCCACGCACAGACACGTCCTCATCATTTAGGCAAATATCGGAGGAATCAATTCAGTATCAAATCAAATAGAACAAAAAGAACAGTCAAAAGCAGTTTATGAAAGACAAAAATTAGTCATCTGCTTTGTTGACTTGAAAGCCGCCTTTGATACTGTTCCATGCAAGTTGATGTGGTCTAAGTTGGAGGCATGGAGTGCGCTGCGAAAACTCCTTCATATGATTATTCTCCTATATGCCAACAGATGGGTCCTGGTGAAGATGGGAGATGGCAGTAGCATGACTCTGTGATTTGACACCTTTGGCAGCCTGAAGCAAGGCTGTGTGCTAGCACCATGTCTCTTTAATCTCTTCATGGCCGATCTACCACTTCATTTGCATAAAGTAAATGCTCATTCGCCTAATCTTGCAGTATGTCATGTAAAATATTTACAATATGCAGACAACACCAGTCATACTCTGATAGGCCTACAATGATTAATTGAGCCCTTTGATAAATATATGATAGCAAACCAGCTAAAGATGGATATAAAGAAAACCAAAATAATGATACGAGGTAGCACTGGACCCAAGTCCCGAATATGGAAAGTTGGTGGAATGGAAATCGACACAGTCAGGACATACAAATACTTAGGAATCACATCTAAGCACTGAGTATCGTTCAAAGGCTATTTAACAACTTGAGAGCCAAAACTGTTTCTTTCCTTTACTACTTTAGTACCCTGCATCACAAGCTTTCAAGCCCCATCCACAATCATTTGGTATAAATCATGAAAACAAAACTAGTCCCTGCATTAGCGTATGCGTCAGTCATTTTTCACAGTACTGATGCCAATATACTGGAGTAACTACACATTAAAACTTTTAAATCCATCTTCAGGATCCCAAAGAGCTGTTGCCAGGCTGACATTTGGTTGGAATTCGGCCTACAAAAATTAGTAAGACAGTCTGCCTTTTTAAAAAGCTTTCCTATCTGATCCCTGTTTCTTACCTAATTTGTGTTTGCGAGAACTTATAAATCATGACTTTGCAAGTGTCTGGTGATGTTATTTTCCTGAGTGCCTCACACTTTTAATTGCCAATCACTTGGATTCAAGACAATAAACAAGGAGATATTCCAGATCTTTCTAAACTGAGTGACAAATGTTTTATCTTTTACAAAAGATTAAGAGGCTCTAACGGCAAAAAGTTAACCCTGGACCGTTATCAATTCATTCAGAAACTTGAGCTTCAGCCTAACGATTGCATACACGAACACGGACGAGGGATGCGTTTCTCAAGATAGGACTCAGGTACTGAACCAAGGCAGGCACGCCTAGGTGGGTGCAGCAATGGCAAACAAATTGTTACAGGCTATTTGCTTATTCAGAGGAATCCTTTATGCACTTAGTTTGCATCTGCCCTCGTCTACAAACAGACCTGTGTATTAAGACAATGCCAATGCCTTAAAAAAGACCAAGCTATAAGAGATTTGCAAACTTGTATTTTGCAGAAACACGTAAGTAAGTAAATGTATTGATTGTCTGATCAATAAAAATCATTACATTGTACATACGCCATAAACCATTCTATGGAGTTCAATTGGAGTTTCCAATCCCAGAGCAAGACCTAACATAGTACAAAATGGATTAAAACATTATTAAGTTGTTTCCAGCCAATCAAAATTCATAAAAGCATTTATATCTAACATTGTTCAAACAGTACGAAATATCGCTAAAGTACATCAATGGTAACGTCCCTATTTAAAACTGTCATTGAACAAGTACTATAAAATATCACTAAAGTGCATCAATAAACTTATTGCTACTAAAATAATAAACATTCAAGGTCCATAAAAGCATAGATATTGTTCCCACTGTATGTAGTATCGCTAAAGTGTATCAGAACTGTCATTGAACCAGTCGTATATAATGTCACTAAAGTGCATCAGTAATCATATCACTACTAAAACAATGAACATTCAAGGACCATAAAAGCATAGATATTTCATATTGTTCAAACTGTACAAAGTATCGCTAAGGTGCAGCATTATTACCGTTTCTTGTTGAACCTGTCTCTGCTCAAAGAGTGCAAAGTATCGACAAAGTGCATCAATGATCACGGCGCTAATAAAGCAGTAAAAATAGCTAAGACAATTTCAATGTGTTTTCTGCCAAAAATAAAATCGTGTTAAGGCGATAGATAAGAGGGATTGATTTTCCAGATAGACAGAAAATAACGGCTTGGTGGCATGTTCTCACAATGAACATTGGGTTCAACAAAGTGAACTGTGTTCTGAACAGTGTTCCCAGTAGATTTACTTAAAACAGAAATGAGGTGGTCCACTAGAAATGTATGGCTGTGTAGATCATATGTGGTAAATCTGTATCTGAGACATTACACCTGGGGCAATTTGATGGGGTCCCTGGGGAATGTACTCTGTATTCTATGAGGGGTAAATTATGCTTGTTAACCCTTTAGCTGCTGAGGCTTTTCCACCCGCAGTGCTCAGCCTTTTTTTTTGCTATTCGAGTACTTCGTGCTTGTGCCTTCATCATTTGTATTCCACTAGGGGGGCACTCCAAATTTACATTCTTTTTTCCTAAAATCATGGGGATTTTAAAAGTACTCTGGGTTTGTGGGCTTCCCTTGTCAGGACATAGAAAATAGCCAAAATAAAGCTAAATATTTATTTTTTGGGGACAAATAGGAAAAAAGTGCTTTGCAAGAAAGTGCCATTATTTCTTTCCCTAAAATGGCATCAATGAAAGATGTGCTGTGCTAAAATCACCATCTTCCCAACTTTCAGGAAAATTGAGAGCTTTATCAAAAACATTTTTAATACAGTTTTGGCATTTTTCTGACGAATGGCCCATTTTTAGGTCTCGCCTATGCAACGCACATGTGCTGCATAGGAAAAAGACCTTAAGAAATCGGTTCAGTTTTGCAGTAAAAAATGTGCACACATTGCATTCCTTTGAATGGCAACGCGTGCACATTTGGCGATTCTCTTGTGGGAGCAAGCTTTCAAACCATCTGTTTGTAATTAACAGATGGTTCCTGCTCACTCCCGTAAGGGAAACAGGCGCAGGCCCCCTCCACTCTCACCTCTCCCTGCTGCCTCTCGTCAAACTATTTTTTTTTTACTTTGAGCGCGAGGTGCGCATGCTTGCTTTTGTTTGGGGTGTGGGTGGGTCCCGAGTTCCGATATGGTCTGAGGCACCAACTTTACCATGCATTCTCAGCCTCTTAACGCCAAGTATGCAGAGCAGACGCCCAGCTCCTAATATTCACATTTTAGCCACAGACGGCATAACTTCAGGGCCGTGACTCAATTCTCCCTGTGGTTGGGAGACAGTCTTAATCTCTGCCCGAGTGTCTGCGATGGAGAACAGGGGGGCGTCTAATTCACTGTCCAGAGGTTCGGCCAGGCTCTCTAAAATGCAGAAAAGCGTTGAGGGGGAGTCAACACCATTTCCGTGGTTAGGGTGAAGGTTAGTGGAAATTGCAGGAAGCACCACCGCTTTTGATTTTGATCTTTTGCGGTTGCTACTTTTGGAGGTTTATGTACCCTTCCCGTTTTCTGAAATTATAAACCGGTTCGTAAATAGAACGCAGAAGCCCTTGCAAATTGGACCAGCCATGCTTCATTCATAGGGAGGTGTTTCAACTTGCTGGTCTGATTTTTCAACAATGCTGTACAATAAACACAAGAATACAATGGGAGGACTAATGGGTTTGCAGCAGGACGACTGGAACTTGCCCGGATTACATGACCCACGCCAGAATATACCATCAGCGCAATCTCATGCGCTTACCACCTCCCCACCCTACTATGACCTCTCCTCCACCCCAACAAGGCTGCAGGTATCAAGAAAACAACAGAATTAATGGCGAGCTAGCTTCTTACAATGGTGTGACTTGTCGAAGTATCTAGGACTACAAACTCCACAATGCACTTCACCTGACTAGGTACAGACAGCCTTAATAAAAGCTTTCGTTTGGCCCACCTGTAAAAAAAACCAGTATCTATTTTCTTAATGTCAACATTATTTTGCATTTTTAAACCGAGAAGGTGAAGGCCTCGGGCAATGCTGATTTACTGTTCTGACTCCAGGTATTATTGCCCGAGACCCCGGGCAGTCATTGTGGTTCCGTCCATGGCACTCGGTGTGACATTGTGAACAGTGGATTGTCTGCTTATTAGAGGACTGTGGCCAGTGACAGTCGTAGTATTGAGCTCAAATGTACTTCATTTAGGAGAAAAAATACCTCACAAAGAGCATCCAATTACCCTAAAGTTGTACACCTGAAACCACGACCAGCCAGAAGCAGCTGACGGGAAACTACCTAGAGGCAATCATTCGGTATGTGGCTGTATAACTGTTTTGTTGCAAGAAACATAGAAAGTCAATGAATCTACACTACAGAGTCTTAAATACGAATTGTCGTGCCACATCTGAGTTGGAGGAGGCGCATGAGCAAGCAAGTCGAGTTTGGTTATAGTGTAACATGTTTAACATAACTATCACAACCACCAGTTCTCTAGAATACATAAATTATTTACAAATGTATACAGCGCATAGCTGCCCCAGGAACAGGGCGTCCCAGTAGTACCCAAAGAACAAGTGCCAAGAGACCACTCAAACAAACTGAATTCACTTCGCACTTTAATCATTGGGTTTACTAGTGACCAACTCGTCATTCGTTTAATCGCCTTCACTCGGAAGAAAGGCTGAGACAGTCAGTTTCGGACCCGACTAGACAGATCTCAACAGCAGCAGATGCACTAATCCACTCGGGGGTTCCTGGCAGTGGTACCTGTGATGTACACGTACAGACTTTGTGAGCTACCAGTGGGGGATAATGTACTGCATTACTAAACACTTATAATGTCCCAAAGGCGAGACCTATTGGCTATGCCAATGCTTGTTCCTAATTGTTTGAGTTTGAACTTACTTCCAGTTTGTGGTGGAAACAGGTGTGAAAAACGCGACTGATGCTGAAAAGCTATACATTTCTGAAAAGTAGACAACAGTTTGAATTCAGCATGGGGACATTTGTGCCAAACCCTCAGAAGTTTCCTAAAGAAACTAACTGTTGAATTAAAAAAGAGATGAAAAATCAACAGGAAACAAAACGTTTTGATTAATAACTTATTGTCACCATGGCCGATTTACAAAAATATTCCACCTTCTAGTCGTGGGGAGAGACATGGTTTGTATGTTCTCCAGGTTCTCCAAGAACCCAAGAACCCAAGGTACCAACAGCCAACATATGAGCTGCACCTCACATGCTCCAAGATTGTGGAATACGCTTCCTGTTGAGCTAAGAGGGCAAACTTCGCTCTCGCTTTTCCGTAAGGCACTAAAAACCTGGCTCTTTGTAGAAGCTTACTCGTAGTCTGGCATTATTTCATTTCATAAGCAGCTGTACCATCTTTCCTGGCGCCTTGATGCCCTTGGGCTAAGTTGTGCTCGACAAATCCCCCTTCATTCATTCATTCATTCACATTGGTTTTTCATTTTGTACCAAATATAGAACAATTCATGTGGTAAAATTAGGAGAGTTAAAACTGTGTATGAAGGAAAACTATGTATTTCTGAAATATACACAGATATGATGGACGGAGCTTTGGAACCTTTCAGGTACTCACCTCAGTTACAGATCTGGGTTGAATCCCTCATCGTTCTTTAACTCACTTCACCACCCCAGTTCAGACCCAGCCATATACAAACCAGTCATAACCCTGTTCCTCATGGTAACAGTCCTGCCGGAACTGCCAAGCCCGGTCTTCCCTGGACTGGAAACAAGCATTCTGGGACCTGTAGGCTGCATTTTTTACCCCAAACCCTTGCAAACCTCAAACATTGGATGAAAATACACATGTTCTTCCTATTTCAGTAACGGAAAGTTCTGGAATCTGTGGGGAGTCACAAATTATTTACCACCCATCATTCCCCCAAGTATCCTGATAAATATGATGCCCCGCTTATGAGGTTGCGACTAACTCCTGTACAGGAAAGAGCCCAAAACACAACATAATCACATCAACTTTTTCCACTGAAAACTAACCCATTTTTTGCTATTTGATTAGGTATTGATTTTGGGCGCTAGCTGAGCCGACACCTAAGGAAAGCTACTAAACCTTCACATTTCTAAATACTAGGCACTAAAGAGAGTCTAGGTTTGCATTTTGTGTTTGGTCTCACTCGGTTTTGTTCTCATAAACCCTTGAAAACCTTAAAGTTTTGCTAAAAACACACATTTTCCCTATATTTCTGTGACAGAAAGTTGTAGAATCTGTGGGGAGACACAAATTTCTTACCGCCCAATGTTCCTCTAAGTCAACTGGCATCCAGGGGATTCCAAGGTGGTGTGCGTTGAGTGGAATCCACACAATTTTACTACACACAATGCTTCATACAAATCAAACTAAAATCAATGGGAGTTATCGCAGGGGTCTCCCATGATCTTGGCTTGACCTGTTTATCGCATGCAATAGGCCCAGACACACAAGTTGGGAAGAAGTTTGAAATTTGCAAGGCAAGCGTTGTGTGTGCCATATGATGCACACCACCCTGGACTCCCCCAGGCATCCAGTTTTCAGAAATGTGTGGGTTTGGAAGGTTTCCCTGGGTGGCTGCTGAGCGCAGTTCCAATAGCGCAGCTACCCCTATTGTCAATGGTTAGAATAGTTTGTGTCACATGCACCAGGCCAAGCCACACAAGGGAGGTAGCATTTTTATAGGGACAGGCGTAGGAACACTGAGTAGTAGGAATTTTGTGAGCATATGTCCCAGAAACGTGAATAATGTGTGATTTTAGTCATTTGGGAAAATTGAAAATTTGTAGGGCAGTCTGTATAAGTGAACGGAATCAATGCATGCTACACTATCCCGGATATATCTGGGTGTTTCATTTTAAAAAATGTGCAGGGATGTAAATGTTCCTTTGTAGTTTAACCACAATTCAAGCACGAAATAATATTAGTTAGTTTTGGCACTACCAGTAGTAATAAGATTAAAGCGTCAGTACCAATAATAGTATCTGAATATGAATATACCTGTCACTTAGTGTCAGTGAGCTGTAAATCCACATCAAGGCACCAACTACTTTATGGTCTAGTCAAACACCTTTCATGTGTGCCACATAAAGCCATTGATTCTACCTGCAACGGACCCAACAAACACAACACTCACATCAACAAACTTCTATCATTCAAGGGCTCATCATTCATTCATAAACCAACATCACTGGAACATCAATCACACTGACACTCAGCCAACCTTTTATAGAAACACAAGTGTAGCAAATCAATTCACACGTTCTGCTAGCCAACAGTCACACATTCAGCCAGCCAACATCCACACATTCTACCAGCCATCAGCCACATAATCGCCACTACACACATGCAACATGCTAAGGCTGAGTTTGAGCCTTGACCACAGTTTCACTCCGACCATGAACATCTGCTTCTACCTACACAAGATCCCTATGAAAATAAACCTAGGTTAAGACTACCTGTTCATGTCCATCTCACCCACAGTCCTAATAACATGAGAGTACCAGATGCACCTTTACCGAAGCCTCACAATGGAAGTCAGATTAAGTTCAGAAAGATTCTTCTTCCTTCCCCTTCAGTGCACTCAATGTACTAAATCCAAATCCTTTCAGTTTGCAGACGTAAGTTGGAGGTTCCTGAGGACGCAGTTGTGACCCATTCTTCAGACTGTGGTACCAAATGTACCTTTGAAAACAGTACTTAACATTTCAGGGAATACTCAACTATATTCCCTAAAAAGCACCTCTAGAAAGACTAAAGGCCTTAGGGTTTGGTAGACAGTCAAAACATGGTGCATGTCATGTCCACTGTTATGTACAGTAACACAGCGGAATATTCACCATGTTCTGAGAGCTGATAAATGTGGTAAACAGGCCACAAGTATGATATATATGACTAGTGATGTACACAGTGAACGTTACCTAAAGAGCAGTTCTTGAAAGACTAATGGTTTAGGGTTTGGTGGACAGGGTACTCAGACAAAACATGGCACATGTGCTGTCCACCATTACGTGCAGTGCATTGACTGAAAAGCACTAGTAATACAGCAGGTGAAATATCTGCCATGGTCTGATAGAGGATGAAGCTGGCAAACAGCCCATTGGTATGACATGTTACAGGTGATGCATACAGTGATCTGTATGTCACTTCTATCTTGTTCAACTGCCTTTTACCCACACAAGATCCCTTTGACAACAGACATAGGCTAAACTTTGACTACCTGTTCATGCCTGTTTCTCTCCTGGAGTCCTAATAATTCAAGGGTGCCATATTCTCTTTTCCTAACACCTATTTCTGTGGCAGCCTACTTAGGCTCAGGAAGACTTGTCATTTATGCACACTCAGTGCACTCACTGCACTAAATCCAACTCCTTCTGAGGGTGCATTTATGGTCTATTCTGTGGACAGGATCAGCACATCTCCCTTTGAAAATGGTGCTTAACATACTGGGGCAGGCTCTAATAAAATCCCTAAAGAACAATTCTGGAAAGACTAAGGGCCTGATTTAGATCTTGGCAGATGGTATACTCAGCCTCAACCATGACGGATATTCCGTCCATCGCATTACAAGTGCATTGTATCCTGTGGCACTTGTAATACGGCGAGCAGGATATCCGTCACATTTATGATGGTGTATCCCATCGCCAACATCTAAATCAGGCCCAAAGGAATGCATGGTTTGGTGGACAGGGTACATTGTCAAAATCTGGTGCACGTTCTGTTGACCATTATGTGCAGTTCACTCACTGAAATGCACTTGTAATATGGGGACAGAACTTCTGCCACCTTTGTGGTAGGAGATGGAGGTAACAAGCAGCCAAAAGCAAGACCAATGTCTGTCTCAGTACTGGAGTCAATAAATAATGGTCGCTCAAATCTAATTTAGGAAGAAAAATATCTTGGATTAGAGTCCTCCTTTTAAAATTAGATGGATGAATTTCCATGACTGCACGGCTACTCATGTAATGGCTCATGCAAAGTAATTTGGGGCATAGTAACTCCTAGTTTATGTGCTCCCCACCTCAGTCAGTTTCCCAGAAATTCCCTTTCATGTTGCACAAAATGAGGCAAGTTGGTAAACACAGGCCAGGCTGAGATGGGCACTGGAGACAGTAAAGACTTCTCTCTCTTTGTCTGTCTCTTTCCTTGCCGAGCACAAACTCTGGGTTGGTAATATCGGCAACTCTTTTGCTCTCCTGCAGGAATGTGGTAGGCAATATTCTGATATTACAGCCTTGCAAAATCCTCCAATAGACAAACTAAAGGTTACTGATTTTACAGCAGTAAGGCTTTCAATGACAGACAACTGAAAGTCAAGGGACGGACATTGGTCCTCCTGTGGTGTTCAGCAACTGACAACATACATATTTTAAGTTGTCAACTGAATTAGGTGTGTAGCGAACTTCTTATACCATATACAAGGTTTATGACTTTCATTATATGGTCAAAGAACTTGCTCATTTTGGTCCAGTGAGCAGTCATGTAGGAAAGCCCAAATTGTGATGGTGTCTTTCAATGGTATGCAGGGGTTGGGTGTGTGTGGTTGTGTGTGTTGAATGTGTTGGATGTACAAGGTGCATGAGGGAGTGTGGTGTATATGGAAATGTTCATGTGAAATAGCCAGTGGTGCACGAAAATGCAACTTCAGTGTTGGGAGGTGAGGCACGGCATGAGTGCTGAGAGCTGTGACCAGGAAGAGGTGGGTTACAATATTTTCTTCTATCCATTCTTTATCCTTTTTTTAGTCCTCCTTGTTGTTTTTCTCTTTGTTCAGGTTACTGTAATTCAATTCCATTTCTGTGCACCAATAAGATTCATATTTTCCTGTGATGTACATTGAAACTGAAAAGAATTTCTAAATGTCTGTAAATGTTCAAAATAGTGCTGTCTGCAGGGAAACAACCTTTACAACGAAGGTTTTACAACACGGTACTGTTACCACGCAACTTTTACAACGCAAGTCGTTACAACGACTTGCACTGGGGGGCACTCCAGGATAGTAAATAGTTTAATTTACTATCCAACTCCTTCCCTACTATCCCCGGGGACTGGAGTTGGAATAGTAAATTAAAATATTTACTATCCAGCGCCTCCCAATGCAAGTCGTTGTAACGACTTGCGTTGTAAAAGTTGCGTAGTAACGGCACGCGTTGTAAAAGTACACGTTGTAACGTCGTACATCCCTGTCTGCAGGAAGCACTAGTAACACGCTAATAAAATTATATGCAATAGTTTTCTTTATGTATATATATTTTTTTCCCAAGCATTTGGCTCCCACATATAGGATGTAGCATGTTTTATGTTTTTTTCCTTCTGTTTATTTTTGTGGAATGTGCTTACAATGAAAAATATGATAATAACCATCATACAGACTTGCCAATATTATACCTTTTGACATTGTAAAGATCATTAGAAAGATCATGCCTTTTATCCCATCTCCCCTTCAAAAACTGGTGGTCACAGCACTTATCTTATCTAAACTTGATTATTGCAATGGACTGTACGTCAATTTACAACAGAGATTGTAGAGGAAACTTCAGGTCCCCATGCTTTACGGGAACTCAACTGCCTGCCACTTCATAAAAGAACCATCATTTAGGCTCTTTTCATTGCCTATAGGGCCTTACACAACTCTGGCCTATAATTCGTCAGACAAAAGTTCATCTGGTACAGACCGGTTAGAACACTGCGATCTGCGGAGAATAGACATTTAGTAGAACCCTTTTTTAATTTTGTGATCAGCACCTCAAATGAAAATGGAACTGCCTTTCTCTCTATCTTAAAGCATCCCCTAATCTTCTCCAATTCAGGAAATTCCTGAAAACTTGGCTTTTTAAGCAATAAGTTGAGGAATGTTGTCCTGTTAAGTTGCCCTATTTTTCACCCTCTGAGGCGGAAGCCGGAGGTTCTTACGCTCTTCTCCTCCCTATACTGCCAGCAGTTCTACGCTTGAACAAAAAAGCATTTTTAGGATCGTTTTTTAAAAGTTAGCTGTGTAAAAGCTTGTCGCTTGATTTTAATAAGTGCTTAATTTGTGAATTGATTCCTCACCTCCCTTTACCGCCTGGGCCACTCTCAGCTGAGTGTTGACGCTGAGAGTTGGTCCCGGGGAGGTGAGGCTAGGACAGCGGCCATATTGTGTGGGGGTGCGCCGTGACGCGCTCTAGCTGTCTTCAAAAGGGCTCATTTCTTGTGCGCAGATCCCTATTTTTCACCCTCTGAGGCGGAAGCCGGAGGTTCTTACGCTCTTCTCCTCCCTATACTGCCAGCAGTTCTACGCTTGAACAAAAAAGCATTTTTAGGATCGTTTTTTTAAAAGTTAGCTGTGTAAAAGCTTGTCGCTTGATTTTAATAAGCGCTTCATTTGTGAATTGATTCCTCACCTCCCTTTACGGCCTGGGCCACTCTCAGCTGAGTGTTGACGCTGAGAGTTGGTCCCGGGGAGGCGAGGCTCGGACAGCGGCCATATTGTGTGGGGGTGCGCCGTGACGCGCTCTAGCTGTCTTTAAAAAAGGGAAGGGCTTCTCCGCGTAGCGGACGCGATTGCGGACGCGTCGGATGCCCGTCGGAGTCACGCCAGAGTCCAGCCCGTCTGCGCCCGTCCGCGCTGAGGACGGGCTGGACAGCTGGTCGTTTGATCATACTACTTCCAGGCCCCCACAGTTGAAATATGCCCTTCATATCTTACTCACACTTAAACCCCCGATTCGCTCTTGCCTGCATACCTATTCCCCCGAGGACCTGCTACGTCCGCTTACTTGTAACTGCAGTACTCTCAATGCTGCTAACACTCAATCTCTTCCTAGATTCCAGCCTAAGGCACCCATTATAAATCCGGTTAATTCGTTTGAGATAGAACGGGGTATCCTTCTGAATGCCCGATCTCTCATTAAAAACAACGTTATATTTAAAGAATTTGTCTCCCTCAGAAAACCCTCTCTGGTTTTCATCACTGAAACTTGGGCTAAGGAATCCTCTGCCCCAGATCTTATCGAAGCAATACCTGAAGGCTACTGCCTGAACCGTCACGATAGATTTGGTCGGGTGGGTGGAGGACTTGCTATTCTTCACAAGGACCATTTACACTGCCACACGGTCGCCCTCACAGATCCCAAGGATAGTTTCCAAGCCCTTTCTTTTATCATAAAAAGCGGCCACAGAACCCTCCTAAATGGCATCTTGATATACCGCCCTCCAGGCCCTCGTACCAACTTCGGACAACAGCTATTTCAAGTTCTCGAACCCTTTTTCGGCCGAAATGATTTTACCTTACTTGGAGACTTCAATTTTCATTTAGAATTGTCCAACAATAAAGACACCATCTCTTTGTTGGATATGATGTCAGCTTGTGGCTTCAATCAGTTGGTCAAAGGCTCCACTCATCGAGCTGGCCATACCCTCGATGGCATCTTTACCAATGACGAGAAGATATTGATTGAAGAACCGATCCATCTGTCATGGTCTGATCATATGGCCTTGCCATTCCAACTTAGGTTTCCTGGTATCTCTCTGCCCCCTAACATACCGAGCAAACAGGAACTCCGTAGGAACTACAAGGCCATTTCTAACAGTTCCCTCTCCAAGTGGGCAGCTAAGTGGTGCCCCGCTCAAGAGGAAAGTGCCCCTCTAGCCGCGACACAGTTTGACAATACCTTGACGGAAGCTCTAGATGAACTAGCCCCTCTACAACCCTGCCGACGCACCAGGAAAAGGCCCTCGGCCCCTTGGTTCTCAGAGCATCTGAGACTCCTGAGACAGCAGGTTAGGAGACAGGAACGCCTCTGGCACACTGGGTGGAATCCTAAAGATAAGGACGGTCATAAGATCTTACTCAGAAAATATAAGGCCGAAATTATCAAGGCTAAACAAGAACAATTCACGATTCTGACCTCTTCTTTGTCCTCCCCTAAAGAGCTCTTTAGGGTCGTAGATTCTCTCGTAACTCTCCAATCCCCTGATCCTGTAGTGGCGTCCCAAGAGCTCTGTAATGACATCGCCTCCTTTTTTCAGACTAAAATATCTGATATCTACTCAGCCCTGGAGCTGCAAAAATCTCTTTTGAATGGGCCCCCATTCTTAGAGACCAGGGAATCTGCCCCCATTGTATCAACTTCCCTGAAAACCCTAGATTCTTTTCCCTCTCTCTCCGTAGATACGCTTGACAGTCTACTCAACAAGACCAAATCTGGTTCTCCCCTAGATGTATGTCCCCTAAGGATCCTTAAACAATGCAAGGAAATCCTTCTGCCCCCTTTGGTGGACATCATGAATAGATCCATGAGAGATGGGGTCTTTCCCATTCAGTGGAAAAGAGCGGTTGTAAAGCCACTCCTAAAAAAACCCTCCTTGGACCCGTCGGTTTAAAAAAACTTCCGGACAATTTCCCTACTCCCTGCCCCAGCTAAGATGCTAGAGTCGCATCTCAACTCGCACCTTGCCGCCTTTATCGAAAGCTCGGAATGCCTTGATCGCTCCCAACATGGCTTCAGGAGGGATCACAGCACGGAGTCAGCCCTCACCATCGTGCTAGATAACATACGTACACGGGTTGATGAGGGCCAGACCACCCTCCTGATCCTTTTAGATCTAACCGCGGCTTTCGACAACCTCTCTCCCTCAGTATTAACAACTCGGCTGAGTGAGATAGGGGTGCGGGGTGCAGCTCTGGATCTTCTCACGTCTTTTCTTTCTCACAGAGTGCAAAGAGTGAAGCTGGGGAGTACCTATTTCCATCCCTTCCTGTGCAATGTGGGGTCCCGCAGGGGTCGGCGCTTAGTCCGACCCTATTTAACATCTACGTGACCCCACTTGCCAGGCTTATCAGATCTTATGGGATGGAGATAGTCTCCTATGCAGACGACACTCAGATCCTAGTCTCTCTCTCCTCTGCTAGCGCCCCGACTGCCTCCAATTTTAGATCTTGTATGGAGGCGGTAGGCAAGTGGATGATTACCAACTCGCTTAAACTAAATGGAGAGAAGACCGAGGTGATGGTGTTCGGAGGAAAAGAGGAAATTTGGTCTTCTAGCTGGTGGCCAGACTCACTAGGAGCCTGTCCCTCCCCTACTTCTTCTGCCAAAAACCTGGGGGTCATGATAGACCCTGCCCTCGACATGACCAAGCAGGTCAGTCGAACCATCTCCACCTGCTGGGGCATTATCCATATCCTGAGAAGGATTAGAAACTACCTTTCCCCTCAGGCCAGGAAACAGATAGCCGTTGCCCTTATAGGCTCAAGAATAGACTACTGCAATGCGCTGTATGCGGGCCTGAAAAAGAGCCTTCTGCAGCGCTTGCAGGTAGTCCAAAATGCGGCGGCCAGGTTTGTCCTTGACATTCCTAAGCGCTCCTCTGCTACAGCGGCTAGAAAGCTGCTTCATTGGCTTCCTGTTGAGGCACGGATTCACTTTAAGATCGTGTGCATGACGTATAAGGCTTTGGCCAGAAATAGCCCCTTAGGTCTTGGATCTATTCTGTCCCGATACTCTCCCATTAGAAATTTGCGGTCCTCTGGCAGACTCCTGCTATCTACCCCCCGTGTCAGGAGAGCGAAATGGGGTGGCAGGGCCTTCTCCACACTGGCCCCTAAATGGTGGAATGCTCTCCCCCTGGAAATAAGATCATTACCCACCCTTCAGGCTTTCAAAGGGGCCTTGAAAACCCACCTTTTTGTGCAAGCGTACCTGTAGCGATGTAGTGATTTCCTCTTTTATTGTTCTGTTCTGTTAGGCGCCTTGATATCTTCGGGTTATTGTTTGCGCATTATAAATCTTATTCATTCATTCATTCAAGTTCACCACCTTTCTCGTTATTGTTTTCCTGGGCAGCGCCAAGACACCTTTTGGTAATCGAGCAGTTTACAAACTGTAATAACTTAACAATGCCAGTATAAATTTCAAACTATCATCCCCAGTGGGAAACTTTTTTTTTTACATGCATGCAGATAACCTCAGTTTCATTCTCATATTAGATCAAAAGAAGAGAGTCCCTTATTTGACCAGAAGGAAATATAATTTGGTCAAATTAATTTGACACCTGAAAAAGGTGGAACTGCCAAGCAACCAGTGCCATCACCACCTGACAAAAAAACACTCATAGTCTACCAGCTCCCCCTCACTATTAGCTAGCTCTAACTCCCCTAGCTCCACTGCTCACAGCACTGCACTGATTCTCCCCAGGATCCCTTCCCCTGCCCAACCTGCAATCCCAACCTGTTCCCTCAGGCCTCTAGGGGTCCCTATTCGTCCAACCCGCCTCCCCTATCCTATCCATCCCTCCGAGCACGCAGCTCCACTTCCCAGAACCCATTCCCTCGGGACACATTCATTCACCACCTGCCCTACTTACCCCTGCCCCAACTAGCTCTCTACCACTGCAGGGTCCCCTGAAAATATCCTCCCAATCCCATTTACACACCTTATTGAAAGGCTGACTTAACGAGATAGCAGTCTACCTACAACAACTTAAGGCAGAGGTACTCAACCTATTATATATCACTGAGGAACTGTCAGCTAACTCCAGACTAAGTTGCTCCACTATGAACAATCACCATCTCTGCTCGCTCCCGGCTAGCGGGTGTACCTGGCTCCCTTCCCCCCTATATTCGGCGGTCACCTTCCCACATCACCCACACGCCCCATAGTTGGGCCTCCACTCTGCACCCTAACAACCCTATTCACCCCTCCAGATGTAGAGCCTCCCTCTCTGATAGGGAAATGTATTCTCTCCTACTTTCATATGATCCGGCACATCCCTCCACCATATAAAACTTGCAAAGAAATTAATCCATTCCCACTGATCCCTTCAGGGAACCTAGGCCAAGCACCAGAACTTTAAATTAGAACAACCTCACTAGTGTCACCACCACTCGACCTGCACAAACGGACGCCATAACAAGACTCAAATGCGTGCTCCTAAACTGTAGTTTGGCTGTTAAACATGCTGTGGACATTGCAGACCTCATCCTTGCCCAGGATCTTGACCTTGTAATTTTGATGGAAACCTGGCTAAATGACTCAGCTGAAAACATCCTGGACTTTTAAATGCCTCCCAATTATGATATCATTAGATTGGACAGAACTAGTGGTCAAGGGGGAGGCATTGCTTGTTTACATCTAGCAATCTAACAGTAAAAGTAATACATGCCGACCTCCTACCGTCTTGTGAATACCCATGCATTGAAGTGACTAGCTGCAACAATCACTAATGCAAACTGCACACATTTTAACCACCCCCCTCGCGATACCCTTTCCTTTACAGAACAGATAATGGACATTTTCGTGGCCAATGCTGATTTCCATGGCACTCAGATCTTCCTGGGAGATTTCAACCACAATGTAAATGATGTGGTGCTCAATAGCCTTAAGTCTTTCTTACTTGACCTCAACCTAATCCAAATCTGTGACATCCCTAGTCATATCAAATGAGCTACCTTAGATCTTGTCATTGGTAAGCCCAACTCCATCCTCCTGGATTTGAACCTCCCATGTGATTGGACAGACCACTATTGCAAGTACAGGGCAGCCTAAGAATCCAAAACAGTTGAAAAGATGTTTATGGAACATCAACTCGCACGATCGGACTGCTCTCTGTGATAACATCCTGCCCCCTCCCTTGATCATGTCGGATGTCCAAGACCTTACGGCCCACTATAACCACTCAATGCTTAAAGTACAAGACTCGGTTGCAGCAATATAGCTTAAAAGAATGTCCTCAAAACCCTCCAAATCATGGTTCAATGATAGTCTTAATTCCAAAAGAAGAAATGTAAGACTTGCAGAAAGGTTGTGTCGACCGTATCCCTCCCTTGAACATCTCTACCATTTGAGATCCCTGAGAAGCATATACAATAAAAGCATCAGGTCTTGTAAGGCCACCTTTTTCAGAACTCAACTTGACCTAGAAAAATACCTCCAAAAAAACTGTTTGAACTCGTCAAGTTCCAAGTCAACAGTCATCCTAATCTCTCGTCACTGGGTCAAGGGACATTGCTTAACTGTGAAGAATTTGCTGATTTCTTCATGGATAAGACTATTAAGATTAAAACTGAATTACACTCTTCCCTTGATCACCAGTCGATCAGTCCACTGATCACCCTCTGTCCCCCAGGTTTGGATATCACTGACTCTGCGCAGCCCTACCTCCACAAAAATAATGCATCCTGGATCCTGTTCCAAACCATAGCGGAATGCACTGTATGCAAAATGCTGTCGACTTTGAAACCTTCCAATCACTACAGCAACCCTCTGCCATCGAACCTTGCCCCGCAAGTTAGATCCCCCTTACTAACACTGTGGACTACGATTGTCAATGCATCACTTCAGCAAGATGCTAGTCCGGATTGCCTAAAATCAGGTCAAGTTACCCCGATACTACAGAAACCATCTGCTAATCCCATGGACCGTCATAACTTTTGCCTAATTTCTAACATGCCCACCTTGGCAAAGCTCCTGGAGAAATATGTGCTCGCCCAACTTTGTAACCACATCGACCATTTCCAATTCCTGGACCAATGCCAATCTGCTTTCTGCCCAGGCCATAGTACAGAGTCTGCGCTAATGCACATTGTCAATGATGCCCTATGAATGTTGGACCATAATGAGTTGTGCCTATTGATCCTTCTTGACCTTTCGTCAGCATTCGATACTGTCAAACACGATAACCCAATTGACCTCCTGGAACACAGGATAAGGCTGCCTGGGCCAGTACTTAACTGGTTCTCTTCATTCCTTCAGAACAGATACCAAAGTTTCAAGGTGAACCAATCACTGTCCCATCCTGCACCGGTCACTCAGGGGGTTCTCCAAGGTGCAGCATTTTCTCCCACACTATTTAACCTGTTCATGGAGCCTCTGACAGAAATTCTTAAATCATCCAGCATTCACTATCACATGTTTGCGGACGATACCCAACTATACCTGAAGATCGCCTCCCGCCAGGATATTCAATCCCTCAACTCAGTCCTGCTGGAAACACAAAGCTTGCTGACAAGTAACCACCTGAAGCTAAATGCTCTAAAAACGGAATTCCTCATAATGTCATTCCACAAACAATCTCCGGTCATGGAACAATGGTTGAATCAGCTCACTGCTCTTAACTGTAGACCTCACCTTGTGGATTCAGCAACCTCTCTGGGTATTATATTAGACAAAGTCTGAACATACAGAAGCATATCAGTTCCCTCACCAAAGGAGCAAACTTCCAACTCAGCTTCCTAAAGAAACTCAAACTCTATCTCCCTTCTCATGACCTAAAGGTTGCAGAGCAAGCATTAGTGATCTCTAAGCTGGACTATGGTAGCGCAAAGCTCTGCGTTTTTCCAAGAGTGAAGACGGCGCCTCTTAGAGTTGCCCTCAATTCTGCTGCTAGGCTCATAACTGGCACTAAAAAAATTCAACCATATTTCTCCTGACTTGCTGGTTCCGAATTTACTTCCATATGAAGCTCGGATACAGTTAAAAATTGCACGCATGGCTCACAAAGCCATCCATTTTAAGGCCCCGCTGTACCTTGCTCAGAAACTGAAGCTCTCATGTGGTTTGAGAACCTCCAAAAGCACCAGCACCCTATTGCTCATACCACAAAAATTCAAGAAAAAAAAGACCTTCAATCGAGCCTTCTCAGGTATGGCTCCGAGGATCTGGAACTCCCTTTCCCCCGAAGTCAGGGTGAGCCCTTCCACTGTCCTCTTCAAAAAAGAAGTCAAAGTGCTCCTGATGAAGAATTATTTGACTCAGTCAGGCTTTTCCATTTGATTCTGGGGCCTTAGCCGTTGATTTGTGGCCCAGCTGCCTGGCTCACGAGAATGTATGACATTATAAGACTGTGAACTTTTCGCTTTGTTGATTCTGTTTTGTTTGCTTGTACACTTGTTGATGCATAAACTGTAAAGCGCTCTGATACTCTCGATGGTCATGTTCGCTCTATAAAAAACTTTCTAAATAAATAATGTGACTCAGGTTCATATCATGGGTGCTACATATATACTGGGCGATACATAGGGTGGTAAATCTAGTATGACCAGTACTGGTGGTAAAGAAGTAGAAAGAAATATGTACATTGCATCATAATCATGAAACAATGAGTAAAACATTTTACTTTTTTCTGCTGTGATGTCCTTCTTGGTGGCTAGTGTGTATGTGATTTTAAGCTGGTCCTTTTTGTCATGTGGAGTCTTCCCAGAAGACAGGACAAGAATCCACGTATTTAGTGTGGAAATGGAGGGACATACATCAGAGGAACTGGGCCTTCTTGTCCAGCTTTATTTGTTTCTCCTAATCTGTTTACTGTTTACATTCCAGGATGGAGTATCCCTAATGAGGGATGGAATCGAGGTTCGTGAATTTCTGCCAATCATCAGTGCTTTCGCAAGGATGCGAGCAGGAAGAACAAAAAATCAAGCAATAGAAGGAGGATTGCCTGGATCTTTTAAAATGATAAGTATTAATTTTATACCTGACCTGTGTCTTGAATCTCCTGTACACTTTCGTTGTCTCTAGCAAAATGCACATCTCCACCAATCTGCCTGAACCAAAGTGCACTATTGTATGGAAAGGAAGGTGGAGGAAAGGCTAGAGCAAACCTCAAATGTTTTTGGCCTACCATGAGTCAGAAAAGTATTGACCAACATAATACTGGTCACTGCTGTTTACCGCACCTCAACTGGGGTTTATAACATTAAGCACACCTAGCTGCACTTTTATTGATCACTTTCCATGTTCCTGTGACACCCCTTTCTTGCTGTTCTAAAGCTTTAACAAGTGTAACCATCTGACTGAGAGTATGCTTCCTGTTATCTTCTAGGGTTATTTTGTGGGGCACCAACAGCAGTAATAGGGTAGAGGAATCTACTCTCAAATGACTGTCCCATCACTAGTTCCTTACAATACTTTGCCTGGGCCAGACTGCGGTGTAGCTTCCTCCCCCTTTGATGGCTCACAGGGGAAGATGTAGGGAATAAAACGGCTGAAGCTATTGCGACAGTCAGTGAGATTATGTGACAATCCGCTCTGCACTGCTGGGCGGCACATTGCCAAGAGCGCTGTGCCCACATGTGCTGATGGACATCAGTCCTCTTGTAGCCACTTCCAGGCTCGCCAGAACAGGGGGAGAGGATCATTATTCCCCAGCCCCACTTATTTGAGTGTCCCATGATCGTGCAGTAAAAATGTATAGATTTTAAAGCAAAACTGTCTTCTTCAAAAACTATGGCCAATTCCACTAGATGGTGCTGGGTCTGCTGCTATTCTACTTTCTCTAACCTTAGAAATAGGATATCCCCCTTTGAAAGCTCCACTTCAATTGTGTTGATCCAAGCCCCTCAAAAATTTCAGAAACCCCTGACCACTTCACCAGGTAATTTGTCCATCATCAATACAAGCCACCTGCCTGTTGCTTCTCACCCACATTCACCTGTTCCATCTACTCTGAAAACAAGGTGGTAGGGTTGTTACCTGGCCAGTATTATTCACACCTGCCTGTTATATTCATTTATTTTACAAAATAGTTTATTAGTATTTTTCAACAATCCTCATAAACTTGACTTGACAATCAACAACTTTTTCCTATACATAGACGTCTTGTACTTTACACATAAAGTCAGGTGAATTACATAGACCGTTCCTTCATGTATGGTACTGATTGCATTCTCATATTTTTCTTTCTAAAGATATCTTAATAGGCATTTCAAAGGCATAAACATCAAGCCTGTTGAAGAAAAAAAGCAACAACACTCATAATTATTTACAATCACTTATCTCCTTGACAGAGAGCACTCCATGCATGTACCACGACATGGGCTTGTCAACCCGGTGCGTATTGTTAAGCACACACCTTTTCCTTCATTGCCCATGTCAACACATCGCAGCAACTGGGGATTACATTCTCATACTTCAGTGGTTACATCTCAATATGCTCAGTGTGAGCCAATAGTGACTATATATCACTTAAACATAAAACCATTCCCTCAGCCACAACCCTCATGCCAGGTTCCCGAGGTGCCCAATGGCCATATATGAGATTAATCTAAAAGATATGCTCTACTGCAAAAATGTACTGTTCTGAAATAAAGTAAGTCGGGGGACATTCAGCTACTCTCCCAAGTCTCAATAAGTTTCTAGGTGAGTCATGTACTGGCCTACAAGAAATTGCAGTTATTTGTTTATTCAGGCCTTCAAAGTACTTGGCCGACCCAAGGGGATTCATCAAGGGAGTGATCTAACTCTGCTCACAAAGCAGTCTGTATGCGCCCTGTTGGACCTGGCCCATCCAGTAGGCTCACCCCCAAACTTTTTGCCTTCCTCCTCCACTTTTTCTGACCTTGTCTTTGTTGGCTTTAGGACTCTGGGAGCTTTATCCCTTCCAACCAGTGCTAAAGCGCATGTGATCTCTACTTAAAACATGGTAACATTGGCTTATCCACAATTGGAATATTTAATTTAGTTAAAATTCCCTAGTAAAGTGCACTACATGTGCCTGTTAATTAAATTATACTAGTGGGCCTGCGGCACTGATTGTGCCACCCATTTCAGTAGCCCTTTAAACATGCACGGCGGAGGCCTGCAACTGCAGGGCCTGTGAGTGCAGTTTAAACTGCCATTTCAACCTGGCAAGTGCACTTACTTGCCAGGCTCAAACCTACCCTTTTATTACATATACGTCTGCCTTAAGGTAGGCCTTATGCATCCCTATGGGCAGGGTGCAGTGTACTTCAAAAGGCAGAACATGTACTTTTGAGTATTACAAGTACTGGTAGCAAAAAATCTTAAAGTCGTTTTTCACAACTGCACGGCATATCTCCTCCATAGGTTAACATTGGAAATAGAAATTTGGAGTTTGGTGTCTCCGGACTCACAATTTAGCTTATGGGGAAGTTGGATTTGAAATTGTAAGTCTGAAAATACCACTTTTAGAAATTTGGCATTTCTTACTTTTTTATATTCTGTGCCTCTGCCTGTCTCTGAATACACGTCTGGGTTGGGTGACAGCTTGGCTTTGTGCATTCCCTCAAGACAGTCACACAAAGGGAGTTGAGGTGTTACATTAACATCCTAATGGCCCATCACCATACTGATGGGCCTTCCTGAGGTAGATTGGGGAGGGAGGAGCTGTAATTTGCACCTGATTAGGGCTGTGCCTGTCCCTACACAAAGAGCTGCAAATCCACCTGTAGTGTGTCTGGAGTCAGGGCAGGAAAGTCAGGGACCATGTCATCTTCAATGGCCTATTTGATGTCTCCCCCACTTCCAAGGCACATATGGGTATAAGTGCTGGACCCCTGACACCAACAAATTAGAACTTTGCTGGATCTAAGGAAATTCTGCGTGGAAGAAAACCAGCTGTGCTGTAGGAGGTAAACAGGTAAGTGTGCCAACAAGGGATTTGTTTGTAAGATTAATTTTTGTTATTAAAAGTTGTTTCCTTTCTGGCAAACTTTCATAATATATTTGCAAAGGAAATACTTTTAGTTGTATTCATCAGGAAGGCAACTCTTTTCGTTTTGGGCTTCCTATACATATGAAAACATCAGCTTTTGTCTGAAGAATATATACAAAAACAACAGTTGATGGACAGAATGCAAAACAATGTCATACATTCACCCCAGTACAGAGATCTGGGCCTTAATCCATAGTTTTTTTTGCTCACCATGCCATTCCAGTTTGAACCCAGCCATGTGCAAATCAGTCTTGACCCTGTGCCCTATGGGAACAGTCCAGGCTGAACTGCCAAGTCAGGTCCTCCCTGGACTGGAAACAAGCATCCTAGGAGAGGTTTCAGGTTTTCAGCCCTCATCAGCCAGGATAGCTTGATTCCAGTGGCATGGAGAGCACGGGACTCACGTCTCTGTACTGGGGTGAACGTATGACATTGTTCTGCATTCTGTCCATCAACTGTTGTTTTTGCATCAAAGAATATATATAACAAATTTATCAAATGATAATAATATTTTTAAACACGGGTGTATAGTAGAAAAATAAATGTTATCGTATTGAAAAGTCAAGGCGGACTGAAATTTGTTAAGCACACAATGTAACAGGAAGTTATATGCTAAACAATTATTCATTATGCTTCTCAGTGACAATTGTGCACACTTTTTTCTGAGATAAAGAAAAGACAAAACAAGAGAATAAAACAAAAAAGTATTGGCTATACAAATATGATACAGAAAATAAGTTTAGTTGTCGATGTTTCGGTCTATGGGCAGTCGTCTATTCGACCATCAATATGTGAAATAACAAGGACCCCCTGATTTGGATAGAGTTCCTGGGTCAGGGCAAGTAATCTATGTAAAGTAGCGTACCCAGGCAAACACATATATGAACTGGCACAAATCAATTAACAAACAAAACAGAATTAATAGTAGCACACTGAGTTAGCATGAAAAGTACATTTTAATGAATTTCATAAAAAGTGTCTTGAGTTAAATCATTGACATATTGATAAAAAATGATAAAACAAATTCCATTAATAAATAAACATTGTTGTATACAATAAGATGTACAGTGTGGAGATGGTTTCCTGTCTACGCGTTTCGACACGTTGAAGGTGTCTTCCGCAGGACACTACCATCATGATACTGTTTAGAGATCTTTCTGTTGAGCTGGAACCGCGTGGTTTTTAATATCTGTTCTGACACAATCTATTTAGGTTCACTGTTATTCTAAAGGAATTTTTGATCGATTGGAACTAGAAAACCGGGCCCTCGTTTACCCGGTTATCTTCACAGCTGAATAGGGTGTGGTCGGGCTCAAACAGCCGGCTCCATGGGTTAGAATACTGTTGTACCGGACATGCGTGATTCGAAACAGGTATAGTTTTGTCGAGTACAGACTGCTGGCTATCTGTGTTCAGGTTGAACCAGTCGGTGTTACGTGATACGAGGCCGTGAGAGGGTCACTCGACTACAGTTTGCTGACTATCTGTGTTAAGTAAATTGATGGCAGGCCGGTGTCATGTGATGCGTCACCAGCGGAGGTTCACTCGGCTACAGATTACCGGCTATCTATATTGAGGGAGTTACGAACGGGCCGGTGTCACGTGGTGCGATGTCGATGGAGGTGTACTCAGCTGCAGATCACCGGCTATCTGTGTGGACTGTAATAGTAGCGTGCCGTATTGCGCGGTCTACCGTCTCGAACTTGGATAGACCATCTTCAGGACTGTAGAAATTACTATTGTAGCCCCTTAAAAGATCGCTTTGAGAATATAATACAATCGACAAGTGAGTGTTTATGATTGCTTTCTTGTTAAAGGCAATCAATCCAGATCTGAATCAATTTGTGGCAATGTCTGCCAAATTTTCAATTGGGCTGCGTGGTATTGTTACCCAAGTCTACAATGGATCACATGCTGACTGAGAGGAGCTAATGTGTATTTTGCCGATATAGCAGAACATTGCTAGCCTACATCATTCAGCTCCCCATTTCAGATACTAAGTGCAAGGATCAATTGTCCATATCTCAGATTCTATTCATTGGATTTTTGTCATTTTGGTCTTGTTTTACTCAGATAAATATTCTCTATTTTCTAAACTAGCGTGGAGTCGTTTGTGGTGTTTTCACTGTGTTACTGTAATTTAAGTGTACACTAATACTTTATTATTATTATTATTATTATTACTGAGTTTTATATCGCGCCTGGTTACCCTTGGGCATCCCCGCGCTCTTCCAAAAAACAGAGGCACCATAACAGAAGAAAGAGACATTAGACAGGGAACAGGTGGGTCTTTAAAAGTTTGCGGAACTGTAATGAACTCGTTTCAGAGCGTAGGAATAACGGAAGGGAGTTCCACAAAGTTGCAACGTTTATGGAAAATCTTCTGCCGCCAGTCCTGGCCTTCCTTACTCTCGCAACTTGTAGCAGATGTTGGTGATCCGAGCGCAGGGTACTTTAGGCATTGCCTCTTAAGTTAAGTATGACTGCTGTGTGCCAGGCTACCATAGGGTGAGCACATGTTAATTTAAGTTGTATATCTGACTTACCCTGACTAGGATTGTGGCTCCTGCTTGGACGGGGTGTATACTCTGTCAACCAGAAGCCTCATTTTCTAACACCCACTCATGCCCAAGCTGCTTCTAGTGAACTTTTCCCTCTCATGGTGTCCCGAGGGAAGATTGACATGCTGTAGTCGGCCCAGCTTATCAACTCTAGGCACCATCTCGTCACTTGAGGCCCAGTCGAGTTTTTCCAATAAATGTAATTTGTCGTTTGGCCAGTATTAAGGCTAGGACTATGAAACTGGAGGTTATTTTATGTTTAGCCAGCCTAGGGGACAACCCTAGTAAACAAGCTGTGGGGAGGGGTGGTATATTGCAAATCCGTTATATCATTAGCTATTTGCAGCACCTCCGCCCAATATTCAGTAAGGTGCAGACAGCTCCACACCATGTGTAGCAACTCTGCCTCTTCCTCACCACACCTGGGGGGCGTTGCTTTTGTGTTTTGAATATATTTGTTAATCTTGCTCACCGTACAGCAGGCTCAGTGTAGATGATAAAAGGTTAATTTAAAGCAAGCATTTCTAGACACTCACAGAATACTGTCCATTATTCACACCCACCTGCCTGTTATATTCGTGCCAGTAAAACAACCTCTGGTGAAGCAATTGGTCTGGGATTGGCCTCCAACCTTTTGGCTCTCTCAGCACGTTTTGTTTTGCACTGGTTTTAGCAAAACTCTATTATTGGAGTCAACTTTTCTCGTCAGTATAAAAAAAATTACTGATTAAAAGCAAAAAAATCAAATTGGTATCAAAAAGCATACATTGCCATAGTAGTCTTTGCTACTTACGGGAATTACTTTGTGTTAGTATATGCAACTTGTGAGCGGTAAGAAAGTCATCACTCAGAGGTAACTTGTCTGAAGAGGGCTGAACCTTTGCCCTATGCATCAGTGTGCAGAAGAAATTTTTGAATGTTCCAATAACAGACCAATCGATGAAAAGGGTTATCTGAAAGTCCATAGAGGTAAATATTTTATAGAAATAATGTTTGTAAAATTAAATGG
The DNA here is from genome assembly GCF_964261635.1 of Lissotriton helveticus. NCBI lineage: Eukaryota > Metazoa > Chordata > Amphibia > Caudata > Salamandridae > Lissotriton > Lissotriton helveticus. Next base: position 391,442,119 of record NC_136059.1, read on the forward strand.
TTTTCGCTAATGCTGCGCCTAAAACTTGCGAAAAGCAGTGACATTTTGTTTCCCCTTTGGAACATAAACCTAAAACAGCACTCATTTGAAGAAAACACCTGAGTTCTATTTCAATTATATCTGAAAGGTACATTGCCATTTTACAAAAGAACACTAATTATATTTAAAAAAATGTTTTTGCTTACAAAGCATAAACAAATGGCCGGTGCTATTTTCTGAGAAAGGTGGCAACACTAGATTTATGATGACTGGCGCATCCCTGGGGATGCGCCAGTCATCCTGCGCCGCTGCTCCGCCACCCATGGTGCGCCGCATTTATAATGCGGCGCACCATGGGGCAAAAACGATACAGATGCGCCACGCAACTGTGCCGTAAAGGTGGGGCATTGCTGGAGCTGCGTCGCAAGCGCGACGCAGCTCCAGCAAGGCTCGGGGGTGCCCCATCTCCACAATGCTGCGTCAAGACCTACGCCTGCTTCAAGCAGGCGCAGGGTTTTGACGCAGCATTGTCCTGAATGTGACCGAGTGAAATCTCATAGATTTCACTCAGCCACTTTTAGGAGGCGTTCCTGCGCAGGAACGCCCCCCTGCGCCGGAACGCCTCCTTAAGGTGCAGGGCTTTACAACGTGACGCATCTCCTAGATGCGTCACGTTGTAAATAGGGCGCATTGTTTGCGCCGCCGTTGCGTCAAATAAAGTGACGCACCGGCGGCGCAAGGCCGTCATAAATCTGCCCCTTGGACTGTAGGCTGATGACGTTTAATATTTGGTGATGTGTACAAATATACTTTTCTTTCAATCTGCTTATCCTATTCACGTTTTGTTTTCCATGACAGCAACAGCATCAAGATTGGAATTTCAACACGTATACATGGGGGCAGATTTATGATGACTGGCGCATCCCCAGGGATGCGCCAGTCATCCTGCGCCGCCGCTCCGCCACCCATGGTGCGCCGCATTTATAATGCGGCGCACCATGGGGCAAAAACGGCACAGATGCGTGACGCATCTGTGCCGTAAAAGTTGCGCAGCTCCAGCAAGGCTCGAGGGTGCCCCATCTCCACAATGCTGCGTCAAGACCTACGCCTGCTTCAAGCAGGCGCAGGGTTTTGACGCAGCATTGTCCTGAAAGTGACTGAGTGAAATCTCATAGATTTCACTCAGCCACATTTAGGAGGCGTTCCTGCGCAGGAACGCCCCCCCCTGCGCCGGAACGCCTCCTTAAGGCGCAGGGCTTTACAACGTGACGCATCTCCTAGATGCGGCACGTTGTAAATAGGGCGCATTGTTTGCGCCGCCGTTGCGTCAAATAAAGTGACGCACCGGTGGCGCAAGGCCTTCATAAATCTGCCCCTAACTCTCTAGAAATGTTGTGTAAGTGGAATCATTTCCAATATTTATTCCAACATTGGCCAAAACCCCACAAAAGCCGCCCGTCCCCCTCAATGCACCGCTCTGTATGATCCGAAATGACTTAAAACAGCTCTTCTTAAAAACGCTTTGCATCACGCACTCAATACACTTTTTAGATAAATTTCGCATAGCATGATGCATCATTTAAAAAAAAAAAAAAAAAAGCTACCCGTGGATAACGTAGTAAAAAATAAAAGATCATTTATTCACTCTGAAAAATATACAACGATATTTCACTAAAAGTGAATTTTCGGGTACATATTTTAGTAGAAGCATACTGTATGGGCTGGTTCATTGGACACAATAATAAAAAAGAAATGTCTGCCACAGGACGGGGAAGAGCGTAACAGTGAAAAAACAGTTAGCGCTGATCCCGGGTACTGGGCGCTGAACACGCACAGAGGTAGCTCGTCAGTGTGCTGCGGCGTGTATCGCTGAAGCGCGGGTTCATCGCTTCAATTACTGGTGCGCCATGATAAATGAGCCCTGACACAGGTCCCTGGAGATCTCTGCACGAGGCTGGTAGGGTGCAATCAATAACAGCCCTTATAGAGATTTACCGAGAGCAACTCATGCAAAAACAGGGAAGGTTCGATTTGCGGAAATGCTAAAAGATACATGACAGAAATACAGTGATGTTTAATTGCGTCTACTTCACCACTGTTCATAGGCGGGTATATTTTAATTACATATTAAGAAAGCAAAGTACAAGAGCTAGAAGAGGGTAGGATGTGAGATAATGTATTATTAGTTACACTGAATAGAATGTACCAGCACTTCTGAATTTCCATTTAAGGCATTGTGTATTATCAACAAGAAAAAAGTGACCACTTTTAGTAATCCTTGTATTTGTTGCTCTTTGAAGTTAATTTGAGGAGGATAGTCCGTGTTTCTCTTTTTTTTTTAATTAAATTTGGAACACATTTTTGGACTTCCTAACACTTTTGAACTTTTGTGTTTGTTGTTGCTTTTCAGATTTCCCTGGCAAAGTGGTGAAAGGGTTCGGTAACAGGAACAGTGCTTTAAATAGTTACTAGAGAACGTTTCTGAGCCACAGCACTTCTCGTTTTGCGTTGCCAAAAGAGAATTCAATATTCAAAGACCATGTCAAAAGGAAAGAAAATGGAAGAATAGCAGACTGTGTGCTACTGAAGTCCTTCCAAGCAACACGCAGAGGACGCATTATGAGAAATTGAGTTATTAGTTGCGCAGGATGTAAGGCATGCACTGGTAAAATGTTCTCAATTGTCTTCCTACTGGGACCTAAGTACCACATTTTACTACTAGACTCTCTAATGGTAGTGATGTGGAGCGGTCTAAGGCCTACTCAGAGGAAGAGATGTGGACTAGTAATCTCCATCCGCTGCCACGCAACAACATAAAAAAAAAACAATTGTTCAGTCAGTGCTTTTTTATGATAAAGGAAAAGTACATTCATTACACGCACACTACTAAATACTACACATTAATTTACAAATACATACATCAGGTGGCAATTACATTGCACCCCTAGTGTGTCATGACCCCCCAAATCAATCGATCAATCAATCATGTCATTTGTAAAGCGCACTACATACCCGCTTCCCCAAATCACAATTTGCCCTAACTAAACCAGCTACAACATCATAATTTAAGGGGGTGTCATTAAAAATAAAGCAGCCCTTTTGACTTTGTCACAGGATCACCACATTAAAATATAAGGCAAGCTTATTGGCTTTGTCAAGGGGTCAACAAATTTAAATATAATTCAAGCCTATTGGCTTTGTCAAGGGGTCACAACCTTGCCCAGAGGTGGAGATTTCAGCCATGGCTAAATCCCCACCTCCGAGCCGGAAGCACTGCCTCTGGGCCTTAAGCTCCGCCTCCAAGTCAGAAGCTCCACCTCCAGGTCGGAAGCTCCGCCTCTGGGTCGGAAGCTCCGGTGCAGACGTAAAGTTAGTAGTCCTAAATCCATTCTGTGAATACCAAAAGTAGTAAGGGCATTCTGTAAATACTAAAAGTAGTAGGTTTACGATTAAGTTTTAAGTTAATTCTGTGAATCGGGCTCATCCACTGTAAAACATGATGACTTCAACAACTACTGGCCCATCACTCACCAACCCTTCATTGGCAAGATAATTAAAAAGCAACCTGTCCAATTTTACATCTATGCCAAACAACTTCTGTAAACCCTGCCTATTGGCTTCAGATCGTATTGCATGCAGCAAGAAGGCATCTACCAAGAAATTGTAGTCAAACCATCCTAACCACATTTTAAAATGAGCCATGCCTCAAAATATTGGTGGACCTCTCATGTGCCTTCGATAGCATTACCAATAAGCCTTCATCATCACCCTAAAGTCTCAAACAGGATTCCCTGGCAACGGCCATCACAGTCTCACTTTCTACCTATCAAAATAACACCAATCCATTCACATGGGTACACAAGAGTTATCTATCACCTGTGGAGTTCCAAAGGTTTCCATCTTGTACTGTGGCATTTTCAACTTCTATATGAATGTCCTTGGTTTCAGAAAAAACAACAATATGCTGCAGACACACATCTGTACTTGAATATATCCTCAGTTTAGGACAGATCATGCCTCAATCACTGCATCATCCATACCTGGATTGCCAGTACCTACCCAAAGCAAAAGCCCACCAAAACAAATGTCCTGTATTCAGCAAGAACCTATTCACCAGGAACAGCAAATATTATCCAGCCCAAACCTGATTTGAAGGTATGAATTGGATAGATTTGAAACACAACTTTAAATCAGTATGACATCACTTGAATCCTCCCGGGTCACTGACCCTCACCCTCAAGGAACACATCATGAAAAAAAGTCCAGTACCAAGTCTGCTACTAAAGAAAATGAAAACATTGCTCCAAGAAAGCAACTTGAGAACAACTGTTCAAGGCTTTGTACTCTAGCACGTGGATGGTGGCAATGCTCTGCTAGGTGGCCTTCCAGACCCACAATTGGGTATTCTTATGATCACCCCATACTCTGCAGCACACCTCATCAAGGGCCTGAAGAAATATGACCACTTTACACCCGCTTGACGAACTCCACTGTCATACCTTGCATGCCTGCACCATCTTCAAAAGCAGCTTCATCATCTACCTAACAGCCACACCTAGCGACCTGACCTCTCTGTCTCACAAGCTCAACATCTATATTGGCACCATCACACTGGAGGCATAGACCTGAAGAAAAGAAGAAACAAGGCAAGGAGGTCTTCTCCATCAATACACCCATGATCTGGAATGACAGTTCACATCTATGAAAACCAGACAATCGTGCCCCAATTTAGGAAAAAGCTGAAGACACACCACTTTAAAGAACACTGTATCACAATGCATTTGCAGCCTGCTATAGCTCTGATTATTTGTTGACTTTATCTTTGCCTTTGATACTGAATTCCATTACCTTTCAGCTTGTTACACACTATACAAGTACCACATACTTATATACATACATACATGCATAGTAGGTTATACCAGACTGCTTTTACTCTTCTCAACTATATCGCAATCTAATTGAAAAACATTAATGACTAAGATCAGCACAGTTCCTTTAGATTTCCCCTCCCCACTCAATCTCACACACTTTTCTATCAGTGACTGCAGAAAGGTCAGGAAAGTCAAAGGGACTGATTACACCCTTAAGCCATAGTTCATAGTTACAAGTTCCTGTAAAGAAATATTTAAGCTGTAAGCTGCTTACTCTCTGTCCGAAAATGAGTTGTGTTTGTTCATTAGCTAGTTGGAGATTTCCATATGCAGTTTCAAAATAATTGTTGGAGAGTGTGTTAGAACAGTAAACTTGCTACATGCAGACAAACGCAAGTGGTGTACTTCTCAATACTTCTAGAAACCGTGGTTAAATTATATTACTTTACAGTGTATTATGTTACCAAAATTAAGCAAGGGTGATAGAATAAGTTGGTCCTGTGGGGAGTCAACCATTCAATCTATATCTATGTCACTGAGATTAGAATTTCTTAGCTGCAGGTTACAAGTATATCTGTATAGCAGGCACATTTATCCAGAGATATCTAAAGAGATAGGATCCAGCTGAATAACTCAGATTGTGCTCTAGGCACACTAATGACTCTACCTAGTTTACTGCCATAGATACCAAGTGGGCTGTAATAATACAGAATCCTCAGCACACGCTTTGCATGCAGTGCGGGCTGTTTGTCCATGCGCTCAGTATGCTATTGTAGAGCTCCGTGTTTATGTTCAAATGTGTGCTCGTGTTGTGCCAACATGAGCACTATGTTTTTATTTGAAGTGTTGTCCACAAGCGCTTCATGTGTTCTCAGCGCGTTCCCATTACTGTCACCAGTAAGCTGTTGGAATTGGAACTGGATGCACACGGAGTGTTGGGGGTCCATGTTCTTGGAATAAGCTACCGCTTTCAGAAAAAAGGATATTCCAATCTCGAGTACATTCATTGCATATTTTGGCAATGAATACATCCCATCGACAACATATTTGGCTTCCATCAAATTATTGCATCAAAGGATTGCCACTTTCAACCGCTTTTACAGACCTGGGCTGCCAATTGAATACCCACCCACACTGGGCTCTGCCTGGATTTGAACTCCACAGCTCACTTTTCACTCACCTGGTGTTCGCATCCCTGTGATTAGCTCCCTGCACCACAGTAGGCGTGGTGACAGCTTTATCCCACCGCCAGCAACTTTTTCCTGCTATCCAATTGGGGGTATGTTCTTCGCTCAACCGGCACCTCCTAACTTCAACTTGCCTTCCTTTGAGGCCCGTGTCCTTTGTGCTCACTACACTTCTCCGGCGTCCATCCAGCGGCAGGGCAGGTAATGGGCCAAAACGATGGGGCTTGAATATATTCCCCCTAAAGACCGTGGGGGCAGCCGAAGAGGCACAAGACTTTCTTTTAAAGGGGTAACAGGTTAGAACACGAGAGAGGTGTTCCTTTAAGCGCAAGTCACGCATACGAACTTGAAAAGAGGACCATGGAGGACAGCAGCGCCACCCCCATGAGGAGCAACGCCCGATGATGAAGCATGACTCTCGCAAGGGTGTGTGAGGGCACTAATTCCTAAAGGAGAAATTCCCCCACCTTCATCATTTGGAAATCACATATAGAGACTCTATATCCTCCGCCAAAATAGCCAAATTGGTTATGGATCTTAGTTGTAGTAACAGTTACCACACAGTGATTACTCGCTCAACTTTGACCTGACATTCTGTTAGGGGCATGTTCTTCATACCGCCGGCACCTCGCAACTCTAACTTGCTGTTCTCTGAGGTGCGTGTCCTTCCTGCTAACTCCAACCAATTGTCATTTACTTCCTTGGCTATAGTATCTTTATTGGCTGGATTTGGTTTGCTTCCTGGGGCATTTTGTTATAATCCAGCCTCCGGATCGCCTCGCTATTTCTCCTCACCAGGCTCATACTTTATATTTGTTTTGTTCATTTTTGTCTCCCTTCAGCCTGTTGAATATACGATACACTGGTGTGTCACTTGTAGGTATTTATTCACTGATGTATTTATTATAGTTTAATTCTGACATGGCCTCTGCATAACAATCAGCAATTACTCAGCCACCACCATTTCTCAGTCATCCTGGCAAACCTACCATTAAGTGGATCCATTGGTTTCGGTGGTTTGAAAATCATTTGTTTGCCATTGATGCAGCTGGTTACAGTCCTGCTTGCAATTTTGCTCTTTTATTGTCTTGGTCATGCTGCCCAACGCATCTTTGACAGTTTACCTGTTTTCCCTGCACCATCCGTAGATGGTCCATGGAACATTTATTTGGAGTATGTTGCGAGATTACGCAAACAATTCTCTGCTAAACCAAACAATATGCTGGAACATCATGCATTTTTTAAACGCAAACAATAAGCTGAGGAGAATGTTGAAGAAAATGTTTCCTCTGAGAGGTTTGACTGATACTTATGAATTTGGTGCAAATCTTGATATATATATTCAAGACCAGTTTGTATTCAATTGTGCTTCAAGAAAAGTTCAAGAGAGGTTATTAAGCTGCAGTAATCCCACTCTGACCAAAGTCCTTTATTTAGCTAAAAGCATTAAATGATCCCTCATGTATTCCAACATTTTACATCCTGAGTCTTCATATGTTAATGCAGTTACTTCAAAAGTAGAGGTCTCTGAGGATGTTTGCTCTGTTATTTCCAAAGGCAAATTATATAAAAGTTCTAACAAAAATCTTTTGGGCTCCTGTTATAGGTGTGGTTCCAAAACTCACCTGAGTAATTTTGCAAGCTGTCCTGCCATAGGCAAGACATTTATTTGATGTAAAAAGAAAATGCAGGAGTGCCAAACGGCTTACTAGATTCAGCACTGTGGATGTTGATGTCTCTGCTTGTTCTGACACAGTCAGCAATGTTATTCTCTTTTTAGATGATGATAATGAAACATCTGCTATTAAGGTTCCAATATGTGATGTCATAATTAACACTTCCAGTTATGGCGGATTCTGGCTCACCCATAACTATTCTTAGATACTCTACATTTTATCAGTGGTGGGGTAATGATTATTGCTTGCTGCCCACTGCTGTTAACCCTAACGCCTTTGGAGAAAAGGACATTGATATGTTGGGATATTTTAATTCTAATGTCACTTGTCTTGGAAGAAGAATTAATACTATGGTCTATGTTGCAGGCAAGGGGAGGGATACTGTTGGATGGTGACCCTTGGCCAAAATGGGTTTATGTTTGTTTCCTGGTTCTCCCAATCCTGTGGTTTTAGGAGATCTTCCAGTTTAGCTGATTATTCTCAAGAGTCTTTTTCTGACATTTTATCTGATTTGAAATCGTTATTTTATGACCAGGTTGACAAAGTCAAAAGATTTAAACATATGATTAGATTAATTCCTGGAGCACAACCTGTTATTAATAAGGTTTGACAAGTTCCCCTGAGTATTCGAGTTGAACTTAAAAAGTCTCATGACTCATTGTTGTCGCAAGGTATCATTCAGTCTATGGACTCTTCGCAATGGGTGTCCCCCATTGTTGTAGTACCCAAAAGGAAAAACTAAATTAGGTTGTGTGCCGACGTGCATGCTCTTCATAAGAACATAATGGTGTATTGTTATCCCCTTCCCATGGTTCAAGATTTGTTAGCTAGTCTTGACGAGGCACGCTTGTTTTCCACCATTGTCCCTATGTTAGCATACCACTAAATTGCTTTATCTCAGGATTCACAAGAACTTTCTACTTTTGCGACCAATTATGGGTCGTACAAGTACTTGAGGTTTCCCTATGGGCTAGGGTCTGCCTCCAGTGTGTTCCAAAAGCTTAAGGTTAGCTTGTTTGGGGACGTTGCTGGATTGCAGGCATACCAGCATGACATTTTGATTTATGCAAAGGATTTGTGTGAGCACAACAAAATCTTCAGGAAAGTGTTCTCTGTTTGCTTGAGATAAGGACAGTTAGATTGGAGAAGTGTAAGTTTGCAACAAACGGATTGGAATATCTGGGTCGTGTGATTACCAATGATGGCATTAGGTCTAAAATCTAACATGTCACTTGTCAAAGCCATTACTGAAGCTAAATCCCCATCTGACAAAGACGCACTGCGTTCATTTTTGAGGAAAGCTGAATTCTACACTCGCTTCCTATCTGGATATGCTCAGTTTGTGGAATCCCTCAGGGTGTTGCTCAGAAAATGACACAGCTTTGTGTGGACTGAGGAACACTGTAAAGCTTTTGAAAAAGTTAAAGAGCTAATTGTCACTGCACCTGCCCTTAGTGCTTTTGTGAGAATTGCAATAGTGATCTCCACGATCACTATTGTTGCCACTGACCAGGTTTTGGGTGCAATTCTCAGTCAGAAAGCTGCTGATGGAGATAAAACCATTGATTTTGCGTCCAGGACCATGTGATTTTATGAGCAACTGTACAGTACTATAGAGAGGGAGGCCTTAGCATGCATTTGGCGGTTCACAAATTTAACACATATATTTGGGGAACAAAATTTGAACATGTTACTGATCACAAACCTTTCACGAATTGCTTACGCACCAATTTGTCTTCTAGACTTACCAGGCTGGTCTCTAAACTTCAGAAATACAATTTTGTTATTAGCAACATTCCTGGGGGTTAACATTTCCTATACCTCGCATGGTACTTGAGTGTGATGATGTTGAATGTGTTGCCATGTTTATGCACTTTTCGATTATCAGTCCACGGTTTCTGAACATGATTGGTCCAAAGCCTGTTCAGAGGAACCTGTTTTGGGTAAAGTTGTTTATCAAGCAGGGTTGGCCTATTGTTAGAAATTTAGTGGGGGATTTGAAGACTTTTGCACAAGTGTCTGACGAATTATCACTTGAAAATGGAATTGTCCCAAGGGAGGACAATTTTTTTCCACCGCAAGCTTATCATTTCTCAAGCACACTCAGGACATTTGGGCGACACCAAAACATCTATGAAAATCAAACAACAATATTGGTGGCCTGCTCTTGACAGTCAAGACAATGATTGACATGAATGACCAATGCCCGAGTGTCTCCTATCTGATAAGCATTGGAGGAGCATGCAGGTCCCTCTCCATCCCACACTTTTTCCAGAGAAAACTTGGGAGAAATTAGGATTGGACTTTTCAGGTCTCCAATTTAAATTTACCAGGTAACATGAAGTACACCATTTTGTTTATTTACTGTTACTCGAAAAGGGTGTATCATGCGTTTGTAAATTCACCAGACACTGATGCAGTCATTAAGTTTTTGGAAATAATTGGTGCTTCAATGGTTTCCATCCTTCCTCCAAATCCTCCTTCTCCCAGCCTTCTCCAGAAGTCATGGGGGTCCACCAAGGTTCCGCCCTTTCTCCCATCCTCTTCAACCTTTTCGTGGAACCTCTAGCTCACGCACTAAACTCCACGAACATTCTCTTCCACATGTTTGCCTACGATATTCCACTCTACTTGAAAATCTCATTCTGGAAAACATCATCTCACTCAACACCGTCCTAACGTCCACTCAAAATTGTTTAACCGAGATACATCTCCTGCTCAACACCTCCAAAACGGAGTTCCTGCTCATCTCCCCTCCAAAACACATCCCCAAATTAGATCTCCGGCTGACTCACCTCAATGCTTTCAATTGCACCCCGATTAACATAGATTCAGCCAAATCACTAGGAGTCACCGTGGACAAGCACCTGAATATGAATAATCACATCAAAAATGTTTGTAAGGGGGCAAACCACTTGACTCGAACTCTCAGAAATATCAAATCTTTCCTGTCACAAAGTGATTTCAAACACGTGGTCCAATCGCCTGTCCTGCTGAGGCTACACTATGGCAGTGCTACTCACTGTGGCCTTCCCAAATACGCCTTGGCTCCATTTAGGGCCTCACTAAATACAGCGGCTAGACTGGTTACTGATGACAAACAAAATGAGCACATTTCCCCAGTCCATAAATCTCTCAACTGGCTACCCTTTGAAGAACGAATTCAGCGAAAGATTGCAGTAATGGCGCACAAAGCCCTTCACTTCAAAACTCCCAGTTACCTGGCACATAAACTTGAACTATCCTGTGGGGAGAGAGCAGCTAGAAGCTCCTCTACTTTGCTCTTGAAGTCTTTCACCTTTAGCAAAAAGAGAACTTGTCTCCGAGCCTTCCCAGGGGCAGCCCCAAAGATTTGGAACTCTCTTCCACCGGAAGTACGTAGTCTCACCTCAACGACGGTGTTCAAATTGGAAACCAAAAGATTCCTAATAAGCAAATTCTTACCCTACTCGGGCTAGGCTCACAGGATCAGAAGACATTGTTTGTATTATCATGGTACCTCCATTTAATGCAGTTCTCCTATTCTGCATATTATTGCCCCCTTCGTTACCTGCTTATTGAATGGTCTTCTTTTTCCCAAATTGTTGTTTTTAATACACTCATGTCCTCCCTTGTAAAGCGCTCTGATATCCCTCGGGATCTTGTTTGCGCTATATAAAACTTTATAGGTAAATAAAATAAATAAATACATTTTTGTTCTGGAAGGAGCTCCCAAATTTTTGGTTAAGTACAACTGAACTAATTTCATTTCAGAACGATTGTGTACATTTTTAGTCAATATGGTCGTTAAGCAGCTCAAGGTTGCTTTATATTCCCCATCGTTCAATGGCCCTTGTGAGCGTGCCAACAGGATCATCAAAGAAGGCGTTCAGACTGCGTTAGCATCAGGTTTGGATGTGGAATCTTTTGTGGAGCAAAAGGTTTTGGGTTACAACACATCCCCACACTTTACTACTGGGTCACTCCATTTTCTTTACTTAGGGGTAGGATGGTTCACATGTCCTTGTGTCTATCGTCGTTGTGTGAAAGACACATATTAAGGATGCAGAGGTACCTTCCAGAGACTAAGTGGCTTCCAGAGTGTTATTACAGCAGTCTGGCATGAAAATTAAGTGTGATAATAGTCATTCTGTGGACATTGTGGACGTGAAAACTGGTGACTGGTTGATGATCAAAAACCCACCAAGCCCAGGATAGAAGATTCCAGCTTTTCAGTGCCTATGCAGGTGGATAGAGTCTGCAAAGGGGCTGCCCTCACTGCGGGGAAAGGGTGGTGGAATAAGCAGCAACTGGTCAAGTTAACTGCAGAGCAGGTTGGCATCATGTCTAAAAGGAAAGATGAGGTCATGGCTGCTAATAGGGTACAATGGCTTCAACCCACCTCTCAAAACCTAACTCATAAAAATGCTTGTTCGATTACTAACCAATAAAATTCAAAAGTAAGTAAGAGTACTTTCAATGAGCATTCTGGTATGAACTCGGTTGGTTCCACATTTAGAGAATACCAAAGCGCTTAGATGATTTTGTGCTTTTTTGAGCATTTTCATTATTTAGCAAACATCAGTTTTCTTTCTGAGACTTGCCGTTTTGATTTTGAGCACTGTGAACAGGGGAGCCATGCACCACCAGCTTTGTCAACTGCAGCGAGGGTTGTTATGTTTATGTGCTTCTGCTGCCTATAGCGCTGCAAAAATAATATCATAATTATCCCTGTAAGGTAATAGTGAAGGGGATGAGAAAGATATATCTAAGGAAATGGGAAAAAGCACCAGACATGAAAAAAATTCGAAGAGCAAGCAAAAGCGAAGAAGAAAGAAAGATGGTGAGACAGAAAAGCAAAGATGGGTTAAAAGAAGAAAGTTAAAAGGAAGGGAAAGAAAAGGTAAGAATGGTGCTAAGTGGCATTAATGCTTTGGTTCAAAGTGGGGTGTATTTAAAGTTTCTGGACACTCCCTTGACTATTAGTATCCACATAAAACGCATAACAAACAAAGTACTGTTGAATAATAAAGTGATTCTCTCGGGGCATTCCATGTGACATGTGACCACTTGGCAGCAATGGCAGTGGAGACTTGTTACATGCATATTATACAAACTCTTTGCATCAGTGTGAACTTTATTTCACAGAACAATCTGACAACGCTAAATCTCTGAGATGTCCTGCTGACATTTCATGTTATTTAATCGGTGGATTTAATCAACCTCTGTTGCAGACGAGTCGTTCTACTGAGTAAACTTACCAAGAAGATGGGGTAGCTTCAACACCTCATTGGAAAATGTTGTGCCAAAATAATTTTTAAGAATGCTTTGTCCCGGTACTGATAATCTTGCACACATTGCTAATTAGAACAACGGTACGCTGCGAAAGCTCTATGGATTTGTCAGTATAGATATTCATGTGCATGGTACAGGTCTGAATTCTTCTTTGCACTCTGGAGCATGTATGTTTATTTCATTCACAACTAATGTAAGACCGCATGTTTTAGAATGCTAAGAAAAAACTATGGATTAGTTACTTATCCCACCTGCAGTGGGAGGGGTCCTGAAGAGAAAATTGTCTATGAGTGTCTTGCTAGGCAAATTAGATTAAGTTAATCCTGAGTATGTTGTCCAGGATTCCACTTTACATACAGTGCTTGTAGGTTAGTTTATTTTTCTATGAGGTTATTGATAAAAGAATGCAAAGAAAACTAAGGTAGGGCTCAGTCACTAATGCCTGTTGTGTTGTATTTTAGATGGATGGGGGAAACTACCTATGATAGGCACGTGGCCCCAGGTATGGGGAAATGCTGGGCAGACCAGCCTCTATGCTGGGCGGCAGGAAGAAGTATGAGTGATGCTGGACATTGGATGCCTTTTAGATGAGAACAAATATAAGGATATCACATTAAATTAACAGTGAATATGAAATAGGTCCTTTTGAGTATGCAAGAGCAAACAGACATTACTTGCACAGGCAGGAGAATGTAATTGTAGTAGGTCGAACATCTAGAACATTGAGCAATGTCATTACATTCCCTGCCTCTTAGACTCCCTAACGACACTCCTTCTCCTCCTTCCACACTCGGGCATATTTACAAGAAGCTAATGCCACCACTGTGTCAATTATTTCACACTGCTGAGGCGCAATCATTGCTCCATATTCACAAAGTGACTCTGGAGGCCTTTAGCATCACTTTTATCACTCCAGCATCAATTTTTCCCAATGCCAGATCCGGTTGTGTCAGATAACGAAAATGATATGGTGGCGTACCTTCTTAAAAGGTCATTTAGAACTCACAGAGTCATATTTACAAGGATATGGGGAAATGATATTACTTTGCTGTATTAACACGGATATCGGAATATGACGTTATTTGTCAAACAATTTGCAGAATCCTGTAAGTGTAAAAAAGTTAACACTTTAGCAAACCAGGCGTACAAATAATGAATTAACACTGGTACAAAAACAGAACATACCCAATTCACTCTGGCAAGCTCAACTACGCCATGGACTAACTTCTACTGCAACTTGGAGCACCAAGAAGACCACCACCATCACCACGGAGGTAACACAAGAGACCGGAGCAAACATACCGACAGAGGAATACCCTCATTGACCTAAGGGAGCAGTTCATCACTCGTTACAGACTCAGGAGGGAGTCCATTGTCCAGCTCTAGAACCAGATGGCACCAAGGCTGCAGACAGCAGCTTAGCAGTGCACCAACATCCCTCCGCAGGCCATCTACTGGCTGTACTACACATGCTGGTCTCTGGAACATTCCGACCCACCATCCCTGCCATCCTTTTTGGCATTCCTATCCTCCGTCCTGGATGCCATCGTTACCCCTACACCCCAGTACCTCATCTTCCCCAACACATTGCAGAAGGAATAGTAAAACAAGCAAGGCTTTTATGCCATTGCAGGATGTGTTGGGGCCAATTGCACACCTATTCGATGAACATGCAGGCAATAGTGGACTGTCTGGGCCTGTTCATCAATCTCATGCCAAAGTACCCAGGGAGTACTCCTGATTCTTTCATCTTTCAACATTACATCATCAATGGGCACTTCCAGAATGGGTGACATGGGAATGGCCTACTGGTTGGTAAGTACTTCTCAAGAATATGACTGACCTCATGACAGTCAATTATGTGGGATAACATTGCCATATTAGTGTTGGGCTGAATGAGACAATGCATACCTAGCAGGTGTGAGTCTTCATACTTGCATCATACTACATGGCACATGTGCAACACAACCCTACAAGTCATGCATGTCAACACCAGCTTTGCCACTGTGGGCCAAATGTACAAGTAGACTGCACTTTTCTTTTTAATTAATCTTCTTATTGTGTCACAAGAAACAAAAAGCAGCTGAGACAACGTTATTTAAAGGTCACATTGTACAGTTGCAAATCTTAAATCAGTTGACAGTCAGGAATCACAATACTCTTCTCATTACACAATCACTTTATATAATTTGTATTGTCCATCCGGTGAAAGGGAGCCTTTTCAGTGCAGCTCGATGTATACAGCTGTGGTATCCCAGAAACAATAAGCATAATTGTAACATTAGTCATCCCCCTGCAGCGTCACGTTATCAGGGTCCAAAACATTCATGGATTTACGTCCATAACGTTGCAGTTCAACTGTCGGAGACAGACATATGTTTCCCCTGTGTCCCTTCCACCCACCCCACTTATGAGATCTTTTTGAGCGATCACGGCTTTATCCAAGTCGGTGGCCCAGTCAAGTATTGTCGGGACCACTCCCACACCCCACCGCTGAGCGATGTTTTGTTTGGCAACCGCCCACCCCAATGAGGCCCATGTTTTCTTAGTCTGCGTAAGGTCAGTAGGGTCCCAAATATTCAGTAGGCAGACCTGGGGAGAAGCTTTCAATGTCTTACCCATCACCCTTTCCATTTGCTTTGTGAGCTTGTCCCAGTATGGACATATGTTGGGGCAGTCCCAGAGGATGTGGAAAAAGGACCCCAGTTGATGACATTGTCTGAGACACAGAGGGTCTTTTCTCCTCCCCATCTTGACCAAGATCCCCGCATCTAGATAGATGTGATGTAGGATCTTCAATTGGACCAGGCGCAGTCTCATGGGGATGGCCACCTCCTTGGGAGAGGCGAGCGCATCTCGCCAGTCTTCGTGCTCTAGGTCACCCAGGTCCGTCTCCCAAAACTGTCGTAGGCGTAGTAAGCGGTCTGGACGGTTATTCAATAACTTTTTATACGTGAGGGAAATGGATTGTTTGTTCATTGGGTCGAGTAGAAGCCTATCCTTAAGCGCTGACTGCACTTCTTGAGCATTAATGTTCATGACGCTCTGGTGGTGCAGCTCTCTCACATATCTTTGAGGCATTGCAAAGCCAGCCTGCGTGTCCTTGCAATGCCTCATAGACATGGAGTAAGGCAAACCAGTGCTAAGTGCAGCGTTGCCTCACCCTACGTCAAGAATGTGTTCCTTGGGCCTTGCAGTGTCTTTTCCTTCCCAACCACAATTATTTTTGACACATTCTTAGAATTCAAAGGATCTCTGAACCTGGAAATGTGTCTAAATTCAGTGCCTCCCCAATGGAGGTGAAACAAGAAGAAATAACACAATTTTTCCTTATTTCCCCTCTCTCCATGTGTGCTGCATGGTGCAGCACACATAGTAAGAGGAGAAAATACATACCTACAACACTGACACCCTGGCACCATGGTGCAAGGGGGCCTGTTTTGACACTCAGCTGCAGTTTATGCACCGGCAGAAAAGACAGGAATGTGTTGTATCTTGTAGATATGATGCATTCCTACCCCTTTTCTTTTGACTTCGGGCAGTGCAGCAAGAAAGGCTTGTACTGCTGCCCTACACCAACATATTGCTAATGTACCCCCATGTTTTTGCTTTGTAGTCTGGGACTTGTCATTCTAGTGACTGATGTTGTACTTTCCACTGTATTTGCCAGTATGCAGAGAAAGGTTAACGTGGACTGGAGCTGCACTTCACACATGGAAGGGATAAACGTGACAGAGCTGGGCTGAACTGTGCAACGTGTAACTGGGCATTTATGTCATATTTAACCATAGATGACCAGCATACTACCCTTTGCCATATAGACAGTGCTGTGGAGTGCTGGAACATAGCTGGCTGCATTGCACAACTTGACCTAGTTGCCCACATTGGGCCTTTTTGCAACTTACACTGTTGTTGTTGTGGTTCATCATAGCCTGCCCTGTCCTATCCCGTATCTCCTGCCACTGCCTCCTCTGGGGTGATGACTACCACCCGCTCCTCCAAGGTATCCAGCTTCTCCTGGGGTGCTGGACTTCCACCTCCAGTCTGCATGGCTGCCTTCTGTTTGTTGGCCAGTTTCCCCTTTGTCCTGAGCTAACAATCATGCCAGATCTATTTGCAGTCAGTCACTGTCCTCTTTATCTTCTGCCACACTGTTGACCTTGTCCACAATGTACTGCCACATGGCCTCTTTCCTTCCTAATGACAATTTTGAGGTGACGAAGAGCTGATGTTGGTGCTCCATCACCTCAGTGATCAGGATGTCATTCTCCTCCTCCCTGAACTTGCACTTCCTCTTGTGCGTCCTTTGGAAGTCTGTTTTGACTTCTTGGCTGGTGCTGGAGTTGTTGTCTTGGGCTCTGCTGTTTGCTCTTTCATCCATGGCTCCTTTCAGGTAATTGTGACAATTTTCTTTCACAAAGCTGCATTTTCTAAAACTTTGTTTTACTTTTGACGCATTAGGCGCTCAAAAGTGACACTATGTCAGCTTGTTTCTCTTTACAAGACCCAATTCAGGCCAACGTCACTTTTGCAGCAGTAGCATCAGATTTCATTGCGACATGCCTCACAATATGCGTCAGTTTATACGATGCAGGCTACCTCCTTATGCTATGGTGGACCGTATTGTAAATACGATACATCCATGGCGCAGGAATCTGTCGTACTGCTGCGTTAGTTCTTTTGATGCTTCCCTGCCGCAACAATGTGATACTTCAGTTGTTGTAAATATGCCCCTATGTTTTATAACTCGAGGTTTTTTCCCTTTTATTTACTGTGTGGAAAGGAGATGGGAATAAACTGCAATAAAATATTATTATGTAAAACGGTGGCAGTAAGAACCTACCATCATGTAGTGTCAATAGAACAAAAAATCCACATAGGCAAATGGATATAAGAACAATGTGCCAGAAAGGTTCATTGGAATAAGGGGGTTAGAAATAAAAATGTTGGTATGATGATCCATTATGAAATGTCCTTCACTGCATGCCTCAGTTGTGTTGTGCCAGAACAGTGTAACCCGACTATCGTGTGACAGATATATTGCATCCAGAATTTCATTTAAAAAAATATCACCCCATTGGAGTTAATAATAGAAAATGTACAACCACTGAAATAATATTTTTGGAAATGTTATTTAAGAGAAAACATTTGTGCCATAGGATATTTTTACTAATGATGTTCAGACTGTTCTTACAGTAAGCAAATATACGCAGCATGTATTGGTACCCACCTTCTGTAGATTCCTAGCTCCAGGAAAAGATTCACTATATGGGTAAAAGTTAAAATTTACAGTTATTGGCCAGTTCTTATTGACCAGCTCCAAGGTCAATAAATCTGTCAACACATAAATCTTCCAGCACTGTATCTTATTCACCAGCTTCACTCCTCATACGTTTAGTAGTCTATTTTCAAAGAGCTTCAGCTGACAGCACAAATTGATAGCATGCAATCTGAGCTACATGATTGGATGTCCTGCTTTTAGCATACTGGTGAGCACTTGGGGCCAGATTTATGAAGGTTTTGCGTTGTAGTGGATTACCTTTTTAATCCAGACGCCAAGCAAAATCATGTTGAAGATTTACAAAACAAAGCAAATTGGTATGTGCATTGGTTTGTAAGAAAAAGTAAGGCAAACCAGTACAAAATGCTGCTTTGTATTACTCTATTAGCGGGTGTACCATGGGTAATAATGCCAAAATATATTCTACCATTTTTCCACGATATTGGTGGTTTACCAGGCTGCATTAGAAGAAACGGCAGAGGAGTAACATTTTGCATTATGACAAACACTTAAGTAAACTGTTATCACTATGTATACATTTGCTGTTAACAACTGTGCACCAAAATATGCTTCCACACTACATTGTGCAGAAATTACAAGCTGAAAATAGTAATTATATTCTTTTATAACTCTAAATATGAGTCATTAGTTTACAAATTAACAGCTGTACACATCAGTAGAGAAATGTTCCTAAATGAATTAGCTGTGCACATCAGCGTGAGGAAAGTGTGCACCTTCATGTACCTGCAGGCGTAACTGTGAAGCTGTGCACATCAGCGTGAGAAATTGAACAGCAAGGAGTTTGCATATGAGCCAACTGTACGGCAGCGATACACCTTTGCAACAAGTGTGCATATCACTGTTTAGAAGTGGAAGGGCGAGATTTTGATCGATACCTTATCACTATTGATCTAAACCCCGATCTGGTCGACTGAACCTTTGTTGCCTGTCATTGAAGGAAGAAAGTGCCTCTGTTACCAAGCTAGTTCACCCAATAAAGGACCCCGCTCCAAAAGATCACAAACAACTTCTAGCTTTCAAAAGTTTATTGTAAGGATAGGATAAGCTGCAAATACAGGCATCTCAGAATGAGATTCACGAGATACACAGGTCCAACTACATACATGTGCTCTCTGAAAGCCCTCAGACGAGCAACGGAAATTACCAACACAAGTTCTAAGAACAATAAAGCTATCAGCATTGACGCATATCTCTCCTTCATTTAAGTTGGAGGAAAACACACAGGTTAGGCTGTCCCTACCCTGCTCTAGATGGTATCCCTACTTAACCAAATCCCAACCTAACAAAGGTGTCAGCAGTGAATGACCCCCAAGGGAAGTCACTCACTCTTAGTCTCTTGGTGAAAACCTATAGTTCTCCAGTCATGACCCCTCTCTGCCTACCCATCCGCTCTCTAAAGGGTCCTCAGGCATCTGCTCTAACTCCACCCAGGGGTGCTGTCCCTAATACAAAACAGTCAACAACATTTGAGACGCCCCTCGTGAGACGCCCCTCACGTGGTGTAGCTTCTGGCTTTTTCCATGCTGCTTTGTATTGGGCCTCATACGTTGGAGTTGACCTTGCTTTTCAGACTCTTCTCCGGCCCGCTGATACCCCTTAAACATTCCGGAACCCTCCTCCATGTCTGGGCCGTCTACTGAACAGACCTCTATTCATATTATTTATAATCGGATCCTCCCTTTTCTCTTGCAGACAGACATCTGCAGCCAAGAACCCAACTCTCATAGACTTCCAAAAAGGTTCGCAACATTTCTTGGCCCAGACATGTACGTGTAAACCAACGTTAAAACAATTCAGGCCTACAATATTTCTCATAATGATTATAGCATTCAACTTCTTCATTAATTAAAGCATGTTAATACTCTTATTCTATTTTTCAGTAAACACATCTATAAATCATGGCCCATTAATGCAATGACCAAAACATTAGTTCATCTATGTCGTGAAAAGAAACACCTTCCCCTTCCCTTCTAGCTCTGGCCCTGAGGCCTACCACATTCTGCGTTTAACCACATGCCATCTTACATTTTAACAGCTATACGACATGGATTCAGGAATAATCACATCTAATAAAATCATATAGTGTCACACATTTCTGTATTAGTTTCATTTCTACTTAAATCTCTACATTAGCTATACATTCAGAATATAATTGCAGATACTACTAGCACTCATGGCATTTCTCCTCATGATTTGTGCTTACTACAGGTAAGTGTGATGCACTCATACATTTAGGTCAGTTTGCGCTCTCTCAGTTCCCCCCTTTGATGACCTCTCGGGGTCATCACTAACATTTAAACTGCAGTTATTGCTAGCATAACTTGTCTCTGCGCTTCCAGAGCCCTCAGACTCCTGTACTGATTATCTTGTATGGCAGCCAATCTCTGCAGCTGCTCTCTTTGGGCCCTTTCTGACCTTCTTGCTCTGTACCATTTGAATACCCTCACCAATCCCCACAATATGATCCCACAGATCAATATTATGATGATAGGTTTTAGTATATACCACACAAAGCTTTTGCCTAAGGTGGAGATCCACCCTCCAACTTCACTCATTCCGTGGCCCACCTTTTCCCAGACATTTTCTCTACTCAAGTCTTCGATCTCCTTGTGAATATCAGTTATGTTCCTAATAACTTTCTCAAGGGGCTTTGAATTGTCTGGAATGTAAGTACAACATTCCTGGACCTTCAAAGCCTTACAGACTCCGCCCTCTTTTGCTAGTAGGACGTCTAACGCAAGACGGTTCTGAAGAACCATAGCCCTTATCGATTGCATCTCTCCCTCTACCAGCATTAAGGACTGAGCAGTGCTGGCAGACAACCTGTCGACGACTGTTGCCAGTCGTCTAATTTTAACATCATTAAGGATTAGTCCCAAAAGAGGGAACATAGCTCCAAAGACATCTCCAACCAGTTCTGCATCTCCTATATCTCTCCTTCCCCTCGATGATGTCTTGCCCTCGATGATCACTAAGTCTTGTGCATGATATATTTTGGGGAAGACAATTGCTAGGTAACATGATCCATACCAGTTGTCAGGTAGTCTCACGTAGGCATTTCTTCCACATACAAAATACACATTTGGAATCACTTGCATTCCCTTCAGGAAATCTTTAGTATAGTACTCTATATTGAAAGCATGTTCACAGCTGACTTCTCCCACGTATACATTTTCATAATACGTTTTGGCTCGGTGAAGACATAGCTTTCCTCTCTGCGTCTTATCTAAAGCTATTGGACCACTACTACCCTTTCTCTTGTGTGCCTTCTCTTCCTCGGTCCAATCTGTTTTCCATTGTCCTGATTTTTTCAAAATCTTTTGTCTCCTGTAACGATCATCCACCTGCCCTATGAACTTCTTCTCGACTTCTGACACTTTGCATGTCAGGTTATTTTTACGGGCATGTGAAGTATCTAAGGTAATCCAAGGAATGAAGAACTTAGCCAATCTGTCTTCACTCTTCCAGTAGTCCCATTTGTTCATCTGCTTATAATTTGGGACTTCTGGCAACACTGAATCATAGTTGGAGAAATAGTATTCAAAACTATCTCTCTCATAAAATATACTAAGCAATAAGCTACATGTAATGCCATATGTCAGCGGGAGGTGATGATATCTAATGCCTTCATCTACAGACGCCGGCAACTGCATGCAGACGTAACAATCCTTAACCTCCATGGCATCCACGTATTCATATAAGAGTTTAGCATAAGCATTTGACCTAAAGTCTCCTTGGGACTCATCTACGTGTAACCTGCGGGCTTCTGCAGCTAATAACGCTTTCTCTTGAGTGTTTTCCCTTTTCTCACCAGCAACAGTGGGTGTAAGCGTTTCTACAGATTTCACATCAGTTACCTTCGCCTCTTCCTCATGTCCCTTTACATAAGAAATTGTTACCACTAAAGCTATTAATATTATCACTCCTACTATTAGTGTACCTATTATACATTTAGCTCTGCGGTTCTGGGTGCCGGCTTCCATTTCGTCAGACAATATGGCTCTCTCTTATCTTAGCAAAAAGTTCTTTTCTTCTCGTTCCTTTACAGTCTCTTTTTACTCTTTTTGTCTTTAGAATCCACACAACTGGAAGCTGACAACCTTCTTCGCAAAAGTCCTTTAACAGTTCAATAAAGACAACCCTAGCCCTTCTCCATCAACTCAAGGGAAGTTCCCTAATATTCTCTGCTTCCTGGGCGCTAGGTAATCTTCTTTTTCTGCTCGCTTTATTTACAAAGTCCTTTAAGCATCTACTATCAAGTTTGTGCCTGCAGCTTCGATAGCAAAGTTCAGTATTTCCAAACGAAGATTGTGCTCTTCATGTGCTGTTATCGTTGTACCAAAGTCGGGGAATTGCAATTCTGAGAGAAACATATGTTTTAACTTGCTGAGGCGGGGAGGTCTGGGGAGCATGAATGTTAGTGACCCTTCTTGTTCGACTCCGGGTACCAACAGTCGTATTTCCACGGTGACGATGGGCTCAGAACTGGACACCACCACCGCTCGGATCCTCCCTGTCTCCTGTTTCACAGACATTTGTCGCCAGATATGTCCACTCAGGGGTGGAGTATCTTCTGCTAGGCACACGCACTCTTCTTGACCTTCTTCGGTCCGGTGCTTCAGCGCCCTGAGCACCTTCTTCCGGGTCTGAGTCTTCTGATATCGGAGGGAGGGTTATCTCTGGAGTTGACCTCAGGCTAGAGCTCCTTCTTTGCGGCCAATTAGCTTCTCCACGTGCCCTTCTACTCCTTCTCCTTCTTGTCTGTTCTCGCTCTCTGTCAGACCTGTCAGTGTCTGACTCGTACTCCCAGCTACTTTCTCCTTCTGTAGCGTCGTCTGTTTCGCTGTTGTACTGACCGTCCTCAGCTTGGTCAGACTCGTTCCCTGCTTCCGCTGGCACCTCTACAGCTTGGCTAGCCCCCTCTATGGCTTCTCGGTCCTCTGTTGGACGTCTATCCGAGAGAGGAGCTGTTTCTTCCCGAGGTGCTGGAACCCTTCGCGTATGTGACGCGTGGATCCAATTGGGCAGGCCTCCCACCTTCACAGCCGTGTTCGTGATCAGGATGATCTGGAAGGGCCCACGCCAACGAACATCCAGGCAGCTTCTTCTCACATGTTTTTTCACCAGGACCCAGTCCCCAGGGTACAGGTCATGGCACGGGCCCTGGCACGATGGAACCTCGGCAGCCTGCACCTGAAGGGACACAGAACGAATGGCGTCAGACAGCCCCTTACAATAGTCCAGGATCATATCATCTGTGATATTTAACAGTGCAGTAGTTGGGACAGATGGCAGCCTCATTGCTCTCCCCATTAACACCTCATGTGGTGACAACCCCGTTCTTCTGTCTGGGGTACTACGAAGGCTCATGAGGACCAATGGCAGGGCGTCAGGCCAACTCAGGGTCGTTGAGGAACACACTTTGGCAATTCTGGCCTTGATCGTGCCATTGATCTGCTCCACAATTCCTGAGGCTTCTGGTCGGTAACTGCAATGCAATTTCTGATCTATGTTCAGAGCCGCACAAATCATCTTCACAAGCTCGCTGTTGAAATGCGTTCCCCTATCTGATTCCAAAAAGGCCGGCACCCCGAAGCGCGGAATGAGTTCCCTAAGCAGTAACTTGGCCACTGTGAGGGTGTCGCACCTACGTGTAGGGTATGCCTCAACCCATCTGGAGAATACACAAACAACCACCAGGACATAGCGGAGGCGGTTGCACCTCGGCATTTCAATGAAATCTATCTGCATTCGATTGAATGGACCTCCAGACCTTCCTATGTGACTCAGTGCAACTGGTGTTCTTTTTCCTACGTTCAGCTGCTGACAGGTCACACAACGCTGGCACACTGCTTCTGCTGCTATTCTAAACTTAGGATTGTACCAGGTCTGTCTAAACACTCTCAGCATAGCATCTCTCCCTAAGTGTACGGGACCATGTATGAGTCTGGCCATTGGACTCACCATCTCATTGGGCAACACTGCTCTGCCGTCTGCTGAGACCCAAAAATGGGACTCACCCATTACACATCCTGCCTTTTCCCATGTTTCTTTTTCAAAATCAGGAGCATTTTCTTGCATGTTTGCCAGTTCGTCCCAAGTATCAACAGTTTCCAATATCATGGCTAATTCAGTCCTTACATTTATTCCACCCACTTCCACCTCTGTGAAAGAGTACCCTTGTTCTGCGCAATACCGCGCGACTTCATCAGCATATCTATTGCCTTTCGAAACGAAGTCCTCATTTCTGGTATGTGCGGTGCACTTTACAACTGCGATACCTGCTGGGCATTGCAACGCCTCTAACAACAGGCGCACAAACTCTCCATTGCGAATGGGAGAGCCTGAAGAGGTCATGAACCCTCTTTGAGACCATAACTGCCCGTAATCATGAACCACCCCATAACCATATTGGCTGTCGGTGTATATGGTGACTCGAATTTGATTGCTTGCCAAGCAAGCACGTGTCAAGGCAATAATCTCGGCTACCTGAGCGGAGTGTACTCCTTCCAGGCACCCAGCTTCCACAACTCCAGTAATTGTACAAACAGCATAAGCTGCTCTCAACTGCCCAACTTCGTCTCTTACACATGAGCCATCGACAAAGAAAATTTCGTCTGGGTCGGTCAGTGGCTCATCTACGATGTCGGGTCTGGGTTTGGTGCATAGTTCAGTCACATCGAGGCAGTCATGGTCTGTACATTCATCATCATCCTCGATATCATTTGGGAGTGGCATCAAGGTGGCAGGGTTCAAAACAGAGCATCTCTTGAGGGTCACATTCTCTGCAGCAAGAATAACTTGCTCATAGCGCGTGAGCCTGCTGTTGGTCAGATGCTGTGTTTTGGTCCTGGTCATCAACAGTTCAACAGAATGGGGCACGCACACCTCTAACGGGTGCCCCATGACGATATTTTCACATCTTTCAATGCTGACACCCGTTGCAGCAACGGATTTGAGACATCCGGGCAACGCTGCGGCTACTGGGTCTAAAGTAGCCGAGAAATAAGCAACTGGTCTACGGGCATTCCCATGGATTTGGACTAACACAGACAACGCGCAACCTTCTCTCTCACAACAGTAAAGCAAAAATGGTTTATTGTAATCAGGCATTCCCAATGCCGGAGCACGACACAGGTCCTCTCGCAGCTGTAAGAATGCCATCAAACAGTCTTTGTCCCATGGTACCGGATCGCTCACCTCCTTGTGCGTCAGTTTTTGCAAGGGCTTTGCGTTCAGTGAAAAGTTCGCGATCCACTGTCGGCAATAACCCACCATCCCTAGGAACATCCTGACCTCTCTCTGTGTCTTAGGCGCATTCATTTTCATGATCGCCTCTATCCTGTCTGGTGACACCTTTCGCTTGCCTTTCTCTATTCTGTGTCCCAAGTACTGCACTTCTGTCAGGCAGTACTGCAACTTTCCCGGGGACACCTTGTGCCCATTGGCAGCTAGGTGATTTAACAAAGCAATGGAGTCCTCCCTGCAAGCTTCTTCTGTTTCTGACGCCACGAGGAGGTCGTCTATGTACTGGACCAGAACTGACTTCTGGGGCAGCACTAGACTTTCAAGATTTTTCTTCAAAAGCTGGTTAAAGATCGATGGGCTCTCTGTATACCCCTGAGGAATGCGACACCATGTTAGGACGCGACCTTCCAGCTTAAATGCGAAAAGAAAATGGCTTTCTTCGTCCAGAGGGATCGAAAAGAAAGCCTGACAAAGATCGATCACAGTGAACCACTCAGCTTGGAATGGAATCTGAAACAGTATCACTGATGGATTCGGCACCACTGGACAACACGAAACGACTATGTTATTAATCTTTCGGAGGTCCTGCACTATCCGAAATTTCCCATTTGGTTTCTGCAGACCCATAATCGGGGAGTTGCATGGACTACCCACGATTTCTTTCAGTATTCCCTGTTTAATCATGGACTCGATCACGGGTTTTATGCCTGCAATCGTTTCTGGAGTCAATTTATATTGGGGTGTTCTTGGGAACTCAGCATGCGGTTTCACTACAATTTTCACTGGGTCCACCCCTTTGACCAATCCTATCTCTTCCCCAGTGAAATCCCATACTTCTGGTGCCACTGTCTCTCTCAAGTCCCAGGGGAGCTCATCTACTGTCAAAGTAGGGTACAGCTCCACGCATATTCTTGAGTTTGCAACTTTGAAGTCTGCGTCATCATCATTGGTCAATACCTCCACTCCCTGAGGTGTACAGTATATAGTACAATTCAATTTACACAACAGGTCTCTCCCTAGCAGACACACAGGACTTGAATCGCAAACCACAAACTGGTGCTCATCGCTGTACTTCCCTATTTTCACCTGTACCGGTTCTGTCAATTGGCTGGTTATTCTCCTGTTTGCGACCCCCACCACTTGTATGGTCTCTCCAGACATGGGCAGGTCTGGAACTGCAGCTGATCTGATCGTGGACCTAGTGGCTCCTGTGTCCACCAGAAATGTCGTGGGGCACCCTGCTACTTCTGCTTCGACATAGGGTCCCCTCTGGTCCACCTCCAAGGCTGCCCCGAGGGTGCAGTCTTCTCTTTCCACTCTCTGTCCGGTTAATGGGTCCACATAATAGCACTCTTCTCCTTCTACAAACAGGGGCATCTGTCTATAGGTCTTACCCATAGTCCCTACTCGAGGAGGTTGCGGGAACTGGGCTCGGGGAGGAGCCCCCCCCCCTTTGAGCACCTTTCCCTGGTATGGCGTCACCCCTCTTGTAGGCGCGCTCTGGACCTCTTCCTCCTCTATCTCTTGTTCTCCTATCTCTACATTGTAGGGACACTCGCGTTTCCAATGCCCCACCTCGTTACACTGGTGGCACCTAGTCGTTTTCTTCAAGGCAGCTATGTCTAATCTGGGTCTAAAGGTGGAACTCTCCTCATTGCCCTTGTTCTGACTGTACTGCTTCTTTCCTCCTGTACCTATTCCTTGCTGCTGTTGCTGCTGTCCCCCCTTTCCTGCTGCCTGCATCTGTACCACCATCAACTTTTCTTTTAGTTTCTTAGCCTTGGAGTCTATCTCATCACAGCAGTACCTGGCATACCTCAGTATTTCGTCTAGGGGTTTACTTTGCCAACAAATCGAGTGTTGCTGAATCATTAAACTAATATCCGGTCTCAGTCCCAGGACGAACTTGGACACGAATTGCCCTATGTCTTTTGGATCCATTACATCCAGGCCGCTATACTGTTTAAACGCCTTCAGCAATCTCTCGTAATATTCGTGGACGGTCTCTTTGGGTTCCTGTCTGGTTCGGTCTATTCTGACCCAATCTATGTCTTGCATTGGCACTTTCTCTTTCAGCCAAGTCATCACTCTCTCGAATTTTGCCATCACAATCTCGGACGGCCCATTAGTCTTAGCATCTCTCTCCGGCTCCGTTGTGGGCCACTCAGCGCTAACCTTGCATGCTGTCCACAGATCTCCTGGTACTACAATGTCGAATAGCGTGTTCAGATCTATCCATAGGACCTTTGAGATTTTTACAAATCTCTCGACTTGCTTGTACCACTCCACTGGGTTTTCCCGCAATTTGGGGAAGGAGGTGGTAAAAGCAGCTAAATCTCCCCTACTCCAAGGGACATGCACATAGTTCCCATTGGCGACTTCACGCAAAGGGTATGCTTCTATTCCCTGCAGCCTTCCTGGTGTCGTACCAAGCGTGCTTCTCCTGACGGTCCCTTTCTTGGACCACCTCTCTTCCCACTTATCTAGTGCCCTCCATGTCCTTATTCCAGTGATCAGTTCCCTTATGTGCGTTTTCAGCCCAATCGTTCTCCTCTCATCTAGGTCTCGATCTGTGTAATGTAGCCTGTGGTTACCCTGTAATGCTTTGGTTCTTGACAGGTCCACCATATATTTGCCTGCTAGTTCGACTAACTTCTCATGGATTGCTCTCGCTTTTCGAGTGATGTCCTTTGCCATATACAGTATTTCATCCTGCTCATACATTTCTATTCTTTCTAAAGGCAGGGTACCATCTATCATGTCATCCAGGTCTGACCTTAAGCTGGCGACATCGAGTCTCTTAGCTTTTATCTCAGCTCGCAATATGTCTTTCGAAGGGGGCTCACTGGTCTCCCTACCATCCCAACTCCGAGCTCTACGTTTGGGCTCGGGAGAGTTAATGAGTGCTCTCCCTTGCTCCCATCTCTCCAGGTCCCATGCTCGGCCATCCGATCTTGGAAGGTGATGGAACACGGGCCTGTTACCCCCACTCTTGCTCTGCCCACTCTCTTCTTCTTCTCTCCTTTCACCGTACGCCTCTCTGTTATTTTCCCTCTGGTCGCTACTCTCCCTTTGCCTAGTATCGCTCAGTATCCGATACGATCCTTCCTGGTTCCCCATATTCCCTGGGCTGCGCTCATTTCCGTCATCACAGGGACTATGATGCGACCTCTCACAACTCCCATTCAGTTCTCTGGTGCCGGGCACACAGTGTGGACACTTAAAGCTGTTTCTGTACTCTTGCGCTCTCCTCTCCCCTTCACTGAGTATTGGGCACGCCACCCCTCCACTCCCGGGGCCCCCGTTTTCCAGGTCTGTTCTATCCCCACTCCGGGCCCAATGGGTGACTCCCCTACTATCTCTCTCTCTCCCGTCCCACTCCGGGCTGCTCTCCCCAGCCCCGCAGTGAGTCCGAGCTCGGCTGTCCTGACTTTCCTTTTCAGCTTCTGCAGCTATGATGCTCTTGTGAGCCTCCACTGCCTCATCCCACTTCTTCATGTACTCATTTAGCTCTTGAAAGGATTTTCGTCCAGATCCCCTCAGATCCACTGGCCATCTAGGGCCCCCAGGATCCCCTCCTGGATCCCCTGCTGTGTGCATCGGGGTGCTCCACTCTCTTGGTATCGGCATCTGACTTGGGGAATTAATCGTATCGTTCCTCCTTGCCGTCCCTGCTCTTTCTCTGTCCTTCCGTACCCGTTCTTCCCCTCTTGCTCTCTCTTGGTCATATATCGATATTATAGGACCTATGGTAACAGGTACCTGTAGTGCATCTGGTAATGCGTAGGATGTGGCGCTCTCCGTTTCCGGCGCTCTTTGTACCACAAACCTCCCGACTACCTGTTGCACCTGACTAGGCTGGGACAGCTCTTTCTTTGCCTCAGGATCCCACTCTGAACTGGGAAGCGGTCCATGCTCCCCTGCATTGCCCCCCTTTTCTCTTTCACTATGCTCGACCTCCCCCCCTGCTCTATTATACGGGGGTGGCCTGTCTGTCAATAATCTGTTTATCAGGCTGTCCTCTGTTTCGCTCTCATCATCTTCTTCTAGGGGGCTTTTATTTCCGGGCACCTCTAACACCGGGTACAGTTTATTTACTTCCATGTTATGCACTCTCCATCTTTTAGCATCCGCATCCCACCTGGCATCCTGCACTGCCCTTACCGATCGTTTCACCCTTTCTTGTCGTCTGTTCATATTCTTTTCATGCGCTGCCCTAATCCATGCATCAAGAGCTTCAAACTGGGTCGGTCTAGGCAAGGGTCTCATTGAGGTCATGACTGATTTTAATCGATGTAACACCTCTAATCTGAACGTCCCGTACTTCGGGAACGTCAGTTCCTCATTTCCTTCCGTAATCTTACTCCACTCTGATATCCAAAGGATCGTATGCAACCCAACATTCACTGCCATGTAACGAGCCGGCGTACCCTCCGGCGGGGCTTCTTCCCCCTCATACGATCCCCGCTTCTCTTTTTTAAACGCCGCTCTCAGCCATTTAAAACACTTCATAATTATGCGCACAATATCCAGCCTCGCTACTCTGTTTACTTCCTGATGACAATCCACCAATCCTGTCGCGGCTTTGCTAACTTGGCCTATCGCAGCGCGGTCTTTCTCCGGTCGGCCAATCACGTCGCGACACTTTCTGACGTCTTTGCTAGCTGGCCTATCACAGCGCGGTCTTTCTCCGGTCAGCCAATCACTGCGCGACACTTCCTGACGTCACTTTTCTCCGCTTCGCAGCAGCACCCCTCCTTTCTCAACTCGTCTCCCGGTCATGCATGCGTCCCATTCATACACCGAAAAATGACTACTTCCGACCAAGCGGTCACTTCCCTCGACTGTACGTCCACAGTCTATATGTAATTGTCAACACAACTGACGAAATGTCTATCGTCTCTCTGATAGGTTGCTTACACACACAGTAACCTCCGACCAGCGTCCGTTACTCACGCACTCACTCTTACGTTCCCCCTATATCGGTCTTTCGGGTGATCAATGGTACCTCATGACCCCCTTCACACTATTTGACAATTACTCTGGGTGTCCGATACACCCGAACCACTTAAGCTCTCCTTGAACTTAAGATTTCCACCGGTTGCGCGCGCTCACAACCTGTTCCACAGTCACTCTACAGACATTCAACTCCGCCAGACATTACAACATAGATACAATACAAAACACCGCAATCTAACACGCATAACCCTTTATACTCACTCTCGACCGATACTGCTGCTTTTTCTGTCTCACGTCATCCGGATGTTCTTCGGCGGGCGGTTCTTCCGATCATCGATCTCTAGGGGCCTTGGGGTAAGCTAACCTGGCCTAGGTCACCGTCCTCAAGAAGGCAACCATCCTCTGCTACCAACTGGAAGGGCGAGATTTTGATCGATACCTTATCACTATTGATCTAAACCCCGATCTGGTCGACTGAACCTTTGTTGCCTGTCATTGAAGGAAGAAAGTGCCTCTGTTACCAAGCTAGTTCACCCAATAAAGGACCCCGCTCCAAAAGATCACAAACAACTTCTAGCTTTCAAAAGTTTATTGTAAGGATAGGATAAGCTGCAAATACAGGCATCTCAGAATGAGATTCACGAGATACACAGGTCCAACTACATACATGTGCTCTCTGAAAGCCCTCAGACGAGCAACGGAAATTACCAACACAAGTTCTAAGAACAATAAAGCTATCAGCATTGACGCATATCTCTCCTTCATTTAAGTTGGAGGAAAACACACAGGTTAGGCTGTCCCTACCCTGCTCTAGATGGTATCCCTACTTAACCAAATCCCAACCTAACAAAGGTGTCAGCAGTGAATGACCCCCAAGGGAAGTCACTCACTCTTAGTCTCTTGGTGAAAACCTATAGTTCTCCAGTCATGACCCCTCTCTGCCTACCCATCCGCTCTCTAAAGGGTCCTCAGGCATCTGCTCTAACTCCACCCAGGGGTGCTGTCCCTAATACAAAACAGTCAACAACATTTGAGACGCCCCTCGTGAGACGCCCCTCACGTGGTGTAGCTTCTGGCTTTTTCCATGCTGCTTTGTATTGGGCCTCATACGTTGGAGTTGACCTTGCTTCTCAGACTCTTCTCCGGCCCGCTGATACCCCTTAAACATTCCGGAACCCTCCTCCATGTCTGGGCCGTCTACTGAACAGACCTCTATTCATATTATTTATAATCGGATCCTCCCTTTTCTCTTGCAGACAGACATCTGCAGCCAAGAACCCAACTCTCATAGACTTCCAAAAAGGTTCGCAACATTTCTTGGCCCAGACATGTACGTGTAAACCAACGTTAAAACAATTCAGGCCTACAATATTTCTCATAATGATTATAGCATTCAACTTCTTCATTAATTAAAGCATGTTAATACTCTTATTCTATTTTTCAGTAAACACATCTATAAATCATGGCCCATTAATGCAATGACCAAAACATTAGTTCATCTATGTCGTGAAAAGAAACACCTTCCCCTTCCCTTCTAGCTCTGGCCCTGAGGCCTACCACATTCTGCGTTTAACCACATGCCATCTTACATTTTAACAGCTATACGACATGGATTCAGGAATAATCACATCTAATAAAATCATATAGTGTCACACATTTCTGTATTAGTTTCATTTCTACTTAAATCTCTACATTAGCTATACATTCAGAATATAATTGCAGATACTACTAGCACTCATGGCATTTCTCCTCATGATTTGTGCTTACTACAGGTAAGTGTGATGCACTCATACATTTAGGTCAGTTTGCGCTCTCTCAGTTGCTACCATCGTGGGGTAGTAACACGCCTATATTTCGAGTGTGCGTGTCACTGATTACCTAAACTAAGATGGCCTCCAAGAGCGGGGCCGCGGAAGCACGTCAGCATGCTTGGTCTCCGCTCCCTGGTTTCCGCTCTCCGACTGCCTTCCCTCGTGCTTTCAGGCACTTGTTGCACGTTGAGCACATTTTCAGAACGAGTTCGCTCCCTCTCAGGACAGCATGCAGGGTGGTCCTCACCATCTCAAACTCAAGAATTCTCAGAGAGGCAGAATGCGGGAATGACCCAGTTCACCTCGCTCAGGACTAGAGCCGGTAATCTCACTCTGCTCAACAGCCATTAAACAATTAGGAGATTTAAACATGTAAAAAAACCACACGAGCTGAAGGTGAAACTGCTGCAATGTCTATCAGTAGACAGAAGACCACATGCCAAATACAGTCTTAACACACTGTCTCTCCACAAAGCTTAGTTTCCACAAATCATCTAGGTCACGTGTTTTCAAGGGCAGATTTCCCCTTGCAACATCAAATGGTGTGTGAAGAGGTTTCTTCGTGTGATTACCCCTGACTTTTTGACTCTACCTCCTCTACTTTTGATGCTGTGATGGATTGCGTTTGATTGCCTTAGATGCTTTGGGCACTTTGCCACTGCTGATCAGTGTCAAAGTGCAAGTGCTCCCTGTGCAAAGTGTAATGGTAATTGGTTGCCCATGATTGGTATGTTTGCCTTACTAGTAAAGTCCCTAGTAAAGTGCACTATGTTTGCCAGGGCTGGTAATGCAAATGTTACTAGTGGGCCTGCAGCACTGATTGTGCCACCCACACAAGTAGCCCTAAAGAGAGAACTCAGGCCTGCCACTGCAGTGCCTGTGTGCAGTTTGTTAAACTGCCTTGTCCTGACAAGTACACTCACATGCCAGGCCTGACCCTTCCCTTTGTATGCACATCAGACACCCCTATGGTAGGCCCAAGGTACCCCCCTGGGCAGAGTGCATTGTATGTGAAAGGTAGGACATGTACTAAGGTGTGTACCATGTCCTGACGGTGAAAAACTGCCAAATTCGTTTTTCACTGTTGCAAGGCCATCTTGCCCATAGGACAGAATGCCTGAACTCACAATTTAATACCACATCTTTTTGCGAAGGTGGTTTTTGAATTGTGTGTTTAGAAACCACGCTTTTAGAATTGGCTGGTTTCTTTGTTCTAACGATTCTGTGTGTCTCTGCCTGGTTGTGGATTGACTGTCTGGATTTGAATGTGATAGGATCTGAGAAATGTCTTGACCCAGGGGAGGAGGTGAGACAGCAACAGGCTGACCTGCATCTGGAGTGTAAGGGGGAAGAGTAGCCCATGGAGGCGAAGAGGCCTGGGCTGCTGCCATAAAGCAATGGCTCCATCTCCTGCTGAGTGATTGAGGATCCATACCCCCACTATCAAAGGAAGAAGGTCTGGCAGGGAGACACCCAGAACTGGTTTGGCCAGAGATCAGTGTCCCCTAAACACAAAGACTTCAAAGACATTTAGGGGTATAATTGTGAGAGCTGAAACCCCTGGACGTTGGACTGATCAAGACTGAAAAGGATTGAAACTATTTTGCAGTCAAGAGGAACCTCTGCCAA
This sequence comes from Lissotriton helveticus, assembly GCF_964261635.1. Taxonomy (NCBI): domain Eukaryota; kingdom Metazoa; phylum Chordata; class Amphibia; order Caudata; family Salamandridae; genus Lissotriton; species Lissotriton helveticus. Next base: position 391,476,055 of record NC_136059.1, read on the forward strand.
ATGAAGAACAGCTGAAGAGACTGAAAAGAAAGACTGACCCTTGCTGTGTGTTCTGGGGCTGGCCTGCAGGTTGCTGATTTAACTACGGAGAGGCTAAGGGACTTTGCTGTGTGCTGTGATCCCCTACTTGAAAGGATTTTGCTGTGTCCCGAAGTAACGTGTCTCCAAGGGCCCGAGGAGAGCTGGCTCCCTGTTGTGGAAACTCAGGAACATAAAAGTTTCCAAGTGAGTCTCAGCAACGCTGTGTGCTTGTGCTTTGTGCAGCCTGAGACCTTCGTGAGGATTGCCATGTGATCGTGTACATCCGTAGTCCAAGTGAGTCTCAGCAACGCTTTGTGTGTGTGCTTCATGCAGCCTGGGACCTTTGTGAGGATCGCCCTGTTATCATGTGCACCTGAAGCTCAAGTGAGTCTCAGCGATGCTGTCTGCGTGTGCCCTGTTGCAGCCTAAGACCTTCGTGAGAAATTGCCCAGTGACTGTGTGTCCGGGAGCAGTCTTTTTCTCTGCTTCGATCGACTGAGTGGCCAGAAGTGCTGCGATTGTCACTGCCATCGTCCCAGACTGGCATCACCAGAGGAGCTGTGAGAATTCACTGCTACCGGTCCGAGCCTGCCTTTGCCAAAGAGAGACCTCGAACCATCACCGTCGGGGTCCGAGTTCCACTGCCCTAGATCAAAGAAGTCGCATCAGAGGCCCAAGCCGCGAGGAGAGGAGAGTGTGATCGTACCCCCGAGGTAACGCTCAGCTTGCTTGCATGTGTTGCCGCTTGGGGCGGGGCGCCGGCTACGAGAGAAACGCTCTCGGCCTTTCCCATCTTTGCTGTGCGGGCCTCCGTTCAAGTCCGTATCGCGGCCCGTACTTGCGGAGGAGTGGCAGTACCGGGGCCGGAGTGTGGAGCTGCACTTTGTTTTCTATCATAACAGTATTGGGGGCCTATTTTGGCAGTAGCTGACCGAGAGTCAGTAAGAGTGGCATAGAGACCGTCCAGAGCACAGCAATCGGTGCTGAAGTACATTATATTGGCATTAAGGACTGCCTGATTGTTGCATTACGAATTGCATTATTTTTGCATTACTAACAGCCTGGTTGTTGCATTACGAATTGCACCATTTTTGCATTACGAACTGCCTGAATGTTGCATTACGAATTGCATTATTTTGGCATTACGAACAGCCTGATTATTGCATTACGAATTGCATAGCATTGCATTAGGACTGCATTGGATCATCAAGAATTGGTCATTAATACTGCAGGAACCTACAAGGGCTTGTTGGCCTAATAACCGGCAAGGCGAAATATTACAAAAACTCATATGTTGGATTTTTATTGTGTGGTCTCATCGTATATCTTTTTTTTATAAACATATAATTTTTTTAATGAAACTCGTGTGGAGTGTATTTGTGGTGTTATTACTGGGTTACTGAGAGTGTGGTTGCAAATACTTTACACATTTGCCTTGGAGATAAGCCTGGCTGCTCGTGCCAAGCTACTGAGGGGGTGAGCAGGGGCTATCAGAGAAGGTGTTCTTCCTTTCCCTTACTTAGACGCAAGGATCCCTGTTTGGACTAAGGTACCTATCTCAGCCAACTAGGGATCCCCACTTCTAACAGTCGCAATGTGAACTGACAATAAAGCCAACCAAAATGGTAAGTAATGGGCAGGTTAAGAACTCTTTTTTTGATTTTTCTTTAGGAAAGAATAGCATCGCAAGCGATAGCACATATGATGCCTCAGGCAAGACCCAAAAATAGCACTCCCCTCAATACTTACCGCCCCTCCCAACATTTCACTCTTTGAAAGCGAGGTTTATAAACATCCTAATCAATCACTGCTTGGTGCCTCTTGCTCAGTTATGTCAAAGGCTAGTTGTAAACAAGGGACTGATGAAGATGGACCTAAGCATAAAGAAATTTACTGAAAGTAAGAGAGACACTTCATACCCTATTCTTATAGGGCAAAATGACATAACCAACCGTTCAGGGTTTCTTGCTCCTAGAAATCTTCCCAGAATCAAAAAACATTGATTTTAGCAGATATTGGAAATATGTTCCTAACTAGCCTATCTGTAAATTGAAACACTGAAAAACCTCTAAGTCAAACTTTAGTTCCCTGTATTCTCCCACCTCTAAAACCCCTGATGTCTGTAGAAGGTGCAGAGTACTGGCAAAATTGCCTCACCTCAAAGAGCAGAAAGTAACAGCCCCACAGTTTCCTGCCGCTAAAGCGAAGATAATTGTAACGCCGTTCTTGATAATAAGCCCCTAAATACTGACCTCTTTGGGTTATTTCTGCCCTATGACCGCCGAAAACCAACAGTGACTACTGTTCTTGGCTGTCTCATAATCCTACTCCTTTCCTATCTGTGATACTCTAAGCCTCACCTGTTGTAGTGTATCTAGATATTTTACTCTTGGCAAAGCGCACTACTACCATTTGGCACACTAGTCTTTGTAATTGTGATTTGATACCTAATTAAAATGCAAAGTAGGTGAATAGTATGAGGTAGACGCGCTTTTCCAGGGTTGTCTTTCCAAATGGTCCCGAACTGTAAATCTCTGACCGAAGTGTGGCTGGCCTTCATTACCAGTCCAGAGCCCTTCTGTAGTATCGCATGCTGCAATACTGCATTGGAAATACCACCTTGAGGTATTCCAGGAGGCTTGTAAATTAAAACCTAAAGCTACATAGAGAATTGGGGTCTCTGAAGCAGAAATCAGTGTGAGAGCACTGATTGGAGCAATTGTTCCCGAAACTCCAGGACTTTCTCAGTGGACCAAGACCTCCAGATTTGACCTGGGGGATTTGCCTGTGGAAATCAATGCGGTTTTATGGCATGCCATAGTAGAGCACATCTAGTGGTAGCTTTTTAGGCTGGAAATCCTTTTATTGCTCACAGCTCTTTCAAAAGTACACTCATAATGAGGTGCTTTGAATGAATCAGCCTGTGAAAGTATTCTGTTGTTAGGGAGGATGAACCAGCTTTTCTAGATAAATGTGAAATAATAAAAGTTTTTTGAAAGGGCGAACGACTTTTTCTTTTATTGCAAAGCCATCTGCTGCTCAGAGTAACTTTGTGTTAGCGCACGTCTCTGTGTTTTTTGTTCATGTTATTACTGTGTGACACATCATAAAAAGAAGCGCAAATAATTCAGCCTCTGAAAGTGGAGAGGAGCCACTATCAACCAGCTGATGTGTCAGCATCATCATGCCTACATTTTCCAAACCGATCCTCGCTGTACTTTTGTTATTTATATTGTGTCGCTTTTCATGTGCATGTAATGGCTTGCTAGATACAAACAATAAAAGAAAAGCCTGACCCTGAGGCTATTATGCATCTTTTACCTCGTTGCATTTCTTGTATTTTTATATTTTCTATAAATCAAATTAAAATGCAATAAATCCTGTATATATACTCTTCCAAAGCAAAATAGGATTTGAACTTCATATATACTATGATTTTTTAATGCCGGTACTTCACACAGGCAAGAGCCTTTAGAAATTCATTTAATCCATTCTATCAGAGGCAAGCAATCTGTGGGATGTGCTCGAATGAAGGAATGAAATTGTATGTCAATAGTAGTCACAAAGGGAGTAATGACCCCTCAACCAGTGAAAGAATGCTTGTACGTTGCTTTATCTAAACGTAAACTAATATATATGCAAATTAAAGAATACTGTCAATGAGGAAAAACAAAGAGAGTAAAGGGGTGGGATGGCGAGGCGAAGCCTATCTTTAAAGGGGATAAACATAACAACTTGTTTTGTTCAGTTTGACTCGCTAACTTTAAATTGTATGCCATTTTATTCGAATAAATCTATATTGTTGTCCATCTTTGTTACTGATTAAATCCAGATACCAGACTGTAGGTCCCTTATCATGCTTTTCAAATCGTAATAATGGAATTATTTAGAATGTTACTGTGTACTTAAATACATAAAACATTGACATGGCCCATATCAGTAGCCTATGATGACACACTCCCAAAACTATTATTACAAATATATGGAGACATTCTTTGTGATATTGATTCACTCCTTCAGATTAAATAGGAACCCCTTGTTTTCTATAGGTTTGTCCAAGCTTGGCGCTTTCAAGGGCATTTCCTAAGTTTGGTTTCTACGTTTTGGGTCTCTTGTTAAATGCATTTATTCACTAAACATGGCAGCTTCTTATATGATACTGTTAAATTATTGAGCAGCAATACCACCACCTCTCAAAGATAGAGGCGTGCCTGACCCTTGGGGTGCACTGGCTTTTGTGGTTCATGCACGTGCTGCATATGCATTTGACATTTTAGATGTCTATAGATGCCAACACTGGGCATTTTTATGCATAAAAAGTTGCACTGTTTCCTGTTAAATACAAAGCATATCAGTATTTGGAGATCCATTTGACCTACCATAAACACAAATACAGGGGGCCTCATTTTTGAGGCCCTACTGGCACTTTTGCACCTCCGGTGGTGCAATGTGCCAAAACATACTTATAATGACATGTTATGCTACTTTACATGTCTTTTCATGGCCTTATAAATATGTGCCCCTTTCACGCAGAAAACTGTGAAAGGGGCATTCAATGTGTGTTGCTGTAGGTGTTCCAACTCAACACCCATGGAACCTGACATATTCCCAGAATTAGAGGCATCGTAAACCTGGGAATACGTCATAACCTAACGCCACCCCAGGGGTGCCGTTAGAGAGGCGCAAGGAAAAGAAATAACAACATTTCTCCTCTGGCTTTCATTTTGTTTTTCTATGTGTGCTGAATTGTGCAGCACACATAGAAAAAGAAAAGTGCCAAAATGCATTGGTTTTGTGAACAAAATTAATCATCCCCGCAACCCAGGCACCCTTGCACCACGGTGCACGACAGACTACCAGAATTGTAGGGGTGCAGTGGTGGCAGTCTCCTGACCACCCCATTACGACCAGGGCAGTAAGGCCGTCCTGGGACCACTGCTAGGGATCAGAGATCCCTGGCGGTGGCGTGGCAGTATTGAGGCGTGTTAGACCTGGACTCATTGGCGTGAGTCTCCCTTGATGGATTGCCTCCTCTGTTTTGATATGTTTTTGCTGGTTATATGCTTTGGGCACTGTGCCACTGCTATTCAGTGCCACAGTGCAAGTGCTCCCTATGTTAAATTGATGTACTAATTGGTGATTCCACTGGTTCCAGACACTCTCTGCCTTCAGTGAACAAAAGATTTGTGTGTATAAAAGAGGAAGCCAGACCCCATACTTTTAGATCACTTCTGGGAAATCAAGAGGAATCTTTGCCAAGGAGAAGAGCAGGAGAAGCTAAGGAGGAATACTGCCCTGTGCTGTTTGCTGTCCGGGGTTGGCCTGCAGTGGCTACTTGCTGCCAAGGAAAGGAGAACAGGACTTTGCTGCTTTCTTTGTCCCCTGCTTGAAGAAAAGATCTCCAAGGGCTTGAAACTGAGCTTCCCCTGCTCTCGAGGTCTCAGGAACAGCAAAGAACTAACTGTGTCTGTGGGCACCGTCTCTGAACGTCTCAGCAGAAGAAAAGGGTAACCGACTCTGTCATCGAGTCCCTTGCAGGATTCCATGCCCTGAAATCACTGGCGAGAGCAATGCCTTGCATGGCAACTCAACCCTGGTCTCACTGACTCCATCAATGAGCTGCTGCTTGCACTGCTTCCTTGAGGGCACCGCACTCCGCAACACTTCACTACACGCTGCAAGGATGTCACCGACTCTGTCATTGCTCGACCAGAACATCGCTCGTCTCCGTCTCCGCAGCATGACTTGCCAGCACCGCAGCGAGCAATGTCTCACCTTTTAACACAAGCCCTGGTCTCACCGAAGCTGTCGACGAGCCGCTGCCTGCACAGCATCATGAGGACACCACCTTCCGCAACGCTCTGCTTCACAACATGACCGCAACATTTGCCCCGACCGACTCACACCGACGTGTTAAAGATACTGTGTCCGAGTCTGTTGACGCTTGAGCTGCCCCGTATTGACGCAGTCGGCTGGAATTGTTAGAATCTATAGTATTCAGTATTGCGATAGCACCAGGAGGAGCTACAGAGTCGGAAGAACTATGTTTTATTGATTTTCTTGCAATTTAAAGGTTATTTTGCCCAAATACTATTTTCAAGAGAATTGTATGTGGGATTTTTATCGTATTTGATCTTGTTGGTTTAGAGAAAGATTTACCATTTTTGCTAAACTGGTGTGGAGTCCATTTGTAGTGTTTTCACCATATTACTGTCTGTGTTCACAGATGCTTAACACACTGCCTTGGAGATAAGCCTGTCTGCTTGTGCCAAGCTACCAAGGGTGTGAGCAGGAGTGTATACCCCTTACCCTGACTAGAACCAAGGGGCCCTATTTGGACAAAGGTACCTACATCTGCCAACTAAAGACCCCCATTTCTAACAACAGAAATGTAAAATCTGACAACAAATAAAATGCTCTACTGTTCCAAGATCGCGCAGACTCCCCTTACTGTATCCATTTTCCTATTTGGGATAATGAACCTCCACACATCAGGCAAATCAATCGAATGAAATCCGATATAAGTATTTATTTGTTGCTGTTGATTCATGCTCCTGATTCCCATGGGTTTGGCTGCACAGGACTGTTGATACTTGGGCAGTCATAAAAAAAACTTGCAGTACCTAGTAGCAATGTGTGCAGCTCTCTCCTTTTACTCAGACAATGGTTTTATTTTCACCACAAAGGCTTTTGGAGTGGAGAAGTGTGGCTCAATGGTTAGAGTGGCAGACCCTGAGGCAGAGGTCTGGCCCGGGACCAGGGTTCAATTCCCGCCTCGGCGGGTCTTGGGCTCAATTTCCTCAGACCTGATAATTCTCGCCTCAGTGCCTATTCTAATCATGGGTCCCACTCTGCAACTCTGGGCAATAGCTTGCTTAATCTCCACAACAGCCCCAACAGCGCTGGGATGCCTGGCTTCACCTTGGGGGTGCCCAGGAGTGGACATTTCACAGGGAAAAGCCAGGAAGGGTTCCACAGCGGTATGCGTTACAGTGCCAGGACACCCCGGTTGGGGTATTAGTGCGCTTTCAAGTACAAATTACATTTACATTTTGGGGATGCTATGTCTGCTCTGGGTGCATGTCTGCAATAATCACACCTGCTTCAAATGGAGAGCAACAGGCTAATAGTATGTACCAACGGAATGCTAAACCAAGCCTTGACTGCTATGGTATTTAGTACAAGACAGATTTGGCTACATAATCTTAATGAGCTCAGTGAGCATTACATTTTCTTCCTAAATATGTAATAAATGTTTGCATATGAGATACTCTTTGGGATGGCTATCTATGTGCCCAATCTTTGTTCTGTAAAGGTGGTTTAAGATAAATAATTTGACCTGGAACAATGTTTGAATGTCTTGCTCATCATCCAAGAAGTCAAAGACAGATTGCCTAATGTGAAGCATTCCGATTCCTCTACCGGTGTAGATAAGGTTCCCAAAGTTGCTGCCTGGTTGCTCCCTAAGTTTGGCAAGTTTATTCTGGAAAGGATCCCTGATAATCAAAGGTCTGACCCATCTTACACACCACCTATTCCAGTTCTTGAGGTAGAAGGCACATGAACTGTAATCCTGCCCCTGTGTTCTGGTTTAAAGCAAACAGGAAGGTATCTATGAATCACATTAAAAAGCCCTTTGTGGTCGATTCTGCTCAGCAGATCACCTTGACATGCAGAAATCTTTGGAGTAGAGCCATATAACCCTCTTCTACTCTGATGGAGCTACCCCAAGAAAAGAAAGAAGAAGCAGCAACATTGAAATTTTGAGTCACAGCCGAGGAACAGTAGAGCTTAATATATCTCAAGTTTTCACCAAGTGTAAACTTGCATGGAAGAGCCTAATACTGGGATTTCAACACTCCCATCCGTTTCCACCACTACTGTCATTTACAATGAACCATCAAGCGAGTCAACCTAATTGCAAAATGAGGCTGTAGGAGCGAAGGGCGGATATAAGGATGCTGAGCCTGCGTAGGTTTCTGAATTTTGAAGTTTTTATTCAGTGCTCTTATATATGGTAATATGTCTCTGATGTTTCCGTGAGGTTTCTTGTGTTGCAGTTTTCCTCCTCTTCAAGAAGTGACTGATGGTTGGGTTTCTTTTCTTTCCTTCTAGGTACCCCTTGGAAAGATGGTGCCTCCAAAGTCCTTGGGAAAGAAAGCGCTGTAAGTTTGAGACTAGAGTCAAATCAAATCAAATCAGGTGTTTGTTAAGCGTGACTACTCACCCGTAAGGGTCTCAAGGCACTGGGTTGTGTGGGGTGGTTCGCAGGCTCAAGTCCATCAAGGAGGGGTTCTGTCGAAGAGACAGGTTTTGAGGTTTCTTGCGAAGATGGGGAGTGATGTAATCTGTCTGAGGTGGAGCGAAAGGTTGTTCCAGGCTCTGGTCGCACGGAAGGAGAAGTAGCGTACTCCCGATCTGGTCTTTCTGGTGCAGGGAACCACGGTGTAGGAGAGCTTCCGAGGGCAGGGGCCACCAAGTGTCGTTCCATGCGTCTGGGTTTGGGCCCATGATGAGTACTTCCGTTTTATTGGTGTTTAGTTGTAGCAGCTGTTTTTCATCCATTTGGCGATGGCTTTCATGCCTTCTCGAAAGTTGTGTCTGGCGGTGTTGGGTTTGTTGGATAGGGAGAGGATGAGTTGGGTTTCGTCTGAGTATGACACACTGTTGAGTCTGTAGGTTCTGACGATAGGGGCGAGCGGAGCCATGTAGATGTTGAAGAAAGTAGGGCTGAGGGAGGACCCCTGGGGGACTCCACAGGTGGTAGGTGTAGGGTCCGAGAGGAAAGGGGGGAGTCTGACCTGCTGCATTCAGCCAGAGAGGAAGGAGTGGATCTAGTCAAAGGCCTTGTGTTGGATCCCTGCATCGTGGTATCTGCATATTAGGGTGCAGTGAGAGACTGTGTCGAACACCGCTGAGAGATCCAGGAGGATGAGGGCTACTGTTTCTCCTTTGTGCAGTAAGGTACGAATGTCGTCTGTTGCGGCGAGGAGGGCGGTTTCCGTACTGTGTTTTTTTCTGAAGCCGCATTGGGAAGAGTCGAGGATGTTATGCTCTTCGATGAATGTGGCGAGTTGGCTGTTGATGGTTTCTCGATGACTTTCGCTGGGAACAGGAGCAGGGAGATGGGTCTGTAAATTTTGAGGTCGGTGGGGTCCACCGAGGGTTTCTTCAGGAGGGGGTTGATCTCAGCGTGTTTCCAGTCGTCAGGGAACGAAGCGGTTGATGGTGTGGCAGAGAGTGGGTGCAATGGTGTCGGTGGCTCTGTTGAAAATGTGGTGGGGGCAGTGGTCCGTGGGGGCCTCGGATTGGATTGATTTTATCATTTTCAGTGTGTCTTCAGTGGTGAGGCCTGTCCAGTTGTCGATCGCTGGCTTCAGGGTGTCTGGTAGGGGTGGGCGGAAGTTGCAGAAGGGACTATCGCGGATTGAAGCAATCTCCGTGATATTTCCGCTCCCGAGGCCGCCCGCCGCCTGCCCGCCTCCCGCTTCCCGCCCGCCTCCCACCCGCCTTATTACATTAAATTAAAAGGCTAAATATAACTTAAAAGCAAACTTACCTTACTTCGCCGCAATCTTCCCAATCGCGGCTTCTTCTTTGAAAACTGCACATAATTTAATGTAATAAGGCAGGCGGGAGGCAGGCGGGGGGCGGGAGGCAGGTGGGCAGGAAGCGGGAGGCGGGCGGGCGGCCAACTTCTGTTCCGCCCGCGAATGGGCAGAAATTTGCCCCGTCTTTCTGCCTTCTTTGCAAAAGGCGGAAAGTGCAAATTTGCGCCCATTATGTAGGCGGAACGGAAATGTCCGCCCACCCCTAGTGTCGGGTGGTTGGTGAGGGTTCAGTGTGTTGGTTGTCTTCATCGAAGTTGTCGTAGATGCTCTTGATTTTGTGATGGAAAAGGTGCTGAGTTTGTCATAGAGGTCTTGTGAGGGTGGGATGTCGGTGGACTTGCTGGTGGGTTGGGCGAACTCCATGATGATGTTGAAGAGTTCTATGCTGTTGTGTGCATGAGTGGAGATTCTGTTGAGTTGGTGGTGGGCATTGGTGGCGACTCTGAAGTTGTTGTGGGCCTCTGTGGATTTGGTGTTCCTCCAGGCCTTTTTCGCGGCGGCGGCAAGTGCACCTGGACTCTCTAAGTTCGGTGGTGAATCATCTAGCTTTCTTGGGATGGGTGTTGTTGTTTTTCTTGTGGGGGGCTATGGTGTTGGCACTTTTGGAGATCCATCTGTGCATGGTTCGGGCTGCGGTGTTGGCGTAATCGTTTTCCGCGATGGTTGGGGTGGAGTTGCTGAGTGATGAGGTTAGCTGGTCATCGGTGATTCTGGTCCAGTTTCTTCATGGGAGCAGGTGCTGGTGTCTGTGGATGGTGGGTGTTCTGAAGGTGAAGTGGACGCATCGATGGTCAGTCCATGGGAGTTCGGTGGTGTGGCTGAAGGTGATGGAGTTTCCTGTTGTGGAGAGGGTGTCAAGGGTGTGTCCTCTTGAGTGTTTGGGTTCGGTCACGATATGGCGGAGTCCAATTTAGTGGAGGTTGTCCAGGAGGGATGTGGTGCTGGGGTCCAGTTGGTTGTCGAGCTGGAAGTTGAGGTCTCCAAGTATGGTGTAGTTGGTGGACGCGATGGCATGCGGGGAGATGATGTCCGTGATGGAGTTGGTGAAAAGTCCACGGGGTCCAGGGGGTCGGTAGATTCTCTCTAAATATCTTTATTGCATTTTATCTTTTCTGTTATACAAAGTTTAAACATCAACATACGTTGCACTTACAATAACATTGTCAGTGCTGAAGTATTATACATAACAATCAAGGTAATTCCTGCTTATAATCATAGCACATCTCGTGTCTACATCTCAGGATCCAGCGTGCACTTGTAAAATAACATTGGTGTCAATAGCCCACATACACTGTTATCTCTAATTGAGGAGTGAGACGTAATTATCATTTGTAACTCTTTACAGCAGTGGTCATCATTACATAAACACAACAGTGCATACATGGGTACATGACCCATACTCAACTCAGCTTTGAGAGCGTAACACGCTATGCTTCATTAGTGAAAAAAGATTATACATATGTCGTAATCCATTGCTAGATATCCTCTTATTCCAACATTAAACCACAACTGATAAAACAAAATAAAATCAAAAGAAAGGGAGATATCAAATATTCAAAGATATGTGTGGCTGATACATAAAATGCCGTTCGAGTGTAGCCATGTCTTGGCTTGCATGGTTGTATTTAAAGCGAGCTGACATATATGCACCTTGCACGGCCACATGGGTGTTAGAGTGTCTTGTGGCAGAGGTCATGTCCATGAGTTGCCATTAAGGAGCGTGAGGTTATTGCCCAACCCAACAGACGTCTTTGAGGGTTCCCTGTGATTGCAGCGTGTCTGCTACGCCCAAGTGACATGCCAAGTATCGTCCCCTGTTTGTTGTATGGGTGGTGCACACAGTATGGTATTAGATTGTGTAAGGGCTTTGAGGACATAATCCCAGGATTGTGCAATAGGGTACTTTTGAAGCCCTGTTGTTTCCTCCCTGTGAAGGATTGTGCTCTCTGCCTGTGCCCAAACCTCTAGGGATTTTATCCAGTGAGGTACCTCCGCGGGGGTCTATGTATTTCCATCTCATAGTTATCAGTCGTTTTGCGGTTATTAGGCCTAGTTCTCTGAATCTAAAGCTTACTTATTGGCCTTAGTCCGTTTGTAAAACCCCAGGATACAGACTTCCCATGTGGCAGGCACCTCAGTATCGGTGCAGTTTGTAAGTGTCTCTGTTATTGTGCGCCAGTAGGGTAGAAGCAGGGGGCAAGACCATAGCATATGTAGTAGGTCAATGCCAGGGAGATGGCATCTTGGGCATTCAGAGGTGTTGACATTGAAATATTTTTTAATCTTATCTGGTGAGAGATACACTCTATGTAGTATATATGTTTGTATGAGTGTAAATCATGAATTACGCAGCCCATTGTGGCACCGGCCAGGACACGCTCCCATTCCTTGTTGGTCCAGGGTCGGCCCCTGTCCTCAGCCCAACGTGGGCGAAGTCTTTGTAGAGGTTTTAACACATGAGTGAACAGGGACTGTACCAACCATTGGACCACAGGCGACCCCTCCCCCATTACATGTAAATACTGCAACAGCTGGTGCGTCGACGGCTCATTTGTCAGGTATCCCCATGCTTGTGTCAGTGTCTATATGATTGGATGCATGCAGAAGGAACTGGCCTACCGGTAAGTCATTATCCGCCGACAGGGTCGAGAAAGGTAACAGGGTACCGTCTGCATGTAGGTCTCCCAGCGCCTTCACTCCAGTCCAGGACGTTAGTGCTACGTCAGTTATAGAGTCTCTGCCTCTGGGTGTCCAGATAATTGGCAATATTGGGGCATATGGGGCGGTGTCTTTTGTCAGTTGAAGACTCACCTGTAACATCTATAGGCTAACTCAATGTGTATCTGTGTCGGGCGGGGGAGTTTCGCATGTGGGTGAAACAAGCTATAAATCTGTGTCTGTGTCCACATCGATGCCTTCGTCACCGTGTCTGTCAGATTTTTCCCACTTAGCCACTTCGCAACCCATTGTAATTGTGCAGCTAAGTAGTGTAAATCCAAATGAGGGACTGCCAAGCCTCCACACACGGGGTGAGTATAATTTCTGCAATGCTATCCTGGGTCGCCCTGTGTTCCAGATCAGGCCTCAGGTTAATCCCTCTAGCTCCCTAAATAATCGTACCGGGACATATACCGGAAGGTTTGCAAAATAATATAATAGTCGTGGCAGTACTTTCATTTTGGTTAAAGTGACGCAGCTCATCACATTGAGAGGTAGGGTCTTCCAGAATTGCATCTGCGCTCTTATGGAAGAAATGGCGCGCACCATGTCCGCAGAGGAGCGGTAGATATATACGCCCAGGTACCTGAACGTGGTCGGGTACCAAGTAAGCGCAGTCCCATTGAAAACTATATCCGCCATGGCCACGTCCTCGTAGAAAGAGTAAGCGTCTGATTTAGCCTAGGTCACCTTGAGGCCCGACACCTCCGCGAAGTTACGGATCAGTGCGGATATAGCTGGTGGCACAGCATGTAGGTCTCTTATGTGCAGCAGCAGGTCATCCGCGTATAGGGACACTGTGTGGAGACCATCCTGCAAGGGGATGCTCCAGTCCACACCACCATCTTGGAGAACAGCTGCTAAATGCTCCATGGCAAGGGAAAAGAGAAACGGAGACAAGGGGCATCCCTGCCTGGTTCATCGCCTAACCCTGATTGTTTCAGAAATGAACTTACCAGTGCAAGCCCATACCATGGGGCGCAGATACAGCTGCTGCTCCAGTTGCAGATACCCGTCTCCTAGTTCGTATTTACGCAGGACGCAAGATAGTGCCACCCCAACAAATCAAAGGCCATCTCTAGGTCTAGCACTAGACAGAGAGCCCATGGCCAATTCTTTGTTGCGTACTGCTGGACTCTAAACAGTTTACGAATGTTAAGAGAGGTATTTCTGGTTGGGACAAATCCGTTCTGATCGCTGTGAACCAGAGTCGGCACAAATGGGGCTATCCTTTTAGCTAGGGTGGAGGCCGGTATTTTATAGTCTGTACTCAACAGAGCCAATGGACGGTAGGAGTACAGCAGCTCAGGGTCTCTGCCCGGCTTTAGGAGGGAGATCAGCGTTGCCTCATTTTGAGTAGGTGTGAGCTCTGAGTCATCTAGTGCCGCTGCATATACCCGCAGCAGCTTCGGTATCAGTATATCTGAGTAGGCTTTGTAAAAAATTCAGCCTGTAATCCGCCTGAACCCGGGGACTTACCATTTGAGAGGGAGAAAATACTATCTCCTGTTTCCTCTGGCAGTAGAGGAGCACCAAATTCTTCCTGTTGGTGCTCTGTCAGTCGCTGTAGCGTTAAAGTAGAGAGAAAGTCCCGTATTACCGCATCTGTGGCTAACAGACAGGATCTGTACATTGTGGAATAATGTTTCACAAAAGTATGGTGTATATCACTCTGGGTGTGCATCGTGACACCTAGTTTGTTCTGTATGGATATCACAGGCGCGGAGACTGCATCTTGCCTTATCAGCCACAACAGCAACTTGCCAGGTTGGTCTCCCATATGGTGGGTGCTTGGTGAGTGTGCCGCAAAGTTCAGGTTAAGAAGTCATTCAAGCAACCTGGAGTGTTTCTCTTTGTCTCGCTCTAAGGACCTATCATTTCCCTCTAGTGCCTCCTCCTCACTTCGGAGCAGGTCACGTTCAAGGTGTGTGAGTTCAGCTTCCAACTGTCTCCGCATACCAGCCTGTGCACAGAGACAATCACCCCTGACCACCACTTTAAACGTATCCCATTCTGTCTGCGGCGTCTTAGTCATGCCAGTATTTTCGTCAGAGTATTGGGTGATATTGGTGGCCAGCAGACTACGAAAGGGTGCGTCCAACAGCATATTTGGTTGTAGCCACCAGGTTGGGATTGGCGGGCAGGGATGTTCCCATGACACCTCTAATACGTGTGGGTTGTGGTCCGAATGTGTCCTGCCCAAGTAATAGACTGCAGTTATTGTGGGAGCAGCTCCTCCGAAAGCATGTAGCGGTCAATCCGCACATGCAGCTTGTGGGCACCTGAGTAGTAGAAATGTACCCTGTCGTGGGGGTGTCGATGTCTCCAGGCGTCTCTCAGGCGCCATTGTGTTGCCCAGCCAGTTAATGCCTTCATTGCATTATGCGTGCTCGTACCCGGGATGGGTTGGAAGGAGCGGTTTAATGATACGTTGAGTACACTAGTCTCCTCCCAAGAACATGGGGGTGTCATGCCATGGCGCCAAGACGCGTGATATATTGTCAAGAAAGGCAGCTTGCTCTGTGTTGGGAGCGTATAGTGATGCAAGTACAACCTGCCGGCCTTCTAGGGTACCCTTAACCACAACATACCTGCCCTCCATGTCTACCAATGATTGCGTAATTTTAAGCGGGACCCCTGGCCGTACCCAGATTAGTGTGCCTTGTGCAAAAGCTGAATACCCCGTGGCATACAATTGGCCACGCCATCGGCGGTGCAAACGTTACATTTCTGTGGTGACCAGGTGAGTCTCTTGTAAAAGAGCTATTTGTATGTGGTGCCGCTTGAGGTATGAATATATCTGATATCTGCGCGCCGGCGAATGCATGCCCCTCACTATCCATGTAGCAATTTTAAGTGGAAACATAGTTCTTATAGGGTGTGAAGTGGTCATGTGTCTGCAGCGACCCAGCAAACATGCATGGTATACATGTCCCGGCAGCGCATAACTCACCTAGCAAACTGACTTGTGGCATGTCATAACGTATGAATCTGCTTAGAATAGATGATGTCTCGCAATAAATCCAAAACAAAAACATTTTGATAAACAATTCCAAAAGGGCGAAAATGCAACCAGCAATAATCCAAACTCTCAATAAAGACAACCGTCAAAAACGATCTGGGGGTTGTGCTGCGTGCTAAGCTGATCTAACTTACAATTCGTACGTCCAGTGTCTTAGAGGCTCCCCATCTACAGGCAAAATGAAATATGTAAAAAATAAAAATAAAAAAAAGGCAGTCTATGCACACCGGCTCAAAAACATTCAGTAGGTAAGCAGAGTGGACTGGTGTTCAAGTGACTATAACAGAGCTTGTGTTCAAATGCCGCACCTCCCTCCTACAGCGGGATATCAGCCCTTCCCTCATGTGAACTTTTAGATTCGTAGCAGCATCTACCTCAAACGACTATGCTAACAGTAGCTGCATACTTCATCGTACATATCACAATACATCAAATCGTAGTTTAACCAGGGATAGGGTCCCGCAATGTTAACATTAATATGTCAGCCGTCTGTGGGGTGACATCCGGTTGTTCGGTCGAGTCCTGTGAGTTCTGTAGGCCATATATCTGCTCGTCGTCACTAGATAGGTCTCACTGGCTAGAATTGGATGCATCCTCGGTCACCAAGGAGCCGCTGATTTCCGCTATGGCTTGCAGGGCGTCTCGTTGTCCGCTGAGAATGAAATCTGAGTGCGGTCCTACAGGTGGTGAAGGTGGTGTTCGCACTCCTGTCGATCTCCGCTCTCTCCAGCGGAGGCGGAAGGGGCCACTTAGCTTCGGTAGGGTCGCTGTCGCTGTCTTGTCTCTAGGTCCCGCAGTAGTGAAGATGTCCAGCCAGTCATTTGCCTCTTCTGGTGTGGCAAAGAAGTGGATTTTATCACTTGCAACCACTCACAGGCATGCCGGGAGGAGAGGAGAATATTTCAGGTTGTTTAGCCGAAGGCGTTTTTTCACCGCCATGAATGAGAACCTCTGTCTCTGCACTTGGATGGTGTAGTCCGGAAAGAATTTGTTTTTGTAATTGTCATTATGGATGTCTTGTAGCTTCCTAGTTTCCTGTAGGATGGAGTCCCGGTCCCGTAATTGAGGAGTCGGAGGAGAAGGGGCCGTGGGTTCGAACCTGTGGGAGGGGCTCTCGCCAGGACTGTGCGCGTTCTATGACAAAGTGTGATGAGAGGGTCCCCTTAGGCTGTAGATCTCGAAGCCAATTTTCCATATGTGAGGTAGGGTTCCTTCCTTCCCATCATTCCGGCACGCCCACTATGCGTACATTATTGCGCCGTGCTCGCCCTCCAGCAACCTCGGAACTCTACGCGGTTCAATAAATCTTGAACATGTTTATCTGTCTGAGTCACTTGTGGTTTGATTTCAGCAAGCATTGTCTCCAAGACAGTGGTGCGGTCTGAGAGCTTCCGGTGATCTGCATGCAGGTGAGTGAGATCGATAGCCAATTCATCAATTTTAGATTCCAGGGAGGTGCGGGTCTGATTAATGGTTTTTTCCAGCTGATCCATTGCAGCCAGCACTGCATCTAGCTTATTTGCAGTTTGCTCTGTGAGTCCCTGCTTTGCCATTTTGTCAGATTTCGGCTTGGACGAAGCCGGTAGGTCTAAGCTCCTGTGTCAGTTCGTACCCGGGTGCCACCCGACATGAGTTGAAGTAGTCGTACCCCGATGTTAGTCTATACGTGGCAAGGTCTTGGTGCAACGTCTTCAGGGCGAGAGCCTCACAGTGGGTTTCGTGCTGGCCCCAACGGGTCACAGATCGAGACCACCTCACAGCTCGTGACCTCGGCAGCTGGTCTTCCCGGCTATATACAGGAACCCCCTCCAGAACAAGTTGCCACCTACACCATACAGTCACTCAAGGTGCGCCAGGCAGTGGTGCACATCTTCGCCCCAAGGAGAGATCACACAGTCTTGGTGTTGACAGCGTAGATATCTGTGAGCGCCAGCAATTTCCACCTCCGGTCACCTCCCTGGTAGCTTGTGTGGGACACTCCAGGTGTAGCACACCAAAGCAGAGACACGCCTGTGGCGATGGTATATCAACTACCAAAGTCCAAGAGATGTGTATCTCAGTGCTGACAGTATCTGTGGTAGGTTGTGTACCCAGTTGGTGTCTGGGTACCCATACAGTGTCAACCCCGAGGAACACCAGTGTTGTAGGTTTCGGGCAGCAGGCAGGGTAATCTCAAAGATCCCCCATGGGTTTCCATGTATTCCTCAGAGGGGGACCAGAAGCACACTTTGCACCCCAACGCCACAGCCGCGGCTCAGCATGCCCCCGCCACACTCGGCAACGTCGCAGATAGCATCAGAGGGGAGCTCACCGGGTTGCGGCAGGTAGCTCCACATCAGTGGTGCCCTTTGCTGAATCGGCCGTACGTTTAATGGTGGTGCTGGCGAGTCCAGTATCAGCTGCACATACGTCTTCTACCCTCCACAGTGACAGCTAGTCGGTAGTCTAGAGGGCCTCAGGTGGCGGCAATACATGGGCAAATCCAAAGGGGCCTCGGTGACACCCCAACTGCAGTCAGCAAATGTCCATGGGGCCGCAGCAGGGCAAGCAGCCTCAAATGTCGGGGGTTCATTTACCACAGCCGCGCCCCAAAGGCAACGGCGGCTCAAGCGGGCGAGACAGAATCTTCCCCTGCAGACTCTCCCTACTCACCGCAGAAATCCGAGGCCGATCCCGGGGGGCGCAAGGCGGCAGAGCAAGCAGTTGCGGTTCTCCTCCACAGGCGGGGATCCACTCAGCGTAGACACACCACGGAGGCAACGGCAGAACAGGCGAATAGGGCAGCGCCTCCCTCTACAATTCATTGTCTTCCGTCGCGGCAGTTGGCAATTCGGTCAGGGGCCGCACACAGCAAAGCCAGGTATGGGACCCAGTGGGGGATCCCAAGCTCTCTCCGCCACATAACGAGCAGTGTCTAGACAGATGGCGGCAGGAGGAACAGCCACGTCCTGCCTTCGGCAGTTTATTTTCTCTGACCCATCTTTTGCGGCCTGGGGGGCGGAGTTAGGCACCGGGCTCGATTAGCTGGAGCGAGACTCATTGGGATCTCGTATTAGGCGGGTCATCCAGGCGGGACCTGCAAAGCCGGAATTGGTCCATTCAAGACTCGCAGCGGCACTCTGGATCGATGTCCCAGTGGGGCTGCACCTGGTGAGAGCCTCCGTGGGTGACTGCATTCGGAGAGCAGGGTCTGTTCAGAAGTCGCAGCCATGCCCCCGTCCAGGGGGTTGGTAGATGAGGTTTCCTCGGAGGGTGGAGGTAGGGCTGGCCAGTATCTTGATGTGAAGGTGTTCCATCAGGTCTGTGGGCTCGTCGGGGAGGGTGCACAGGCAGAGGGTGGATTTGTGGACGATGGCGATTCCTCCTCCTAGAAGGGATAGGCGGTCCTTCCTGGAGTTCTTAAATCCTTGGGCAATGGCAATGGCGATGTCTGGTCCCGAGGTGATTTTGGTCCAGGTTTCGGGAAAGAATGCTACGTCCGGGGTTGTGCTGTCGAGGAGGTCCCAGATTTCTGTGGCATGGTTGTGGAGGGATCGGACATTGAGGAGGATGCATTGCAGGGTCTTTGGTTTGGTGGTGTTCTTGTGGACGGATTGCGCTGGGTCAGTGGTCTTGGCGGTGCTGCAGGTGTGCCGGCAGCGGTGACAGCTGAACGGTCTGTGGGTGTCGGCTGATGATGCTAGCTTGCAGTTGATGTTGCAGCCTGGGTTGAGAGTGTGGAGTGCCGCTGGGTTGTAGCATTGATGGTGCAGAGATCCAAGGTTCCTTGTGCTGGTCGCAGTCGGGTAACGGACAGGCGCAGACGAGCAAGAGAGTCTATTTCACTATTGGCTTCAAACCACCACCTCACCTGTAACAGTGCAGAAAATAGGGATAACCCTAGGTGACCCAACCTGGGTCTGAAAACAACCACACACAGCACTGTCGTCTGAGAACGTCATGGTGTTTCTTTCTAGGGTTTCTGTGTCTTTTACTCTCCTTGTTATCAGGATGACTTCCTAATGCTAATAGCTGATTCTCTTTATCAGCTAGCCATGGCCACTATGTGCAGAGTAGTGCTTGTATAGGAGTAGACCTGGTTTCAACACTGGTGCTCATTTGCCAAACAAGATAGGTGCTCATTCAAAGGCTACATGCTAAAACCTAAAAATAAACCAATAATTTCCCATTCAGGGCTAACAGGCGACTAGGGAATGGTATCAGTAGAGTCATCCTTTCTGCTGAGCTCCCCGGTAGTGCCTCCCACTCCCTCTCTCGAATCACTCACATGCAAGGCATGCGAGGCATACAGCGTCCTCCAGTCGCTTCCACCACTTTTCTGTCTATGTGTCCAGGACCTCGTCAGGACTGGTGGTGTTGTCTTCTCCAGTTCTGATCTCCTCTTCTTTTCTGGTTGCTCAGTGCAGGATTCCTTCTCCCTGTCAGCTCCTAGCCCTCCTGTTCTTTCTTGATTCTTTTGCTGCAGCATAGTTTTAAAGAAAAGTTTTGTTTCCACCACTTTGATCATCATTACATACACTAATGAATAACCCCCCCAAATTTCCAGAAAAAAATCCCTTATTTCAATAGTATTGACAGGTCAGACTCAATAACCTTCTATTATTTACAGAATGAAGAAATGCCACAAAAGAACCCAATTAGTAGACACATGTTGATATATTACCATACATTTGTTGACGATCCTGCAGTGCAAAGCTATGAGTAATGGAAATAAAATTATTTCATGAAGCTGCAGTACCTCAAGTTGTTAATAAGTGTCCCCCTTGGATCAGATGCAAGAACTAAGGGGTATATTATCAAGACAGGCGATAAAACTACCGCTGCTTTAGCTTCAGAAAACTGCAGCTAAAACAGCCATAATGGGCTTGATAATATGCTCTATGGTATTCCAATTAAAGCTCAGGTTAGATGTCCTTCACATCTAACATGGGCTTCAATTGTAATTCCATAGAGCATATTATCAAGCCCATTATCGACGTTTTAGCGGCAGTTTTCTGCAGCTAAAGCGGCGATAATTTTATCGCTTGTCTTGATAATAAAGCTGCAGGGGTGTGACTTCTATATAAAAATGTGCATATTCACTTTTGCTATTTCAATGATTTGTGCTTGTTTTCCATTTGATAAACAAATATACCAGACCAGTTTATGACAATGAGTCAATCTTGCAGATTTTTATTCATTTCTTTATTTTTAACAAATTAGTGATGGCGCACTGGCAAATACAAGTACCTTCAAATGATTAACACTGAGGCGTTATTTTCTAGATGGATGTCTTCAGGCAAAATGTAGTCACTCAGATGAATGGTATTCATTGACTGAAGTGGGCTGATCCATTGTCCTATACTGTGTGCTGTGGTGGGAGGGAAAATAATTTGAGTGACATTTGGGCAGTCAAGTAGGGTCTATTCAAGTCAAGTCAAGTCAAATTAACTTTATTCGATTTAGTTAAAAATCACACAAAGGGCATAAAAGACACATTATATACAATTAAAAAACAATTAAACAATTTCATTTCAATCGAATTCATATGACATAGTGTTACAGTAAAAACAGTGTTTTTTTGTAAAAGTAAATAATTTGCGTCTTCTTGATCTAGCCGCTGCCACTAAAAAATTTGCCATGGAGAATGTAATACGTATATTTTCCAATGATTGTAGAAAAAGCATGGCTGGTCTCATCTGGGAGAAACCAGCTTCCCTTAAAACGGGTAACAAATGTTTTTTTCTCTGGTCCGAGAAGAAGTCACAAAACATAATAAAGTGCATAGTGTCTTGAACTGAAAAATTGTCACAAGTACAAGGTGGTGCTAACTCTGGTTTTATCCAAGAATTAAAACTGCCCAAATAAAAGTGGATAAAATTAAACCTAAATTTTGTTAGCAAAAACCTATGAAATGGGTTGGTGACAAAACATAAATAAGGTTCAAGTGCAGGAGAGTGAACTAACAAATAATGACGTCTAACTGTGGGCTTTAACAATTCTATTTCTTCTCGAACCAGTCTTTCCCTTAACATAAATTGTTTTTTAGTGGCAACCACATCCTGTTTTGTAATGCCAGAGGGGTCAGTAAATAGATCAGGTTGTCCCAGGTCACCAAAAGATTTTTTTAAATAGGCCAGCAATGGGATTGTACTACCATGCTCCAGACTCATGACATCCTTCATAATCAAGTGGTTTAGGGTCAATTCTGTGTTTAACCATGTCTTGAGCCAATATGTTAAGGGCGCCAATCTCAGCCTATCCTGGACATAGTCCAATCCTACCTCTGCATGAGTGGAAAAAGTTGGTGTTGATTGAGGAAGGCACAAAAGAGAACGTAGGAATCTATTTTCTGCC
This sequence comes from Lissotriton helveticus, assembly GCF_964261635.1. Classification (NCBI taxonomy): domain Eukaryota; kingdom Metazoa; phylum Chordata; class Amphibia; order Caudata; family Salamandridae; genus Lissotriton; species Lissotriton helveticus. Next base: position 391,497,763 of record NC_136059.1, read on the forward strand.
TTCTGAATTTTATCCAAGCATACGTAGCCCCATAAAGGCGCACCATATAGAGCCACAGGAAAGGATTTGCTGTTATACACTTTTAAGATGGCTTCCATCGGTCTATGACCTAGTCTTTTAGCGAAACCCAGGATGGCCGTTGATGTTCTTGTCACAGCTAGGCTTTTGGCCCGTACCTGAGGTCCCCAAGTACCCTTACTGTCAAAAAGCACGCCAAGGTAAGGGAAGACGGGAACTCTAGAGACTACCTCTCCTTTACACCAAAATGTTTTCACTATGGCCCTTTTCTTTTGAGGTCCAGCGACCATAGTGTGAGATTTAGTGGAATTAACCTTCAGATCAAGCTGGTCCATGAAGGAACCAAAAGCATCCAAAAGCTGTTGGAGACAGACGCCAGTACGAGCTATAAGTACTGCGTCGTCCGCGTATTGGAGAGCCGGGATCTTAACTTCTCCTACACGGGGCACGTCCCTCGCAGCCCCCTCTAGGTAGTTGCCTAGGCCATTAATATAAATAGTGAATAACAGCGGGGCTAATATGCAGCCCTGCCTAACTCCCCGCTTCGAGTGAAATCGGGATGTGCATCTTCCTTCTTTTCTAACCCTCACTACAGCGAAAAGTTCCCGATGGTGTGAGGCTATAAACCCAACCAGGGCCTCATCAATCCCCATCCTCAGGAGGGTTTCCCATAACTTAGACCTGTTGACCAAATCGAAGGCCGAGGAGAGGTCCATGAACGCTAAGTACAGTGACCCCTCCTTGGCCACCGTGTACTTGGAGATCAACAGATGTAAGTTTGAGCACTGTTCAATCGTACCTCTTTTCTCTCTGAAGCCGCACTGGATGTCAGCCAGACCACCACAGCCTTCCAAACTGTCCCTTAGCCTAGCCAAAAGGACTCTGCCCAAGATCTTTATAGCAGAGTCCAAAAGGGATATAGGCCGGTAGCACCCCGGGTCATCCCTTTGGCTCTTTTTAAATATGGGAACAATTGTAGAGGTCACCCATGTAGATGGAAGGGGAGTACTATTTGCTGCTATGAACACATTCACCAGGATACCGGCCCATAATTTCGGCGAATGTATGTAGAAGTCAGCCGGTACCCCGTCCGGGCCAGGGCTTTATTCTTGGTGGTTTCGCGGATTGCTTTCTCAACCTCAGCACTGTTAAAGTGCAAAAGCATGGCCTCTGACGGGGACATGTTAAGTGGGTGGGTAATGGTGCCACTAACTCCATAAACGGAACTAAAGTGTGCCAACCACTTGTCATCAGGGATGACACAGTCTGTATCTAGGTTGGATGACTCAGAGAAGTAAGGGTGGTTAATTACAGCCCAGAATTGCCTGCTGTCCCGTAAGATGTCGGTAGAGATTAAGTTTTCCCAAGCCTCCTGCTTAATACGAACCTGTCTACTCTTAATAGCTTTCCTATAATCTTTCCGCAAAATTGCAACCAAAGCCCTGTCCCTAGGATTTACTTTAAGAGCCAATTTTAGGGATTTAAGTGCTTTAGAGCAGGAGGGATCAAACCATCGACAGAGTTTGGAATCTCCCTTCCTCCGTTGAACCGAGAGGTTAGAAGAAACTTTACTACATATCAACTGAAAGGCATCCATGATGTCACAGCCTAGTGATGATGGATTTTGGCAAATCTTGATCTGGTCCTTTATCAATGGAACAATGTCAGTATAAAAAACACCAGGAACCACGTTCGCCCACTTCAGCCGTCTGCCCTGATCAGTTGAACGTAAAGCGGGCCCAGGACTGGCCTGTCCCGGCTTGGGACCCATGGAATCCCCCCAAGCCACCACCAAGAGGACGGGATTGTGATCACTAAAGGGGGAGGGGACTGTACGATAAAGAATAGTTCGGTTGAGGATAACAGGGGTCACAAAAATATAATCAATGACAGTCCCAAGCATTGTCCCCTTAAAAGTTGGTATTCTAAATTCCCCCTCCCTCATCTTAAATTCAAAGAGGTTAAAATTGGCTAGGAAATCTTCCAATTCTTCACCTGCCTTAGTGTGCTCTAAATGAGGGCCCTCCAGGTCCAATGTCTCCATACAATCCATTTGACCACAGCTAAAATCACAAGGGTGAATATTAAAATCGCCCATTAAGACAAAGTCATAGCTAATATGGGTATTTTGACTGACTGAGTTTAAAAACAGATCAAATCTGGCAATATTGTCCCCACCAAAGTCCTTGTTAACAGAGTTATAGAAATTGATGAACAGGGTGCTCTTCGTGGGACTAATTTCCCTTTCCACAATTAAACAATTTGGGGAGTCATATTTAATCTGTTTCAGTGACCCCTTGAGATCAAGTGAAAAAAGAGTCAGGAGGCCCCCCCTTGCTCTACCCGCATTACTAGGGCTTGCCACAACGGCAAAACCTACGAAACCGTCCAGCCAAAATCGGGACGTCGTGTCCCACGTTTCCTGTAGAGCAATAACGTTGTGATCTGAGATAAAGCTGACCCATTCAGTGTCGCTCATTTTTTAACTAATTCCTGCGACGTTCCAACTAAGAATTTTACAGGGTCTATTAAAAGCCCATCATGAAAGCGATCATGAAAGTCTGGCAATCTGTAGAGCATCACTGGAGGTCTGACTTCAATTCTGCGCAGGGAATCACATTGCAACAAATTGATCTATCTCATATATATATATATATATATATATATATATATATATATTATCTACTGGCGGTCGCCAGTAGGTAGTTATAGTCAGGAACTAGTTTCCATAGGAAAAGCGTTTTTTGACTTGGCTATAACTTTGGCGTCATTTGACCAATCTGCATTAAATTTTGCCCAAAAAGTGTCATGGTGGGTACTATTGATTGGAAAAGTTTGGAGGTGATCTGTGCAGTGGGGACCGAGAAATTAGGGCACAAAATAAGATTGTGTTTGTAACGTTAATTCCTATAGGAACCTTTAGCGACTTCTCCAGCCTGTACCGCTGAACGGACTTACTCCAAATTTGGCAGGGAGGTATTTGGTATAAATGCGTTCAGTAGTTCTTGAGAAAAGTACGTTTAAAATTATAGTGATATCTCTGACCATGGATATTTGCAAAAGTTTGCGATGAATCGCGAATGCACGCAGCAAAGGTAATGCTCTGATTGGCTGGATGCAACTCGAACAAAGAATTGTGACTGCCATTTTATCTATTGAGAACAGTTCCCAGGGCTTAATATCTGTGTGAAAGCCCACTAAGAGGTCAAGGTGGTATACTGTGACCCCATGGTTGAGAAATGGAGTTATTAGTGACATACTTTATGTGTCCAAAATGGTTTATTTTAATCAAACGTGTTATACGCAATGACGATGCAACAGCCCCTGTGCACCACTGCGGGGACATCACGAATACCGACATCATTGAGAATATTGGTGGAAATATTAAAAAAAATTATCATTCAATTATTAATACGCATTGTTATAAAGCTATTGAGATTCTGATAAATGTTTTTATAGAGTTATTTATAGAGTGAGTTATCTATATGAGTTTAAAGATGCTTTGAAGGAAGTATGTATATAGTAATATGTGTAGGGCTGTTCAGAATGGATTTTTTTACATATTTTTGGATGTGTTGGTGGCCATTGATTGTCTGCTTTAGTTTTCCTGTTTCGCGACGTGTCCGTGGGATCGCAACGTCATCCTGAAGATCCTCAAAAACTAAAGGAAAGAAAAACTTTATTTCAGGTACTAGGGTGGCTCTGAAAAGAGCCGTTGTGTTGGTTGAGTGTATATGGCTGCTACACATAAGACCGGATGCAGAGTTTCAGGTTGCACAGAAGCACCCTGTACCTTCATCTGTGAAGTGCCCTCATCATTTCTATAAATGTTATCCATGTCAAAACGCAGATTAGATAGATAGATACAGCCCATACAATAGTTTCTGAGGAATGCAGAAACAGTTCTATAAGCATGTTTCCTGGCTTTGTCAAGCTGTGGACAGAATTGATTTGACCACTTCCATTTCTGTCTTTGGCATATATTAGAGTACACCAAGACAGTGTGAGGGAAAAGTGACATCAGTTCTGCAAAGGTTTCTTTCATCAGGATTTCCAGCCCTACCCCAGTCAATGTGCCTAGATTGTGGCCACCACAGTGCACAATCATGAGGTGAGGAGCTTGGGAATCCACAATGGATTTAACCAAAGCCAGCAACTGATGAAACATTAACACTCTCTGGCCAAACCAAATAATCTGCATATTTGGCAAACCCAAGTCCCTGTCAATACCTCTCTTGTTTGCAGCCTCTTTAGCCCAATAGCTATAGCTGTGGCCCACAATCCATACTCTAAGCATTTTGTAGTGAAGGAGCAATAGCAGTCAGGAGAAGACTGGAGATGAATGAGGTAGCTTACCAAAGACAAATATGTTAAAATGGAGGTGCTGTCAGCAGGATAGTGAATACAATTAGGTAGTGTGTTGGATGGCTCCGAAAGAATTCTTGTTATTGGCTGTTGTTTAAAAAATGTAAATACAGACATGGAGATACTTTTGAATCTGTGGAGTAAACCACATCTGCTGTATCTTATTTGGAAGCAGCATTTTCCTTCTAGAATGTTCTGTGAACTTTTGACCTACTGGTTCCACTGGATTGCTAGCTACACTGAACTTAGACTGGGGGAAGGGTGTTAAATGTAAATGTAAATGTACATGGATTTGTATAGCGCAAATCACCACTGGTTTCTAAGCGCTTGCTTAGGGAACCCGTCATGGTATTCCCCTGTGAGATACCCCGGCAGGGTTTCCGCAAGGTGAAAGCCAGGTATCCCGCCGCGAGGGGCCGTTGTGGAGATTAAGCAATCTATTGCCCAGAGTCGCAGAGTGTGAACCCATGAATCGATTAGGCACCGGAGCGAGAATTGTCGAGTCCATGGACATTTTAGGACTCAAGACCCCGCCGAGCCGGGAATTGAACCCTGGTCCCGGGCTGACCTCTGCTTCCAGGTCTGCCTCCTCTAACCAGTGAGCCACACTTCTCCACAAAGAGACAGAACATTTTTTTGAAAAGTTGAGGAGTGATGACACAATGTAAGTAATGTCAAGTTTTAATTTCCAACTCAGGACTATGTAATAAACTGTTATGTAGTATTTCAATTTCTGAAAAATGAAACAAGATATCGGTTTGAACCCCAGTTTTTTTGCAATTTCTCTGCGATGATTGCGAAAACATAACAAAAACGTGGCAACCATTCACAAGTGGATATTCAGTAATTTAAAATGAAAGACATGATTTCATTTGCTGCTTTTGTCATGATGATAGAGTGGAAAGTTGAAGAGGTTGCCATTTTAGACTTTTTTTTTGTATGTTATGTTATTTTAAAGGAGTTTGTAAAGCGCACTTACACCAAACGGTTTCATGGCGCTGGGGTCTGAGGGATACTTCTGCTTGAGTGGCTTAATCATATGCCTGGCGAAAGAGCCAGGTCTTTAGGAGTTTCCTGAACTGAGGTCCTGAGGTCAGTAATCTGATATCCAGAGTGAGAGAATTCCAGAATTGAGATGCCAGGACCGAAAATCCTAATCCTCAAATTTATTCCGTTTGAAGGATAGGATGGCAAGAAAATTCAGATGGGAAAACCTAAGATCCTGAGATGGGAAGTAATGCTGCATCCGAGAGGGAACAAACACCGGACTGTTGCCATGAAGAGCTTTAAAGATGCATCCCAGCTTAAAAGCGCTGTGTTCGGCAACCAGTAGCCAGTGTAATTTTTTCATTAATGGGGTAACGTGGTGCCATTTAGGCTGGTGGTAGATTACTATGGCCGCCTGGTTTTGCACCAGTTGCAATCATTTTAATTGATATGCCGCATGCCAACGAAGAGTGAGTTGGCATAGTCAATGTGGGAGATGAATAGGGGCAATGCCACTTGGGCCAGGGCTTCAATGATAAGGAATCTGCTGATCTTCCTGATCTTTCGTAGCTGAAAGAAGCAGGAAGAGACCACCTACCCAATCTGGGCTTTCATAGAAGGATCACTGTCGATAGTGATGCCCAGACTTTTGGTTGAGCTCGAGGGAAGTGGGGGGTTTCCCAGTTCGGTTGGCCAGAAGTTGGAATTCCAGGGGTTAGATGGCCCGCTGATTAGAACCAGCTCCATTTTATCTGGGTTCAAGTTCAGGTGCTTGCTGTTCATCCAGTCGCTTATGAATCGCAAGGCGGATTGGAAATTGGAGACAGAAGATGCCGACTGATCGATATCGAATATCAATTGAAGGTCATCGACATAGTTGAAGGTGCAGACCTTCCTTACTCCAAGGGAGTGAATGAGGGGCTGTATGTACAGGTTAAAATGCAGCAGGTCAGTTTAACCTTGGGGGAGAACTTGTTGACCGGGTGGAAAAGGGTTTAATATGGTGGCGGTGTCTAATAGACACCGCCATCCATATTACTATGCAGGCGGGGACATGCCTTTCCGTGGCTGCAACGCCGCCACAGAAAGGCATGGAGTGTTAGACATTGGGGGCCCGTTGTGGGCCCCCAGGGACTCTGAGGGGTGGGGGGTGCACATGGGGGTACCAATGGTACCCTCCAGCAGTTCCATGCACAACATGGCAGGCACCACGTGGTGCCTGCCATGTTGTACATGGAAGTGCACAACATGCCTTCCTGGCATTGTGGCGGGCGGTGCCGAGTGCACCGCCCGCCACAATGACAGGAATGCAGGATGCCTCCGATACTGCAGCGGGCGCATCCTAATTGCCCCCACGGGACCCCTGCCCTTATGGCGGGCAGTCCCGTTTACCGATAGGGTGGCGGGCGGACTTTGTCCGATCGCCATCCTAATGTCCCCCTAAGAGTGCAGAAACAAATAAACTCCTTCTTGGTGATGAAGCGTTGTATGTAGGACTTGAATCTTAAATACAGCCTTTTATTCCCTGCGAAGTTAAGAGTCGAAAGTGGGGGAAAAGCGCTATTCATTTTCTCGGCGTGGGAAGCGAGCAACTGGCTTGTTGCAGGGGGATCCCCTGGGGCCTGTCTGGTGCCCTCAACAATGACACCGAGAAAGTCAGGATCTCACAGACAACCTAGGCACCGGAGTCAGCATATACAATCACAGGACAATACTAAAAGCCGCAGCACAAGACGCAATGTGATAAACCTCATGAAGGCAATAATCCACACCAAAATGCAACACATTTAAGGGTTCAGAGCTCCAGACTGACACTAAATAGGAGGGGTTGGGTGGGAGTTGCGGGGGGCTATGTTAATGTTCTTATATATTGAAAATTGGCTACATAAATGATGGAAACCAAACGGCGCACTATAGACGGAAATTTTAGATGATTATATATTTTTTAAATATAAAGAGGAATGGTCTGTGAACAAACCAAAATGTAAAAGAGCAAATAGAAGATGTATCCTGTGCACTGACAACGTTGTTCCAAGATATATTTCATCATGTAGAAGTGTAAAATGCAAATAAACAAATTACAACATTTGCCAAGATGTGGGCTCCGAGGTCACTGTGTCACTGGATTCAAGCTAGCCTGGCTGATGAGGGGTGATGCCTCGAAACCGATCCCAGAATACTTGTTTCAGGTCTAGAGAGCAAAAGAAAAAACAATTTAAACCAGATCTATTGACTTGGAGTTAATGTTTGATTTGCTCTGAATTCCGCCATCATCTGTGCGTCTTTTGCTTTTTAACCATAAAGACATGTGCTGCATCCAATCGCTGAAACACCATTCATCCGCTCATCCAATAGACTGGGTGCTATACATGGGCTTAAACAATTATGTATGCACTATTCATGCACTGCATAAAACACCTATATACTATGTATGCACTCTTGCAATCATCCAGGCACTTAGATGCACTCATTTAATCATCCTACCAGTATCTATGCATGTATTTAATTATTGAAGCATTAGACATGCACTTGGCGAATCATGCAGGCTCTGCTCATGCACTCATCCAAACACCCAAATACTAGTGGTACACTCATGCAAACATGCTGGCGGTAAGTATGCAGATATAGAATGACCCACGGAGTCATCTAGGCAGTACTTGTACCCTCAGGGAATCACCTAGGCACTACCTAGGCACTCAGTCAACCATCCAGGGAGTATTGATATTTAACCACAAACCAGGGCCAGACTGGGAACCAAAACCGGCCCTGGTAAAGTGCTTGGCCGCCCCGGCCCCCAAAGGGGTTAGGGGTGACGGCAGAGCTGTTTGCCAGGGCCGGTTTCAGCCGATTTTGTTACAGGGCCGATATTGCAGCTATGCTGCAAAAACATCCCTGTAACAAAAATGGCCCCCCAGGGGGCCAAAACCGGCCCCCAACTTATAGGCCCACCGGGGAAATGCCAGGTACCCCCTATGGCCAGTCTGGCCCTGCCACAAACCCAGGTATTTACAAGTTTTACTGAGGAGTATGTAGTCTTTAGGCAATATGGGTGATAGGTTTGCTACAATGGTACTCTCTACGTAATTACATCCATGATTAGAGCAGGAGTGTTTCATTAGTGCATGCATGTGCCTCAGTATTTCAATGACTGCATGGGTTGTTAGTGGGTGTTTAGATGGCTGCTTAGGTTCTGCGCAAATGTTATAATGATTGCATAGTTACATCCTTGTAAATTTAGTGTAACATTTTTAAAAAGTGTAGAAGAAGGAGAGATGCAGTGAAACAGAAAGAACGAGTTGAAAGAGTAGTTGATGAGGCCTTTGCTTTAAAGAGGAATCTTTTCATTTTGATTCTAAATGGAATGAAGACTCTTGACAAAATAGTGTTTTGTATGAGGAGGCAAAACCAGAAGAAAAGATTAGTGAATAGACGTAACTGTTGTACAGTTTTTAGTGAACAATGGTTACATACTTCTTGTACAGAGGCTTTCTTTAATGAAGGGAGCTACCTCCAGGATAACAAATTAGTTCCTGCTATTGATTAAAGAGGATGGTGTTATGAAATGAAGAATGGTTGTCCTATAGGGTACTCTATACAAATAGAATTGTAGTAGTGTTTCTAGCATTAGACAGCAATCCATTGATAAATTAAGAAGATACCTATGTATCTTTCCGAAGCGAAGTTTAAAAGGTTCACTGACACATCGATGTGAAAAATATCGATGTGAAAAATATTGAGTAAAAGATATAGAAAGCAAAAATATCGACCACTTTACTTAAACAGGTAAATACAAAAATATTGACTAAAAACATTGATGCAAAAAATATACAAACAATGTAATAAGCATTTTAATAAAATATGACATATAAACGTAATAAAAAAATCAAAACACAAACATAATAATTTTACATATATATTTACTATAAAACAATTAATAAACTATAATTATTATTTTTGTTAAAAGGTAAAAAAATATTTAAAATAACAAATATATTAATGATTTAAAATATAAAAAAATAAATAAAATAAATTAAAACATTAAAAGTTTAAAACATATTTAAACTTACATTTCACAATACAATCACTGCAACAGTAGGGGAAGTGTTGGATAGCAAAGGGGTACACATAACTATTCCCACTCAAGTGAGTGCAAGAGAAGGGAAAGTGTTGGATTCCAGAGGAGTAAAAAGTTACTATTCCGACTCCTGTGACAGCAACTGTAGGGAAAGTGTTAGCTAGCAGAGGGGCAATACTTACTATTCCCACCCCAAAGAGTGCAACAGTAGGGAAAGTGTTGGATAGTGTTGGAAAGTGTTGGATAGCAGAGGGGTAAAAATTACTCTTCCCACTTCACTAAATGCAACAGTAGGATACAACAGTATTATAAGTGTTGAATAGCGGATGGGTAAAATTACTATTCCAACTCAAGTGAGTGCAACAGTAGGGAAAGTTTTGGATAACGGAGGGGTAAAACTTACTATGCCCTCTCCAGTATCAACAACAGTAGGGAAAGTGTTGGATGGTGGACGGGCAAAAATTACAATTCCCACTCCAATGAGTACAACAGTAAGGAAACTGTTGGATAGTGGAGGGGTAAAAATTACTATTCCAACTCCAGTGAGTGCAACAGTAGGGAAAGTGTTGGATAGCAGAGGGGTAAAATTAATTATTCCCACTCCAGTGAGTGCAACAGTAGGGAAAGTGTTGGATAGCGGAGGGTTAAAAATTATTATTCCAGCTCCAGTGAATGCAGCAGTAAGCAAAGTGTTAGAAAGCAGAATGGGTAAAAAATACTGGGGCATATTATCTAGATGTGCGTTATATAACGCACATCGCACATTTCCATATCGCCGGCTATCGCCGGATTTTTTCGCTGTGTTAGTGCGTAATTATCAATGCGCAACAAGTAGGCGAAATGAAATCCGGCGATAGTTGGCGATATGGAACATTAGCGCATGAAAACAAACATTGTTTTCACGTGCTAATGTGAGCCTTGATAATATGGCAGGGTGGATTCAGCGTTATGATCCACACCCCCATGATATCAATGCCTTATCACCTGGTCAGAGTAGGCGTTGGGAGACCTGCGATAAACGAGTTTATCACAGGTCTTCTTCTCCCAACGCCTGCCTTGGTAATAGGGTGTTCCCACCTCCAACCAAATTTTACATGTGGTTGGACGTGGGAACGCCCAATTTGCATGTCATTAGCGATGTTTCTCGCTGACATGCAAAGTGGGCTTGAGGCAGGCGTTAGTGTGCCCTTGTTAATAGGGCGCTGGAAGTATCGCCGCCTTCTCTGCACAATTCGCAGAAAAAGCGGCGATACTTCAGCTTGCTAATATGCCCCACTATTTCCACTCCATTGAGTGCAACAGTAGGGAAAGAGCTGGATAGGGGAGAGGTAAATATTACTATTCCCACTCCTCTGAGTGCAACATTAGAGAAAGTGTTGGATAAGTGACAGACAAATATTACTATTCACACTCAGACAGTTATAAAATATATATATATATATATATATAAAAAATCATTAAAATACATAAACAATATTTAAAAAATAATATATAAAAAGAAAACATATTATCATATTAATTACATGTGACAAAAACCTACATATATTATATAAAATAAAATAATACAATAAAAAAACAATTTTTAAACTAGAAAATAGTTAGATACAAAAAAAATTAATACATAAATGTATTAATTTTATTTCCTACCCTATAACACCACACCAAAAACAAAACACTTCAATATTTTAAATTAAATGTACTTCCATAATTACCATAATAATAATCAATTAAAAATATATTAGTAATAAAAAACAAATAAACATGAACTGACTACACACACTTTAACACTATAATATCCGCAATACACACCTAAATTAAACTATAAAATAATAAAACAAAATTAATACTTTTTAAATTAAAAACTATTACTATTAACAACTAATGAATTAAAATGTATTTAATGCCCACTCGTTACCCCTTTAAAAGTAAAAACAACACACACACAAATAAACAATGACCCAAAATAGATATCAAATAATTAACATTAATTAACAACTATATATTAATTAATTAAACACAAATTAAATCCCACCCTTTACTCCTATAAACACCACAACACACACCTAAAATTAATTTCACACTTACCATAATAAAATGTGTATTAATATAATTAATATGAATTAACAAAAAAGTAATAATAACAAATGAATAAACTACTTAAAACCCTTTACACCTATAAACCCCAAAACACAGACCTAAAATGAATTACACAATTACCATAATTAATTACCAATTAATTAATAAATTACAGTTAATTAACAACCAATTATTAATTCAAAAATTACAAATACATTATTTCCCACCCTCTACACCTATAAACACCACAACACACACCTAAAATTAATTACATGATTACCATATTTAATTACAAATTAATTAATGAAAATTAATAAACAACCAATTATTAATTAATTCATCATAAATTACTTTGCACATTTAAACTATACAATCTCAATTAAACAATTAAGAAATAAAAAAGGATCAATTATTTAATATATTTAAATTAATTCCCACCCTATTCCCCTATTAACCCACAACCCGTTACAGTACTAAAAGCACAAAATTCTACTTTTTTTTTTAATAACTACTACAAATGTAACACAAATGTTAAAAATACAAACAATCCTTATGCAAAAAACATACATCACATACATATAAAATGTATACTAAAATACATCACATTAATAAAAAAACAATAAAACAATATTTGTAATGATATTTTTACAACTGATATTAAACGGTTCGATATTTTTAAAGTCGATATTCTTGATATCAATATTCTTGCTGCCGTTACTTCTTAACCACGATATTTATTACTCGATATTTGTGCAACTCAATATTTTTTACTCAATATTCTGTCTGCACCACACCATTTAAAACACAAAATAAGTTATACCACTCAACAATGGAGATGTTAGGTAGGAGACAGTATTGTGTGAACACTCCTGCTTCATCTTAAGAAAAAATAAGAAGAGCACTTTTGCATGGTCGTATGGCACACATACAAAAGGTCTGTTGTGATGTGCAGTTTTGTTTCTTTAGCTCCTGAGCAGGATTCTAGGGAAAAGGAAGAGTTGTAAAAAGAGATTACATAATTTAACACTGTGTTCTGTAAAAAAAAACTGAGCAGATTTGTATATGTTGTTGATGCATTTACTAGAAGATATAAACACAGACTGTTGACTTATATTTAAAAAGTGAAAAAGTAAATTATGATAACTGGCAAAAGTTACCTGTGTATTTATTTGTAGAGGGATGGTTTGACTTGTCCATACAGCATGTTATATTAGATTTTGTAAGATAATAAGATACCTGCTATAATGTAGAAAAACTATGTAGGGCCAAAAATGAAAAAAACATCAACATATATCATTCTTTCCAGCATTGGGAAGGGCCATTATGGGCTGCTGTCCAGCAGTAACTACAACTCTGCAATCCATTCAGTATGATGAATTCGAGGGGCCTTCAGCTTTCCTTTACCTTCTTGCTGCTCACTATAAACTCCTCTTATGAAATGTGCATAAAATATAAAAAGGGGAAATAAATACAATGTATGCATTTTGGCTGCATTGTTGTTATAAGAGCTTACCAGCTCTTATAACAATAATACAGTCCATGCAATCCATGGCCATTCTTGAAACCTGTGGAGCAATATCTGTTGCAGTAGTCTGTACCTCTAAAGGGACTTTCTGGATGGGTATTGTTGCTGCAGCCACTGATGTAGATGGTCCTCTAGCTTCCATCTTGTAGATCGCCATTGGAGGCATTTTCTATGATAGGTTTTAAGATAATATGAGATGGCCATTGTCCTGCATGAATATTTTTTGTTCGTCCCTCTAGAGAGGGTCCTGTCACACATTGTGCATCGCACTAGTTTTGCAGCTGTTTTGATTCCCATGAGTTTGGGTAAAAATGGATAGTTTGATGTTTGTTTGAAAGTTATGTTTGTGAGTTCAGATGTCGAAAGTTATTTTTATAACTAGTTTTTTTTACAAATATGTTGTTAAAATATAGTTAAACCAATAAGTTAATAAATAGCGAGACTGAAACTTTATGTAAGATATGTCTATATATGTGAGGAAGGAAAATGCATTTTTTGATGTAGTTATTTCAATAAATGAATACAGAGGGGGAAGTTACATTTGTAACTTACTAAATAGATACACTGAAACTTTATATCAAATATGTCTTTATATGTGTTTTACAATTTGCCAAAAACACCCAATATTCTCAGTCTGTCCTTGGCAATGGCACCCATAGAATCATACAGGCACTACCTGTGCAAGGACATCCTTTCTGCAGCACTCTGCAAATGTGCCTCCTGGAAAATAACTATTTGGGGAATGAGGTCCCCTTGGCTATTGAGGGTATTTGGGGGCCAGGTATTCCTCTTATTAACTCCATCCAGTTCCACACAGTCAGTTTGAAAAGAGGTGTTCTGAGGCCACACCTCCTTTCTGCTCCACTCTGAAAACACGTCTCCTGGCACACTAGTGGTTAGGGAATAAAGTTGTCTTGTATGCTAAAGGACCTTGGTAACCAAGAAACCCTCCTGGTACTTTCTATAAGTGCTACTCAGCTGGAATTTGAGAGCTGGTTAGAGTACGCATCCCCTCTCCACACCATTCCACACTCGTACAAAACCATAGAAATTCAGCCGCTATAGTTAGCTGACCTTACTATAACTCACGCCTCCGCAATGCACTGCTTTTGACCTCACATATTACATCACTCATGATATCGTCAGTGAAATCACTGATGCCATCTCAAATGACATCACTGATGACATTATCCAGTGACTGTGAGTATTTCTAAAAGGTGTATTCATGTTAAATATATATATATATCAAGGTGTATGCATGAATCCGTGGGTCTATGAGTGCCTGTATTGATGATTCAGTAGGTGTTTGATTGACTGTATACATGAGAGTTTAGGCATCTCAGTGAATGTATGGGTCACTAACTAGGTTGTCTAAATGTCTGTATCAGTCTGTCAGTTGGTGTCGAAGTGGCTCTAAGGGTTTGTGAGTGTGCACATGTTTGGGTGTATGGTGATTGATTGGTTGTCTGAGTGTGTGAGTGTCTGTGTGGGTTGGTGAGAGGGTGTGTGATTGTCTGCATGGATGAGTGACTGTGTGAGTCAGTGGGTGTATGGGTTACTGAGAGTAAGAGAAGGGTTGTATGTGTGACCGATAGGTGGAGAAGTGTGGCTCAATGGTTAGAGCGGCAGACAATGAAGCAGCGTTCTGGCCCGGGATCAGGGTTCAATTCCCGCCTCGGCGGGTCTTGAGCTCAATTTCCTCGGACCTGATAATTCTTGCCTCGGTGCCTATTCTAATCATGGGTCCCACTCTGCAACTCTGGGCAATAGCTTGCTTAATCTCCACAACGGCCCCAACAGCGCTGGGATGCCTGGCTTCACCTTGGGGGTGCCCAGGAGTGGGCATTTCACAGGGAAAAGCCAGGAAGGGTTGTACGGCACCAAGACGCCTCAGGGTATAAGTGCGCTATACAAGTACGAATTCATTTTCATTTCATTTTCATATCTATGGCTGTGTCAGTGAGTGAATGGATATGTCAGTGGTATATGGGTGAGTAAGTGGATATGTGAAAGGCAGGATAGGGAGTTTTGGAGTATATCAGTGACTGTATATGCGAGTGAGGGATTGTGATAGTGTCTGAATGGGTTAGTGAGTGCTTGTGTGTAGGTCTGTGATTATATATTAGCATCTATATGAATAAGTGAGTGTGTGTGTGTGTGCGTATCACTTTAATGGTGAGTAAATAGCCGTCTGATTGACTCTATAGTTGAAGGAGTGTATGTGTGAGTAGATCTATGAGTGACTGAGTACATGTGAGTGGCAGTATGGTATAGACCAAATTTTCTGTGACTTACAGGTGGAGGTGGATCCTCCAGTCCAGCTAATTTGGTCAGACCACTTCCTAGTAAACTTTCAGATACCAGTCATAGTGAAGCCCAACCCATCAGGGGAGGTAAAATCAGAACTCACTAATGGAGCACTCCATAAAAAAGCTTTACCTTCGCTCTAGAGTGCGCTCAACACCTCTGCCCCCTCTCTGGTGGGTAATCCTGAAGCACACTCTAGAAGACTGGCTGAGGACTAATATCGAGGCAGTTTTTCCATTGACCTTGTGCACCTCTAAGAGGACTGGCGTTTCGGCGCCTTGGTTCGATGAATCTCTGAGAGCCAGAAAAAGCAAATGCAAAGGATTAGAAAGAAAATTGCATAGGCAATATCTTTTAGAGGACAGGAATAATTATAAGGCAACTCTCAAATCACACTACAAACTGACAAGGACAGGCAAAATTATTATTTGGAAAGTAGGATTGCAAACACTAACAATAGAGGCAAGGACATCTTTAAAACCGTAAATCGTTAATGGCTCCTAAGGCAGAGAACAAAGAAGTACCTCCATGAGCCGATTGGGCAAATCAGGTGGCCCATTCCTTTCATGATGAAATAATGATTCAACTGTCATCTTCCACGGAGGTGGAGGAGGCTACATCCTCTCCTCAAATACAGGTGGGAAGCGTCACTCTACCCTCTCCCCTCTCACAAAGGCTGCCACTGTCACAGACCTCTGCCATAAAACTTGAGGACTCACTTACATACCTCTGGGCCTTA
The DNA here is from genome assembly GCF_964261635.1 of Lissotriton helveticus. NCBI lineage: Eukaryota > Metazoa > Chordata > Amphibia > Caudata > Salamandridae > Lissotriton > Lissotriton helveticus. The sequence goes on from NC_136059.1 coordinate 391,513,855, forward strand.
AGTCAGGATCACCAACAGATGCGTGTCCAGCTACACTGATACTGGCACTTGCAGCTACCTTAAAGCCACCAGCTAATAAGGTACTCAATTCCTCGCTGGAAACTGGTGTTGTGCTGCGAATCTTGAAGCAGGCTAAAATCCTGCCTCGCCTGAAGAAACCAAACACGGACCCCAGTACTCCCACTAACTGCAGACCAATCTACCTTCTTCGTGCTTTTGCCAAAGTAGTGGAGAAACATGTCAACAAAGTACTCATGGAGTATGCAGAGTTACACAATCTCCTGCAACCCATGCAATCCAGCTTTAGAGCTAATTATAACACCGAGTCTGACCTCCTGGATGTGGCTGAACACCTCAGAGATCAGCTGGATCATGGGGGCAGAGCAATGCTTATCTTACTTGATTTGTCGGCGGTATTAGTACAGTTTCCCACAGGATACTCCTAGACAGATTAAGGGACATGGGCATAGAAGGGAAAGCATTAGCATGGATTACATCCTTTTTGGAGAGCAGGAAACAGGTCATCTGGACCCCTCCGTTTTCAACCTCAAAGCCAAGCATACAGGTTGGAGTCCCACAGGGTTCCTCACTAAGTCCAACTCTGTTGAACCTGTACATGTCACCCCTAGCATCATAGGCACAGGGTGCCAAAATAGTCTCTTAAGCTGATTTCTACATGCAAGAAAGGGGATGACCTAAACGGGGATGCAATTAGATCCTGCCTCACCAAGTTTTTTAAATGGCTGAAGCAGAACCGGCTCAAGTGCAATCTCAACAAAACTGAGATTGTATTCCTTGGCCAACCAGCTGAGAGCAGTTGGAGTCAGTGGTGGCCCGCAGATCTCCCCTCCCAGCACTGTCCAATCGACAGTTAAAAACCTGGGTATCTACATCGATAATGAGCTCCCAATGTGGTCCCAGGTGCAAGCCCTAGTGGGAGCCTGTTTTGGAATTCTGTGGATGCTGAAGACATTTCTGCCGCTTCTCCCCCTGGATTCCAGGAGGACAGTGGTTAAGGCATTGATCACGTCCAGGCTGGACTATGCTAATGTCCTCTATCTGGGACTACTGGACTACCTTCTCCAGCACCTCCAGGTAGTGCAAAATTCAGCAGCAAGGGTGATTCTTAAACTGAAACCCAGATCACATATGACCCCCCCATCTGAGGTCCCTACACTGGCCTCCAGTGAGGATAAAAATTAAGGCCATGGTTATTTTCTTTAAAACGTTCCATGGCACAGGCACTGCCTACCTTAGAAAATGAGTCAGCCGCTACGTACCTACCAGGACACTCAGATCGTCCTTCGCCGACCTGGCCTGCATTCCCAAAATACATCTGGTACGCAGAGGCGGTGGATCTTTCGGCTTCCTAGGAGCCCACACCTGGAACAAACTGCCAGCAGATTTGAGAGCATCAACAGTCCTCTCCCACTTTAAAAAACAGCTGAAAACATGGGTATTTAAGAACTAAGCCCCTAGTAGGGAATGCACATGTGTGCTGTTAGCATTGGGACACTCCGTATGGAGTAGCTGTGCACTCTATAAATACTGGTAATTAATTAATTAATTCATTCATTCATTCATCGTAACAACTCAGGGGCAGAATTGCAAACAAATCCTGCAACAACTCGAATGTAATTGCATCCCGCAAAGCCACCCTCCACCCACCCTGCTCCTTGCGCCCCCTTCAAAACCTTACCCAGAATCTCATCCTTGACAGGGTTAAAATCCAAAAACAGCTTGCCATAGAAAGAAATCCCGGCCAACTTTCCCGCAGTAGTTGTATGCAACAAACCTTTCTCAATGCAAAATAAAGCAAAACTCTAAATTCCCTGCTCAGTGTCCTGATGCTCAAGATGAATCAGCTCTGGAGAATGTCACATAAACTCCCCAAATGCGTTCCATGCCACCCTGTAACTTCTCTGGGTAGATTCAGCCAATGACTTTTCAACCAGTCCAACAACTCATTGTAGGTTTATTTTTAAATGAACTGTGACTTCGCATGTTACATTTTTATGTTGCAAATACTTATATTGAAAATGCTTGTTTACTAATGTTTTTAATGGTGATATGCAAAGGACAAATTGTACTCATGAAATGTACTGGATTTTATATTTTTTGGTTATTGATGTAAATGTGTTCGGAATATTTCCGGATTTAAAAAAAAAAGTGGGAGAAAAGATAAGATCTTTTAAATAAAAGTATACTGTAAACGATACATTTTAGTTGGCAAGTACATTGGGAACAATATTGTGGCTCTTGAATACGGTGGCATGAAAGACTGAAAGAATGATGTGAAGAAGGATTCATTGTGGCTTCCAGGGATTTCCCTTTTTGGCTTTATTTGTCTTGAGTACCCTGTTCCCTCGAACTAGTGGGGTCATCTCTCTTTCCTTGACTTCAACTAACCACCCCAAACTGCCAGAGCTACCAAAAGTGGCCGCAGCAGACGATCTTCTGATTAATGTACGACCCACATGGCATGAAGGGCAGAACATAGCACACGCCCCCAGCGTTTCTCATGCCCCCAGTGTGCCCCTTGATGCGGCGCTATTGCGTTCACATGGCATGAAGGCCGGACGCACGCCCCCAGTGTTTCTCATGCCCCCAGCGTGCCCCTTGATGCTGCGCCGTAACGTAATTGGCACTTGTATGTACGACTCCAATGGCATGAAGGGCAGACACACGCCCCCAGCGTTTGTCACGGCCCCAGCACACGCCCACAACCCACGATGTGATGGCCGTACCACACGCCCCCAGCGTTAGTCACGCCCCCAGCCCACGCCCACAGCACAACACAGACACACCCACAAGGGACTATTTTGCTGGCACGGTTCTTTTACCTTTTAAATGTACATGGTGTCCTACGGTACAATTGTATGTCTTGTACTGTATGATTGTGATGAACACCACTGTTTCTTGAAAAGTTAATAAAAACAATAAAAAAAAAATGTATATGGTGGCCGTCTGCATAGCCTATGTCCTTCTGCTGCAACTGCCCTTTCCAACGCTGTATTGGGTGTTGTGATTGGTGCTGTGGTTACTGAGATTACCCGCCTCAAAGGTTTGGGCTCTCTCTTTATAATATTAGTATTGATGATTGCCCCTCCATACTGCGTATCCAGCAAAGAGAAATGAGCAGAATGAACAAGCAAAACGCGAACTTGATGTCACACCTCTGCACCAAGCATATGCCATCATCAACAGAGGCGTACAGCACCATGGCATTCTCCTCAGCAATGAAATTGTTGACAGGCCAACCCTCCGGCCAAGAGAGGTGGTAAATCATTCTGGACTACCACAGCTCCTTCCTGGGCCCCACTCCCAATGGGGATATTATCAAATCCCCCATGGGCCACTCAAAGAAAGGACCTGCAATCCTACCCTTCACTTCTTTGTCCAGTTTATCTGCTACCACTGGAGGAAGTGTACTTACTGACTTCAAATTATCTGCCCATCTGCGCCCCCTTTTGCCCTGGTACCCCTCCCGAAATCCTTCAGTGAAACCCCACTTCAAACACAAATCTACCTCCCTGTCAGGGTAAATAGAGAGCCAAGGTACCAAGACCTCCACTTTAACAGGTGTAGGGGCCCTTCTCATCTGACTCCCCTGCCTTTAGATGCCTTCCACTGTTCTGCGGGTTGACCAAAGTAAAGCATTGCGTGATGAGGTGGCGTCCTCCACATTCATGCATAATCTTCCACCATGCCTCAGTGGTGGGTCCAAGTGGCTTCTGCGCATATCTCTGCCCCTATGGAGCGGGACGGGCTGAATGGAAATGTACGTCACGGCAATCCACTTGCTGTATGCGTCGATGCCGAAGATTGAGGGGATGACATCCACTGCATCCAAAGCTCCGAGGCCACCTCCTCCCCTGGCATATCCGGGTTGAGACTGACCCTGGCCCTAAACTCTTCATCATAGCTCAGCCAGGAATAGCCCGCAAAGTGTATCAGTGCTTTTCGGATTATGTCCATGTACTTTAGCATCACAATCGCCCTATCCGAATGGCATCACAGTATATGCTGGCATAAATCAAGAAAGCTGAGGTCCAGTTCTCCATATTAATGAGCAGCCTCTGCCTTCTGGTCAACTTCCAATCCTCCTCCTTGGATCTCTCTCTTGCCTGAATCTCCCTAGGTAAAAGCTTAAAAACATCAACATATTCATGGTTCCAAATCCTATTCTTAGTTTTGTCAGAAAAATGTAATCCAAGGGGCATCGCCAATTGCGATTCTCCTATTAACATGCCTAGAGAATCTAGATTTCATTAAAGACACGGAGGCTCACATTATGCAATGACTTTTAATTGCAGATCCAAGCCAGTCGCATCACAATATAAAGGTTCCAATGAGAACACTGAGATAAAGTAATAGGCAAAACACGGCAACCATCAGCCTCTTTTAAATCAGGCGAAGAAAGAAGATGTAGTAGTATCCAGGAGAATCGAAGTGGAAGAAGACGTAGTAGTAACCAGAAAAAGTGAAATCAGCCGAACGGTATCTTGGTGAAGTAACATCCAAGGTAGTTTAAGTAGAAGGATTACCTGAAAGAAAGGAGGCAATGAAAATTGTATCCTAGATAAAGAGGTAATCATAAACAAAAACATTTTGAAAAGAAGAATTGAACAATCATAAATAACATTTTAATATAAATATAAAATACATTATATTTAAATAATACAAAATGTAAATATTATACCCATAACCAAACAGGGAACGGGATGGGTGGGATAATGTGAGCCTCCGTGTCTTTAATGAAATCTAGATTCTCTAGGCATGTTAATAGGAGAATCGCAATTTCATTACAAGAACGGAGGCTACATTATGCATGTTGGTAGCCTTGTAAAACTGCATTAGACATGTGATCAATAGGTTTACAATAATTTCTTGCGAAGGTATTAGCATTAGACCAGTCGGCAGCTTTAAGGATATCATCCAACTTACCTCCGGACCAAAGAGACTTACTTGCCATTGCACCTCTAACAGAATGGGCTTGAAATTTAGATATATCAATACCAGCTAGGGACCTAACAGATTTAACCCATCTGGCAATCGAGGTGGAGGAAATAGCCTTATGAGGTTTAATAAAGGAAATAAGGAGCTGATTCTCATTAAGTGGACGAAGGTTAGACATTGTCATATCATACACTTTCATACATTCAACAACACAAAGTTTTGGAGAAGGCTCAAAACGAGGGTAAAAAATTGAATCAGACATGGTCTTTGTTCTTTTATAGATCTCAAACTTGACTCCAAATAAATTATAAGACCTATTAGATATCTCCAGAGCTTTAACATCAGAAACTCTACAACAGGAGATAAGGCAAAGAAGAGTTGCGAGTTTAAAAGAAAGAAACTTTCTGCTCAGAAAAAAATTATCCGGCCAGGAAGTGAAAAGATCTAGAATTAAATTCACATCCCAGAGAGAATCATATTTCGGTCTCGGGGGTCTTTTAATACGAATGCTCTTCATCACTCTACAAACAATAACATTTTTACCAATAGACTTGCCATTAATAAGAACATGACCAGCAGAAATCGCCGATCTATAACAGTTGATTGATCTATAACTTAATCCTTTGTCGAAGAGTTCAGCGAGAAAATTCACTATATCAACAATAGGTGCTTGAGTGGGATCCAGATCCCTCTCCAAGCACCAACGAAACCAGCATTTCCAGATATTGTTGTATCTGTAATGAGTTCCTGGTGCCCATGACTCTCTGAGGAGAGTAGAAGCGGATGACGAAAGTCCTGAGACTTCGTTAGATCTCCTGACACTCTCCAGGCAAGAAGGTTCAAACTCCCTGATAGGGTCATTAGGTGGTGATCTCCGTTTACGTCTGTAAGGAGATCTTTCAGGGAAGGAATGAGAAATGGAATTTCGAAGGTCAGTTCCAGAACAGTGGGGAACCATGCCTGTGATGGCCAAAAGGGAGTTATCAGGACTAGAGAAGATCGGTCTTGCCTCACTTTCTGCAAGACTCTCTGGATCATTGCAAATGGGGGAAAGGCATAAGCATTGATCCCTGACCAGGGTTGGAGAAACGCGTTCACTGCTTGTGCGCCAGGATCCGGCATCCAGCTGAAGTAACGCTCTATTTGAAAGGTGAGACGGCTCGCAAATAGGTCTATCTCGAATGGACCCCAATAAGAATTTAGTGAGTCGAAGACAGTGACGTTTAGTTTCCAATCGCTGTAGTCCGAAAGGAATCTGGAATTCCAATCGGCAGAAACGTTGGACTTCCCTGGGTAGTATTCCGCTCTGAGGGCAATTTTGTGTTCTAAACAGAACATCCAGAGTTTCCTTGCTAGGTTCGAAAGGTCGGCAGACTTCGTACCTCCCAGCCGATTGATGTAGGCCACTGCTGAAACATTGTCCATTTTCAGAACAACCGATCTCCCCTGAATTGAGTGCTTGAAACTCATAAGGGCGTATAGGCCAGCAGTAAGTTCTAAGAAATTGATGTGGTGAGATGACTCCTCCTGAGACTAGATACCACCCGTATTCTGGTCTAGGAAACAAGCACCCCAACCATGAAGGGAAGCTTCTGATTCCAGGACAAAATCCGGTTCTGATCCGAAAATTGCTTTTCCATTCCACGCTTACAGGTTCTCTAACCACCAGTTCAGTTCTACTTTGGCCTCTAGATCTAGGGTGATTCGGTCTTCGTTATAGAGACCGGATCTCAACGCCCTTCCCTTTATCCTTTGCAAAGCCCGGTAATTCAGAGGGCCTGGGAAAATCGCTTGGATGGAGGAAGATAAGAGACCTAGAAGTCTCGCCAGTTCCCTTAAAGGAATGTCCTCCTGTCGTAGAACATGACAAATCTCTTTCTTGATCTTCGAGATTTTTGAAGGAGGTAGAAGAAGAAGAGACTTGGAAGTGTTTAGAGTGAAACCCAAAAACTCTAGGGAAAGTCAGAAGGGGAGAGCCTTGAACTGATAAAGAGGATTTTTCCAGAGAAATTGTAGGTAAGGTTGATGTATTTCCGCCATCGGGATAGTGAAGTAGGCATCCTTCAAGTCTAGTTTTACTAACCAGTCTTCTTTTTGAAGAAGGTCTCTTAGAAGATGTATTCCTTCCATTTTGAAGTGCCTGTAAACCAGAAATTTGTTGAGGCCCTTCAAATTTATAACTGGTCTCCAACCTTTTCCTTTTTTCTCCACAAGGAACAAAGAGCTTACGAAGGTTAGACAATTTAAGGGAACTTCTATTATCGCTCCTTTCTCGAGCATAGAGAGGATCTCTTCCTCGACTGTCTTCTCTTTTTCTAATGAAATAGGAATATCCCTTGGTAAAGAAGTTTGAATTGGAGTTTGAGTGAAATCTATCATAAAGCCTGTTACTGTGGAAAGAACCCAAGGGTCTTGAGTAATTTCTTCTCATTTTTTTGAAAAAAGGTTGAGTCTCCCTCCCACCTTCGGAGGGATAGAAGGGGAAAGTGAAAGGTTGGAACTTACTTGGAGGGTTTGACGAGACGGAAGCTCGTGATCTTGCGCCTCTGGCCCTGTTTCCTCTTCCACGGTAGAAGCCGTTGTTATAATTATTTTGCTGTCCGCCTCTTCCGTAAGGACGTGATCTCTGATAGGGCCTCTGGTTAAATCGGCCGGAAGAAAGGCCCCTTCTTCCGGCCCTTCCAAAAACATTATTACTGAATACTCTCCTTATATTCTTTTGTGCCTTATCAAGTGCAGTAAAGGTCGAGACGTATTTTCCCAAGGATCTTATAAGCTCTTTACCAAAGAGCAGGCCTTTTGGGTTTGAAGATGGCTCCTTCTCGGCCATGTCTGTAAGTTTAGGGTCTAGTTTAAAAAGGATGAGTCTACGTCTCTCAACGTTAATGCTGGAATTTGCATTACCTAGGAGAATGAGGGCTCTTTGACTCCAACCTCTTATAAGATCTGTATCAAGTTGGGTACCATTAAGGTAACACTCCTCAGCGGAGTCAAGAATCCTGCTTAGTGGGCCAAGCACATCCAGTAGGCGATCTTGGCATCCTTTAAAGGCTTTTTCAAGACCTTTTCTAGGGTCACGCCAAAGTCTAAAGAGGTATTTAATTAATTCTGGATCCATATTAGGGGCATAACATGCCTTTTCATCAATTGAGGGTCTTGAACACTCAGCCCTTAGAATATTCCTTGTCCCTCTTTCGAGAGGGAAACGAATCCATTTTTTAATAAATTTAGATACGTGTTCCTGGGGAGACCATAGAGTGGAACGGGGATGTTTTAGATTTAAGGGGGAGAACATCTCTTCTCCCAAGGGATTTAGGATAGTATCTTTAGATGTAGAGGGGTGTTCGTTCTCTTCATCAAAAATTCTAACATCCCCATCATCCAAGTCCAGAACGTATTCGTCTGGGTCTATATCATGGTCATCATCTGAGCCCTCCTGGTAGTCTTGAGCACTTTGAGGAAGTGAGCCGCTAAGGGCATCCGAGGTTTTTGGGCCGCAAGGGGCACCCAATTGAAGTGAGTCATAGAAGACATCTCTATTATTTGAGGTGTAAGGACCTCCGAAGAATTTTGTGGTGCTAAGACCACCAACAATACCAGAGGTGCTAGGGCCTCCTGTGCTCACATTGATTTCTGTAGAAATGTTGTTATTTTTCTTTGTACGTTTTGCACCCACTTTGTCGTTGACCAATACATCCGACACTTCTTGTTGGGAATGAAGTGGTCTTTTATAAGGGGGAAGATGGGTAAAGGTCTCCCTAAGACAGGATTTTATTTCTTTTTGGATGATAGACCGAAAATCCTCTTTACTAAAGGTAGGTACTGTAGCATCATTCCCTTCTGAGTCTGAGTCAGATACATTTTCCATCTTAACTTTATAATATTTCCCCCCTTTTTTTTAATATATTTTTTTATATATTTGATAATAGAATGCTATTAGCCCTATAAGGTTAAAACAAGGGACTGAATATAACTAGGGGGTTGTTAAAGAAAGAAACTAAGCATATAGGTATAAAAATATTGAAGTGCCTATAGCCCTTTGCACTTTATAAAATATTAGCGTTGAGTGATTCAGTGAATAAAGCCGAAACCGCGATGCCCTGGAGCCTCCAAACAGCTGATTACCAACTGTCAGGCTAGTGAGGAAAGTCCCTAGGCGAGACACTCAGGAAGCGTGAGACTCGCCAGGGAACTTTCCTCTAAAGCGCGTTGTGCGTCTGTTACCCTCGTCCGAGGGAGAGAAGGCTCGAGCATGGTAGCGCTTACCCTCGTCTGAGGCAGAGAAGGTCCCACAAGCGGTAAGAGCATGGCAGCGCTTCGCTTTTTAAAGGCAGCGCCTCAATGCTACGCCACGCATGTGTCACGATGCAGAGGGCTCCTCGGTTACACCGCGAGCTGCGTGTGGCTCATGTGGGTTTAAAACATAACAAACCCTTGCGGAGGAGCGTGGGCAAAGGTCAATAGCGCGTCTAATAACTGGTGTGTTACAACTTAAATCTAATGCCTAAATCAAAGGAAGCTATAAACACAATATCGAACGACGCGATCACAGGGAGAGATAAAACGAAATCGAGGTGAAATTGACAATATTAAAACTTGGGAGGGTATAAAGGAGGGGGGGAGGATCTCCATAAATTGCAGATCCGGGGAGGAGGGAGGGTGGAGAGTGGGGTTAAGGCCACAGAAAGACAATTCAGAAAAATTCAAAGGCAAGGTAATGTTAGAATTAACCCGTCTTAAGCTAAAACCTCCCCAGAAATAAACATATCTAAAAAACAAGGTTAAAGACAGAAAACCTTAAATAGGAGAGAATGAAGTGAGCTACTTATCTGCTTGGAGCCGCATTTAAAAGAGGCTGATGGTTACCGTGTTTTGCCTATTACTTTATCTCAGTGTTCTCATTGGAACCTTTATATTGTGATGCGACTGGCTTGGATCTGCAATTAAAAGTCATTGCATAATGTAGCCTCCGTTCTTGTAATGAAATCACATATAAGGCAGCCTCTTCTTATGTTTATGCTCCTCCGTGTCATCTTCTTTTCAATCTCTGCGGTACTATCCATTTGGACCCTGGTACCCACCACCTGTTTACCACCTTCAACCTTTTTCTGTGCCCCCGGTGCCACTGCTGCATCTGTCAGTGTGATCCTGGAGTCATCCACCACACCATCCTCCACACCCACTGACCGCCAAATCGTACTTTTCTGCCCCAACATCCCCTGCTGCCCACCAGTCACCTTTGCCTAGCACTACGTCCCGACCCACGGCCTTTTCTTTCTGCCATCCTCCGTTGCTCCGGTGCCTAGTAACCTTGGCACTCTCCTTGTCCGCAAGTGACACCTGGAAACCACCAACTTCGCTGGTTGACCTCTCTGTCCTCCCGGGCCTCATTGACCACCAGTATGAATTGGACAGTGTTGTGTAGATTCATTAGTGGAACCTGTATTTATCCATCAACCTTTTGTACAAGCCTATAAAAATTACCATACCTACATCTGTGACACCTTGACCCCCATTAAAAGCCACAGAAAATGTGGAATTGATACAGAAAATTGTGGTGGAGCTTCATATTTTCCCATTTTACTTTGACCATGGCGTGCTTTCGCAAAAACTGTAAAGAATTGCGTCCAAGGTGCAGGGATTCTGAAGGTAATGCCCTATGTAATGATGCTTCTTCAGACTTCATTTGTGACACACATTCTCACTTCCATCCTACTTATGAATTCTCCAACATGCAATCTTCTGCCTTGTTAGAACCTATAGTGCACGTCTGCTATAAGGTGGCAGATTCCTATCAAAACAAGAATGTCAATACACAGGTTAGAGAATGGTACATAAGTGATGGCATAGACGCAGGGAGAGGTCACTGGCTTCAGGAGCACGTAGGGTGCATATACTATTGCTTTTTTTGTATGTATGTATGAGCCAGAATTAGCTACTAGCCAAGCTCCTCATATTCCAAGGGGAGAAGCATACTTGCATTCTTTGACCAAAAAGAGGTAGGCTTTTTTGGTCTTTAAATTACTAATAAGTATAATTTATATCAGAGGAATTTGCATCACATGACTTTTCACTCCGTATTGACATAAGATATACAGCTCAGGAAGTACCATGGCCTGAAATCTTTAGACCTGACAGCTTGGCAAAACATCACAATGTGATCAGTAGCGGTTTGACCACCACATTGCACTATGTGAGTTCAAGCATTATCCACCTGCCTAGTAGGGAAGTTTTAGCTAGTCTCTCTCTAGGAGAATTTTGGAAAGAAAAATGCCAAATGACATATCTTGAGTACCATTTTCAAAATAAATCAATGTAAGAACATTCCTCTTTTTGCCTCATCAAATTTGATAAAAATGCTGATTTGACACTTTTAACTTACCGATGTCGCTGGTATATGCTCCCCAGTGTACCCAGGGACTGTAAGTTAAATGTCACTAGTGGACAGCAGCACCTATTGTGCCACATCTAAAGTGGCACAAATGAAAAGGTTTACATGTTCTGGCAGTGGAAAATCTTCAAAGTCTTTTTTCACTGTGGCAGGGCTGACTCTTCGATGGAAAAGCTTTGGTTGTACTATAACGCCTCAGAATGCTTAACTTCAGTTTGGGAATAGATAGAACATCGATTCAAAGACTCACATCATTAGTTATTTAAAATCCAATCTAATAGTTAGCTCTGTTTTTTAATCACTAATTTGAAAATGCCACATTTACAAAGTTAGAATTCTCCTACTTAAAGCCTCTAGTATCCTTTTCCGAGTTAATCCCCAGTTGTCAACTAGCAGTCCGCTGACTCCGTGCAAGACAGTGGTTGAAAGGTGCTCGACTGGGAGGAGGTGTGACCTCCTCTTGATAGGATGGCATGGGGAATATACCCACCAACTGCTCTCATTGTCCAAGCAGCAAGAGTAGCATCAATCTAGGTGTGGGGAAAACCTGATTCAGCACTGGTTTGCAGGGGAAGTTTTTCATTTACCTAGACCAAACTCAAAATTGCACTCATGGCTCTGCTAATGCAAAGTAATATTCTGCAATATTGGATTTTTGCAGAACAGTGTAATGTGTGATTGTTTAGGCCCACATCCCCAGGAAGTGATGTCATAGTTGGTAGGGTAGCTGCTGGGAACTTTTTTTCCCATTGGTTAGGGAGCCTCCCCCACACACAAGTTAGTGCCAAGCATAAAAGTGACACCCCTGTATACCTTCTTCAAAACACCTCTGGACCTGTGGAAGAAAGAAGGAAGACTGCACCAGCTGCTTATTCTATGGAGGGATTCTGTGGAGAGATCCCCCTAGGTATGGGCCTGTTCTCCACTTGTACCCAGGGCAGAAGAGTGGACTCCAAGGGCTAGTTGGCTAGCCTCCTCTTCAGCTACGGAAACACAAATGTTGCAGGAAGCCCAATAAACTGCTGTGCCCAGCTGACCGGTACCAGCTGGATTTGCCCTAGACCCTGCTGGTTGCTTCTGGGAGATTGAATCCTAAACCTCATGTGATGCACAAAAAGTCCTGGACCCTTGGTTGGTGTTAGCTTGCAGTCTCCCCCATTAACTGTACAAGAATGGACACCTAGTAATGTTTTCTCAACATTTTGTACAAAAATAAAACAGAGAGTACTACCTGATCACTGCTGAGTCCCTGCTGCCGAACTGCTGGTCAGACTCAACTTGCTGGTTGGCCCGGGTAAAAGGATCCTGACTTCCAGAAACTGTACAAACATAGAGGACTTTACCGGTACCAACGCTGAGCAACAACACAATGACAACAACACCTTCCTGGCCCCCCATTTCAGGCTATTCTAGCTTTGAGTTTTTCCTTCTTCAAAGTTGAGAGCCTTGACCTTACTACTGGAGCTGAGGCTCCCACCATGGTCCTGCACTTCAGCCTGCTGCCATCAACGAGCCTTTCTTTGGATCCAGCTGCCTCATTGGTGAAGACGTTTATCTGAAAAACTACTAAGTCAGAAGGTAAACATTTCCCTAGGACACACCTGGTTTCTGTATTTAACCCACACTCAATCGCGGTCAACCTTAACTTTTGACTTTGACCATGCCATGCACTAGCAGATGACCACAGTTGGCCATTTGTGCTGATTGGTGCTATAAAGTTGTAAAAACTTGAAAAATCATATGTCAAGGCTGCTATATCTTATTTGTTGTCATTTGGGTGTCTATTTGTTCATTAGAACTTTCTCAATTTTTATAAATGAGAGTGGCAGTTCCATTGTGTTGTGTTTCCAAATTTTTAACTGTTTTGATACTGATTACTGAATTATACATTTCTCCTTGGTTTAAGCCTGTCTGCTCTTTACTAGTGCTATCAGGAGTTGAACTCAGGTTTACATTATTGAGACTTAACTGGACCTAGAAAGAAATACAGCATTATTATGTGAAGAAGACTACTAGCCACTTTGACTGAGAATACATTTTCTCACAAACAATGATAAATCATTAATTTGAACCAGTGCCAGGAGACGAATGACTGAAGTAGAAGGAGTGGACATATCCACCCTGAGAATGATACACACAAATACTTGACATCAGACCAAGAGTCAAATAAGAAGGAGTAAAAACACCGGAGATAGGAGATAATCACTGAATTTAGGACTCTTTCTGTGGGAGAATTCTACCATATTAGAACTGTCCTGAAGAAGGTGGAGTATATTGACTATAATTGGGGATCCCGGTTTTATGGTGTTTATATTTTTAACATTACCATCTGAATTTATCCATTTTTTGGGGGTCATTTTATCTGTATTTATCCGTATTTATTTTGTGTTTTGCCCATAAATGTAGTATGTAGTAGTAAAACTGTACATTTACATATTTATTTTAATGATAGACGTTCACTCATACTTTGATGTCTGTTGTGTTTTAGCTATTTAAGTTGCCAAATATTACATACCAGTACATCCACTGCCAAATATTAGCATTAAACCACAAATGTATGTTGACACTTGTATTTATTTAAAGAAATATCATCCTGTTTTTTTAATTTCCCTTGCTGACCATCTTCTCAACTGTTGGGCTATAATTCATGAAAGACAACATGAAGAGTCACTTAAAAGAAACACATTTTCTGTATTTATCCATAAAAAGAAATAAATGCAGACAGAAAACACCTTGTTTTCTGTCTGTATTTATCTGTAAAAATCATTAAAAACGGCAAACAGGGAGCCTTAACAATAATCCACCAAAACACGTTAGAATTGGATCCAATTACAAGGAGCAACTGGGCTGATATATTTTGCATTCACCAGAACTCTGGCTTAATATTGATTAGTGGATCAGTATATGTAACAGACGTGTACATACTGTCCATTAGGGTACTCCAACGCCTGGGGTCGGTTCGTTGGTATTTCTGGTTTTATGTTACGTTTTTTAATGTGCCAAAAGGGGTTTGATATTAGAGGGAAAGGTTTCATAAGAGTTTCTTAAAATTGTTTTATGTGTCCAACTCCTCTTGCACTATGTATTAAAAGAAATTGTAACAAGATGCATTCAAGTGATGAAGTGGAATCTCATCCTTGGTGGTATAAGTGTGTTAAAAACAGAATTTGAATGAATGAGTATGAATGAAGTGGTTAAACAGATGAGAATATTTATTAATCTCTATTGGTTTTATATATTGCTTGCGGGATGCCATTTGGTCCTGGTACTCCAGTAAGCCGCCCCTTGATTATCTGCTGCTGCACCTCCTTTGCCGTGATTGTATTGATGCGAATAGGTCTGAAAACAATATGAGATCAAGAACAATTTAGGAACATGGAAATATCTTAGCGGACCTGAAGAGCATACACAAAATGACATACATGTACCATTTATTACAAAAAGATATATTTTTTATTTTTAATGATGTTTTATAACTTAATCATATTGAAATACATATAAAATAGCAATAACCTCAGTGTCAGTTATTGCAAAATTGTTGGCAAGGATAGTTGCTTCAATTATTTTTTTACAGAGGATGCAATACTTTGTTTTCTATTCTAAAGTTCATTAAACATTCACTGAATCATATACAAAGAACAAATTACTACTCGAAATCAGAACAACATGATTTGTGGCATGGCTTTTCTATACAATAATTCCAGCTAGGTCTGAAAACAACATGATTTGTGGCCTGGCTTTTCTACACAATAATTCCAGCTAGGTCATGAGTTGTCCAGTCTTTTCTTGTGCCTGGTTGTGCCGGAGCTCTCTTGTTGGCTGAAGTGGGATTGCAGGTAGGTGGCCCAGTCTGCTCCAGAGACATTAGAGCCAAGCTTCCCATGGGTGGATATTTCAAGGCATTGACCATTCTCCAGAAGTTGCTTGCGTTGTTGTTTTTTAGGTTCCAGATGAGTTTAGCCCATAAAGTCTTACTATTTTCCCTTTTAACTGTCCAGATCGTGTGTCTAAAGCTTTGCTTCGCTTCCCTCTCAGTCGCTATGGTTAATTTGTTGGAAGGGTTCCAACGAAGACCTCAAAGGGCTTTGTTGACTTTCCACTTTAGGGGTTTGCCATCTTGTAATGGTTGTCGCCTGACGGGTTGATGTTCCCAGGCTATGTGACCCTGATTTTTACCTTTACAGAGAACTGCTTAGTGAATGTGGTTGTGAATTCTACCCATTTGTCAATTGGTGTGCCGGGGGATTGTTTTGCATTTTGCCTCCTGTTCCAGGTCCTTGATTGTATCAGAGAACCATTTGATCTTTTTGAGATTGATTGAGTAACTTGTCCCTTCCACTTTGCCTGTGATCCTATGTTCCATTGGATGCATGGCAAGGTCCCTTTCCAGTGGTAGATGATCGCTCTCCGTTCTTGGGCCCAGCTTGTATCTGTTCACTTGATGTAGCAGAGGAAGAGACACCAATGTATAATCTATTAATCAGCTTCCTAATTGGGAGTGAATTGAAAGGGCTGGGGAATGTCACCCTTGGTCTGGCTATTGAGGACATGTAACCCTAGGTGTTCCAGTATCCCAAGCAGTCCTTTTGTATAGTGTTGAGTTGAGTTTGTGAAGGAATCAATCACTCCCGTTCTTGGGGCTTTGTGATTTCGCTCCTCGCAGTTTGAACTAGTAGTGTCATATTGAAATCCCCTGCTACAATCAGAGGGGTGCCTGGGTGTTGTGCTTCTAGGCTGGTGATGTAGACAATTAGCACAGTAGTTTTTTTTTTGTTGGAGGCACATAGAGATTTACCAGCGCTAGATGTTCCTTGCCATTGACTGTAATTGATAGATACAGCATCTGAAGATGATCATGTTCTGTTGTTTCTTCCTTGGATCTTAATTTGAGTGCTATTGATATGTACACTCCTAGAGCTCCTTGCCTACGCCTAAATGTGGTGCCCCTTGGGGCTGGTTTGAAATGACAAGTGAATCCAGAGATTGAAATTGGTTCTGATGCCAGAGTTTCTTGGAGGGTTTTTATGGAAAATGTGTCAAGGTAACTCAGTATGTCTCAATCAGTGATTTTAGCCTTGTGGCAAAAGATGTTTCAGGAACAGAGCCTTAGATTGGGTTCTGTTTGGATCGTTCCGTTCCCCAAGGCTTTGGATCAGTCTATGGTTGGCCATTGGTTGAATGCGCCGGCAACCCACCACAATTCATTCCTGGTGGGCTCGAATCCCAGGGTGAGCTGGTCATCACTTTTTTGTCAGTTTTTCCATTTGGGTGAAGTCCCAATTGCATTCCTGAGGACTTAGTATGGTGTGGATAAGGATGTGAGGATTTCTGGCAGGCATCTTTGCCACACTAAATGGATGTGGGTACTCTGCTTCGCGATCAATATTTACTATGACCCTCAGTCCATAAACTGTTTACTTTCTGCCATTCTTGTTAGGGCTGTTTCAGATGAAATCCAGATGATCCTGGTGGAGTTGCTGTGTTGCCCATGGCTGATTTGATTTCAGCTGAGGAGACCCATGCTAAAGAAGGGATCTGCCCAGGAGCCTCAGTAAGTTTCTTCGGTTGAGGGTGTTTTCCTGTCCCCAGGCGCGATATTTTTGGTGGAATAGAGTGGTGCTTCTAGG
Source organism: Lissotriton helveticus (assembly GCF_964261635.1). Classification (NCBI taxonomy): domain Eukaryota; kingdom Metazoa; phylum Chordata; class Amphibia; order Caudata; family Salamandridae; genus Lissotriton; species Lissotriton helveticus. The sequence continues at coordinate 391,530,832 of NC_136059.1, forward strand.
CATGCAAGAGGTGATACCTTTGGTGTTCTGTCTGACTTGTCTTTCCCTGGTTGAAGACCGGGGCCTTTGGAGATCACCTAGGGGTGAGGAGCCTAATGAATTCTCCTGTGCCCAGTTTGAATCCTATCAGCTCTTTTTAGCACATGCATTGTTTGATCTGAAAGGTAGTTCACTGTCCAAAGCACTATGGCAAGTGGTGTTTTACATATGGCTGTTTATCACCGTCCTAGGTAGCCCGAGTGGTCCACTCCTTGATCCTTTCGATGTTTCTTTGGTGTTGAGGTGGTGAAGCTCCCTATTATCTCCTACCCCTTGAGGCTTCCTGTTGTCTCTTACACCTTGATGGGGGTGACCTCCAGGCCTGGTGTTTCTTTCCGTCTTTGCTAGAGGAGATGAAGAGTTTGAGCCAGACTTGTCTTGCCTTTCAGCAATCCAGATGTTTACAGTTGTTCCTTATGTAGTGATTCCTTTGGAATCTGTGGAACCATGATAGGGATCGTTCTCAAGTCCTATTTTCAATTTCTCTACACTGCCACATTTCTGGTTATTATGATTTTTGCTCCTTTGCTCCCCTCCCCTGGAGCTCATTGCTCCAGTTGTGGTCTTGTGCAGCTTGCACCACCCTCCCTGGAGATCCTTCTGTTGTTTTTTCTCTGCTGGTGTCCCCTGTGCTTGTTCCGTTTTGTGTACTAGTTGCAAAGTCCATGAGCCATGTCGTATTTAAAACTGGAACTTACTTATTGCTGGCTTACTGCTTATTTTTGTAGTGCCATACGCGTGACCTCGGTGCCCGCCTGTAAGAGCGGACCCGCCTTTAAGGTCAGCTAGTGACGTGCTGCTGATCCAACGGTGCTGTTGGAGCGCGAGGTGCTGCTGAAATTGGTTTTTAACTTCACTTGACTTTGAAACTTGTTTTTAAAATTGGAACTTATTGATTGCTGGCTCACTGCTTATTTCTGTACTGCCATACACGAGACCACGGTGCCCGCCTGTAAGACCGGACCCGCCTTTAAGGTCAGCGCTCTAGTTGTTCTTTTCGGCCCTAAAAACCACGCGATGCTGCGACTGCGCAGCGGGGCATGCAGCGGGCATGTCGCTGGTGTGCCACGGGCGGGCCTAAGACAAGCCTGTATGAGCCCATCGGTACCCGGACTGCGACCAGCGCCAGAACCCCTGCCCATTTTTTACAAATGTATTCCCGGAACGAATTGCTCGATCTAAAGACTGGTGAGAGTGTCAACCCCACCTTACTGGTAGACTGAGAGACTTATAACCTAAGAGGATGCAACGCCTGTGGCCTCGGGCCCTGCACAAAACTGCTTGGACGTAGAAACAGGGAGCAGAGATGTGCAGGCCCGGAGCATGAACAATAACACCCACTATAGCAGGGGATCACAAGGGCAGGCAATTACTAAAGGAACACCCTTACAGAGCTTCCCACGCCATTATAGAAACACATCAAACCTTTGTTCAGAGGTAATTAGTGGCATCCTACTAAACACCAGATCAATGAGCAAACACAAATATGACTTGGAATGTTTGATCCAAGTTGCAAACCCTGATATTGTGTTTCTCACGGAAACCTGGGCCATTGATGCCTCGGAACCGGATTGGAACATAGCAGTCCCATCAGGCTACCTTGTTGTACATGTGGATAGGGATGAGTAAAAAGGGGGAGGGATAGCCATAATTTACTGATCCTGCTACACAGTCAGGATCTTGCCGAAAGTATTGCTACAGGCTGAGGCACTGTCATTTAGTATCCGAAATAATAATTTGGAACTCTTTCAGGGGTTACTAATCTATCGGCCACCTGGGGTGAGATCTCCCTTTTCAGCTCGGCTTAGACGTTTTTGGAGTCCTGCTTGGATACCCCAACCTTTACGGTGATGGGGGATTTCAATTTCCACTGGGAAGCCAACAACGACTCTGATACGTCTTGCCTGATAGACAACTTTGCAAGCTTTGGTCTGAGGCAGATCATATCTGAGCCGACATACTCAGCAGGCCACAAGCTGGAGGGTATTTTTACCAACAATGAACACCTCAAGATAGTTAATGTGCAACCTCTACCTTGGTCTGATCATCCCGCAATATATTTTAGCCTAAAGACCCCTCTAAGGAGTAGGGGTCGTCGGGATAGATCTGTTACGATTAAATCACGCTCTTGGAAATCCATCCAAAAAAGTGATTTGATAACTGCTCTGGAGAAGAACCCCCCAGCGGTGGCATCTGATTCCAACACCGCAGCCAGAAACTTTGAAAGCTGGCTCAGCTCAGCAGTTAATACGCTTGCCCCGGAAACAACAAAGCACTCCTGTGACAAAAGTATTACCTCATCTTGGTATTTGGTCGAGCTCCGACAAATCAAAGTTATATGTAGACGCAAGGAGCGCATCTGGAGATCTGACTATAGTTCGGACCATAAAAAGGAATATAATAACGCCTTAGAAGAATATAAGGCAGCTATAAAACATGGCAAATCAGTACACTTTACCGCTAAAATTCTGGCGGCTAATAACTCTTCAAAGGAGCTGTTCAAAACCTTGACAGCTTTTTGAAAATGTCCATGTGATAGTGTATTTTCGCCGGACCAAAATTTTTTGGTTTTGGGCCCAATGGCAGCATTTTTTCAGAACAAAGTCCAAACGGTCTACGATGCATTAGCAACCTCAGCAAGTGATCTGGAGAGGTACAGTGCAGACTTATCGGACAATTTTACATCATTGCATAGTCTGTCATGTTTCTCAGCTTTAGAGGCAGATCAAGTAGCTAATCTGATGCTACAAATCAAGTCGGGCTCGCCTCTGGACCCTTGCCCCCCACATATATTGCATTTTGTATCTGAGGAAGTTAGTTCTTTCCTGACCCCCCCTATTAAATGAGATCACCAGTTCTGGGGAATTTCCATCTTCCTGAAAAAAGGTATGTATCAGGCCCATCTTAAAAAAGTCCTTTTTAGATCCTACAGAGGCAAAACATTATTGCCCAATATCCTGCCTTCCATTACCATCAAAATGTCTGGAGAAAGCCATAAATTTGGAATTGATAGACTACTTGGACAGTAATAACATTCTTGACTCCACTAAACATGGCTTCAGATCGCGGAATTCCACCGAATCAGCCTTAATCATGGCCACAGAAGAGATCCATAAAGTGATGTAGGGAGGGGGTAGAGCTGCACTCATCCTGCTCGATCTTACTGCAGCTTTCAATAACGTAAACCATGCGGTTCTGCTGTGGCGATTGAGGGCAGCCGGTATTGAAGGTGTGGTGTTAACCTCACTTACATCATTACTAACATCACGGGAACAACTGATTCACTGCAACAGCCTCCAATCAGGAATCTTCCACCTTCCATGCCGAGTCCCACAGGGTTCGGCCTGGTCTCATACACTGTTTAACTTATACGATAGACCGTTGGCACGATTAATCAAAGATCATGGTCTTATGCTGGTCTCGTATACAGATGACACCCAACTAGTGGTGTCCGTGACCCAAAGTGTGGATCTAACAGCGGACAGGTTTCGTAACTGCCTCATGGATGTGATGGCATGAATGAACTCAAACTTCCTGAAGCTTAGCACCGAAAAAACTTAGGTCATAGAGTTTGGTCAAAACTCGTCAGTATGGAATCAAGCTTTGTGGCCCCCTGAGGCCGGCAATTGCCCAGTCCCTGTGCCCAAGGCCAGGAACCTAGGCTTTGTGTTTGACAAGGACCGGAAACTTGCCCCACAAATAAATCAAGTCTCCTCTGCATGTTTCTTCCCATTAAAAGTCCTGCGTAAAATCCTGCCATTTATTCCTTTATCACTTAGGAAAACAATAGTCGGAGCTCCTCTGGTTCTTTCCAGAGTCGACTATTGTATTGCCTTGTATTTAGGGGCTGATAAAAGACAGATTACTAAACTTCGGCCACTTCAGAACCCCACGGCTCGGGTTCTGCTTGATCTACCAAAACACCACCCCATGTCAGCTGTGATTAAGCAGCTCCACTGGCTTCCAGCCCCCCAGAGAGTGAACTTTAAGGCACTATGTCTAGTGCATAAGGCTCTGTACGGAGGAGGTGCTGCGGACATTTAAACCCTATTTCCTTTATACCAGCTGCAATGCTGTCTTAGGTCTGCAAATACAGGACTGGTTTGTGTCCCTAAAATAAAAAGAACAAGATGGGGATGAATGGGGTTTTTCATACCAAGCAGCTACCTTATAGAACTCCCCCCCCCCTCGCCAGTCAGATTACAAGCAAATAGGGCTCTTTTTAGAAAACTGATAAAGACCTGGCTCTTCTCAATGCCTTAAGATCCAGCAGCTGCCTGGCTCACATTCACCTCAGCTCCAAGACGCCTCGGCAATAGTGTGCTTTATAAGTTCTTCTTCTGTCAGTCAGTATTTAGAAAATGTTTATTCTACGTTTTCCTTTTTTTACGCCTTTTTGATTGTCCCGTTTCCAGTGTCACCAGTATTTCGATTTTGTCATTTTTTCTAGGTGACTGATTATGCAGAGGCCTGCTCTCTATTTGGAGAGTCCCAATTTCTTTGGTGGCTTCTTCTCTACCATTTGGACATGGATTTATTTTGGGGTTTAGCTCTGTGTTCTTGTAGTGTGATCTGCAATCACCCCCCAAGGCACTTATGTTCCTTATTTTTATTTTTTTTAATTCTTTCATGGCCTCCAGGACCTTGCAGAGGACTTTAGGTTAAGAACGTCATTTCTCCAAAATCTGGGAGCATGTGCACATCAGGTTTAGTTCAAGTGTGTTGTCTTGTGCTCTCTTGATGAGATTATTCCGGCCTATCCCAGACACGTGGTTTGTGACACTGTTGAGCACCTCAATTTGTATGTCCATTTCCATTGAGTGGTACTTTAGTGCATTGATCATTGACGGGATAGTTTTTAGCAATGAGGGCCGGGTCCAATTGTCTTGGTGATCCACAGTTTTATTTCGTCTGAGTACTCCCTTTTTTTTGGGATGTGAAGGGTGCGGACTGCCATGCATAGAGACTGTTCCATCATGACCATCCCTTTCTTTAAATAGCGCAATAAGTGTCAGGTGTGCAGGATATCAATAGGGCATTCCATTCGTCCTGTGTTAGGTCCGAATAGTCTGTTCTGGGGAGTTCTGGGGAGTCGCTGGGAAGTCTCTGGTGTGGGTGGGGGCTCCAACCCACTCCGCACAAACACATGAAATCGTAAAGCCTGAATCGTGAGGCCGAGACCTTCCCACTTGTCTGCTCCTGCCTCTGCACCGGCACTGGGCTCTGGACTCCAGCAAGTTCCAGCCAGCTCACTCATCGCTCACTCGCTGCTCCTTCGCCTCTCCCGTTTTTCACCTCACCTCACCCAGAAATGAAGTCATGAATGAAAAAACAGTCAGTTCAAGGAGACATTCTTTAATTTAATTTTTAAGCAACAATGTATCTAGAATTTTCAAGGGGATTCTGACAGTCCAGAGATCACGTTGCACAAATCTTCCACAGTAACATTCAGGGCTGCATTTATGAAGTAATACCATTCAGGTGCAGGATATCTTCAGCAAGTTACATGAGTTCTTCTTGACCTCCATAGAACTTGATGATTTGGATCAAGAGATTCTTGTTCTTCTGTCTCACTCTCTTCAGGCACTGTCTCTGGAATTTGCGCTATTGATGAGCTTATTTTTAGTCTTTCTTTTCTGTGCTTTCCTGGCCACTCTGCTTGACACCAGATTAGTTTTATTAAGGAGTTAGTTCCATCACTGGGATCTTCTTTGTTTTCACAGATACTTTCTGCATGCAGTTGAGTCTCTGCTACATCTCCATTTTAGACCTTGATGCCACTTTGTGTAATTTCTGGCACTTGTACCTGTCTTTCAAATTGATGATCTTCATTCCTTTCTTCTCCTTATGCTTTTATGTGCACTTCAATAGGCGCTTGTGCTGCTGGTGTAAGTGGTCTTGCAACTGGTGGTGCAATCACTAATGCTCTCCTCTCCGGGTCAAAGACCAAAGATGCTTCCTCTGGATTACTCACTCTCTTGGTATGCAAGGCATTGCTCCATTTCAGAATTCTGGGACATTTAACAGCAGAGTTCATAGTCAGTATGACTTGCAAGGGGCCTTTCCATCTGGGTTCAAGACAAGTCTTTTGTACATGCTTCAGGATCACGGCCCAATCACCAGAATTGAGGTTTTGGCACTGTTCTTGATGAGGGTCTTGTGTAGCAGCTCATACCTGATGAGAGACAAAATAAACCACATTAGCAAGTGTCTTGCAGTATCCCAAAATCATAACATCTGTGAAGTTCACAAGGGTATATTAGCGGGCACAGCTGGTCATCTCATTACGCTTCCCATTAGAATCTTGTGAGGGGATAATCCTGTCTTCCTGTCTGAAATACTTCGGACACTCATAAGCACCAATGGTGAAACATCCGGTCATTTGAGTAAAGTTGATGCACCAACCTTTGCCAATCTGGACTTTATTGTTCTGTTCATCTGCTCAACTATGCCGGATGCTTCTGGTCTGTAACTACAATGCAGCTTCTGTTCAATCTGTAGAGCAACACATAGCATGTTCATCACTTCATTATTGAAATGTGTTTCTTTATCTGACTCAAAAAGCATCAGCATCCTGAATCTTGGTGTGATCTCTTGCAATAACAGTTTAGCTACAGTGAAACTGACATTTCTCCTCGTTGGGTGGGTCTCGAAAATACACAATTGATCACCAGGATATATCTCAACCCGTTGTACACAGACTTCTCAATAAAATCCATCTGTAGCCTGTTAAAAGAATGATTTGATCTCCCTAAGTGTGTTTTTCTAACATGTGTTTCTTTCCTAAATTTAGCTGTTGACATGTGACATACCTTCTGCAAATTTCATCTGCAATCATTCGGAACCTCGGGTTAAACCAGGTTTGTTGGAAAAGTCTCACCATGGCATCTCTCCCTAAATGTCTGTACCCATCGAAATATTGGATCATTGGAAACAACAAGCTATCAGGCAACACTGTCCTTCCATCGGCTGACATCCAGATGTCATTTGCATTCTTTACACAACCTGACACATTTTCCTATACCTTTTTCAGTTCCTCCCAAGTATCAATTATTTCCATCATCATTGTAAAATCACTTTCTTGTTCAGATTCACATGTGAAACCTCCATTAAATATGCATTTTAGCACAATACCTTGGTTATGGAGTCAGCGTATCTGTTTCCCATTTCAATATACCCACTGCCTGTTTGATGTACTGGACATTTCACACCAATGCAGTTTCACTAGGTAACTGTAGAGACTCAAGCAAATCTTTTACATGCTGTTCATTCTGAATATGTGTATCTGTAGAGGTAAGAAAACCATGTTGCGACCATAATTGCCCAAAGTCATGAACTTCGCCAAAACCATTCTGGCCATCTGTACAGATGGTGACTCTCATTTGTGCAGTTAAACTGCAAGCTAGTGTAAGAGCAATTAACTCAGAAACTTGCGCTTAGAAAGCAGACCAAGCCAGGAAGCTTCAATCACATACATTCTAGAGCACACAGCATATGCTGCTCTTAGTGTGCCTTCATTTCCCTTCGGCATCAACCATCAATAAATAGGGCGTGAACGAGCTCATTTAGTTGTTCATACTTAATATCCAGTCTTGGCTTTGTGCATAGCTCAGTAACACTTAGGCAATCATGACTGAACTCTTCACATTTGTCATTTTATTCAGTTATTGGCATCAAAGTAGAAACAGTCGATACATTATAACGTTTGATTATAACATTGTCGGTGGTGTCTAATACTGTGCCAAGTACACAATCTTCTTCCTCCCTCAGGCACCATCATTGGGAATCATCAGAACCAAACTAATCTGTCTCAAACAAAGGACATTGCCCTGCCCTGATTCTGAACCTGGAATTGTGGCATTGCATTCTGGAATTGATTTGCATTAAACTTTGGCATCTAATTTAAATCCAGTTTTGGAGTTCCCATTTGTTTAGTTGCAATGGGCATCGACTGGGCTTGATTTTGCATGGGAGTCTGTATTTGCTGTACAGGCATCCTCTGACCTGCCATACCTTGTGAATTCTTGCATTAATGGTCCAGCATTTTCAGGACTAAGTTAACATTATTGTTTCCAATGCCTTACTAGATTAGAAATGTGGCAAGCAGTAAACCTTTCATAGCAGCAATGTCTGCCCCAAACCCAATCCTGCTGGAACACTGTTGTATTCTTACTTTCATCCATATTGAGGTTATGCTTTTATTATAATACAGTGTAATGCATCCTGCATCTTTCAATGTTATTCAGTTGCCTAGCAAAGTAGAATGTTATGTTTTGGAAGCTTGGTTGGTCAATTGAGGCTGAATGCAGTTGAGGAAGGACACTCTGCTTGGATCTTGGGTGCTGATTCTACTATGAGAATAAATCTTAATTTAAACCTACAAGTTTGATTCATCTGAATTCATTATAGGATACAGCATAAAATTGGCAACGAGCGGGCGAAGTCAGCACCCCACAGACCCACTATTTTTCAACTTCTTCAGAGTTCCCTTAAGGTCCAACAGACTTATTACTCAGTGTCATATTCTTTGTTATTTTTTCTTTTTTTTTTTTTTAAATATATTTATTCAATTTTTCCCAACAATTTTCCAGATATTCCAACATATGTTTACAGCACATTCCAATTTCTCAGGTGATTATATATACATTACATTACATTATAACGTAAAAAATTCATCCAACAGATATAAATAAAATACAATACAAGCTACCCTATCCAAAACAGCATTACATATAACACTTTCTTATGCTATTCAAGGTTTATCCTACTATTTTTCCACCTCGTGATGGGTTGCCATATTTTATTACCTAATGCTTTAGCCCTTCTGCCTTTCCTCTCACATATTGCTCTTTCTAGATTGTATATAGTGAGGAGGCTGGCAATCCAATCTGAAAATAATGGAGGAGCCTTGTTCAGCCAATTCCTTGCTATGCAATTGCGATAAACTGCAATTGCAACAAAAATAAACTCTACTGGCATAGCTTCTGCCGTGTCTACCACCCCTAAAATAATTAATTCATCCATAAGTTTAATCTTAATCCTGAGTGTTTTGTCAAAAAACTCTTCAATGGCCATTTTCAAAGTGTACAATTGTGGGCACTGCGAGAACATATGCGCAATATCTGCCCCGTTCGCATTGCAACGCGGGCATGATATTCCCGTCGTGCCACCCCACTGGGCAATTCTAGCCGGGGTATGATAAAGTGAGAACACTGTTTTGAAATGCTGTGATTGGAGGTTTGCCGAGCATAACACTGTTCTACCCAAATCCAATGACTTCTGAAGAGTTTCTGGGCCAGACCCCAGTTTTTCTACCCATTTTTGCAAATATTTCGCCCTTTCATCTGATTTATTTTCTTTCAATTCAGCATATAGTTGTCTTATCGTGCATTTATTAGTTGTTTCTATGTATTCCATAATTTTGCATTGTCCCATCCCTGCTGAGCCGCCTTGTTTTTGTGTTAGAAAACTCCTAGCTTGAAGATACTTATAAAAGCTATTATGCTCTAGTCCAAATTTCTTTTTAAGCGACCCAAACTGTAACATATTGCCCTGACTATCCAACAAATTCCCTATTTTCACTATGCCCTTATTATACCAATCATACATAGTGGCATCCTTAAAGATCTCCCTCGGCAGTGAGCAATTTGTATACAGTCTCGTATAGTTGTTAAATCTGCCTAAACCAAATTTTTTAGCCACTCCTTTCCACACCCTATATACCGCTTCCAAGGTCTTAAATCTCGTATGTTTAAAATACGTGAAGTCAGTTGTATTTAAAAGCCCATTCTCAGCCTCCTCACCAAGTAGTGTAGTGTAAACATTGGCTAATCCTACCTCAGTTCCCGTTGTATCTTCTGGACCTCCCCCACCTATTAACACCCTACTATATTGTAGCACGGCAGCCCAGTAATAGAGCCTGAAATCTGGTGCTCCCCAACCACCTTTTTCTCTATCTACAGCTAAGTGTCTATAGGCTCTTCTTGTTTTCCCTTTGACCCAAATAAATTTGTTCAGAATCGCTTCCAACTTGTTGAACCATACTTTATCAAAAAATAAGGGTATAGTTCTAAATAAATACAAAACTTTAGGGAATGTTACCATTTTGATAACGTTAATTCGGCCCATTAAGGTCAAGTGTAACTTATTCATTCTTTCTGTATTTGTTTTGATTTTTTCCAGCATCGGGCTCATATTGATTTCTACTAGCCTATCTAAGTCAGCTGTAATCTTCACCCCTAAATATGTAACTTCGGGTGCTACTCTTATATCCTGATAGTTTACCCAATTGTTTTGTATTATTTGTGTTTTTCCTTTATTTAATGAATAACCTGCAATTGCGCCAAAGAGTACGGCCTCCTGTTCAATTTCTATAATAGCCGACCCTGGTTCTGGTGTAACCACTGCCACGTCATCCGCGTATGCAAGTGTCTTATACTCATGTGCATATAGTCCAATCGGGAGAATGTTTGGGTTCCCTTCTAATCTTCGCAGAAGGGGGTCTAAATATAAAGCAAATAACAGTGGTGAGGCCGGGCAGCCCTGCCTTGTACCGCGCTTTATGCGTATGCCCTCAGTATACCCTCTGTTTATCCTCACCTTGGCTGTTGGATCCAGATATAATGCCTTTATGGCCTTTATATAGCCTGTTCCTATCCCAAACCACTCCAAGACTTTCCACAGATAGCTCCAGGAGACCCTGTAAAAGGCCTTCTCTGCATCCAAGAAGATGGCCGAGGCAGGGTCTCCTGCAGCACCCGCAGCATCCAATATGGTAACCATCCTCCTTGTGTGTTCCGTAGTCCCTTTACCCGGTATAAAACCATGCTGTGTTGTGTATACCAGCCCCTCGATTACCCTGCTGAGTCTTTGTGAGAGAGCCTTGGAGTATATTTTTGCATCCGCATTCATAAGCGTGATTGGCCTATATGAGCCAGGATCCAAATGCGATTTGTTCTTTTTCAGAATAACTATAATACTTGCACCGGCCCATGATTGTGGTATGTTTCCCCCCATTTGTGCATGCCTTAAAATTTCCAGCATATGAATCCCCATAGTGTCCCAGAAAACCCTATAAAATTCCGCCGGTATTTGGTCAGGTCCTGCAGCCTTCCCCGAGGGGAGTTTCATTACCGCATTATGTATTTCACCCAGTGATAGTGGTACCTCCAAAGCCTCTTTATCCTCCACAGTCAGTGCTTTGTGGGGAATGCCTGCCAAGTAGTCCTCTATCTCCTCCTCCCCAATTCTCAAGTCTTGATCATAAAGTTCTGAATAGAACTCCCTAAACACCTCCCTCACATCTTCCACCTTAGTCACAAAATTTCCTGCTTTATTCTTGATTTCTTTAATTTCCGCGGCTGCCAGATCCTGTCTAATGCGAACTGCTAAAATATGCCCAACCCGCTCATTAAACTCATAACATTTTTCCTTTTTTGTTAAATAGTTACTCGCTGCTTTGTTTGCCAATCTTTCACCGGTCTCTGCCTTTTTCAGCTCTATTTCTAATAAGATCTGCTCAAGAGGTTCTTGATTTATGACCGACTGAATAAGCTGTTGTTCTAAATTGGTTAGATCCTGTAGCCTACTAGTTAATTCCAATTTCTCTTTCTTGCTCCTATGTAGAGTATAAGCCAGTGTTTCCCCCCTTATCCCTGCCTTGAATGCGTCCCATACCATTCCTGTAGCTGCCGTACCTCTGTTTATCTCCCAGAATTGTCTAATCCACGTCTTCATTCTACTGACATAGTCGGCTTCTTTGAGTAACCCCCTTTCAAATGTCCAATTATATTCTTTGTGACTGGAGTTGTAATTCTGAGAAATAGTCAACACAAGTGGATTGTGGTCTGAGGAAACCCGAGGTAGCTTTTCTATTTTCACTTCTGGTATTAATGGGCTAGAAACTAAGAAATAATCTAGTCTGGCTATAGTTTTGTGAGGAGCAGAGTAAAAAGTGCTGCCTGTTCCCGTGGGATTATAGGCCAACCAAACATCTACCAACGCATTATTATCCATTAAATTGGCAATAGCCCTTCGTGTCTTCTTCCTGCGGTCTCCCTTCACCCCCCCTCCCATCATACCCAGCCCTGATAACCCATTGACATTAAAATCCCCACAAAAGATTATCGGTTCTGACCATAATGCCAATTCGGTATCTAGGAAGTCAAATAAATCAGGTTCATCTTCATTAGAGCCATATACAGAAACAATTGTGTATCGACCTCCAGCTGTTTCTCCTTCTACCACCACCCATCTACCTTCAACATCTTCCTTCTTTCTCTTTACTGACATAACTCCTTTTTTTGCAAGTATGGCCACTCCCTTTGTTTTAACATCTTGCTGCGTATATGCTAAAACTTCATACCCTAACTGATCCATAAGATATTTATCTTTCCCTCTCACATGTGTCTCCTGGAGACATATAACATTCAATTTTAATAATCTACACATGGCCGCTACTTTCTGCCTTTTCCCACCATCGTTCAAACCACAAATATTAATGGTAGCAAGTCTTATCGCCATCTGATTTTGAAATAAAGACCACAGTCATTTTCCTCCAGATTTTTACTGCCACCTGTTTCGTGTCTACATATCTTCTTAACTTGTGCTGTACATACCCTTTATTCTTCACCACCGCCTTCCCGCCCCCCCCACAGCTCCCCCTTGCCCCCCCTCCCCTCGCTGACCCCCCCTGTTACAGGCAAATAGGTCAATCTTGACCTATATGTGGCTGCTCTCTACTGTAGTGTTGCTTCCTCCTCCCACCCAACATACCCGTGAATTACCATACTCAATACTAGCAATTCCGTATGAATCTTATGCTGGTTCAGATTCCCTACTCTTCTTGCCTTTCTGAGACTCTGTGATCTCTGCAAGATATTCACCTGCCTTTATTTCCGAAAAGAACATTCTGACGCGCCCCCGTGTGACCACTTTTAGCTTAGATGGATACATTAAGTATGCTTCGGAGCCCTGGCGTTGGAAAGGAGTGATAAGCTGCCTGAGTTTCCATCTCCTTTCCACAGTCATGTGACAGAAATCAGGCCTAGTAAAAAATGTAATCCCTTCGACTGACTTTTTCCTATCTGGTCTAGCAGTCTCCATAATTTCCTGCCTAGCCAAGAAATTCCCGAAGAAAACTAACATTGCCCATGGCAAGCCTTTCTGATTAGTACCTCTCCTTCCCTTCTGTGTCATTGGGAATCTGTGTGCTCTCTGTACTTCATGTTCCCAGTGCCACTGCGCCTCTGGGTATGCGTCTTTTAGTAATTTAATCATGAACCCCCTTGGGTCATTCCCTTCCAGTCCTTCCTCTAGGCCCAAAAAACGTAGATTGTTCCGTCGTTGGCGATTCTCGAAATCTTCCAGTTTCCACTGTAAGTCCTCGATCACCTTTCCTTGCTCTGTTCTTGCATTCTGCCAGTCTGTGACTTCGTCTTCCAGTCTCCCAGTTCTCTCTTCAACCTGTTCCACCCTACCTTCCACCTCTTCATATTTTCTATTCATTTTCCTAATGCTTGCTTGTATTTTTTTAGTGTCTTGCCTTGCTCTTCTGCTTTCTAAGCGAGCCTCTAGGTGCATTTGTTTTAGCATGGAAAACATTCCATCCAAAGTCGCTTGAGGTGGGGTGTCGGCTACGTCTTGGGAGGCATTTAGGGGGTAGTTCTCAGGTGCGACACCCAAATCTTGTTCCTGATAAATTTTTGAGGTACTACCATAGTCCCAGAGCAACTTCCTATTTGTGCTTGAAGCTGCTCTGTCTATATCTCTATCTCGCCTTATCATCGTTCTTCTTTTTTTCCTCTGTGTCTCCTTGCTTCTGTGCTCGATAGAGAGGGATCCTTCTGACTCTGTCCCTGATGAGAGATCTGTGGAAGTGCCCTCCTCCTCTGACCCCAATAGAGAAGAGTCTGAGCCCTCAGTCACTGAGTAAAATTTTTCCACCTCCGGGGAACGTACTCTCCTTCCTTTAGCCCCCTTTGTTGAGCGGCTCTCTAAACTTTTCATACTTCCCCAGTTGGACTGTGCCATGACATTTTTATCAGCAGGTGTGGGTGCTAGATTTACTTCCATCAAAGCTTCAAGCATTTGGGCATTGTTAGTGTTTACCGGTACAGCCATCTCCTTCAACTGCCCATCCCTAAGCTTACCGGAATTAAACATCGTCGCTGTATCTGTAACTGTATCCACGTCTGCGTTCGCGTCCCCACCAGCCTTCTCCTCTCTCTGCGCGGCTCCCGCTTGAGGCATACACGTCTGCGGCCCCGGTTGCTGGGCAACCGCCGTGCTTGCGTCCTCGCGGTCGGCGAGAACAGTTTCCGCATTTGCCTCCGCGCTTAGGATTGGGGTGCTTTCGGTGCATCCAGAGACCAGAATTGTAGGCTGGCTTCTCCCCGCAAATGCCTCCGTGACAGTGGATTGCCGCAGATCTCTACTGGAGGCAGGTACAGTGTTCGTGTGCTTTGGAGCTCCGCCATCCGATTGAGGGCGCCTCTGTTGTTGTGTCTGTCCTCTGGCTCCAGGAGTTCCCGCTTGTACCGCTGCCTTAGACTCGGCTTTCTCCTTTTCCTTCGTAGATTTTTCTGATTTCTCTCCTTTTTTAGCCGGCATCTTTTGGACAGCGTTACTCGATGCAGTAGCTGCTGTGACTCGTTTGCTCAGCGTGGTTTTCGGAATTGCCCCTGTGCGTTGCGACATCCTTAGAACTGCAGAGATACCGTGAGTAAGCGCTTTCTTAAGATGTTCACCAAAATACAGTCTCAAGGTTGTGATCACCTTCTGTAATACCTCAGTACCAGTGCCATCTTTAGCGCAGAATGCTCTTTGGGAAATCAGCATATTTTACTCATACATTCAGCCTCATAATCCGTGAGTCCGTGGGTCCAGGAGAAGGAATGAGTGCGACTGCTCTCTACAGCAGCATAGCGGCCATCTTGCCTTCGCCTGTTATTTTTTCTAATACTACCTTTGGAATTTAAATTCACCCTTGACTTATTTTCTGAATTTATCGGATTACTTCATCTACTCATTTGAACTGAACTTTGATGTTTGCTTATTTTTACTACCGTAATTTGGCTTCTTACAGTAATTTTCACTGATGCCATCTGAACGAAGACCTGGATTTGCTCTCTCTGAAAACCTCACTTTTTCACAGTCTTCTATACTTTTTGGCAAATTTTGGATGTTTTTGCACATTCAACACGCCGAGGCATCGTTTGAAAATAATTAACGACAACTCTACTCATCGCGAGCAAGCATGCGCCAGCATATCATCTCCTAGTTACCTGAAGCATTCTCTGGAATGCTCCTTCATCCATTCGGAGTGAAGCGAGGTACACGGAACTGCTGCGAGGTCTTCCGCATTCTCAGGAATTTTTTCATAGTAATGTCACATATGCGTAATGCTATGCATTGACGTCATCAAGCTTTCACCATTTTGTCGGCGATGCACTAGAAAGCTCTCTTTCTCATTCAACTTCACCTCTATGTTGGAGTATCCATCGTCGATGTGCTCGACAGCGCATCGTTTCTACAGTCTTCATTTATTATTTTATTTCATATTCATCTTGTAAAGAAACCCACCTCAAGGTACTTTTTTTATTATTTTGTATACTCTTTTGCACATTTCGCAGATGTGCACAGCTTATTTATTTATTAACAGAAAATGTCCAATGTATTTTTAGAATTTCAATTATTTTTATTTATTTATGTATGGTTGTTCCCACTGTACTATTTGAATATGTCTGTTCAAACAGCTGTTCTGCCTTCTCCATTTCTTCCTGAGCCTGGTACTTCTAAAATTAAATGAACACAGTGGTATAAATCTTTTAATAGTTACATTATAGCCATAGATGGTACTACATTTTCTCGTATTAGAAAAAATGCTATGCTTTACAACTGTCTAGGCTCTGAGGGACAAAGAATTTTTGACCATCAGCCTCCCATAATTGGTCCTCCATTTGATGATTGGAATGAATTTACTGAGGCTGTTTTAAGATTAGAGAAACATTTCAAAGACGAACCAAGTATAATTGTCGAAAGACATACATTTTACACACGTTTACAACGTGAACATGAAAGTATTGATAATTTTCTAGCAGAACTTAGAGTACTCGATTCCTGTTGTGAGTTTGAGGGTCCTATTGAACAATATTTAAGAGACCAAATTGTTTTGAATTGTTTCAATAACAAGATTCAGGAAAGAATTTTGTGCTGTAGGAACCCTTCCCTTATTGAAACTTTAGAAATCGCTAGAGGTATTGAATGATCAGTTACTGCTTCTAAAGAATTAGGATATACTAAAAATATTACTGCTGAATCAGTGAACAAGATTTCACAGAAAACTTCACAGAATGCATCTCAACATAACAAGTTGTCTACTAACAAACCTGATTTTAAAAAACATGACAAATCTCCACAATGCTATATATGTGGCTCTAAATCACACCTAGCTAATGCTCCTCTTTGTCCCGCCATTAATAAACTTTGTACCAATTGCAAAAAAGTTGGACCCTTTGCTACTGCATGTAAATTTAAATATAAGTAATGCCTTCAGAGTCCTTTGATATTAATTTATCGAATGTACATTCTGACAACACTGCAATTAACAATATTTTATCGTCTGTAGATATGGTAGATTCTTCAGAAGATAGTAAAAGTAGTGATCCTGTTTGTGACATCAAAATTGGCAATGTTATCACACAAGTTACAATAGATTCAGGTTCACCTGTCACAATTCTTTCTGATCACTTCTTTTTGAAGGAATGGGAAGGAATTGATCTTCTTCCTCCGGATGTATGCACTGTAGCGTCTGGGGGACAGGAAATTGATATGCTGGGTTATTTCACTGATGACCTTAATTTTAAAGACAGAACTATCCAGTCAAAAATCTATGTAGCAAAAAAAGGTTACAATATATTGGGTTGGAAAGACCAAGGTAAATTTGGCATGATATTAAGACCTGGTACTGATAATCCTATTTCCTGATATTTCAAATGTTAATTCTGTACATGCTGAAAATTCTTCATTGGAGGTGGTCCTGAATAAACATAAAGCTGTGTTTGCTGACAAATTAGGATCAGTCAAACGATTCCAACATGAAATTATTTAAAAATCCGATGCTATCCCGGGGATTCACAAAGTGAGACATGTCCCATTAAGCATCCGGGATAAGTTAAAAGCTCACCTACAACAATTGTGTTCCGATGGAGTTATTGAACAAATCGATTCCTCGTTGTGGGTTTCTCCAATTGTTGTAGCACTTAAAAAAAATTGTGATGAACTTAGGCTTTGCATTGATTTAAGATCTTTAAACAAAAATATTCAAGTGGATTGTTTTCTGATTCCACGTATTCAAGATATGTTAGCTCAGTTAAAAGGAACAAAGGTATTTTCCACTATAGACTTAAGAGCAGCGTATCATCAAGTCGAATTACACAATGACTCCAAAGATATGACTGCCTTTAATACACCATTTGGTGCTTTTAGATTTCTCAGGTTGCCTTTTGGACTGCCTTCGGCAGCCTCTGTTTTCCAAAAACTCATGTTCCAGATTTTTGGAGACATTAAAGATGTCTTAACTTACCAGGATGACATTTTAATTTCTACTAATACTGTACAAGAGCATTTAAAAAGATTAGATCAAGTTTAAGCTTCTTAGGAAAACATGGTATGACAGTCAAAGAACAAATTTGTATTGAACAAAGTGGAGTACTTCGATCATGTGATTTCTAAGACAGGAATTAGTCCACAACAAGATTTACTGAAAGGTATCCGAGAGTGTGCTCAACCTTGTGACAAAGATCAAATAAGATCATTCTTAGGGTTGAGTGAATACTATTCTCGCTTTGTCCAGAATTTTGCCTTTATTAGTGAACCTTTAAGGAAACTAACCAGAAGCAATGTCAAATTCATTTGGGGCAATGATGAACAATATTCGTTTGAAAATTTGAAGAACCTAATAATTTATGCTCCTGCACTTAAACCTTTTGATGAGAATATTATGTCCCACATTACAGTTGACTAAAGCAATCTGGGACTTGGAGCGGTCCTAAGCCAAATTGTTGATGGTATTGAAAACAATGTCGCGTTTGCATCCTACAGACTCTCTCCATCTGAGACAAACTACAGTACTATTGAAAAAGAGGTGCTTGCCTGTGTATGGGGTGTGAAACACTTTGCTACTTATAAGCCATTGGTATTCATGTGGAATGATAAGTATTTAAGAAATGCCAGTCCCAGGTTAGTACGCTTATTTTCAAAGTTGTATGACTTTAATTTTTCCATGAGACACATTCCAGGTGGAAAGAATTTTAAAGCTGATTTTTTTATCTAGGTGTCCCTCCGGTAAATATGAAGGGGGAGATGTAGGTATTTCCAGATGTGTAAATACCGAATCTTTAAGATTCGGTATTTACCGAATCTGGAAATACCGAATCGGTATTTCTTATTGATTCCTATGGGCTGTGAAGCCCATAGGAATCAATGGGCAATACCGATTCTGTAATTACAGAATCGGTAAATACCGATTTGCACAAGGGTGTAGGGGGTGTCACTTTGACACCCTCTGGCACCCCCAAAACAGGCTCGGGTGCCATCAGGCAGGCATACATGCCCTAAGGGCAGGTCTGCCTGTCACATGGCATAGGTGTGCATGCACACATGTGTATGCACACCGGAATCGGTATTTTACCATCAAATTGGATTTGATAGTAAAATACCGATTCTGTAAGGCCTCTGGGACTCTGAAGAGTCCCACCTACATCTCGGTGCCTCAGAATCGGTATATTTAACTGATTTTTTATTTTACCGAATCGGTAAAATTACCGAATCAGTAATTTTACCGATTCGTTAAAATAATGCCCCCTACATACCTGTCACCCATATACCGGTCGGTAACGGCCGAAAATACCGATTTTCGGCCGTTACCGACCGACCTACATCTGGCCCCTTATTACCTATTGTAAAGTCAAATATGATCTAAGACTGGAAGGTGATTTCATTATGAGAGGTTCACATCTTGTTCCTTCGGCCATTATTAGGAATAAACTTATTAATTTAGCACAGAAAGGTCATGGTGGCATTACAAGTACAAAGAAGAGATAGCGATTTCATTACTGGTGGCCAGGTGTGGACATATTGGTAGACACTTTATTAAATAATTGCGTTGAGTGTACTCATTCTGAAAAATCTCTTCATATCTCCAATTCTCCTTTATGCCCACTTGATTTTCCTCATAATCCTTGGGAAAAATTTGGAATGGATTTCATTGGTCCCATAGGTGGATTGAACCAGGGTTTTAGGTTCATTGTATCTGTTGTTGATTACTATTCCAAATGGGTGTCATTTGAATTCATGAGAGATCCTAATACTGAAAATGTCATCAAATTTTTAAAACAACTTTTAGATCAGAAGGCATACCTGCTTTTCTCGTATCAGATAATGGTGTACAATTTGGAACATGTAACATGACGAACTTCTTGCATGATGTTGGTATGAGACATCTCACCATGGCACTATATAGCCCACAAGGAAATCGTTTGGTGGAGAGAGTGAACAAAGTCTTGAAGGATTCTATTCAACTTGCGTGTTCCTCAGGTTTGCAGGTGCAGGAGGTAGTGAGTGACAGGATTTGGTCTTACAACAACACACCTCATTCAACCACAGGCATTACCCCTTTTGCTATGTTGAGGGGAAGACAATCTTTCAATGAACTTTCACCACAATGGGCCATTAGTAATATTGGATCTAATAGTGATTTTTCTAATTTGGATCAAATCAAAAGAAAGGTGGTACAATCTCAAACTAAATCTAACATCAGATATGATGAAAATAAACACGTAAAAGATGAAGTTTTCAATGTTGGTGATCGTGTTTGAATTAGAAGACCTTTCAAGAAAAAAGATTCTAAATTTTATCCTGAGACTACCATAGTCAATGTTAGTAAACATGCTGTTATGGTTTCAGGAGGTAGATGGTGGAGTAAAAGAAGTGTTGCTAAGGCAAGGAAACATGAAATTGTCTCTTCCAATAATTCTCCTTAAGGGAAGCTGCCTGATTCCATGTTTAATGACAATACCCCTGATGCTCTTGTTCAGGTTAACAGATTTGACAACTCCCCATGTGATAGTGATTGATGTGCTGTTTGAACACCTGCAATAACCGTCCATAGTATTCATGAACTGTCACCATCTTCTTTTGTGTAGTTCTTTTAATTTTTAACCAATCAGTATCCATGGAAGGTATTTTTCCTTTCATAAAAGTCCTAACTGCTTCAACTGTGATAGTGCACCAGTTCCTCTCTCTCTCTCTCTCTCTCTCTCTCTCTCTGTGGTTCTGATTTTTGGCCATTGCACTGATACTGTACATTCTACCCATAAATCAGCTGGTACCACAATGTCAAAAACGTATTTAAGTCTCTCCACAACACCATAGAAATCTTTATTCCCGTTTCCACTTGTGCACACCACTGCACTGGTTTGTCTCTCACTTTTGGGAAATTGATTGTGGATGCTGTCAAAGTACCTCTATTCCATGGAGCATGAACGTAGGTATCTCCAACTATTTCCCTCAATGGATATGCAGTTGCCTCCTCCATCTCATCCTGTTTTCCCTCTGCCTCTCTTTTTCTTTACTTGTTTATTTCCCCATCTGAGTTCTAACTTTTCCCCATCCTTCCACCTGTGTGTGAATTTGATTAGTTCAGTAATGTGCAGATGCATTTCTGTAATCTTCATGTTTTCTATTGCCTGATAATCCAACTCGACTCTATAGCTACAATGCAGGTTTACATTATTGAAAAGATCTACATCATAATTCTTTGCTATCCCTGCCAACGTGTCATGAATCATAGCCGCTCTCCAAGTAATCTCCTTATACAGGTAACCTAACTCATGTCTCTAGTGCTGGGGTAGATGATCAAACTCCAGGCAACCCTGGATCAGTTCTTCTAAATCTACTTTTAATCTAGGAATATCCAATGATTTTTCTTTTCTTGTTTCTAATTCTTTTGGAGGCTCTGTGACTTCTGCCCTTCTCTCCCTTGTAAGTTCTTCAAAACATGCTGTTAAACCTCCATCTGCATTGCCAGTTAAATCATTAGAAGCTAAGAGAGTTGTGAAAACTAGGGTTCCTCCTCCATCTACTAGAGCCTGTGTGTGCCTGTATGTGTTGTGGGGGTCTCCACAGAACTTTGTTTGGAGTTGTTGGTGCATTTCAAACAACTAGTGTAGTTAAGTCTACTTATCTTTTTCAATTTGGAGTGGTACAGTAGGAACCACTCGAGAAGCAACGGGATCAGTATCAATGGGAACCACGGCTATTGGTTATCTCACAACTGATGGAGCAATTTGTAAAACCTGGAAAGGTCGTTCAATATGAAGTGGATCTACCCGTGGTCGGAATGGCACTAGAACTTATTTCTTGTGGCTCAGTATATTTTAAAGGTGGCAGTAGTTAGGAAGGCAACATTGGTTCTAATATCTTGGCTCCTGAATCAGTATCTCACTCATCTCCTTCTTGTTTAGCGGCATACTTAATCTTTCTCATACTTTCTCATGTAAGAACCGGATATAATCTGGTTTCATCAATAATTGCCTTTCTCTAACTACGTTATTTTTATCCCATTGAGCATTTGCATAATTTTTCATCACTCTCCCTGTCCTTCTATGATACTTTTCTTTTTCACTCACAACCTTTACCCAAGTACTAAAAGCTTCATATTGCATGGGTTGAGGTGGTGGCTTCATCTCAAACAAGTTTTCCTTCAAATGATCTAGGATTCTGGTGTTAAACGCCCCATACCTTGGAAAACTTAAAGCACCCTCATTTTCCATAATTCTTTCCCATGTTCAGTCAATGACGAGAAGTTGATGATGTTTTCAACACCTTGATTTATCTTAAAGAATTAGGGGCTGATTCCGATGTCGGATGGACTCAGGTCCGTCCGACATCGGTCAGGAGCCCTAACCGACCGACCTGCCGCCGTCGGTTATGGCCTTGCAAGTACAATGTGACCGAACGCTGTTTGGTCGCATTCGTATGCTTCACAATGGAGGCATGCATTCCGAGCGGAATGCATGCCTGCATTGTGTAAAGCAGGGGTGCAGTTCATCCCTGCACCCTGTGGCCGGCACCCCAAGGTGCCTGCCACTGGGTGCAGGGATTAACAGAGGGGCACCATAGGTGCCCCCAGGCCGACTGCCTTTTCATGCCGGAAACACCAGCACGAAAAGGCATTGAAAAACTGCCATTGTACTCCCTCGGTCATAAAGAGGCAACCGGAGGAGTACTGAAGGATTTCTGGATGGCAGACGGGCTCTCTGAGCCCGTCGTAAGCCATCCAGAAATCCGAGTCGGATTCCATTCCGACCGAGCCCATTAGAATGGTTCGGTCGGAAAGGAATCTGGCCAGCACATTCCGATGTGGTCGGAACCTTCCGACCGGAATCGGAATCGGCCCCTAAGTATTGTTTTGTTATTGTTATCCAGAAATCATTTTGGGCGTTAGCTCCTCTCGTCCAATGGAAACCGCTCATCTGATGGTGTTGTCAACTTTCGATGCTTTTTCTCCTGATTCCCACAATAAACATTCATGCCAATAAAGTGTAAAACATTGTTTCAGGAGCGTGTTACATGGAGGAAAGTTTGCATGAGAACCTTCTTACCTAAGCAAAAAGATGTGCTCTATGTCTATTGTGCATGCCAAAGCAAGTCTGATGTGTGTGGACAAACTAGCAAAATTATTCTGTGAGGCATTCATAAAATATGTAAACCATTATTTATTCAAGCAATCACAGCAGCTCATTGTATTAAAGCAGATGATCTAATATAGTGTGATTAAGCTAAAGAAACATAGGGTTGAAGTCAGTACATTCTCAAGCAAGTTCCTGGTGCAAGGCAGGAATGGCTTTCAGGCCTAACTAAATAGGCACATTTAAGAATGATAGCCTAGTATAAAAAATATATTTTATATTATTTTGCATACAATTAAGTACAACACATTTTCCCTACATGGGCCTGATTCACAAAAGTAATCTGAGACAAAGTCCTAACTTTACGACTTTTGGTATTCACAAAAGGCATTTAGTAGTGGTGAACTGAGACAAAATCCGAACTTTACGACTTTTGGTATTCACAAAAGGCATTTAGTAGTAGTATAGTTAGGAATACTTCTGATAAATGCCTTTTATGAATACCAAAAGTCATAAAGTTACGATTTTGTCTCAGTTTAGTAGTAGTAAAGTTAGGAATCCTAACTTTACTGCTACTAAATGTCTCCTGTGAATACCAAAAGTAGTAAGTTTAGGATTTTGTCTCAGATTAGTTCTGTGAATCAGCCCCCATTGATTAATCTATTAATAATTTGCGATAATAATATATTTAAGTATGATTCTTTCACGTTATTATGCAGGCACATTTTTCATATGTGTTATTTTCCATGTGAAAACATTTCTGCAGCAATTTAAACACATTTTAAGGTGCAGTTCTAACATAGTCTGTAAGTCGAATTTCCATTTTTTGGAAATAATTTTCTCCACCATGTACCATTTCCCAGATCTGAGCAGTTATTTCCAGATCTGAGCAGTTATCGGAATTTAACCAAACAGCAAAAGTTGAGATAAAACTCCTCTGGGGTGATTCAGAAGGCCAATAGGAAGTCAGACACATGTCACAAGCAATACATTAAATTGAAAATCAGATCTGTTCGCTATTAATATACAACTTTTTGATTAGCTCCTATCTGGCCCACATCTATTCAAGAAATTCATAGCTACTACTTGAGGAAAGCCTGATTGCAGTACAAACCTAAATATAAGTAAGATACAATAGATCATGTTCACATTCCTCAGATACCGCAAGTCAATCTAATCATTTATGATCTGCAAGTTCCTTTGAGTGCGGTAACCTATAGTCATGCTATATCTATCTTACCATTATCCCCACCATTCTATATGGCAATTCTGTGTGAGGATTGCAAAAAAAGTTTTTACAGAAGTGCGGAACCACCCAATATGAATAATATGTCAGATGCAATTTTGCCTAATAAGTCTCCAGTGGTGTAGAAACCTGCAACACATGATTGTCTACTTCTGCCCACAAAGGAGAGGAAATTGTAAAGCCATCCTATTGTGAATGAGACCACAAGTGTTCCTTTCAGTAAATTTTTTCGAGTGGAGTAAAGGATGTGCTATGTTGGTATTATACATTTCTGCGTCCTTTGTGCCTAGGACGGTTCCATTACCTCTGTCACTTATTTTCTAAAACGTAAATATTTTAGTAACTTTAACTGGCTTTCAAAGGAAAGCTTGTGTATGTAGGCAGAGGCTAACATAGATTGTAACTTCAGACTGATTTAGAGCTGAGTACAAATGTAATCATTCTATTTTTTTTAAGTGATTAATCCTCACTTGAAGAGGATGTCCTACTTTCAAAACAAATCAGAGATGTACACAACTCTGAAGCAGCCATATGTGTTGTGTCCTTTCCGATGAATCTTGTACATTTTTGGCGCCTCTTCTGCTACTTGTCCCAAATTGCAGTTGCAAATTGTCTACCTCCTGCGATACTGGATAGGAGACATATGGTGTTCCCTATCTACAACTGTGAAAGTAGAGCAGTGGAAGAATGATAGTGCATGGAAGTATTGTTGAGATGCTTCCTTTCTCACAGTAACCATTTTCTCCAAAACAGTTGAGGGTTTCCAATTTCATGTCACAGAGAACTTGAACGTTATTTTGGTACAGAAGCTGCAGAAATGTATTTAGCTGAGCCTGGGTAGATACAAATGTTAAATACAGCAGAACACAGGAGAATGCTTTGTAAAAAAACGTTATAATACATTTAACTAGGGCTGGGAATTATAGACTGCGCAGTAAAGTTAAATGGACTATGATCAGCAATATAAAGCAGGAGAGTTTTGTAAAGTTCATTTTCATGTGGGCAAAGGAGCAAGACAAATAGCATTTGTAGAATGCTAGCTCTTTATATAGATTCTAAAGACAGGGGTCCCTAGACAGTCTGAATACTGTTGATAATACACAGCTGGGACACAGCTGGCGTCCTACTGACACAATTAGACAAACAACAATTAGGGAAGGGTTCAGGCAAGGGGGACGTGTCTGCATGGAATTAAATACAGCAGACTTAAGTAACATGGAGACACCATTGCACATTAGATTACAATATATTAAATGCATATGGTATACAGATTGTCGATGGCGTTTCGATCTCTTAGGAAAATAAGGGGATCATCTTCAGGATATTTAAGTAGTCATGCCTGTGTACATTTAGCAATTGTTGCTACAATTTGCGCAAACCATGGAAATAATAGGTTAGGGGGAGAGAAAGGAAAAACATAAAATTACTATGGGCATTGGGCGGACCATACAAATTATGATACTGTCTGTGTAGTGAATACTTGTTAAAACGTGGGTTTTTAACGAGTGGATAAATGGCCGTGTAGAAGAATGAAGGGGACAGGGGAGAGCCAAGAAGCAAATGATTTGCTGTGGCGAGCGGTGGTTAGCATAGTGTTAGGCGGTGCTTGGAACCGCTAAGGAACATGGTGCTAGTGACGTCACTGTTAATGGCAGCACGGAAAGCGCTATCATGATGGCTTACCGGTATGCGTGCAACGGTCGGCAGTGTGTGGTTGCTATGCAAGACTCAATTCAGTTTATACATAATGCCTCGAAAACAGTGGGAATTACCTAAAAATAACAAGTGATTATAGGTGAGAGTGCCGCTACAAGTACGTGTCGAGATCATCTAATGTGCTGGGGAACCCGTTTACCAAGGGTAACGATAGTAGCGGTGGGCGGCGGGATTGCTGGATAGCCTGGATACCCTCATTGACTATGGAGAACATTACAGTCAGTAAGATAACCTTGGTATGAGCTGCGGGTTAGCGGAAACCATTTACGGGAAACCGATGGGTACACGCTTATCGGGTCAGTTGGGTGGCGGTGCGTCAAGGAGGCAGCAGCTGTCTTCAATGTGGAATTCCTGAAGAATGGGGCTTCGGGTTAGCTCTACAGTAGGGTTGGGGTGGGTGTGTAAATGAGATGCAGCGGCTGGAAAACTTACCAAGGGGTTTCTTGATTTTAATCCGTGTAACGAGGTCCCGGCGGCTGGCAACCTGAGTCGATGCTCGTGGTTGACTGGGAAAGCTCCGGCAGAGCGTGTAGTATTCAGTTGGGAGAGGTCATGTGATCTATGCCATATGACAATTGTAGACGCCACCCAGAGTGTTGAATTTACTGCTAGAGTGCAGCGTCCATCTTAGGAGGGTGTGGGATGAGTGAGCTAAACGTACAAGTGATTTGAAGTTCATTCATAGAAACAATTAAAAGCATGGAGAACAGTTAAATCATGAATAACCTTATATTTACATTGCAGACTGAACAGTTAAAGCATGAATAACCTTATATTTACTTTACAGAGTGAACAGTTAAAGCATGAAGAACCTTATATTTACATTGCAGAGTAGGGACATTGGACAGTCCAGTGCCATTCCAAAGGTGGAAACATGTATCAATTACAGTAAGGAGGTCCAATACTCGAGGCGATTCAGGCCATTATGGATACTGTTAGTTTTCAGTATCCATTCCAATTCCTCCTTATTGAGCAGCTGATGGATATCCGCACCCCTTTGCGGGAAGTTTAATCATACTAATGATTGTCTATTTTAAGTCTGTTTCAGTGTGCTCAGTTGCGATTAAATAATCCACCAGTGGTGCATTTGGGGTCTTGCAGCGTATCCTGCTGCGGTGCTGACAGATCCTGATACGGGCTTTCTGTGTAGTCTGGCCAACGTATATTTTGTTACAGGGGCAATATATTGCGTATATGACATTGCAGGAGTTACAATTGGAGAAGTTATTTTTTTCAAACTTTATTTGTTCAAATACAAAATCTTTACCCTCTATAGTGGTTTCACATGCAACACATTCTCCACATTGGGGGGCGTGGCTTGGACGCCGACCGTGATGGCGGCGTGAGCGATCGGCTCCGCTCCAAGTCCCGCAATTACTCCTGAAATCATCAGGATTATCACCCCCTGAGTGGTAATTATTGCTGCTCTGAGCGAGGCGAGACCGAGGGAGCCTGATCCCGACCCTGTGGGCGCCCGGACGCTACATCCCTGGCAGGTCCCGTGCCCCGACGGAGCTGCGCTCCAGCAAAGAAAGATGGCGGCACCGGGATTCTGAAGAGGCCCGGACCGGGTGTACGGAGGCTCCCGACGGAGGCGGGCTGGAGAACGGAGCGCGGAGCGGGAGATAGAGCGGGGGTGCGCCGGCAGACTGCTCCGACACTGGTTAGGGCGGCTGAATAATTACTGCCGTCCGGGAGCTGAGGGGGCGCGGAGCCCATCCCCCTACCTCCCTGCACCACTGAATGGGTGGCGTGCGGCATCCCTGGAGCCCAGAGGGCTTGCCGAAGGTGGTAGCGGCCGCAGCGGAGACCCGCACCCGGGGCCCCACAACAGCCCCTGTGATCGGGTGAGCGGAGGGGGCAGACCAACGGCCCGACAGAGAGCACGGTGCGATTTTGTGGGGGGGGTGGTCTCCCGCTCCCCTTGGGACGCTGCTGGTTATTGGCGAGGCGGAAGGACAGCAGGGGCCCGCTGTGAAACACTAATGCTGACCAGGGAGTACTGAACTCGGGAGATATCCCTTGCTGCATTGCGGTGCTGCCCGCTGTGGGGCTACGCCGGGCGCACCTGCGGGTTGTGTGAGGAAGGAGGTCCAGCCTGGGGCGAATCATCACCTGTGAATTGGGCACCTCCACTACTGGCCCGCGTTTCCCCTGCGCGTCTCCTTGGTAGTTGGAGCACTTCTGATGTGGCCTTGAACTGTGGGCAGCGCCCTGCCGAGTGTTTTAGTGGTGCGTTGGCTTGGTAGACCCCCGAGGAACTTTGGCCTCAGGAGCTGGGCGGCACTGGTGACTGGCTGGCCGCACACCGAGGGTGAGCGATCGATTTGGTGGCGATTTCGGAGCAGTGCTGTGGGAACCAAGATGGCCGCCACTGGTGGAACGCCCGAAGTGCTAGCACGGCCCCAAGATGGCGGGGCGCCTGCTCCATCTGACGCAACAACTCAGGAACAGCGGCTGCATAAACGGCTGGACAGTATATTGGACGCGATCACTGCAACGAAAGACTCCCTACATCAGGACATTGCGCAGGTTGCCACGGGGCTGGGACTCCTTAAGGCAGACCATGCGAAGCTCGCTGACAAGGTAAAGGACAATGAACAATTGCTGCAGGAATTGAAACCGGCGTTGGTCACTGCTGAACACAAACTGGTTGATGTCCTACGCCGCTTGGAGACCCTGGAAAGACGCGCGGAAGACGCCGAAAGTCGCAATAGGAGAAACAATGTGAGGGTTGTAGGCCTTCCGGAGAAAATTGAGGGGGAGGATGCGGTGGCCTATATGGAGAACTGGTTTACCACGGTGGTGGCGCCGGAGGGCCTCTCTCCCTTCTTCTCCCTTGAGCGTGCGCACAGGGTCCCGGCTCGACCGCCTCAGCTAGGTAGACCTCCCAGACCGATGGTGATAAAGTTGCTACACTATAAGGATCGGGACCTCCTGATACAAAGGGCACGCTCGCAGGGCCCATTTCAGGTGGAAAACAGCAAGGTCACGATCTTCCCGGACTACACTCAGGAAGTCCAGAGGAGTCGGGCGTCCTTCCTGCCGGTGAAGAAGGAATTGAGGGACGAAGGGATCCAGTATTCGTTGCTTTTCCCGGCCAAGCTGAGAGTGATCCTGGACGGCACGACTCACTTCTTTCTAACTCCGGATGAGGCCTGGACGTGGCTTGAGCACTACCGTGCTGGGACTGACCGCGCTGGCAAAAATGATAGGACCGCGCAGCAACCCCTCCGGATCAGGAAGTCTCAGCGCATACGAAAACGGAATAGACTTAAGATGGCGATGCAGAAAGCCCAAATGGAAGCAGACAGGAAGGGAGCGCTGGCGGCGACCGCGATCATCACGGGTTCGCAACAGGAGAGAACATCGGAGGGTACTGGTTCCGACGACGAAGGAGCGAAAATGGGAGGCGATGAATCGGAAGTGGAGAGCACGAGGGGTCCGGAGGTTACTCCACAGACATCGGATGGACTATTTAACGAGTGAGGTACAGGGGCGTAGCCCGACTGTGACTCTTGTGTGGACATGGCCTCTCTGGTCGCTAAGTGAACACTCAGGAGTGGGACTG
Organism: Lissotriton helveticus; assembly: GCF_964261635.1. Classification (NCBI taxonomy): domain Eukaryota; kingdom Metazoa; phylum Chordata; class Amphibia; order Caudata; family Salamandridae; genus Lissotriton; species Lissotriton helveticus. The sequence goes on from NC_136059.1 coordinate 391,560,095, forward strand.
AGGCCGCACTATGGGACCTGGGGTGTGGGGTGGGGGCTCCGCTGTTTCTGGGTTGGGCGCTGAACCACCCTCTAGAGGCCCTTAAGGCCTTCTGTGGTAGAGTCCACAGAGTAGTGTGATGTGTGTCATGTTGCGAGTTTGGAACGGGGCTGAAGCTGGGTTATTAAGTCCTGTCCTGGGGAGAGGGGTTTGGGGGATTTTGTTGGGTGTTGGGGTTAGGGGATCCGACTGCTGCTGTGTGACGGGTGTTGGGTTGGTGCTGATTCTGTACAGACGTGACTACTATGGGGACGTTACCTGATTTAAAATGCATTTCATGGAATGTCCGTGGTCTCAGGACGATGGTGAGACGCCACAAGGTGCATGCCCACTTAGTGCGGCGTGGAATACAGATTGCGATGCTGCAGGAAACCCACTTGACTGAAACAGAATGCGCTGCACTACAGAGGAGGTGGCGGGGGCAAGTGGTTGGGACCACGTATTCAGCGTTTGCCAGAGGTGTGTTGATTTGGATTAGAGCTGGGGTGCCGTTCCAGGTCATGTCTAAGCGGGTGGACCCAGAGGGCAGATATGTGGCAGTGGAGGGGAGGCTATATGGTAGAGAAGTGACACTGTGTAGTGTGTACGCCCCGAATACGGAACAGGCCTTATTTTTTGATAGATTGTCGAGCTCACTGGCGCATTACCTGGCGGGCCCCATCATTTTGGGTGGGGACTTTAATTCAATCACTGATGTGGACCTGGATAGATCCCATCCACCATTGACCGACTCGACGGTGCGCAGGTTAGCTACTCAGAGGAAGGAGTGGCAGGACAGTTGGGGGTTGTTAGATGTGTGGAGAGAACAACACCCTGCCATGAGAGACTATTCCTTTTTCTCTGCATTACATGCGTTACATGTGAGGATAGACTCGATACTCTGTAGTGATCGCCTGGCCGCCATGGTTAGACACACGGAATACTTGACTAGAACAATTTCAGATCATAATCCCTTACTGATGTCAGTGCAGTGGCAACAGGTGAGATCGGCGATTCCAACGTGGAGGCTACAGCCCCACACGCTGGAGGATCCGGTGTTCAGCGACGCTGTCCACCAGGGCATAGAACACTATTTCATGGAGAATGAGGGCACGGCGGCGACAAGGCTGGTGGAATGGGATGCGATGAAAGTGGTGGTGAGAGGAGTGTGCATGGGCAGGTTTGCTAATGTACGGAATTCGCTTTTGACTGACCTGGTGAAGGCTGAGAGTGTGCTACGGGGCTTAGAGCAGCGTAGACCGGAATGACCGGAATTGCAGGCGCAATTGCTTGAGGCCAAGGAATTGGTTGCGAAGGAAACTGAGCGGCTGCGGTGCTACAATTATAAGCTATATATTGTCAAGGTGCATGCGGAGAGGGACAAAGTGGGTACGCTCCTTGCCAGGCTTGCTGATCCAGAACCTCGGGTGTGCCCGGTAATGAGCATAAGAACGGAAACGGGGGATGTGGCTTATTCGCAGTCAGTGGTCCTATCGCGCTTCACGTCATATTACACTGATCTTTACGAGTGCCAACTAACAGTGGACACGTCTGAGATACATGCGTATCTGGACTCTATTGCTTTGCCGGTGCTGGAGGCTGAGGATGCAGAGGGTATAGGGGGACCCATAACGCTGGCGGAGATTAAACTGGCTATTAAACAGATGGCCAGAAACAAAACACCAGGCGTCGATGGGTTGCCCATAGAATTCTATGTGAAATTTGTTGACATATTGGCACCTAGGCTATTAGCAGTGTACTCGGAGGCGGGACAGCAGGGTCGTCTGCCCGAAACGATGAGGGAGGCTCTGGTGGTTCCGTTACTGAAGCCTGGTAGGGAGGCGCTGGATGTAACGTCCTATCGACCCCTATCCATGCTGACGGTGGACTATAAGATCCTAAGTCGTGTCTTGGCCGCCAGACTCCTGCCGCTCATGACCAGATTGGTGCATGTCGACCAGGCAGGGTTTATCCCTACCAGGAACACATCTATGAATGTGCGCCGCCTACTACAGATATTGGATGATGCTAGGGGCTCACCACATGATCCGGTGGTGTTGTCTGTTGACATTGAAAAGGCTTTCGATAGCCTTGAGTGGCTGTACCTAGATGAGGTGCTGGCGAAATTTGGCCTAGGTGAGGGATTCCGGCGATGGACGAGGGTACTGTACTCATCAGCCACGGCAAGGGTGCGCCTGGGGTCCTCGATTTCTTCGGCCTACCCGGTGCGTAGGGGGACGAGGCAGGGATGCTCGCTCTCTCCTTTGCTGTTTGCATTGTCAATTGAACCTTTAGATGCACTGGCACGAACGGGCGAACAGTTTCAGGGGGTGACGCAAAGGGCGAAGTCGCACTATATATCGCTGTACGCGGACGATCTACTACTGTACTTGGCCGACCCCGGACAAGCGCTAGGAGGAGCTGTAGCCATGCTGTCCAGGTTTGGTGAAGTGTCGGGCCTTAAAGTAAACTGGTCCAAGACCTGTGTATTCCCACTACGGGAGGGCACGCGCAGCCCCCCCTTGAGCTGGAGGTGATCTGGGAACCTTCCTGCTTCACGTATCTGGGTGTCCGTATTTATCACGAGGCCTCGCAACTATTAGAAGGAAACGTGGGGCGATGCGTGCGCGCGTTGAGGGGTTGTGTAAACTTCTGGGCCTCTCTCCCCTTGTCTGTGCTAGGCAGTGTGGCGCTTTTGAAAATGGTAGCACTTCCGAGGCTACTTTACTACTTTCGGACATTACCGGTGTGGATACCGCGGCGCGTGTTTACGGACCTGCAGATGTTGGTGACCGGATTCCTGTGGGGACAGAAACGGCGTAGAGTGGCGTTGACGACCCTGACTAGGCCCAAGTTGGAGGGGGGTTGGCGGTCCCTGATTTTGAACTGTATTATCTGGCAGCTCAACTACAGGTACTGACGCAACATGTGGCCAGGGAATTTAGTATTCCGGACATTAATAGGGGGCAGGGTATCCAACGGCATGTTTTGTCGTACGTTGTCATGCAACAGAAACTGGAGGTGAGGGACCTAACGCTGGAAGAAAGGACGCTCAGGCTCTGCTGGAACAGGAGCCTGAAGAGAGCGGCCAACTCCCGAGCGTACGCCCCTGAGATCCCGCTAGGGATGCTGACCTCGGTACCACATGGGGGCGATTGGTCCCCGCTATCGAACTGGGAGGAACTGGGGCTGCAGGTGGTTGGCGACTTGTACGTTGAGGGGACGCTGGCCCCGTTCCGAGAGGTGCAGGACCGATTTGGTCTGCCAGATGGGGATTTCCTGCTGCATGCAGCAGTGCTCGCGGCGATGCAAAAACACTGGAAAGGGGGGCTGGTGGAACCGGAGACGACTCTGGCGTGTCAGTACGTGGTCATGGCTGCGGGCACTGCCAAGGCGGTTACCTGCCTCCATAATAGACTACAGCGCGAGGGACTGGCACAGCTGGGGGCACTGAAAGCAAGATGGGAGACTAGTGTAGGTAGGCCCATCCCGGATGTAGTCTGGGGCCATGTCTTGGAGCGAACCTGGAAGGGAACGAGGAATGCCCGATTCCAACAGATACATTTTTTCATTATTCATAGGGCTTACCTGACCCCGGAGAGGATAGCGAGATATTTTCGGGTACGGGACGCCGCATGCCCGAGGTGTTTGGCGCATGAGGCGGACTTGGATCATTTGCTGTGGGGGTGCCCGCGACTAGGGTCATACTGGCATGATGTGGGAGACCTCCTGAATACAGTTACTGACAGGGAAGTGGATTTCGACATGGCTGCATGCTTGCTACTATGGTTCCCTCACACAAAGCGGACAAAAATCACTAGCAAATTTATCGATCTGGGCCTTATGTTGGCTCAGAGGGAGATTACCTGGCACTGGAAATCTAAGGAAGGGCCATCGGTGGGAAGGTGGAGGAATGAGCTGTTGAAATGGGCGGGTTGTGAGAGTGTCATCAGAATGCGGCAGGCTACCAGGAGTGCCAATGATAAATGCATGGATATGGCGAGAGCGTGGGAACTGATAGTACAGGCGCTGCGCGACTACATGATAGGAGATGAGGCTGATGATGGCGAGTGATAACTGGCATGGACTCCATGGAGCATTACCATACAGTAGATTTCACTGAGCGATGTCGTGATCTGGTTTTACTGTAATTTATACACACTCGCACTAGCAGCAGTTGGGTGAGGGGGGGGGCAAGGGACAATCACCTCGGGGTAGTCAGGCTCACCATGCGGGCCATGGGGTATTCAGATACTGGGATCTAGTGGCAGATTGCAGCTTAAGGGACCTAGACAACTATCCCTAGAGGACAGGGAGGCGCACGTGCTGTATCTTATAGATGGTCACCATTCACATATATGATAGGTTACCGTCACATTAGGCCCAACGCCGGGACTAGCCCCAGGACTATCTCGTTGTGTATGGGTTGTTGGGGAGTTGTTGTTAGGGGGGTTAAAAGCGGAAACTGTGTATCGTAGATGACTGTCTATCACTGCTGGGCGGGCACATTGGAGGTTTTCTTATATGTGAGACATTCCATGCCGCCTGACCTCCGGGTTGTGGGCTGAATGGCTGTGTATGTTGTCCGAATCGGACTGAATATTCAATGATGCTCTGAGTGAACTGCCTGTCCAGATTTGAGATTTCTTCACTGACTCCGCAATAAAAACACATTCTCCACATTTTGCATGGCCAGTGAGGCGCAGCAGCCCCCAGAGATCCTTCAAGGTACCTTTGGCTTCTGTAGTGGGTAGTGCTGCATGAACCAGATGGTCTTTAATATTTTTTGCCTTCCTGAAGGCAAACAGGGGGCGATCCAGGCTTAGTATTCCTGCATTGATTACTTTCCAATGTTTCCTGACACTTTTTCTTATAGCATGTAAAGCAGGTGAAAAAGTAGTGACACAGACCAGCTGATTCTGTGTCTTTTTAGTCTTAGGTTCCAAAAGCACATCTCTGGGACAATACCAAGCCCATTTGAGAGAACTTCGGACAAGCCTGCGGGGGTAACCTCGAGTACAAGGCTTGTCACTTAAGAGTCTGTGCTTCCCCGAAAAGAAGACTACCTTCCTTTAGGTAACAATTTCTCCTAATATGAAGGAACTAGGAGTAGGGGAGGGAACAATTTCTTCTAATATGATGGAACTAGGAGTAGGGGAGGGAATCAGGGAGGGCACGAGCGTGGTGGCTGTCATCGCTAAGTAGCGTGTTGCATTCTGTGGGTTTTCTAAGTAGGCTAGTTATCAGTTGTACCTCTTGGTGTTGGATTTTTAAGTCAAGAAATGAAATGAAATGGTCTGTTTGTTTTTCGGAGAGAGTGAACGTTGTTTTTCGGAGAGAGTGAACGTCAGTACACTACAGTCAGTACACTACAGTTATTATTGAGCCAGTGGAGGAAAAGCACCATTGAATCATGTGAATCGTGCCAGATCATGAATATGTCATCGATCTACCGCTTCCACAGGGAAATGCTACTGTGGAAGGAGCTTGTAGGAGTGAAGATGCACCCTGTCTCGAGGTCATCCATGTACAGGATCGCTAGGTTAGGAGCAAATACTGCTCCCATAGATGTACCTCTGACTTGTCCATAGTATTGGTCGTTGAAAAGAAAAAAAATGTGTCAAACAGATCTCTAGGAGCTGTAGTATAAAAAGTGTTGGGACAGCATGTGTGCGCGGGCGCCTATTCGGCTCTTTATATAGTGCACAAAAATGAAGTACACTGTGTAGAGAGTCCAGAGATACCCAGATTGGTATACAGAGGCAAAAGTAAATAATAGTAGTGCTCTTTTTGTGGTAGTGTGTACGAGCGGTTAGACTTATCACAGGGTAGTGAAAAGCATTTGTTGTACTCAGATAGGCAATAAATGAGACACACACATAAGAATAGACTGGTTTCCGTCCCGGCCAGGGAACGGACACGGCCCTGCTGGCGGTAGTGGAGGAAGCAAGGAGCACTCTTGATGCTGGAGGATCAGTGGCAGTGATCCTCCTGGACCTGAGTGCTGCCTTTGACACCGTGAGTCATCAGGTGCTCCTCCAACGCCTGTCAGAGGTAGGTGTCTCAGGGACGGCCCTGAAATGGTTGGGATCCTTCCTCTCCAACCGTTTCTACCAAGTCTGGGAAGGGGCAGAGCAGTCTTCCCTATTCCATCTTCAATGTGGAGTCCCGCAGGGCTCATCGTTGAGCCCTACTTTGTTCAATGCATACATGACTCCACTTAAAAGAGTGGTAGCCCCCTCGGGGTTGAAGATCATCAGCTATGCTGATGATACTCAGCTGGTGGTGGGCCTCACTCAGCTGGCGGAACAACCCAATGCGTTACATGACTGCCTGGCCAATGTCTACCATTGGATGTCCAACTCGGCTCTAAAGCTCAATGGAGGAAAAACTGAGCTGATGCTCTTGGGCAACTCCAGTCCCTCCATTATTGCCAGCTGTTGGCCCCGGTCTCTTGGCGATCCACCATCCCCCAAGAAGGAGATCAAGTCCTTGGGAGTATGGTTGGAGGAAGATCTGTCCTTTAGGACTCACGCCAGGAAGACCGCGGGGGTTTGCTTCGGTCTACTGAAGTCAGCCCGAAAGGTGCTACCACTGCTTCCGGATCCAGCTAAGAAGCTTTTGATGCGTGGTTTAATCCTGTCGAGGCTCGACTATGGAAATGCCCTGTTTCTTGGCGCCCCCGAAGCGACCTTTAAAACCCTCCAACAGGTGCAAAACGCAGCCGCCAGAGTCTTGATGGAGATCCCTAGAAGGCAGTCTGCTGCCCCGGCCCTTAAAGCGCTTCACTGGCTCCCTGTTAAGGAGCGGGTGAAATTCAAGGCGCTGTGTACGGCCCATAAAATTCTACATGGCAAAGGCCCCCCCATCCTTTTTAATATGGCCCGTCCTTATAAACCTCCATGCCTTCTGCGCTCGGACCAGCAACATCTTTTGCAATCTGCGAGAGTTAAGAGAGCTCGGACTGGGGGCAGGCGTTTTTCGGTACAGGTGGCATCTCTGTGGAACTCTCTGCCCCTTAAGATTCGCTCAGAGCCCAAGATCCTACTATTCAGGAAACTCCTTAAAACCTATTTGTTTCCTCAGTAGTGAGTAATCGAGTCTCTCCTTCTTGGTCTGTCGCGCCGGGATGCCCCCGGGTAAGCTGAGCGCGTTACAAGTTTCATATAATAATAATAATAATAATAAATCCGAGACCAACTTATAAAAATAACACATATTTTAAATCCAAGACCAACTTATAAAAATAACACAGATTTTTTGTAATTTTCAGACCAAGAACTTCATTCTACAATAAGTTCTTTTTTAGGATATGAATTTCCAAAGTTCGAGCAATGTATTACTTTTTTGTGCAATTATGCCCCATTGAAATTATGGGAAGAAATAGAATAAATGCATATAAAATCGCACAGTTGGATTATAAGGTTAACCTTTGGGATTTAAGTAAGTAGCCAGGCCAGGCCCAATATGCCACCAGAGGATTCTCTCGAGCATCCCGGATTCGGCTGGGAACAGTGTGTTGAGCTTGTTGGTAGCTGTTGCGGTGAGAAGAAGCGGGCCTCCTAAAAACACACTGCACAGGGGGACTTAAAGGGAAAGAGGGGTTGGCCTAACGGCTAAGGCGCTCGACCTCGGACCTGGGGATCTGGGTTCGAGTCTCGGTAACGACGCCAAAAACCTCCTGTGATTCTGGGCAAATCACTTAATCTCCCCGTGCCTAAAAAAAAAATGAAAGTGTGTCCTCATGTAACGTAACTGGTGCAATGTAAAGCGCTCTGATACCTGATTCGGTTCGGGTCTAGTTCGCCCTATATAAAACTCAGCAAAAAAAAAAATCAAAAAAAAAATCTGAAGGGTCCCACTCAAGGAAACAGGTTGCAAGGGCCTCGGGACCATGGGAACCCAGCTGGTTTGTCTGTACCAAGGCCGGGTGGGCTTGGTGCAGAGCAGATAGGTCAGACTGGCGGCGCGTCAAAATGTTCTGGCATTCAGGGGCAGGCAGCTTGAAGAGTCAATTCCAGGGCAGCTTGGCCACTCATGATATGGCTCTCAGGGTTTTTAATGTCCCTCAATGGGTGCTTGCTTCCTGGACAGCTCGAGTCGGATTGGACTGTTCGTCTTGGCAAATGCTTTAGAGAGTCCTGTACCCCGGGTATTGGAGTGGCACTGCTCTGATAGATCCTTGTGTCTCCCAACTTGGAGAGGAGACATGTTTGATCCTTTGGAGCTGGTGCACTACTTTTTGTTTGGTCAGAGTTGCTGGTTAGCAGGAAGTCCGGAAACCGGGTTCTGTGGGTTCAGTGCCTGTGGCTGCAGGGGAGTGGTACCTACACTCCATGAGAGTTATTTGGCAATTTCTAGAAGGCTGGTGGGGCTACAGGGTTCTTGGGGCCCTCACAGTTTCAGGATGAGACAGCACACTGCATTTGTTGAGTCATTAAGGCAGCAGGCAGGGTATGGTGCCAATTATCTGCATCAGGGCTTCGTGTCCTCGGTCAGCAGCTCTTCTCTGTCCTTTTATTCTCTATGTGCATTGTATCTAATTTCAGGGTCCAGGGATTCCATATACATATTAAATTTAGGGGCGTTAAAGGGGGTGACGGGTAATATCCAATGGGCTACCTACCTTTAGTGTGTCTACACCCTCTAAGTGAACCTGCCCTGACCCTAATTGGCTAATTTTCCCTCAAACCAAGATGGAGCGAAATATAAAGTGGGACCCACTTTGGCTGCCCCACCTTAGAGATGGTTCTGGCTGAATGGGGACCCACCTCCTAATTTACCGAATTTTACTGCCTGTGGTTGCACCAAACGTGGAACAGGAAAGGGAGATTTGCATCCTCCACTAGCTGGAGCTGCCTGGGTTGCATTTCAAAGGTGGCTTCACCTTTGAAGCTTCCTGTCTTGGAAGGCCATCCTTTCCAGTGGAAGGCGATCCTGTCCTGTGGGAGGAGTGAAGCACCCCCACCCAGGGCAGTGTTTGTTCCTAGCCTCTGAGACAGGCCTTCATTCCATGAGGTCAGAAACATATATTGTGGTGACAGGCTGGCTACGACTAGTCAGAGAGCACACCGGTGCTTGGTAGGTTTTGAGGGGACCCTCTAAAGGGTCTCCCGTGTGCATTTTTTAATAAACAATGGCATTAGTGTAGATTTATTAAGACAAGATGCTTGGTACCAAACATCCTAGAGTACAGTCAATAAATCCATCATGGAGCTAGGAAACTCTTAATGACAGGTATGCAGGCTTGTACTCTCTATGGCTTCCGTGTGCACTGGCAACATCCATGAATGGCTCAGATATTGCAGGGTCACATCTGCTTATGGAGATATGTATATACATGGGTTATAGGGCTACAAGGCCTGCAGTAGGGGTGGCTTACCTAAACCTCATGCAGGGATGGAAGCCATGTCAACACTTTGGTTTTCTTTACACCAAAACGCACAGCCTGCAATGGCAGTTAACATGGTTTGGTGAGGGGTCACTAGGGTGGCACAATTTGTGCTGCAGCCCCATTGGACCCTCCTCAGTCCCAAAGTCCTAGTGACCAGGGGTACCATTTACTAGGGACTTATAGGGGTTGCTGAAGCTGTGCCAAATATGCTACAGTTTTAGGGAATGAACGCTGGTACTGGCAACCTGGTTGGCAGAGACCCTGTACACCTCAGTCAAAGCTGAATAAAAAAACAGGCATAAAGTGAGGGGTACTGCAACAAGAACCCAGTTTCTCACAGAATTCTAAAGCAAGTACAGAACTGGATGTTTTACAAGCCAGTAATTTTGTGGACCAGCAAAGCTTTTATGATTACAACTACAGTTTAAAGCTTGAAGGGCATATTTTAAATAAATAGTGAAATAAACTGATATTGTGGTTCATACATACCAAAGAAAGCCTGCACCCAAAGTTTAATTTGTTCCTACTGACCTTAAAGACTGAAAAAGGAACTTGAACTTTTATGTATATTGACTGATTGTTTACTTCTACTACTTAGAGTGGTAGGTAATGTAATGAACATAGTCATATTTACAAGGATCTAGCACAGCTGAAACATAATTTTTTTTATGAAACCACAGTGCAAGAAGTGCTCCACACTGCTCCATATTTACAAACTGATGCATGTGGCCCAATGCATCAGTTTGTAGAGGCCTGCGTCACATTATACCTGCACCAGGTATAATGTATGCAGGGTAGGTATTCCCACATTAAAGGCCACGTAGAACTGAAGCAGTGAAATGACATCTTTTTAGTGTGCCACTCTACAACTTGACTATGACACTTTCTCAAACCAGGTGTAAGGATAGACGCAGGCCTTTTAACATGGGACTCCTCTCTGTGTTCTGACGCATTGCTGGAGTTGGGTCAGTCTTACGACCAACTCCAGCAATGTGTCACTATAGCTCAAAACGATGGGTCAACATTTCTGACAGGATCAGGGAATCCTTGCACCATGGAGCACTGTATTGCATCCATGGTGTTGTTAGGGGATTTCTGACAGATGCAAGAAATCTGATGTATCGATGTCGGTATGTCGGACCACCACCGATGGTCTGTCGCTGGCAGTGTGACTGGCATAATGAGGGCCTTAGTCTCTGAAATGTAACACCCTTCAAATACTCATATGTTAACCACTCCATCAAGCGCCACGGGCGCGCTGTGCTTGTGACGGAGTGGTTCCGTCACGGCCCCGCCCGCTCAATAGAACGCGCCGCGCAGGCGCAAATCACTGCAGTGCAGGCGCAGCGGATGGGCCGTGACGGAACCACTCCATCACCAGCACAGCGCGTCCGTGGCTGGTGACGCAGTGGTTCTGTCACCAGCATGGATATGGTTAAACTCTCAGTAAATCTGTTTGTTTTGGTATCAAAAGCTTAGTGTGAGGCAAACCTGGATTTGCAGCCACTGAGGTTACTTCATGTTTATATATTTACTGCTTCGCCCTGGTCCAAGATTTTCTTGTCAGATATAGTGACTTTTTTGGAAGTCAAAATCCTCCATTGGGCTATGGCTGCCAGCCGTAGCCAGAAAGAGGTTCACAAGACCAGATATCTTTGCTAAGAGGTTAAGCTGATGTTGTTTTCAGGATGTCAAAAAGCTCTGGAAAGTACAAACCTGCTTTTCTTGCTCACCTGGGCATGGTTCCTGGGAAAACCTCAGTACCTTGCACCTGTCCCCCAGAGGTAAAACAAAATGACTTATAGACAGATTTAGTTTCTGTCTCTCATGGTCCACCTGCCTTATTTCGAGTATTGGAAAAAGGGCAACCCAGGAACCCAGGGACCTGGGCTGGACAATTATTACCAAAACAAATGGTCCCTATGGGGGGAAGTGTGGCCTTGGATTTCCATGACAACAGTGTCTCAAAGAAACTCCTCTATGAGTTATTTGGTTATGCAATAAGTGCATTTATGTTACCAATTCCCTTTATGTAATGCAAAAACAGTTCATACGAATATGACACAACATTTACATTTCATGAAAGACAAGTTTCCCCTACAAAGTAACAGCACAGTGGGAGTGAATAGAGTGAAAAAAGTATGCTTGTGCTATATACAAAAATATAAACGTGACTGATAGGGACAATATGTTGTTCTGAAAGGTACTCATAATATGAGTGTTGAAAATCACAATCAAGATTTAAAATCAATCCACATATGATAATGTGGTTGTTGTGACCCCTTGACACAAATACTTAGGACAGGGTCATCATCAGGACAAAGAAAGAACAGGAGACACCTAAAAGTAAAACCTCTGTTTTTGTTGCCGTCTGTCTGCTGAGGGTCGAGGACTTTGTTGGACCCCTCTTACCTGCATACTACTTGCGGAACCCGCTTCGCGGGTCCCGCTGCGCACCGGAGCTACAGGGGAGCCTGTTTGTGTTGCGTGGGCAGGTCCAGGGCTGCGAGCGTGCGGGGCAGGACTTCGATTACCAGAAGCCTCTGCACACCGCGCCTCCCGTCACCTGGCCGCTCTCCCTGGCCACCACGCCCCGCCTGCAACCTTAAAAGGCTCATGTGGATTGACCGATGTGGGAAACCTCTGTTTTTGTTGCCGTCTGTCTGCTGAGGGTCGAGGACTTTGTTGGACCCCTCTTACCTGCATACTACTTGCGGAACCCGCTTCGCGGGTCCCGCTGCGCACCGGAGCTACAGGGGAGCCTGTTTGTGTTGCGTGGGCAGGTCCAGGGCTGCGAGCGTGCGGGGCAGGACTTCGATTACCAGAAGCCTCTGCACACCGCGCCTCCCGTCACCTGGCCGCTCTCCCTGGCCACCACGCCCCGCCTGCAACCTTAAAAGGCTCATGTGGATTGACCGACGTGGGAAACCTCTGTTTTTGTTGCCGTCTGTCTGCTGAGGGTCGAGGACTTTGTTGGACCCCTCTTACCTGCATACTACTTGCGGAACCCGCTTCGCGGGTCCCGCTGCGCACCGGAGCTACAGGGGAGCCTGTTTGTGTTTCGTGGGCAGGTCCAGGGCTGCGAGCGTGCGGGGCAGGACTTCGATTACCAGAAGCCTCTGCACACCGCGCCTCCCGTCACCTGCCCGCTCTCCCTGGCCACCACGCCCCGCCTGCAATCTTACGGACTATCCATTTAAGGGTAGGTCAGTACCCGCTAAGCGGGAGAGTGCGGGAGCGTCCCGGGAGAAGCCCGGGACAAGGGCGGGACCGTCTGTGGCCGTCAGGGGCCAAAGGAGGCCGGGCTGGGCCATACCCCCAACTTTTTAATTCCAACTTCCATTCTGACTAAGGTGATGCCTTCGCCGGCAGCATGTGAAACTCCATCAAAGGAGGGGGGCAGCAACACAGGGACGCTGGACAATTATTTTAAATCTGCCAAAGGAGATGGGGCCAAAGAAAACTCCCTAGAGAGACGTAGGGCGGAGCGACGGCGCTCCATTGAATCCATGAAGAGTAGATCCTTGACAGAAATTATCCCGTATCCTATCTCTCAAGAGGAAGGTACGCCCCCCAATAGCTCAAATCCCCCGCCTCTTGAGGATTTCCCCCTTTTACTTCGGGAAATTCCAAGCACCCCCGGTATGGTGCCTAAAAAGATCACAGACACAACTCCTCCCATGACATGCGCTACCCCAGTGAATCTGGTTACTCAAACTCCCGCTTTGAATATAAATAAGAAGAGCAAGTCAAAACCAAGTGTTGTGGTGGAGTTGCATAGGCCTCCACCTAGCAAACGCAGTAGGAAGTCAATGGGGGGGCGGGGGAAAACCAAACTATCCCATTTAGATTTTGGGAAAAAACATACAAACGTACTCCAATTTGGGAAGGATAATGAGACCGCGCCTATTGCTGTCCCCTCTAATGTCCCAAGCTCTAACATAGCTAATATTAACAGCGATTCAGTGGCCAATACATCCAATACAAACTCCCCGCCAATATCTATAGGGAGTATAGAATTCTTATTCCGTTCCCTTCTCCAGCCCATTAGCTATAGCCTGAAAAAAGTCGAGATTAGGCTCACTCTACTAGAGACATCCCTTACTACTTTGAACACCTTAGTTAGTAAGCAATCCAAAAATGTGGGACCTTATCTCCCCGTAGGAAACCCTCCTAAAACAGGAGCCTCACAGGGTGCAAATAAAGTCCCCCCTCCGAGCGCGCCTACCGCTCCCCCCTTGCAGCCACTAATGGCTATTTCAGTCGAGGCCCCGCGCAATAAGCCATCCAGTAGGCCTTCACAATCAACAGTCTCTGCCCCTCAAAGCTCCCAGATAGGGACCAATGATGGCCACCAAGAAGCTGGCAGCGCCCTTGCATTCTCCCCGGGTCGGCCAGCCCCAAGACTACGGAGACCAGATCTCCCGCCAGAAGCTAATAGTCTAACGGTGGTACTAGCAGGCGCCCCCCATCTAAGAACAGGAGAACATGAAGATTACCAATCCCTAAAGAAAAAGGTCATTAAATGGCTAAATTGGAACCGACCCCTACCATCACACTTTAACAATGAGATCATTATGGTTAGAAGGGTCCCTTGGTTAGGGAGGGCCAGAAAAACAATAATATGGGACTGTATTTTGGTAACTTTTAAAGATCCGGGCACTGTCTTGCATATCTGTGAAGGCGTAAATCGTTCACTGGATTCTACTATTCAGACCCTTCCAGTATCCTTCTTCTTCCCTCCTATTCGCATGCACAATGCTCCATCGCATGATGAATGGATAAGGGTGGAACATAGACGCAGACTCAAGGATTATGCACAACGCCCAAATCTTCAATTGCCGGACACACCCTATTTCCACTTCAACCGTTTTAATTGCTTGAACGGCTTGGATGGGGTTGATTGACTCTCCGCTCACAACCCAGTGCCCCGGGATAACGGCTCCCGCACATTCTTTGAGCCATTTTCCCCGACTGTTGGCAAAACTCCGGGACCACTGAATGATCCAGTGACTCCGGATAATGGCACAAGCGGACTTTTTGATCCATCTGTCCATAATGTTGACAATGCATCTGGAATACTGAATGAGCCGGTGGTTGTGGATAATGGCTCCGGCAGACTTCCTGAGCCACCTGCCCCTATTGTTGGTAATGCGTCAGAACTCTTGATTGAAACAGTGTCTGAAACCATCCCCTTCAACCCTTCTGGCACGACAACTAACACCCCTGAACACTTGAGGTTAATTTGCTGGAATGTTGCTGGACTGGCCAATAAATTGGGTGACCCGGACTGGGTAAATTACATCGAGACAGGAGACGTATGTATGTTCCAGGAAACCTGGGCCAGAGAGGATTATGGTCACCAAGGCTACATGTCATTTTTCATTCCAGCTAGGTGGGAAGGCAAAGGCCGTCCATCAGGGGGGCTTACGACCTGGGTTGCATCTCATCTGGGCTGCGTGGCAACATGGCTGTCGGCCAATTCTGAAGACATCCTTGTGGTGTCATTATCCTGGCCTAACCAAGCTAAACTTGTGTTTATTAACATCTATTCTAGGCCAGTGGGAAATGTAAAGGAATCACCGACCATAGATGAACTCTCGAATTACATATCTGAATTACCGAGTGATTCATTTTATGTGGTGGGAGGGGATTTTAATTCCCACTTTGAGCCACTACCTGGTCTTCTGGAGGGGTTCTCATCGGAAGAAGAGGCCAGATGGGCAGTGCCCCTAGTGGAAGCTCCCCCCCCGAAGGCTTGGACCCCACTAGCACTACAAATCACAGCCCTTACCCTAAAGTTTGGAATCAGAGCCTGTAACGGGCGAATGAAATCTGACATACCCAGTAAAACCACCTATAACAGACTGGGAAGAGAGTCTCGCCTGGATTATGTCCTGGCCCAAATAGTGAAGTGGCCGACAATACAGGACTTTAGGGTGACGGAGGGGACCGATAGTGACCACAATCCGCTTGAGCTTGACCTTGTCCACCCTGGTCCCCAAGCTCTCGCGATCAATGCGGAAGGGAACAAACCTGCTCTTCTCCTAGACAATAGCAGGAGAAGAATCAGGTGGGAGCACTTGGTTACAAGCAAGAACAAACTCCCCATGCTCTATGATGGGATAACTCCCATCTTGGAAACTGTGGGGAGCTTGGATACCGAGGCAAACAACAAAGATTCCCAGGCCAAATTGTACAAGGCTCACGAGGACCTTATAAAAGCTGCGGCCCCTCATCTCTCTTGTAGTTCACGAAAGCCAAGAGAGGCGCGGCAAGGCAAAATATCATGGTACAACCCAGCATGTAGAAGGGCAAAAGCAGAACTCCTCGGACTAATTAAGGAGGGGCTAGGGGGGGATAGCTTAAAACAAAGTAGGCGAGCCTACAAGAAACTTGTTGCCCACGCTAAGGCCGAATGGGAGGAAAATCAGTGGGAAGAACTCACCAAGGCCCTAGCGATCCAAAACCATCGTCTGTTTTGGAGGATAGTGAGCGGGGGGTCGGGGAACTTACAATCGGCATTAGAGCCTAACATTGCTCCAGGGGTGTGGCAGGCACACTTCCAGTCCTTATACAGCTCTGAGCCGGGAGAATCTCCTGCTGTCAGTGAGGCGGGCTGGCCGGGCTACGAGGGGGAGCCAATAACGCTGGGTGAGGTCACTGCTGCCATCTTAGGTCTGGCTTCTGGAAAGGCGCCGGGACTGGATGGCTTACCTGGGGATATGTTTAAGCAGGAGCCCATTGTCTGGGCGCCCTACCTCACTGCCCTTTTCAATGGAGTCCTTGGTGGCATGGAAATCCCTAGTACTTGGCTGGGGGCAGAGGTGGTCCCCATCTTCAAAAAGGGCTCGCCTCTGCTCCCAGCCAACTACAGACCCATCAGTTTAATAGACGTAGCACAGAAACTGTTTGGTAGGGTTTTGCTGAATCGGCTCCAAGATTGGATGGAGGAGGTGGGTGCCCTTAGTCCCTACCAGGCAGGATTCAGGAGGGGGGTATCCACAGTGGACCAGGTTTTCAGATTGAACCTTATCTATTGGAGGGCAGCAAAATTCGAGGGCGGTAGTCTGTACACAATTTTTGTGGACTTACGGGCCGCCTTCGACCTGGTGCCTAGGGGGAAACTTTGGAGCATCCTGGCAGAGATGGGCGTTCCCCCGGACATCCTATTAATCTTACAGAGGCTGCATCACAATAATTACGCCCGAGTGAGGTGTGGGCGGTCGGGGGAACTGACCGATAGATTCCCCGTTGGCCGGGGGGTAAGACAGGGTTGTGTGTTGGCACCGACCCTGTTTTGCCTCTTCGTCAACGGGGTAATCGCCCACCTGAATGCCACTGATTATACTGACGCCCCTAAATTGAATGGCAGCAGGGTGCCCGCAATTATGTTTGCGGATGACACCCTGCTGTTATCCAAAACCCCAATGGGGATACAGAGGATCCTCGATTCCTTTGTAGCCTTCTGTACAGACAGGGGGCTAGAAATCAACGCGGCAAAAACCAAATTCATGGTTTTGAATCCGAGCCAAAAATTGCGGCCGAATCCGCAACTGGGAGCTGTACGACTCGAGAGAGTAGCCACCTTTGAATATCTTGGTGTGACTCTTAACGAAACCATGTCTTGGGGATCCCCACCAGACCAGGGCAAACCTCAAATTTACACAAACTATTGGGGGTATCGCCCGGATGATGACTGGTTCATCATACCGCCCATTGGGGGCACTAATCCAGATATACAAGGCCCAGGCTAGGGGAGCGATCATGTATGGGGCGGAATTGTGGGGTCATACACCTTGTCGGAGTCTCTCATTAACGGAAAACAAGTTTATAAGACAGATAGCCGCACTCCCGCCCAGTACCCCGCTCCTCCCCTTGAGGCTTGACTTGGGCCTACGTCCGCTAGCCGATGAAATAAGCCTGAGACCCATAGCCTTCTGGCGTAGGCTGTGGAGCAGTAATGATCTGGCAGAATACAGGGCGGAATTGGTCGAATTATTGAACCATCCAAAAGCGCTCTGCATCCCCTGGGTCAAAAACATCCAAGCCACTTGTATGGAATTAGGGCTCCCTGACCTATGGACGGAGCCGGCGAATGCCGCATTAAACATCTCCAAAAGGTCCCTGGCTAATATATACCATGAACAAAAACTAGCTAGGGCCCAAGCTATACAGGCAGAAGGGTCTTTATCTTTTGTGTTTTTGCAAAGCAAGGACCTTTATAGGTTTGAGAAGGTATTGGATCCTATCTCCCCTGTACTCGCTAGAAAGCTGTTTCTCCAATGGAGATACGGCACGCTGCCCTTCCGGTCCTTTACAAGCACTTGGTCATCATCCTCCACTACAAAGCAGTGTCCGGCCTGTGATGCTATGGAGGAAACCGACTTACACGTGGCTTTCTTCTGCCCAGCCTACAAGGTAGCTAGAAAATACTGGCTCCTCGATTCTAAAATCTGATGTCTCTGGCCCAACTGTTTTCGCATTAACAAAATTTCTTACCAACGTTTGGCATACGCGTAATCGTATTTTAAAGATGTTGGGTCCTTCTTAAAATTTTAGATCCACAGTTTTTAAGCATTTTTGTATATGCATTCCAATGGTTTTATCTCTTTATGAACTGATTTATCTGTGATGTATATGTGTACTGTTCATCTTTTATGGCCAAATGGCCGAAATAAAGATTGGAAAATGAAAAATGAAAAATAAAGATATATTAGTTTCTATGATTGTGCACATTATAACGTAAAGCACGTTTTTAATGAAAAGCATAAGTTTACATACCAGAGGATGGAAGCAAAGAGACCCTTAACAGTAGATGTTTCAAATGAATATCGAGCATAGATCACAGATTCAATATGGTTCAATAAGTCTGTGACTTAAGTTCAGGGCACTTTTCGGCTTGAAACACCTCTTCAAGAATGCCACATATTCGACCCAAGACCTTTGTTTATGTTTTGTCGACCGATCTCAAGAATAAAGATGCCATAGTCTGGAATGGATAAATGGCCTGCAGGACCTCAGGTGGGGTAGGGAATAACTGATTGGACCCCCTGAAAAGGCAGTAATGCTGGGGAGCCTCTTGTATGATTTTTGTTATTGGTAAGGTGACCACATCTTGGGAATTGCCCAGTGGTTGTCCATCTCCCATGTCTTTCTAGGCATCTGATGTGACGTGCCCGTCTGTGCGGGATGAAGAACATCAGTGATGCCTGGGGAAACTAGAAGATCCCCATCTGGCTACTACTCCAGTGAATGGTATGCATTTCTAACAAGCTGGTCCTGATGCAACCGCTGAAAGCCATTTATTTTTTTCAGACACCAACATCTTTATTCTTGAGATCAGTCACCAAAACATTAACAGAGGTTTTGAGTCAAATATGTGGTATTCCTGAAGAAAGTGTTTCAAGCTGAACGGTGCCTTGAACTCAAGCCACAGTCTTATTGATCCATACTGAATCTGTGATCTATGATAGAGTTAAATAAAAAGACAATGGAAGCAAGCATTTAATGACAAATAGTGTTATATATTGTAAATGATAGAGTGCTGGTATTAACTGTAACTGACTCATTCAAAGAGGATAGACACGAAGAGTTGACAACTGACTCCAAATTACATAAGATCAAATATGAAATGAATACATAAATGCATCCACTGGTTTTAAATGTCAAATGCAAGTGTGCATAATATATGAATGATGGTACAAATGGCAAGAAGATGAATGTCTCTTTTGAATGCATGCTTTTATCTGTTTCTCTGACAGGCAGTCATGATGTATAGGATATTTCCTAAGAAAAAATAGAATTGCAAAAAAAGAAATGATTGTTAATAACTTTGATTGATAATAAATATTCACATGTAAAGCATATGTTCTTCTTTCTGGGCCATACATTTTTGTAATGGAGCATTATCTTTCCCTGCCCTAGGAAACATATTCAAGCAGAGGACCCTTCCTTTAGAGACCCTTGCACTCAATATACATTAACAGCACACTTACTGCCCAGCACAGTTACTGCCATGCATTGTGCCATTACAGACACACATACATTCTGAACATACATTCATTCTGTGCAACTACTCAGTACTTTAGTTTTACTGTATTGTACCAGGGTGTGCTATTTGCAAACACACACACTGCCAACACACATACACTCACCATGTATGTGCTGCACACCGATTTATCCTTCATATATTAAACTTTAAACAAGCACACATACACCCAGCACATGTTTCCATTGCACATGCACTGCATAGCACTACATACCTCAAGTAAGCTATTCTCTCAAGAAATGTATTCCCTGCAGGCATACATGCAATAACTACACATATACTGCACAGTACTGCTCTATTCCTGTACTGTATCCTTCCCAGGCACAGATCCATCCAGCTCAGTAATTTCTCCTGCGCTATGCAGAACGCTACATCTACCTGATGTAGGCCAAGGGGAGTTATGAACATGGCACAGCAATTTTATAAATGTTGTATATGCTACTGATTAGCAAAAGTGCATTGTAATATAATGTGTTGTTTTTAAGAAATTAAATAATCCTCTGATGCTATATCTCAATTTTGGTGGTACTTCAGTTGGTGGGGTTGATTTTACCCGACCTCAATTAGTATTGTATGTATTGTGTCAATCTAATGTGAGTGAATCTGAGAGTGTCTGATATCTGGTTTCTAACCGGGAGACTTATATTTGACCCTATATGTGGGTGAAGTAAATAACCATTACAGCTACATATAGTATTTAGGCCCTCATTAGGATGTTGACGGTGGGCGCCAACCGCTATTGCAGCGGTCAGGAGACTGCTTGACAAGCAGTCAGCAGTCTGACTGGCGAATTGGTGTGTTACTGCCATGCTGGTGGTCTTTTACATGGTGGCTTGTGATCCTGCCCAAGAAAAGGGCTACAGCACAAGCCACCATGTAAAAGGGGACTTGGTGCACATTCATGCACTGTGTGCCATACACCACGTGGTGTGGTTCTCGGTGCATGGATTTGAGTGAGGGCACTACATGTGTCCCCAGTGCCAATTTGCAGTGGCCCATGAGGGACAAGGGCCCTGTTTGGGGTCCCCAAGGTCCCTTTCTGACACCGCATACTGTGATCTCGCCTCTGATTGCTTGTACTTTGATCGCCGGTTATGAGATCCGGCAGTCGGACCATTTGGCTTTCTGTCAGTTGGACATGATAATAAGGGCCTTAATTTCCAAACCAGGTCTGAGGCATTTTCTGCACAATCTGCAATGGTTTTAGAGGCAGTTGAATAGACCAAGTGGGTGAAAACAATTTTACACAATATCATTTTAAAGCCAAGATACATACACTGTGGCACTAATATCATTGTTACAGTGCACAAAGTCTTAATAACAGAAAAAGGTGAAAAATCTGGTGTGACCATGCAGAAAAGGCACATTTTGCTACAGTAATTTTAATGAACTGATAAAATGATATTTGTGAATTATTTGTTTTTATTATCTGTTTTTAAATACTTATAACTGATTGATTGTTCATGCAGTGTTAATTTATGATATTTCTGTTTACAGCAGAGCTTGGTAGAGGTTTGCTAATTATTGCAGATGCAAGTAATTCTCCATGACACTCCTTATTGCAGCTATATAAGATGTGGGTGCAATAACAATAAAAAGTAATTGAATTCTGATTAGATTGTTTATGTTTATCCACTCATGATAAACAAAGAAATTACCTTACTGTTTACATTATCCTGCCAGGAAGATTCTCAGACTGACTTAGCCTCACATAGCACACAGCACCAAACACTTATTGAAAGGGACGGTCACAAGGAAAAGTGTGCAGTCGGGTGCTGCAGCAAGCTCAAACACTTGCAAGGACCTAACTGATCATATACCAGAGAAGTGGATATTTACTGCATACAAGGAGTACTTGGGTCAGATTTACAAGCCCCCTGTGCTACCAGTATATCACTTTTTGTATTGTACCGGTGGCGCATTTACTGCTCCATACTTACAAGGACTGTCCTTGTAAATATGGCCCCCTTTACACGAAGCATTTTGCGTGAAAGGGGCATGGGTGTTGCTGTGGGTGTTCCCACACAACACCCATGGAACCAGACACATTTCCAGATTGATGAGGAATCGTAAATCTGGAAATGCTTGTGAATGCCAATGTCAAAAAGCGCGGGGACACGCTGTTTCCCTAGTGTAACCAGGCGCTATATAAAAGGCTTTTATTATTATTATTATTATTATTAATGCTACGCCTCTCCAAGGGAGGAGTAGGGAGGTGCAACGAGGAGAAATGTTTTCATTTCTCCTTGTTTTTGCCTCTTTCTATGCGTGCTGCATTCTACAGCACACATTGACAGAGGAAAATGACTGTAATGATTGTTTTTGTGCAGGAAGGCACCCATTCCTGCACAAAAACAATCTCTCCACGAAGCAGGCAGCCTTGCACCATGGTATAAGGGTGCCTACGACAGCGCATGGCAGCAGTTTTTGCGCCAGCACAGAGGGAAGCACCGAGATGCGACATTGTTGTAAATATGTTGCATCCCTGTGCTTTGAAAGTGACTCTGTGCGGCGCAGCCAAATGGCTTGTGGAATGCACTGAGTCACTTTCTTGTAAATCTGCCCCCTTGTGTTTAAGTGGCACTAGATTCTAGAATTGTGTTACAGTTGTTCTAAATCACAACGAGAATGAATACTCACAGCTCACAACCTTCCCTGTTATCAGAGTACCCTTTTAATTTAAATTCAATAGATTTATTTGTTCTGTCAAGTTAGAGCTGTTGAGATTTGTGTTACCTTGTGGATCTCTCAACTTTTGCCTACACAAGCATGTTGTAACTTCAGGAGGATGTTGTTACATCACACCAGGAATCTTCATTCAAGAATTGTTCTTTAAATCATCATTCCTATAACTCCTCTAATATCACCTTCTCTGCTTTCTTTGATTACCATTCCCCTTTAAGATGGGATTTCCCTGTCCTCATACTATCATTTATGGCTTCTTTTACAGACATGATGATTGTTAGAACTGGGGATTTCTGGGTGGTTGTGGCTTGCGCCAAAGCCGGGCAGAAACCACCTTTCTACGTCAGGGCAAGGAAGTCACCCGCCAAAGATAACCCCTGCTTAACCCCTTGGTAGCTTGGCACGAGCAGTCAGGCTTATCTAGGAGGCAATGTGTAAAGCATTTACGCACGCACCCACCAGCAACAACATCCTAGGCCCCCCACAAAAGGAACCCCACACAAGGTTATATGTAAAAATAGCCTGTGTATTATACCAAACACATTAGATAATAACCACACAATTTACACTGTGCCACTGGCACAGGCGGAATTTACAGGGGATTATGTTCATAGGACAGGGCCACATGGAGCACTGTCAGGAATAAGCACTTGGTAGAACTAGCACTTAGAACTTAGAACAATTGTAGCACCAAATAGCAAATGTAGCACACAACCAGTAACTACTGGTAAAAGGTAAATACACCCTACGCAATCCTAAACACTTTAGGCATATATCACGCAGGGAACCATGAACTCACTAGCATAACTATACTAGGTAAAACAACCTCCTAGGAATAAACCATATCTAGAGGCATCAAGACAGGGTGCGCAAAACGTACTACACACAGTACATTTCCTAACACCCAAAAGCATCAGCACATAAATCACATTAGGGTCCAGGTTGCGCCACTGCGTCAAAACCTAAACGTAGCAGCTTCCCACTACTTGCTGGGCAGCTGAGGACAAGAACAGGGCCTAAACGCTGCAGCTGGCACTAAGTGCTGTGCAGCTGGGGAAGGCCAAAGTAGGGGCGAAGGAGTGCGATTCACTCCTGAGTCCAGAGACATGTCCCTAGAAAGGAAAACCTAAACGGTGCAGCTGCCCACTACTTGCTGGGCACCTGTGAAGCAAAAACGGCGACAGGGGCTCTCACTATCCCACAGTACAAAAACTGCGGCAACTGCTGGAGCACTGCTGGAGCCCTCTGGCCCTGGAACCACCAATGCGTAAAACGTGGGAGCCGTCTGGCTCTGGGATCAACTGCGTGCATTTGGGCACTCTGGCGCTACATAAAGAACTGTGCACATGGTGGGGCTATTTGGCTTGAGAAGATCAACATGCCCCCTGGAGCATACTAGCTCCCAACCACTGCAACATCTACAGGGGGAGACCCGGGCCTCTCTGGCCCCTTATGGGCTCTTTGAAACGATTACTGCCCCCATCGTTGGAGCCACCCAGGCTCTAGAAATAAACATGCCCCAAGCACTGTGGGGCCCACGGGGGCTCTGGGACAAAGGCTGCGGGGCGGCAGAGCTATCTGGCTCTGGGGAATCATTAATCCAACGTGGGGGCAGCCCACTGTCATCCGGGGACTCCCTAAATGCTCCCCTGATGCGGTGCCTTTCTCAGGCACCAACCTGAGCGCCCACAGAGCCCCCCCAGCCTGTTTCACTCACCGGGCTGCTTTTCTCCTTCCACGGGGGCTCCTCCGGATGGTGGTGCGTGCAAGGCTCTCTCTCCGCAGGAGAGCCACGCCTTCCTCTTCACTCGGGCCTGCTCTCGGGGCCCAGGACTCTGCAGCACTGCTCCGGGAGGTGGGGTGGGCTCCCGTTCTCCCGTATCAAACGTCTCGGGGCTCCCATCAGCTCACGGGAGCCCCGCACCGGGGACAGGCGACTCCGGCCACGGCGTCACTTCCGCTTCTATCCGGCAGCCCGGCCCACAGTCCGGCGGGCCGCGGGGGGCAGCGACATCCTTCGTGGGCAGGAATAAGCAGTGGGGTGGGCACCCGCTGTGGTTTAAATAAACCCAAAAATACGGCCATCAAGCAGGGTGGGCACCTGCTTTTAGATAGCAAAATAAGCGGCATGAAAACGCCGTCACTGCTCTCGGGCCGGCGATCAGGGCACAAGCCCCCTGAGTCCGACACTTTTTAATATCTATGTGTCGGACCTGGCCAATGTCATCAAAGCCCATGGGATGAGCCTAACCTCCTACGCGGATGACACTCAATTGGTGATGGCAATAAGAGGTGATGGAGAAGAGGTAGCTAAAAGATTCCAGAGAGGTTTGACGGAAATAGGCGAGTGGATGGCAGTGAACTGCCTAAAACTTAACTCGGAGAAAACCGAGGTAATGATTTTTGGACAACTCTCACCAGAATGGCCCACCTCGTGGTGGCCCCAAATTTTTGGTGCTCCCCCCAATCCGGTGACCAAAGTAAGAAACCTAGGAATACTTTTTGATGACCATCTAAATTTCATGGATCATGCTAGCAAAGTGGCCTCAACAGCCCATTATAAACTACGCATGATCCGGAAAATAAGTCCTTATCTCCCTACTACTGCCATCAAAACTCTAGTGAGCTCATTAGTCTTGACATCCCTAGACTATTGCAATGGGCTTTTTATTAACGCCCAAGTTAGAGTTATAAAAAAACTACAGACCATACAGAATGCGGCAGCACGTCTTATTCTGGGAATTCCTAAGTTTGCCCCACTCTCTGATGCTATTCCAAAACTACACTGGCTGACGATTCAGAACAGAGCCAGATTTAAATCACAGTGCATTGTTTACAAGGCACTAAATAAACAGGGCCCGCAGTTTCTTCAAGACCACCTATGTCCTTACCAACCTATACGCCAGTTGCGCTCTACCAACAGCAACCAACTAACGGTACCGCGCACCAGAACAGTGATGTGGGGAGACCGACGATTTGTGGTAGCAGCTTCCAAGCTCTGGAATACTCTACCCCAGGACATCAGAGCATGTCCCACACTACTCCAATTCCGCAAAAAACTGAAAACCTGGCTGTTCAATAAATAAGATCAAGGTATAGAACAGAGGTCTGAGCATGGCAGCTTACTCAACATCAAGCTGGCAAATTTATCAGCGCCAAGACACCCTAGGGTATATGCTGCGCTTTATAAATACTAATAAATAAAATAAATAAATAAATAAGCCTCCCCCAGTCTCTTCACGGCCACGAATAGGGGAGAGCAGACAGCTGGTGCCAATTAACCCTACACTTCCTGCAGACACCAAGAGGGAAATTACAAGAAAGGCAGCACAGCGCTCCCATGCTGCAAAAGGTTTGCAAAAGTCCTGGGGCAAGGAAGATACAGCCCAAGGGTCCCAGAAGTCTTTCCAGGCATAAAGGGCAAGACAGAAGGGTCCCAAAGAAATTCTCCAGCATCCAGGGCATCCAGGGGCTGGGCAGGGCCCAGGGAGGCAAGTCTTCCCCTGGGCCCCAGCAGCAGCACGGCCCTGGTAGATTCAAGTCAGAAACAAGAACATTTAACATGAGGTCACAGCCTCTTTTTATACACCAAATTCCTTTGTCTCTAGGGTGAAGGGTGGGGGAAAACCAGACGCAGCTGGTTCTGGAGCACTTTGTTTTGCTCAGCCCCTCTCCCCATTCACTGGCCAGGCTAGGGTCATCAGTCGCACCACAGGGTGCGGAGCCAGCATTGTGTAGGGAAGGCCCAGCCCTATTCAGGTCCTAGGTGCAACCCCTCCCAACCATCAACATGCAGATCTCCCCATTCACTACCGGGGCAGACCCTTCCTGACTCCTGGAGCCAGGCACACCAGCCAGCTCTAGCCAATCACAAGCCAGACAGCCAATTCACATTCACTGCACAGTCATGCCAACTTCTAGAAGTGGCACTTCCACACTAGACACAATAAATTTGCGCACATCATCGCGCAGCATTTAATCACACGAGTCCGCACATACCAAACTCGAGCCTGCACTCCCTACACATCAGGAACTACCATGGACACACATATCCCCCATGCATTCCTATGGGAGGGCTGGCCAATCTCACACACGCACTCAGGGAGCGCACGCACTTTACACTGCACCGCAGTGCTAAAGTGCGCAAAGACCAGAAATCACTATACTTATGTAATATTACAAGGCAAAAAGTTCAGGGGTGAACCTGCCAGAAGGGCCAAGTCCAACAAAGATGCTGTAATTCAAACAGTCTAGAGGGTTAAGGCGTTGGATCCGGTCTCTCTGAGTCTTCATAAGAATAAACCAAATGCCATTAAATGAAACCTCTACAGGAGAAGAGCTCAAAGAAAAAAATAAAGGTTTATTTAAAATTGCGATCATAACAGGAGGCAAAAAGTTGTTAGTTCAATCATGGGAAATCAGTAAGCCATAATAAGTGAAAATCAAAAAATGCAAGAGAATTACCAGTATGTCAATTTCTGAAGAAAGCAGCATCTACAAACAAATTGTAGTTAAGCAAGAAGACTGGCAAACAGCCTGCCTCCAAAGAGTGTGTCACATATCTCAAAAACCTAATCTTTTACAGGGTTTTAGAAAAAACACACGCTCAGCAGGGTCTGACATGACATAATGGAGCATTGCATTCATTTAAAGCAATCACTTTTGTAAATGCATAAGATACATAAAATAACATACATCTAGGAAACACCTATTTTCCTGCATATTAAGAAAGAGGTGGGCATAGTAATTTAAGAAGATGGCAGTACATTTATGTAACAAAAAAACAATAACACCTTTAGTGAATGAAAGTCGATTTTATTCAAACCTAGGAAAAGGCACTGAATATTGCAACATACTGGAATGTCCTGGACATAGCTTCCTCATGAGGAAGGCACATTAATACAGTTTGGAAATATAGTAAACAGCACCATTTGTTGATTGTCTGAAATGGAAAACAGAAAGAGAAACACACGCATGTGGTCAATGCTCATTGACATAACAAAAATTGCACTTTCTATCCCCAAATGTGAAATTATGTCAATGAAAGATGTTTAAGGCGTAGTCAGGCTAACTTAAGCAAATCTAAATCACGCATTATTTTCTAAAACAAATTTTTCCCAATTAACTGTACTACATTGCAATACTTCATTCATAATTTTTGGGTACTTCAAATTCATCTTCTTCAAGGCCTTCAATTTATAAAATATCTCTGCTTTGAGATCATCAAGTTCAATTTTCTCATTTGTTCTTAGTCTGGTCATTTTCTTCTTTATGTTATAACAATATTTTAAACCTTCTAATAAATAAAATAATTTTTAAAAATTCAATATCAGTACCATTTTATTATTATTACTGTTTGTATTTTATTTAGTAAACCACCACCAATACTTCCAAATCATTCACCCATCTTTTCACGTCCCTCATTGACTTTACTGAGCCGTCCAGCAACTGCTTCGCAAACAACAGTTTCCTCAAAAGAATGAACCTGTTTCGCAATGTTAGCTATATTATCAATATATTTATTAAAAGCCATACTATTATCAGGGAGAAATGTGCAACAATACTGAACATTCTTTCTACAACACACTCCACCTTTTTCTGCCAGAAGCATATGTGAAGCTTATTTGCTTTGAGTCACAATTGCATGAATGACAATGCTTTCCTAATTAATTTTAGTTAACGCACCTGAAGTATTTATTTATTTATAAGTTTTATATTGCTCTAAAGGACACCTCCGTCATTGTTGTATTAAAGTGTACTATGAGGTAATCGGCCTTCTGAGAGGTAGGATGGAGCTATAAATGGGCATGAATCCTGGATTCAAGTTCGGTTTTAGGGACTTCTTTGATGTTCCTGATCCAGTGCTTAGGTTTGTCAATTTGCATTGGTTGGTATCTTACCTGTGAGTCAATATTAAACAATATGAGGTGGTGGTCAGATCAGTCAATGGGAGAAAGTATTAGCATCCAAAAGCTCCCCAAAATTAGACAACTTTATGATCTTCACTTCATTCAAATTCACACCAATAGGAGAAAACAACACACCAAATACATCCTTAAGCCCTAGACCAAACCCACTTTTCATTCTTTTATGACTTACATCACTCATTTAATTCAACCCATTAACATGATAAGTTTTAGAAAAAATGGATGCTAAATAACACAAGCCTTCTTGTCTTTGAATTATAAAACATGCTGTGACTATTATTTCAGTAGACAATTCTAATATTACAACTTCAGGCATTTTCCAGAAGGTAAAGGGCAAAATAAATATGATCTGATAAGCCATATTAGAACTGGGTATAGCGCACTCCTTCTGAAACAGAAGAAGGCAGATGTGTATAGAAATAAACATTTGGAACATTCATTATGCTCTTAAACTCGTTAAGCAGATTTGCATAAGCATTTTCCATCAAATCTATTTCTAAAATCTAATCTACTATCTCTAGCATTGTTATTATGTTGTGCATTAATTATATGGATTGAAGTATATCTGACAGGGAAGAATAAGCTCACCAAGATCCAACTTAATTCCATTAAATAAAAAATTATTTTTAAAAACTATGCTTATAGCCAAGCAAAAGCTACTGTTGCATGCAGCCATCTTCTTTTTTTTAAAATCAGTCTCTTATTAAAATCTCGGTCTACAAAACAGGTTAAAAATTCAAAATGCTCATAAAACTGTTAGACGATGTACATATTTAACAAAAAAAGTGTTTCAAACAATACAGGTGGGCACATCTTACAGGCATTCAGAAACATAGATGCGTGCAGGAACTAAAATAATTAAGCTGCTCAGATATTCCCAAAAATCATGCTGGCATGGGTCACAGTTCATTGGAGCACGAAGTTGTGTTAAACGTTTCACAAAGATTATGCAGACAAGAAATACAGTTCAGTTTTATTGTTCACTATCTTAAGCTGGATACCTAAGTAGGTGCAAAATTAGTCTTCTGGGATGAGGACATACTTTTAATATGTGGTCGAAAACAAAAATGAATATCTACCAAAGTTTTGCAGGCACATTATAAAAAGTAGAAAATCCCCAAATGTTTCCTCTCCACAATTCAAAAAATGTAGTTTGATGTCTTCATCAGGAAATTATTCAGCGTTGATCATCATCATTCTCGGTTCATGTGTTGATTTATAGAGTTACTTCAAAGAGAAATTGATAATCTTTCAGCTCACAGTCTCTTTCATCAGATTCAATCTTTGGCATATATGCCCATTCAAGAGCTGGAACTTCTTGTTTGGCACTCTTACTCTTGTTGACATTCTGACTTTAAGCCTTTCAAACTCTTTGTCGTTCAGATCCATCACTTCTTCAGCTAATTTCTCTCAGTTTCTCTTTAGACTTTTGAACCTTTGCACAGTCATTCTTTCTCTCTGTATCAAGGTTGCATCTTCAGTTTTTTTGGCTTTACCTGCCTCTTTTCATCTTCATTTGCTTCTTGTGCTGCACAGCTTAGTTGCAGCTGGAACACTTATATTTGTTCTTTTTTATTCTTGTTGCTGTTTGAGTGCAGGCAGCAGATTGAATAGTAGCATCACTTGTTTCTAAATGGTTGATTTTTTTGATTTTGATTTCCTTGTTGCACTTTTCCTTTTCTTCACCATGAACTCGTTTTCCCCCTTTTGATTTTCCCACATAACTCATAGTCATTCATGTTTTATCACCCAAATTGACTTCTTGACTGATTACAGATCTTTGACACAGGTTTTCAGCTATGTTCCTAAAATGAGGATTGAACCAATAGCATTTTAAATGTGGCTAATATTTCATCACATCCACAAGACTGGGGTTGGTTAGCTAGCACAATAAACGCAGATTCAACGCCATTTCAACCCAAGATTTTGATTGAGCAGTGTATGTCTCCTCCAAATGAATTTGTCTGTTAGAATTTGTTCAAGTTTTATAAAGTTTTTTAAGATTGTTTTAAAGTGCATACAAATAATCGCTTTATTTATGCATTTTGTATTTGTCGACCTCAGTAGAGGTCTGAATCAAATAAAATTATTATTGATATTGGCACCAAATTAGCATTGGCTAGCGCAATACAAGCTCTTGGAGTGACAGTCCAAAGTGACAATAGGGATCTACAGCAGGACTAGTGAATATATAACTGCATCCATGAGATAAGGCTAAGGGAGAGAGGAACTAACCAGGTTACTAACGGAGGAACAAAGTTCGAACTTCATAATAATCGGTGATTTTAACCTGCATGTGCTGGGTACAACAGATGATGGCAACTCACTGGTAAACCATCCACTCGCATGGCATATCCCACCACTGGATGCAAGCAGTTGAGGAAGGAAAACTAAGGTAGTTAAGAAACTATTGGGGGACCTTGAACATCTTAGGTTTTATGCTCTAAACAGCTGGTTTCCAGGACGCCGCCCCCCAGCTGCCACTTTCCACACTGCGGTAACCAGCGCAACAGTAGATTCCACATTTGTAAACCTTCCCCTGCTTTGCCAAATAGTGGACTTCTAGTTCTAGGAGCAAAGGACAACAGTGATCACCTCCCACAAGAAATTACGATGGTGTACCCCTTGTGAAGTCATACTTCAATAAGGTATAATTTGAACTAATGGAGTGATGCATGGACTAAACAACCTAGAATACATCGTCACACACACACCAACATGTGGGAGACTAATTCTTGCTTATGTTGCAATCATAATTTAATAACTGTGTAATTTTGTCATGTTCAATATTAATATGCTGCTTTAAAATAATGGAATAAAGCGTAAATGTGCTTTTGTCCATGTATATGTGGCTGAAATGAGGGCCAATAGTAAGTATAAGAAGCATATATGTAGCTTTTGCTAGGTAATTACTAATAGGGAAAACCTTAGCAAGGGGGAAGGTAAACAGAAGGGTTATTTTTCCTCAAATTTAACGTTTATTTGTATTTGTTTCTATGATAGTTCTCATTCTGGCTCGCGATGCCCATTTAAAATGGAGTCGCTGTCCTGCTTTGACAGCGAAAGACAAGACGCATGCGCATTAATGATGACAAGAATGAATGCGAGCCGCTTGTGCCTGTGCGGAAGAGAGTTCAAGGTCGTGGTGGCCTGGAAGTCTAGATGGCTGCAAGTGATGAGAACAGTGGTTGTGAACGTGAGAACTATACCCGAAGTTGCAAAATGAATAACTCGACTAGGCCGGACTGTAGAAAACAATGGGGGCATTAAAAACCCCTGACAGGAAGAAAAAGTATAAAATTGACGATGAGGTTATGCTCATCCACCCCTAACTTGACCAATGAGGAGTCGACTTTTCTCCAAAAGTTACTCTTTTAGGTAGATAGAGCTAGTGAAAAAGGTATAAAAAGTGCTGATTTTACCATG
This sequence comes from Lissotriton helveticus, assembly GCF_964261635.1. Taxonomy (NCBI): domain Eukaryota; kingdom Metazoa; phylum Chordata; class Amphibia; order Caudata; family Salamandridae; genus Lissotriton; species Lissotriton helveticus. The sequence continues at coordinate 391,591,596 of NC_136059.1, forward strand.
GAAATAACGCTCTTTCGATTTCCTGCTAGACATGCTGTCGGACTGCTGATTACTTTGGACACGTAAGGAACTTGGGAAAACTTTCATTTTTCCTTTTCAGCAAATGCACTTTAATGAGGGATTCTAGTTAGAGAGGTTAGCAAAAATGGATTTTAAGAACTATCAGTCTTTGCTAAAACTTGCGTTCTGAACCTAAATTGCTAATGTTTATTTCTGATATTTTCTAAATAAATGCTAATTGACTGGTGAATAAAATTTTCATCCAAATGTCATTCGAAGAGCTTGATAAATAAAGAAGATACGTTGGGACATATTAAAAGTGCGTGAATAAAATTAGATAAGATAGAAAATTAAGCTGGTCTTGAGTTTTCCTACTCCTAATTCCTTACTAGCAGAACTGTCGACCCTATAGCGATATGTCTAAATGTATATTTTCTGATGATAAAACCATGGTAAATTTCTGAAAACTGCAGATGTAAATAGTATACCGTTAAGTTTAAACTAGACATCTCGCTAAATGATACAGCAGCTCTCCATTAGATTCACTGATCCCTAGAATAGTGAGTAAGTGTGCGTGAGCAGCTCTCAGTGATATGGGCCCCACTGGTGAGTAGATGTATGTTGCGGTGTCTCAGGGATAAGTGAAATGGTTTCAGAGTTTATTTTTGGAGTAGCTCTGCATCAGTTATTAGCTTGGTAGCAGAGTAGTGGTTGCTATAGAAATTAGCTAGGGTTATGTGTAAAGCACTATATAGAGATTACTTATGTATAGAATCATGACTAACATCTGTTGAGTTTGTATTACGTTATATGTAGTTCTGAAAAGGCTTCCAAGCGTTGCGTGAAGCTGGTGCCTCTGTCTGCAGGTAGAGGAAGTGTGGCGAGTAAAGTTGCACAGTGAATTAGTCTGTTTCAAAGAGTAGTATTGTCGTATACTGCGGTGGTATCGTCGTATATCACAAGTGTTGTCGTCGTACAGCACAAGTTTAGGGACTTTACGTGTGAAAGGATAAATGCATAGCAAGGACAGCCTATAAAATCTTAGCTTTCAAGTACAGGGATCATTGCATATCCTAGTTTAAAACTTACTGCGGGGAGAGTAATAGATCTTAACCCAAGCTTGTGAGAAGGGTAAAGTAGAGGTAGTAGTGCTACTTTGTCAGCGAGTGTAAAAATTCTGTGATAGAAAGAAGGTAAGCGCTGTCTATACAGAATACTTGTGTGATTGAGAAAATCTATCACTTTGTTTAGCAAAACAGCTGAATGGAATTGTTTTGTGAAGTTACTATTCAATTCGTAAAATATCTTGTAAATACGGCTTCTTGAAAAAACCCTTGTGAAGGAGGGGTCAGTCGGCGCTTGCGAAGCCAGAGTGCTGGTGATGTCAAAAGTGTCACGCAGGGATTGGTCCTTGTGACTGAGACAGGCAAAGAGCTGATTGGTGCATCACGCAAAGAGCGAAATCTATTGGTTGAGCACTAGAGAGACGTATCATATTCTAATTGGTGCGTTTGTGTGAACCGCGCTGTGATAGGTTGGTGTTACGGGACAGCAACAGAATAGTACGCAACCTTTTGAAAAGCAGGAGATACGCGGAAAATGCATTATTATTATTATTATGACGGAGACAAAAAGAAACCTTCATGGTTTAAAAAGTTGATAAAGATGTTTGTAAAAGACAAGGAGGTAGTCACGAGGGAGGGAAAAATACTTCTTCCGTCAAAAACGCCTGCTTCTTACATGTTGTCAAAATATGGTTACCAAACGTGCGTTTGGTTAGAGAATATGGCACGGTATACCGAAGACGATGGTGTATTAGCTTTCCCAGAGGGAGGATCTTTTGATTGGACAATTTTGAGAAATCTAAGAGACAGAATGATGAAGCTTGAGCCGAGACCAAGACCAACTCAATTTGAAGCTTTAGTGGAATGGGAAGATGAGATGCATGATTTAGAAAGCAAACGATTAAGTCGGTATATAAGACCAAGAAATAAGTTCAGTGGTTTATGGGGTGAGACTCATGAGACCAGAATGGGCAGATAGAGAGATGCTAACATGTGCGATGGAATGTATCCTGTTAGATTAATAGATGATTTTGAAGGGCGAAAATGCACAGACAAGAAGAAAAACATAGAAAAGGAGAGGCAGAGCTATGGTGACAGTGAATCAGAGGATGCTGTACTAGACAAAATATTAAATAGGAGACCGCCCGCATATCAGCCAGGTTCTTTATGGACTACACCGAATGCTCCGTTGGCAGATGAAAGGAATAATGAAACTCCAAAACAATATTTGAGTTTAAAAGATGTACCAGAAAGAGTAGAAGTGAGATACAACCCAAATACCTCAATGGCAGAATCAAGACTTACTGGTACCCCTAAACAGAATAATGAATGAGAGAGTGTGAATAGGGCAGAAAGACAAGTTGAGGAACAAGCTAGCGCTGCAAAGTATATACGGACTACAAATGAATTGACAGAGAAGATACAGGAGCTTACGAAAAACATAGAAGCAGTGACAGTTCCAGTAACAATAGGACTGTAATTCCAGTGTTTGAGAATCAGAGAGTAAAAGAAACAAGTTTAACGATTCCGTTACAGCAGGGTTTACAAACATTAAACAGAAACATTTATCCAGACTTGTCGGCAGTTAAACGAGTAGGCACTGTAAATCCGCCTGACTTGACTTTTAATCAGAGTTTACCATATAATTATGCGACTGGAGCAGAGTCTGACTTTGCTGCACCAGAAAAGATTATAGAAAAAATAGATTTAATGCCAACCCCTGTCGGACCTTCAGATCAGGAATTGAGTGAGTGGATTAAAACTTTAAAATTAAAAGAGCATGAATCAAAAGTGCTGGATGTAGCAAAATTAAAAGTAGACATGGAGGAATTAATTATTGGAACAATAGGAACAGACAGATTAAAAACATATCAGGATGATGAACTTATGTTCATGTGTAAAAGTAGAACATGGAAGGCCAAAACGGTGCATGATCAATTGGAGGAATTAGCAAATGAATTAGGAGTGGAATTTTCAAAATTCAAAACATTGCAGAAATCATACAGAGTAGATTTTGCAGAAAAAGACATTGAAAACATGAATACTGCGGGAAGGTTGACACAGATAAAAGAATTGATTGTGTTGTTGCGGAAATGGGGAGACATGAGTAAATGGAGGGTTAAATGGGCACAGAGGAAAGAAGAAAGTAATGATAAATCTACATTAGCGTTTTCAATCAGAGAAAAAGAGACAGTTACAACCGAGTTTCCCATGAGAGAGATACCTGGAGGGGGATATGTACATGTCCCATGGAGCAGACAGAATATATTGTCATTCACAAATGACTTCCCTAGATTGAGAGAGAATCCAGTGGAATGGTATCGACAGGTAGATCGATTTGTGAAAGTTTCAAAAGTACTGTGGGTTGATTTGGATGGATTGTTTGACATAGTTGTACCAGCAGACTTATGGACTGAATGTAAAATATCTGTGGATTGGCCAAGAGAGGATTTTCCTAGAGATAAAGTGACAGGCGCTCCGTCACCAGATGTAATGAGAAAGTATGAGCAAGTCATTGTGCTTTTGAAGAATAAAATTCCCCCAAAAGAAACGGACTGGGTTAAAATAGACAGAACCACGCAAGAGCCAAAAGAGTCTGTGCATGCATTCTATGAGAGACTGTTGTTGGTATTTAAACAGTACAGTGGTTATGAAGAATTAGGTGAAAAGGATATGAGCCACTTTTTATATCGGTTTGTGTATGGCTTGAGACCGGAGATAGGAGATATGATGAGACACACTATGATAGGATGGCAGTCAAGCAGTGTAGATGATGTTTTGAGAAAAGCCAAATATTGCAGTGAGGAAATTGATGCAAAACAAAAGAAATTATAAGAAAAAGCTACGTGGGCACTAGTGAACGTGGCAGAACAGGTAGCGCAATTGGACAATAAAAGCAGTGATGTAAATCAGGTAAAACCAAAAGGCAGTTTCGGAAAACCAAAACTAGTAGGGAATATAGAAGAGCTGAAGAAAAAGTATCCCTGTTTTAATTGTGGCAGATTAGGGCATTGGAAGAAAGAGTGTAAGTATCCGCCAAAAGTTAATACAGAGAATACATCATTGAATCCACAGGTGCAGTATGAGGTAAACCAACAGCAACTGCAACAACAGCCGATAGTAACCCAGCAAAGTCAGGTGCCACAACCGCCATTGCCACACAGTGTAAATCAACGGAAATACAGTGCAGAGACAGGATTCAGCAGAGGTGAGCAGGTAACAAGATCACACAAAGTGAATGTGTGTCCCCAGTATTGGTTACAAGAAGAGGGTGTCAGTGAGTCGGATGAAAGTTTCTGACGATGCCTGAGAGAGGGAGAAGAGTGTGTGCTTGGAGCCACTCTTGAGGTAGATCAGTCAGGTCCATTTGTGAGCGGAAAGGTGAATGATGTAGAAATAACTTTCCTTGTGGTCAATGGTGCTACCCGTTCTTCTGTTAGATCAGTGGAAGTCCAAAATCTTCCTCTCTCGGGAGACAGCATCCAAGTTGTAGGTGTAGCTAATTGACAGATAAAAACTCCGTTGACACAGCCAGTTGAAGTGGAGATTGGGAATTTCAAAGATATGCATCGATTTGTGGTGCGCGATAGTAGTCCTGTTAATTTGTTAGGAAGAGACATTTTGTGCAAGATGAACTGTGCCATATATTGTTCACCAGATGGCATAGAATTACAAACCCCAGATGAAGATAGCCTATACAAAATGACTATGCTTATGGTTGAGGCTGAGCAAAATAAACTGTTCCCTGTATTTGATCGAGAGAAAATACCTGATGCGTTGAAAAAGACAGTGAAAGAAAAGGTGTGGGATTTCACGGGAAAAAAATTGGGTTGATGAAAGATGTGGACCTTGTAAAAATTCTGATAAAGGAAGGTGTAAATTACCCGAATGTTCCCTAGTATAAAATGACTGCAGAAATAATTGAAGGAATAACTCCAGTGATTTACAAAATGATTGAGCAGGGAATACTGAGAGAAATAGAGAGCAGTCCTTACAATTCACCAATAATCGGAATGAAAAAGCCAAATGGAACATTTAGAATTGTACAAGACCTGAGAAAGGTAAATAAAATAGTGATTCCATGTTGCCCAATTGTACCGAATCCAGTAGTGATTCTGTATTAGATTCACAATGATGCAGAGTGGTACACAGTCATAGATTTATGTAATGCGTTCTTCACAGTTCCATTGCATCTAGAAAACCAGCCAATATTTGCGTTCCGGTTCGGAGTTCGTATTTTGGCATGGTGCCGAATTCCTCAAGGGTATACTGAAAGTCCATCAATCTTTAATCAGTTGCTAAAGAAGTCATTAGAGAGTTTGAGTATGCCTGGAGAATCTGTATTAGTACAATACATTGATGACCTTCTCGTAGCATCAAAGACAAAAGATGCATGCATAACTGATACTGTTGCATTGCTGAATCATTTGGCTGAAGAAGGACATAAAGTGTCCCCATCAAAACTGCAATGTTGCCAAAAGGAGGTGCAATATTTAGGTCATAAGATTGCCAAAGAAGTTAGACAAGTGATCGCAGAAAGGATTAGAATGATACAGGGGATGAAACAACCAAAAACTCAACGACAAGTGCCGTTGCAGAGATTGACTAAAGCAGACATCAGAGATCCTAAGCAGTGGCAGCTACATTGTCAGTATAGAGCAAAGTGAAGGGATAGTGATGGGATTTCCTGTGAGGGTGTATGTACCTCACTCAGTGGAGATTCTCCTCACTAGAACAAAGATTCAGTACCTGACCAATAGCAGGATCACCAAGTATGAGAAAACAATTTTAGGATCAGAAAATGTGACAATTTCCAGACGTGTAAATGTAAATCTTTCCACACTGTTGCCTGATGTCCAGGAAGTTGAAGTAAGAGGAGAAGTTGATCATAAATGCTTGGATGTTCTTGAATACTGTACCAAACCAAGACCAGACATCATAGATGAGCCTTTGTCTGAATCTGATTACGTGATGTTTGTGGACGGTTTATGTCTGAGAACGGATGAGGGTGCTTTGAGTGCAGCGTATCCAGTGTGTACTGTTGCAAAAGTACTGGAAGCATCTTGTCTGAAAGGGGTTCGTTCTGCTCAAGTAGCGGAGCTGATTGCTTTGATTCGAGCGTGTGAATTGGGAAAAGAGATCAAGGTCACTATAGTGACCGACAGTCAGTATGGGTTTGGATTTGTCCATGATTATGGCCAACTGTGGTCCCAAAGAGGTTATTTGACCTCTGCAGGATCCCCTATACGGAATGCTGAGTTTGTGAGGATGTTGATTGACGCAATACAACTACCACACAAAATTGCTGTGGTGAAATGCGCAGTTCACAAAAAGGGGGATGACTACATCACCCGAGGTAATCGGTATGTTGATTCAATTGCAAAATACCGTGCAAAGAATTTAGCTTCAATTAACAAGGACAGGGAGAAAGAGCATGTTCCAAGTCCTCTGATGCTAACAACAGTAGTTGAAACTTGGCAGGAAGTGAGGCAAATGCAGGAAGAGGCAGATGAGGAAGAAAAGATTACTTGGTTGAAAGCAGGGTGAAGACAAAGAGAAGAAGATAAAATGTGGGTTTACAAAGACGATAAACCAGAAATTCCTGATAGCATGATCTCAAACATGGCCCGAGCATATCATGGTCAAGCACACATTGAGAGAGATGCCATGCTGAAACTGTTTAGACAGATATGGTACAATCCAAAATTCAGGATGATTGCAGAAAGTTTATGCCAAAGGTGTTTGGTGTGTCAGCAGTTCAATCCAAACAGAAAAACAATTGTGAGTCTGGGAACCATAGGACGGGAGGGAGGTCCATTTACACGAATGCAATTGAATTTTATTGAATTACCACCATGTAATAGACTGAGATATGTACTGGTGGTCATCTGTTTGTTCCCAAGGTGGGTGGAGGCGTTCCCCACAAGGAGGAATGATGGAATAACTGTTGCAAAGTTGCTTTTACGGGAGATTATACCTAGGTTTGGTTTCCCAGTAACAATCGAGACAGACCGTGGCCCCTACTTTCAAAATGATCTGATACAAATGATTTGTGAAGCACTGAACATACGTCAAAGACTACATTGTGCTTACAGGCCTGAGGCCTCAGGAGTAGTTGAACAGGTAAATGGAACCATTAAAAACAGGATTGCAAAAATGTGTTTGGCGACAGGACTGAAGTGGCCAAATGCTTTGCCACTTGTTCTGATGACTTTGAGAAGCATTCCTGACAGAAAAACTGGACTGAGTCCACATGAGATTCTGATGGGCAGGGTGATGAGACAGGCCTATGTACCAGTTGATAAGTTATTAACGATTAATGATGACATCATACTGGATTACTGCAAAAACCTGTCTGATGTGGTGACTTCTGTGTTCCATCAGGTGGGAATTGATTCAGACACGAAAGAGAAAAAACCTGCTCATGACTTAGTGCCTGGAGATTGGGTACGAATCAAGATGCACCGCAGAAGGAATTGCTTGGTGCCTTGTTGGCAAAAACCACGACAGGTTATCTTGATCATCACAACTGCAGTTAAATGTGCTGGAGTGAAGAGGTGGGTTCATGCGAGCCATACCATCTGTGTGCCTGAACCTGAAAATCCAGACGAAGGTGACAGCACCACTGATTCTGATTCTGAAGGTGAGCCAGAAGAAGATCCAGATTCTGAAGCTCGACAAGAACGTCGACATCTAAAATTAAAGGGGGGATGAGTTGAAAAAGAAGGATGGAGATAAGGAAAGGGTTTTTACATTCGACTTCACTAGCACTTTCTAGATTTCACTTTATTATAGCTTTTTGCACACTTTATTGCAGGTTTTTGCACTTCTTTGCAGTGCCACTTTATAGATTGCGGATTTTGCACAGACCCTTCTTGATAAAATTGTTGATTGTATTCCCTTTCTGTGTTTGATGAATTTTTTCGCCTCCTCCTAAATTTTGTGTCTCATGTCTGATATATATATATATATATATATATATATATAATTTTTTTTTTTTAAGCCTTTTAAATTATTGAAATGATTATTGAAAATGAAAAATGAAAAGATGTTCTGTACCATTGATTATCCCTTGCTATGTTCAATAAAAAATAAATAAAAAAAAAGAACATCGACATCTGGAAGTATCTGAGGCTAGTTCTGCATCTGAAGGAGAGGAGGACATTTTTGAACTACCACATTTTGAAGATCAATCTGAAGATCGAGAATTGGTAAGAGAAGAGACATGTGAGGAAACTGAGCAGAACAAAGATAAAACTGGTGAACAAGAAAATTCTGGAGATAAGGAAAGGGTTTTTACATTCGACTGCACTAGCACTTTCTAGATTTCACTTTGTTATAGCTTTTTGCACACTTTATTGCAGGTTTTTGCACTTCTTTGCAGTGCCACTTTATAGATTGCGGATTTTGCACAGACCCTTCTTGATAAAATTGTTGATTGTATTCCCTTTCTGTGTTTGATGAATTTTTTCGCCTCCTCCTAAATTTTGTGTCTCATGTCTGATATATATATATATATATATATATATATATATATTTTTTTTTTTTAAGCCTTTTAAATTATTGAAATGATTATTGAAAATGAAAAATGAAAAGATGTTCTGTACCATTGATTATCCCTTGCTATGTTCAATAAAAAAAAATAAAAAAAAAAGAACATCGACATCTGGAAGTATCTGAGGCTAGTTCTGCATCTGAAGGAGAGGAGGACATTTTTGAACTACCACATTTTGAAGATCAATCTGAAGATCGAGAATTGGTAAGAGAAGAGACATGTGAGGAAACTGAGCAGAACAAAGATAAAACTGGTGAACAAGAAAATTCTGGAGAACAGCTTGAAAACTGTGAAGACGTGAATGAAAATCCAAGTACTGGAAAAGCGGAAGTAACTCGCGATAAGGATGAGATTCCAAGTACCACTTCTGGAGATGTTTCTAACAGAGTAGAAGAACTGTCAGAAGAAAAGACTGACACTGTAAAAGATGAAGATATTGTGAAATTCATTATAAATGAAACTACTGAAGGCACTGAAAGTGAAACTGATGACAGTGAAGATGAAACAATCGTGAGGAAAAGTCCAAGGAAAAGGGCCTGGAGAGTGGAACAGAACAATACAGAGCCTAAGACAACGAGATTCTGTAAAGGAGATAATTGGCCAAAGAATAATGACAGACTGAAAATTAAACTGACCAGCAGAGAAAGAGAGCAAGAAGAACAGGTGGATGAAATAACAAGTCAAAGAGAGTCCTTAGGGAAAAGAATTGAAGTAGCACACAGACCAAAGAGAGTGAGAAGACCGAACCGGAAGTATAAATCACCTGAGTGGTCATACATAGTATTACCCTCAATTGCAGAAGTAAATAGTAGTCAAGAAGATTTGAGTTACTCAAACACAAGTGGGAAAAGTGAGTAAAGAGACAAATTATTGAAAAGAGAGAAACAGTTACTCTAAGTATAAAAGATGAAGTAGAAATCCTGAAAATCCTGATCAAGAAAGAAATATTGTAAAAGTAAGTGAAAACTTGTGAGTGGCAAAAGGTCGAAGAAAATTTGTTAGAGAAAACAAAAATATATGTGTACCTGACATTAGGTCGAAGAAAATTCTGTTAGAAGTAACAAAACTAATTCTGTAGGTGACACAAGGTCGAAGAAAATTTGTTAGTCAAATTTGCTGTGTAAAAAATAAATAAATAAATAAATAAATGGTGAATAACAACCATAAGACGAAGTATTCTATATTTAGAAAATGGTGTCGATTATGTATGGTCTGCACTGGTTTATTAACAATGATATGGATAATTTTAGCAATTGTAATTCCTTTCCAAGTCAGTTTGGTGAAATTGAAAAAGAATGTGAGTTCAAGTGAACAAGAGCCAGATTCAAAATCAAATAAACCACATGTATATAGGCCAGAAGTACATCAAGATAGCTCGATTAGCGATTTCTCGAAGAATACTTTTTCGAAGTTATTATCAGATTATGTCAGGACAATGGATGCGAGTGACTGTTACATGTGTGTAAAATTACCTGCATCTGTTTCGGAGGAGTGACATAACTTCATCCTCCACTTACGTATGGGATTCCATGTAGTGTGATTGAAAGCTTGTTTTATCAGACTGGAAAGCTAGAATATCATTATTCAAATTCAGATGAAGTGTTTGCTAAGTTGAAAATTGATAAGACACTGAATAAAAGGAAGCAAGATACAGTTATGGGAGAATAGTTTTTTAGAAATGGACAAACTTAGTCATGACTATGCTTTTAGAAATAATCCGACATGTAAAATGAGAGTAAAAGAAAAGGTATTTCTGGATATGGTTGAAGAGAGAAGAATAGCTTATAAGCACAAAGAAAGGGTGAAACATGAGAAATCAAAATATTGGACATTCAATAATGAAAATATTGATGAAAGAAATGTGAATGTAGCTATAAATATAGATACTCCATTGACGGGAAAATTCTGTATAAGGAGAGATAATACTGTGTATGATAATTACTTTGTGGGAGCAAGTCAATGTAAAGATACTTATAGAATAATAGGGGGTTGGGGATTTAAAGGAGATGATCTAGTTTTTCCTGGAGTTTATTTTATTTGTGGAAACAAAGCTTATTACAGACTGCCGGACCATTGGTATGGGACATGTTATGTGGGTTTGGTCTTTCCAAAAATATTTCTTGTTGATAGGGGAACAAATGGCATACATGAGATAGGTAAACCTTCAAGTCGTAGAAAAAGAGAGAGTGTTATGGAAATAATAGGTGATGTTTTTGGAGCACTGATACCAGCAGTGGGAATATCTTTCACTGCAAATCGAATTCGAAGGTTGTCAATGATAGTAGATCGTTTGTCGACAGACACAGCAGGAGGATTCCTAATGGTGAACACCGAAATGATTGCAATGAGAACTATGGTAATGCAAAATCGCCTTGCTTTTGATATCATATTGGCAAAAGAAGGAGGCGTTTGTGGAATATTGAACGTGTAACACTCCTGCACCTATGTTCCTGATAAAAGTCAGAACATTGAAAAGTACATTATAAACATTACAAAGTTGCATGAAGAGTTTGAACCACTGGAGGTTGATGGTATTTTGGAACGTCTTAGTAGAAGGTTTACTGCAGTTAAGCGTTGGTTTCAAGAAATAGGTAGTTCAATAATAGGTAAGATACTAATACCAGTACCAGGAATAGTGTTGGTAATTCTAATGATGAGACTTTGCTGCATATGTAGAAAAAGAAGGAATGTCAGAAAGGCATTAAAGAAACCAAAACGAGAAAAAAGGGAGAGAGAAAGAGAAAAGGGTGATATAGAATTAGAAGAATTCCGAGAGAAAGTCTTTAGGGAGACTAAAGAAAGAGACACTAAAGTATAAAGGCTTACTAATTTGAAGAACCTGGAACATGTTTTGATAAAATTGCAAATTTTGGGAGATATTTTTGTGATACAATCACCAAAGGGGGGAGTTGATGGAGCAAGGTGGGGAAAATAAATGTTGTGTACCCCTTGTGAAGTCATACTTCAATAACGTATAATTTGAACTAATTGAGTGATGCATGGACTAAACAACCTAGAATAAATCGTAACACACACACCAACATGTGGGAGACTAATTCTTGCTTGTGTTGCAATCATAATTTAATAACTGTGTACTTTTGTCATGTTCAATATTAATATGCAGCTTTAAAATAATGGAATGAAGCGTAAATGTGCTTTTGTCCATGTATATGTGGCTGAAATTAGGGCCAAAAGTAAGTAAAGAAGCATATATGTAGCTTTTGCTAGGTAATTACTAATAGGGACAACCTTAGCAATGGGGAAGATAAACAGAATGGCTATTTTTCCTCAAATTTAATGTTTATTTGTGTTTGTTTCTATGATAGTTCTCATTCTGGCTCGTGAGGTCTATTTAAAATGGAATTGCAAAAAAACGATGGATTTAGGCCCAGATCCCTGTACTGGGGTGAATGTATGACATTGTTTTACATTCTGTCCATCAACTGTGTTTTTTGCAATTTCACCCCGAGTGGGCTGGGGATGCTCAGACGTGAGTCCCAGGCTCTCCACACCACTGGAGTCAAGCTATCCAGGCTGATGAAGGCTGATAGCCAGAAACCGGTCCTTGGATGCTTGATTCCGGTCTGGGAAAGACATGGCTTGGCTGTTCGGACTGGACTGTTCCCATGAGGCACAGGGTCACAGCTGATTTGCATATAGCCAGTGTCTAACCCAGGGTGGTGTGGAGTGCAAAAAAACGATGGATTTAGGCCCAGATCCCTGTACTGGGGTGAATGTATGACATTGTTCTACATTCTGTCCATCAACTGTGTTTTTTGCTATTTAAAATGGAGTCACTGGCCAGCTTTGACAGCGAAAGACAAGACGCATGTGCATTACTGATGACAAGAATGAATGCGAGCCGCCTGTGCCTGTGCGGAAGAGAGTTCAAGGTCGTGGAGGCCTGGAAGTCTAGATGGCTGCCAAGTGATGAGAACAGTGGTTCTGAACGTGAGAACTATACCCGAAGTTACAAAATGAAGAACTCGACTAGGCCGGACTGTAGAAAACAATGGGGGCATTAGAAACCCCTGGCAGGAAGAAAAAGTATAAAATTGATGATGAAGTTATGCTCATCCACCCCTAAATTGACCAATGAGGACTCGACTTTTCTCCGAAAGTTACTCTTTTAGGTAGATAGAGCTAGTGAGAAAGGTATAAAAAGTGCTGATTTTACCATGGAAATAACGCTCTTTCGATTTCCTGCTAGACATGCTGTCGGACTGCTGATTACTTTGGACACGTAAGGAACTTGGGAAAACTTTAATTTTTCCTTTTCAGCAAATGCACTTTAATGAGGGATTCTAGTTAGAGAGGTTAGGAAAAATGGACTTTGAGAACTATCAGTCGTTGCTAAAACTTGCGTTCTGAACCTAAATTGCTAATGTTTATTTCTGATATTTTCTAAATAAATGCTAATTAACTGTTGAATAAAATTTTTGTCTAAATGTCATTCGAAGAGCTAAATAAATAAAGAAGATAAGTTTGGACATATTAAAACTGCTTTTTTAAAATTAGATAAGATGGAAAATTAAGCTGGTCTTGAGTTTTCCTACGCCTAATTTCTTACTAGCAGATCTGTCAACCCTATAGCGATATGTCTAAATGTATATTTTCTGATGATAAAACCATGGTAAATTTCTGAAAACTGCAAATGTAAATAGTATACCGTTAAGTTTAAACTAGACATCTCGCTAAATGATACAGCAGCTCTTCATTAGATTCACTGATCCTTAGAATAGTGAGTAAGTGTGCGTGAGCAGCTCTCAGTGATATCAATCAATCAATCAATCATTGCATTTCTAAAGCGTGCTACATACCCGTGAGGGTCTCAAGGCGCTGGGGGGGCGCTACTGATCGAAGAGCCAGGTCTTGAGAAGTCTTCTGAAGGCCAGCAGGTCCTGAGTCTGTCGTATGCTGGTAGGGAGGGCGTTCCAGGTCTTGGCGGTGAGGTAGGAGAAGGATCTGCCGCCGGCGGTGGTTTTTCGGATACGAGGAACTGTGGCGAGGGCAAGGTTGGCAGAGCGGAGGCTTCGGGTGGGGATGTGGAAGTTGAGACGGTTGTTGAGGTATGTGGGTCCGGTGTTCTGCAGTGCTTTGTGTGTGTGGATGAGGAGTTTGAAGGTGATCCTCTTGTTGACGGGGAGCCAGTGTAGGGTGTGATGGGGCTGCATCGGGGGACGTCAAGGATCAGACGTGCCGAGGCATTCTGGATTCAGTGTCGTCTCCTCAGGAGCTTGGTTGTTGTTCCATAGTAGAGGGCGTTCCCGTAGTCGAGTCTGCTGGTAACGAGGGCCTGGGTGACGTTTTTTCTCGTGTCAGGAGGGATCCACTTGAAGATCCTGCGGAGCATTCGGAGGGTGTTGAAGCAGGATGCAGAGACGGCGTTGACTTGCCTGGTCTTGGAGAGAGTGGAGTTGAGGATGACCCCCAGGTTGCGTGCGTGGTCTGTGGGTTCCGGGGCTGTGCCAAGCGATGTGGGCCACCAAGAGTCGTCCCAGGCTGATGGGGTGGTTCGGAGAATGAGGACCTCCGTCTTGTCTGAATTCAGCTTCAGTCTGCTGTCCTTCATCCAGTCGGCTACGGCCTTCATTCCTCTGTGGAGGTTGGCTTTGGCGGTGTGGGGGTCTTCGGTGAGGGATTTTATCAGCTGGGTGTCGTCGGCATAGGAGATGATGTTGAGGTTATGTTGACGTGCGACGTGGGCGAGCGGTGCCATGTAGATATTGAACAGCGTCGGACTGAGGGCGGATCCCTGTGGGACGCCGCAGATGATCTCGGTGGTTTTTGAGCGAAAGGGTGGGAGGCGGACGCTCTGGGTTCTGCCGGAGAGTAAGGATGTGGTCCAAGCCAGGGCCTTCTCTTGAATTCCGGCGTCATGGAGGCGTGCTGATAGGGTGAGGTGGCAGACTGTGTAAAAGGCTGCTGACAGGTCCAGGAGGATGAGGGCAGCTGTTTCTCCTTTGTCCATTAGGATCCTGATGTCGTCAGTGGCGGCGATGCGGGAGGTCTCGGTGCTGTGGTTGCTGCGAAAACCGGATTGGAAAGGGTCCAGGGTGTTGTTGTCTTCGAGGTAGCGGGTTAGCTGTTTGTTGACAATCTTCTCTGTCACTTTCGCCGGGAACGGGAGCAGGGAGATGGGCCGGAAGTTCTTGAGGTCCTTGGGGTCTGCCTTGGGTTTCTTCAGAAGGGCGTTGATCTCGGCGTGCTTCCAGCTTTCCGGGAAGGTTGCTGTCTCGAAGGAGCTGTTGATAGTTTTCCGGAGGTGGGGCGCGATGGTTGTGCTGGCTTTGTTGAATATGTGGTAAGGGCAGGGGTCGGATGGGGATCCGAAGTGGTTAGAGTTCATGGTTTTGATGGTGTCTTCGTCGCTGACGTTGGACCAGGTGGTCAGGCGGCTGGTGCGGGTAGTGGTCGCGGGGGTGGTGGACTCGGTGGTGGGTGCGGGGGTCTCGGGGTTGAAACTGTCGTGGATGTCGGTGATCTTGCAGTGAAAGAAGGTGGCCAGGGAGTCGCATAGGTCTTGTGATGGTGGTATGTCATTGGTGTTGGAGCTGGGGTTGGAGAGTTGTTTCACAATGCTGAAGAGCTCCTTGGAGTTGTGTGCGTTGTTGTCAAGGCGGTCCTTGAAGGTGGTCCTCTTGGTGGTACTGATGAGTTGGTGGTGTTTCAGGGTGGCGCTCTTGTGGACTGGTGTTCGGTCGTGGAGCCATTTCTTCTCCAGCTTCCGACAGGTGCGCTTGGAGATCCGGAGGTCTTCGGTGAACCAGGTTTCTTGTTGGTGTGGTTGGTTGCGGAGGTCTTGAGAGGGGGAGGGTGTTGGCACAGTCGTTGATCCACTGTTTGAGGTTGGTCGCGGCGGTGTCGGGGTCGGTGGGGTCGGCGTGTGGTCTCAGGGCGAGGGTGGTAGTCAGTTGGTCCTTGGTGACCTTGCCCCAGCAGCAGGTGGCACCTGTTGGGTGCGGTGGTGTGTGGTAGGTTTCCTGAAGGTGAAGTGGACGCATCTGTGGTCGGTCCAGTGGGGTTCGGTGATGTGGTTGAAGGAGACATGAGGGCTTGTGGAGAAGGTGGGGTCCAGCGTGTGTCCTGCGGCGTGGGTGGGTGTCGTCACGAGATGTTTGAGTCTGAGGTTGGTGAGGTTGTCTATCAGGGCGGTGGAGTTGGCGTCATTGTTATTCTCGAGGTGGAAGTTCAGGTCCCCGAGGAGGATGTAGTCCGTGGAAGCGAGGGCGTGAGTGCTGACGGTGTCGGCGAGGGTGTCGCTGAACTGTGGTCTTGGTCCGGGTGGTCTGTAAACGAGTGTTCCTCGGAGGGTCGTGTTGGGGTCGGTGTAGATCTGGAAGTGCATGTGCTCGGCAGTGGTGAGGGTGTCGTCTGTGTTGGTCGAGACTCTGAGGGTGTCCTTGTGGATGATGGCGATTCCCCCTCCAACTCCGTTGGTGCGGTCTCTGCGGGAGATCTTGTAGCCCTGTGGGATGGCTATGGCGTTGTCTGGTGCTGAGGTGGTGTTTAGCCAGGTCTCCATCAGGAAGGCGACGTCGGGGCGGTGGAGTCTTCTAGCAGGTCCCAGAGTTCGATGGCGTGCTTTCGGGCGGAGCGGGTGTTTAGGAGGACGCAGCGGAGGTGGTTGGGTTCTCAGGTTGGTAGTCTGGCGGGCTGGATGCTGGTGAATCTGCAGTTCTGGCAGGTGAAGGGCCCTTGGGTGCGCTTCGGGGTGGCCCGGTGGCAGGGGTGGTCTCGTCCGGTGTTGATTGCGTGGAGGGTGTTGGAGTCGTAGTGCAGTCTGGCGTTGCGGGGGGCGCGGGGTCCAGGGGTTCTGGCGCCGGGCGTGGTCCAGGCGCGGGTTGGGGCAGCCTCCATATGTGGGCAGAGGGAGGGAGGAGCAGCTGGAAGGTGGGAGCGTGGCGGCCAATGGGGGGCAGGGTGGCGGGGCCGCAGGGATGCAGCGGTGGGAAAACGGCAGGGACACAGGAGGCGGGGGAAGCGAGGGGGCACAGGGGCAAGCGGGCACAGGGGGTCAAAAACAGCGGGAAAACAGTGGGGACAAGGGAGACGGGGGAAAGCGAGGGGGCACAGGGGCAAGCGGGCACAGGGGGTCAGATAAAGATGGACAGAGGACAAAGCGATGGATGGGCACAAACAGCAGGCACAAGGTTGGAGACCAGGACAACAGCTAGAGGCGATGCAGGCGGCGGAGCACGGTCACACAGGGGGCTGCGTGGCGGTGAGGGGAGCGACCTGCCTGGTGAACAGGGTCAGAGGTCGGTCGCTCTCTCTACCGCTGCGCGGCCTCCATATGTGGGCAGAGGGAGCGAGGAGAAGCTGGGAGGGTGGAGCAGGGTGGCCAATGGGGGGCAGGGGGGCGGGGCCGCAGGGAGGCAGCGGCGGGAAAATGGCGGGGACACGGGAGGTGGGGGAAGCGATGGGGCACATGGGCAAGCGGGGACAGGGGGTCAAAAACGGCAGGAAAACGGCGGGGACACGGGAGGCGGAGGGGAAGCGAGGGAGCACAGGGGCAAGCGGGCACAGGGGGTCAGAGAAAGATGGACAGAGGACAAAGCGAAAGATGGGCACAAACAGCAGGCACAAGGATGGAAACCAGGACAACAGCTAGAGGCGATGCAGGTGGCGGAGCACGGTCACACAGGGGGCTGCGTGGCGGTGAGGGGAGCGGCCTGCCTGGTGAACAGGGTCAGAGGTCGCTCCCTGATATGGGCCCCACTGGTGAGTAGATGTATGTTCTGGTATCTAAGGGATAAGTGAAATGGTTTCAGAGTTTATTTTTGGAGTAGCGCTGCACCAATCACCTCCCACAAGAAATTACAATGACTGTGTAAGTTATAATACCAGCACAGCCACCAGAGGAGCCTTGTGCCATACACACAGTAAACAATAAAAGGGTCAAATGAAAAACTCATCAACCAGGAAGGCTGTTGATCTCAACAAAGGTTCTCCTGAAAGATAATCAAATGACTGAACTGGATGCAATATACAAAAGAAGGGGGTTCCCCGTGGGTTACTTAGAGATGTAGGCAGGCCAATCCTAGTTGGCACATTTTGAACTTGGAAAAGGAGAAGACAAACTTGAACCGCCCGATCTTTGCCTCAAAAAAAAATCCCAACCTGAAAAATCATCTGGTAAGGGGCAAAATACAAGAAACTCCGTTAAATAACCAAACCGCCATAACAGGGTTGGAACCAATATATGGCAACCACAAATGTGGGTCATGCCATATTTGCCCACTGGCCATTGTTGGTGATACTGTGAGTACCAACAACCGCACGATTTCTGTTAGACACAATACCACCATGACCAATTGCCGCACCAGTAACATCGTTTATTTAATATTGTGCCCGTGCAATCTCCCATATGTTGGGGAAACAGGTAGAGAATGCCGGGTACGAATAGGGGAACATAAGTCTAACATTAGAAATCAAAAATCAGCAACCCCTATGGTAGCACATTGGCTCGAGAAAGACCATAAAGAATTGGAACTTCGCTGGTTTATCTTGGAAAAGATAAAAGCCAGCCCAGGAACTGACCCGGTGTGCCTCCAAAAAAAACGGGAGGTATTTTGGATTTTTTATCTGAATGCTGTGGAAAAAGGATTAAATGAAGATTGTCCCTGGCACCAGGCGTTCTTGTAAAAGGAGTCCCTGCCTATCTGATATAAAAATTATATAGACAATGAAGGATAAAAAAAACACCTGGCAAACTTGTGTAGTTCATATATACGTGCTTATGGCCTCTTTAACAATATAAGAGAGACAAAAAGGGAGCAATACAATGGACCCTAAAGTAATGTTTTTTATTTTTCTGTTGGCTGAATTGGACTTGGAACCTTATATTTAAAAATGGTCGCCATATAACTACGAAAACCATCATGCCTGTCTTGAACGTTCGACAACCCTTAGTCAGTTTACCCAAGATGGCCGCGTCACTACTTCCAGTGTAAATAAGGCTCGTAACTAACGCATTAGCGCTCTATTAGTTTACACAAGATGGCGACTGGACGCCGTATAGGAGAAATGAGTCCGTCGTTGATGGTCGCGCCCCTCCAACACAGCTGGTCCAGCTTTCCGTGAGGCGCGAATATCCCCCTATTTAAATAGAGATAGAAAGGAAATAGGCGAGAATCCTGTCTCCCGTAGTAGGCCGACCGGTGCAGTCGGCGGAACCCCATTTGAAGAAGACGGTCCTCGTCTTGAAGGTAATTGTCCTAGAATGGTAATCTGGGGATTAGACGGTATCGGATATTAGATATTAGAGATATGTAACAGGTTCCATTTCTTGTTATTTCACCACTAGGAACCTCATCGACCCGTCTTCCTTCGTGGCAATAGGCCGAGTGGAGAAGTCGATGGAACTCCATTTAAAAACGCTTGTCTGTTCTTGGAAGGTAACTATCCCGAAGTGACTATGTGGGACTTTTTTAAACAGGCCCGGGTGAATCATGATAGTAATGGGCTCCCCTTTTCCCTTTTGTTATTCGCCACTAGGAATCTGAGTGACTTGTCCTTCCTTGTGGTAGAAAACACAGTATCGAAGTGCGCACCGGTTTTTCCGGTATGTATTTTTGCCAATTATTGTTTTCAACTACGTGAAGAATCTCAGGGATACTTTACTTTAATGTGCTAATCTCATCCCCCTTCCCTATAGAAATTTTGACGGATAGCCGCGTGCCGTCTTAAATCATCGGAAATACAGAGTCCGTAGACCGCCTCCCAAATCGACCTGCCCTCGATCAGAATTTCGCTGGAGATTGCCTTTGGATTAGTGACATATCCAGGTAAAAAAAGGCTATGTAATTTACCTATTGGACAGTTGGATTATATAGCTAAATAAGGGCCAGAATAAGCGTGCTTTATTTTCTTTACAGGGAGTGGTCTGAAAATTATTAACCTCCTGTGCCCGGAAATCCAGCCTATTTCGCCTAACACTTGAGCTTATTTTCTCAAGACGTTTCAGGTACATTATGCTGGATATGATATCTTGTTTATGGTAAACTGAGATCAGCCAGTAAGTCCCCCTTGATAACTCATGGAAATATAGCGATCTGTTCAAATGTGATTTGGAACTATATGAGCGATGACAAGTTGCTAGTCTAACCCATCACTAAAGGAACCTGGAACTAATATAAAGCTCCACCATAGGCCTACGATTATATAGATTAGTGATTGAAAAATATGTTATACTCTGAAAATGCCAGATCAGATATCTAACTCTGCCAGGGCCATGATTTATAACAAATACAATAAAGGTTCTAATCTACTTCCACTATAGGATCAATATCTCTGGAGTCCAGTCAATGAAAGTTAAAAATATTAACATCCCAGCGTAGCAGATCCAACCATACGCCTGTGGTTTTCCTTAATAGAAAAATATACAGGAAAATATCATTATATATGTTTTACAAAACAAGCCAATAACCATCCTTCATTTCTCTCTATATATAATAAGGAACTCAGTTCTCGGTCTATAGCTGAGACCCGCAATTAATGTTGAGGAAAAATATAACAACGTGACTTCTAGTATTTTGGGCCTTATTTTAATAAACTGGTCATGTGTGTACAAGAATGAAAGTGTGTATATAGTTTTAATGAAATGTATGTATGAACTATTGTAATGAAATACGCTCTACGGTTCATTTAGCATAGGCTATCATTATGCCTTTTATAGATTCCACGAAATAGGGAATCTACCCCAGGGAGTGTCTCTATGAAGTTTGACATTGCACAGCTACAAAGGGTCAACATCATGTGTATCGCCCCTATATTCAATGTGTGTTTAAAATGTTAAAATGAACTGGAACAATGAAAAGTATATGTTGGACATATATATCTGTTTGATTGATATTGCATATATATATAGAACAGAAAATTGAGACCTTTTTGCTTTCTATTTTTCAGATTTTATACCTGTGTCCCTCCCAGTTTACTGCCCCTAGCCTTGACGAAGGTGTGGCCTCATCGGCCTGTCACCGAAACGCGCGTCGGCTTATGTTCCCAGGAATACGGTTCTTTGTCCTAAATACATCAGGACCCGTAGTAAAAGTCATCTGCCTGGAATAACATCCCGATCCATGCAACATATTGATTTTCTATGTGTTGCACACGCCAGGATTAGAAGAATGAATGGAAGAATGAAAGTTGAATGGTAGAATGAGGTAGAGTGAGAATACATATAAGTAAGTGTGATAGTGTGTTTGAAATGTGGTTGGTACTGGGTAGGTCTTAATGTAGTATTATTTTCCCATTCTGCTGTTGTTCCTATATCAGTGTTTGTCTTTTTATGCTCTAAATGTATCACGTGAAACTAAAGTACAATTCACTTTTTATAATTTTTTGTTATCTCAACTCTAAGAAAAATATATCTAAAAGAAATAAAAACATATATATTTCCAATATGTTCTGTAGAGTCTACTTGGATTGACCTTGTGTTTGTTGTGTGCAGTGTCAGCTTCTAGGTTAATCACCCCTTTTTATATACCTTTTGGACCCTCTAGCAAGGGCCATTACATCCCTAGGCAGGGTGCTTTCTTTTGTTCTATTCACTGAACTGGATGCAATAGCTGGCTGGGTAAACTTCACAAAAGCATTAGGGGGAGCTCACTCAGGAAAAGTAGAGTCGTAACCAAAAATAACAGAAGAACTTCGACATGAAAGCCCCTCCAATTCACAGAATGTGCAAATCAGGCACCTTAAGAAAGAAAGAAACAAAACATTATGTAGGCTTGACCTACACAGTCTGGATGTTAATGTTCAAAGAGACCTGAGGTAATTAAAATCAACGTGGAAAAAGCTAACATTGCTACTAACAAGAGAGTCAGAAGCAACGATATGGGCCAAGCCTATTTATGATATAAAGAGTAACAATGGAATGCAATTTTGGCACACGATTAATACACTACAAAACCCTACAGTCCATGGAGTCAGCACACACCTGACAGAAGAGGCAAGTTTCCTCTGGGTTCACTTTAAGAACAAACCCTATAGTAACGCAAATGCAGAAGATATAACCGCCCTAACAGGAAGAGAGAATTTATGAAACATGGAACAATCCGGTAACATCTACAATCACAATCTCTACCAACCAAATCTCAAGGAGAATAGCCAATGGCAGAAGAGAGGGAGCGCTAGGCCTAAACAGGATGCCCCCAATCATTTTTAAACTAGACCGTGACTACTGGGCGGAATCACTGAAACCAGTCTTTCAAACAAAGATAACCCCAGTCTCCTGGAGGGGTTCAGTCCTCTCCCCAATCTATAAAAAGGATGATAAGAAAAAAGGCTAAAATGTATAGATTAGTAGCCCTGAGAGATAAAAACGCTAAATATTACCCCAGTCTGATTCTGGAGAAAATGTCATCCTAAGTGACATAAAAAGCAGTAATTCCTCTTAATGAAACAGGTTTTAGCAAGCATATGGGAACCACCACCAATATTCTAACTCTCTCTCTGTTGATTGACGCCACAATAGCAGCTAAACCGCTGCTGTATGTTTGCTTCATTGATTAAAGCTTGGCTTTTGACCACATTGACAGAAGCAAACTGTGTTCGTAAACTCACGAAATGGAAGATCCCTTACTCTCTCCTGAAAAAACTAATACCCTTGCACACAGAAACATGGATACAAGTGAATCTGGGAACCAGAGAATACCTGTCAAGAAGCATTCCAACTACAAATGGGCTGAAAGAGAGCTGCGTATTAGCCCCAACCCTGTTCAGTCTTTTTCATGTCAGACCAGTCAATCAGGCTGGCCAAGTGAAATTCTCATGCCCCAAAGATGGGCAGCCTCGTCTTCTTTAATCTACTATACGCCGAAGACCTAGTACTTATTAGCCAAACTCCCGGAGGCCTTCAGCACTCATTAGACACTACGCAAAGCTAATCAGTTGAAAACTGCTTGAGCATGAATCTGGATAAGTCCAAAGGCATGCATTGGAACATGCAAAAGGCAAAAGGAGCACATTGTTTGTACCTTACAAAACAACAGCTGTAAATCGTTCATGAATACAAATATCTAGGCGTCATAGTAGATAGTAAAGGCTCATTTACTGCCCACAAGGAAGCGCTGAAGAGAAGAGGCACAGCAACAGCAGTGGTGCTAAAAACTTGAGAAACAAAATTGTTGGCTCAAGTTTCTCTTCATTGGTTCAAGTGATACAGGCAAAACTTATCCCACTAATCACCTATGGAAGTGAGCCTATTAGGAGGTGAAATGCGACCACGCTATATGGTATAGTAGCAGGTGCACTAGAATGATCTTCAGTCTACCCAAATACACGTCTCCAGCTCAACGAATTACAGGTTTTAAACCATTTGGGCCTGCCATAAACATTCTGACAAGAACTTAAGTTGCTAGGCTCTTATTGTCACTGTTGGACTTGGCCCTTTTTCGCAGGTTCACCCCTAAACTTTTTGCATTTTCCTATCCTTTTTCTGTAACCTAGTGTTGGTGGTTTTAGGCCTCTGGGAACTTTAGCACTGTGGTCCTGTGTAAAGTGCGGGCGCTCTCTGTGTTACATTGGTGAGATTGGCCTGCCCTCCCATATGAATGCATTGGGGATTCCCTTATCAGTGTATGTCAGTGGTAATTCATGGTATGAGAGGAGCAGAGTGGTCCAGTTTAGTATGTATGAAATTGGAATAATAAATGCTGCACAATGGTGTGAGCAGATTTATTGTGACTATTTGGGAAATGTCACTTTTAGAAGTTGGCATTTCTGTGTGCTATGTGTCTGCCTGCCTTATGTGAATTGCATGTCTGGCTTGTGAGTAAAAGGTGCTGGGAGATGTGTGTGGATCCAGGAGGAGCAGGGTGAGTCAGCACTAGGCTGAATGGGACATTTGTGCCGGGAGTAGTGGGAGGAGTAATTCCCTGACTCTGGATAGGACTGTGTCCAGCCTGTACAATGCTGGCTCCGCCCCCTGTGGTATGTCTGATCACCGAGCCCCCACCTGACAAATCGGAAGAGGAGCTTGGAAAACAAAGTGCTCCAATTCCCCCCTGAACCAGTTGCATCTGGTTACCCATGCGCTGTAATGCAGACAAAGAGATGGTGTAGTATAAGTATTGGGGCTGTGACCCCATGAAATTAATCTCTTCCATGATGCTGTGCTGTTCCTGACCTTGCTGGGGTGTGCTGCTGCTGGGGCCCAGAAGGAACCGCCATGAGGGCTTGCCTCCCTGGGCCCTGCTTTGCCCCCTTTATTTCTGAGGACTGTGGCTGTGGAGCTGTGGCTCGTAGCGCCTAGTGAGCGCTATATTTTAATGAGGAACAGGAAATCCAGGGTTGCGCAGCGCTGAGCTGCAGCCCTTCAAGAGGGAACCTCATCGTAGGGATTCCCCATTGACGCCAAGGAGCGGGTGCCCATCCCGCTTTACGTTTATTTTGGCCGCGTTGGGAATTGTTTGCGGGTGCCCATCCCGCGTTTTGAGTTATATGCGGGTGCCCAACCCGCTCTCCTGCTATTTTGCACAGTGGGTGCCCATCCCGCATCGCGGCCGAGAAGCAGAAGCCGGCGAAAAAAAATGCCAGCTCGAGGCTAAGTGCGACCCGGAAGTGAGACACCCTTGCCTGGTTGTGGGCTGGTCCTCGTAGTGGACCGGAAGCAGAAAGTACGGCAGGAGCCCAACCCACCTTCATGGATGCCACGTAATGCGCCCACAGAAGGAGAGAAGGAAGCCTTGCGGTCTCCATTTCCACCCCCCCTCCTCGTCTTGGAGGAAGTGAGGCAGGTATGCCTGTCTGGAGCCTCGCAGGCTCCATGAGGAAGTCCCGGTCCTAGAAGGGGGACCGGGCAAAGAGAAGCACCCGGAGCAGGCAGCGCCCGTGCAGAGTACCAGACGGGGCTCCCGTGGTGAAGAAGAAGCCCTGCATGCCGCAACAGCTTGGCCGGTTTCCATGTAGGGCACTCATAAGCAGAGAGAGCCTCGTGGGTTGCTGCCCTGGTAAAGTCCTGGTCCCAGAAGGGGGACCGGGCAAAGAGGAGGCCATGGGGAGCAGCGCAAAGTCCCACAGTGAGCCGGTGAGTGAAGGCTCTATGTTGTGGTGCCTTTCGAGGCACGGTGTCTGTGCTTGGTCTGGGAGGTCACGCATTTGCGGGATGCCCCAACGACGGGGGCATGTTTTTGGAGCCTTGTGGGAGTCCATATTGCACTCTGGTGTATCTCTATAGGTTCTGAATCGATCCCCCTATTCCTGACCCTATTCTGGTTAAACTACCTAGCTAGTTAACTAACAGTCAGCCCATGAGGCAAGAAATCCCCCATGATGCAGATACCGTTATCTGACGCAGTCACACTACGGCACAGGAACGTGTTATCTGATTAGGTCATAACGCTTGAGATCTAATTAGACAAGCGACATTCCTCCAGCCCCTGATAAGGCATACGACGTTCTCATAACAAATCAAACCTATGACAACCTGGATAATCCGTGCGGCCATTGTTTTGATTTCACAGAGAACTTTAGTAAAGAATGTGCTAACGAGCAAGTCGTATGACATCTTTATTGACGTACCTATGTCCATCCTTACGTCAATCCCGGCACCTTTAAGGTATAAATATTGCCGACCTTGCCCTATGCAAACACACGCGTGGTGACAAGACGGAGCAGCCATACTTGCCGAAGCCGAGAGCAGAAGCAGACCCCGCAGGCAGCAGCCCCGCCTTCCTGACGCGCTGAGAGACGCGCTGCTATCTCAAGCCGAGAGACCCAGCACCGGCGCTTCCGGGTAGCCCTCGCAGGCAGCCTGGAATATCGAGAGCAGAGAAAGAGATACCATTCCTCATTCATCCTAAATTCCAGGTACAGAACTGAATAACCCCTCCTAGAGAATTCTTTAGTTATTCACTTGGCAAAAACAAACTTAACTTAAACTGTAACTTTCTATTCCCGCCCACGCATTAGACTTAGGTCAGGTACACGGGGTAGGCGTATTTAGAAACACCAGTTGAGTACGTTTAGTCAAATGTATATGTGTATGTAAATATATTTTAATCATTTTTAAACATCATATGGCTCAGAAACCATATCAATGTTTTTACAGTATTATTTTATACTATTGCTTTTAATGTATGCACTTTACTTAACTATAAGTATTGCAATAATATCGATCCATTTCTCTTGTACGAGAAAAGAGACTGATCAATAAATAACATCTTTTATTGAACACGCCCGTCTCTTCCTTTTCTCTACATTCTGATGAGACTAAGAATGCACGTACTGACTGAGTAAAATAATTGCCTTGTGCTCACACGACTCTCGAGATTGACTCTTGATTAGGGGAGAGCAAAGTTGTCATGTTCTATGGTTGTCAGAAACTAAATCCCTTCTTGTCTAATCAGGGGAGTTAATCCTTCCTTGAACATTCGAGAAAGTTTCTAGCGAACTCTGAGCTTAGCTGGCAAACCCAAAAATTAAGTCTAGTATCGACAGTAGTAGACCTAGTTAACGTCTGGCCTAGGCCTTTACTGCTGTAGGTACTATTCCAATGCGCAGAGCCTATTGGGAAAATAGGAGCTACACTACATGGCGCCCAACGCGTTTGGAAAGGGCGATAAAACTAACGTAAGACATTTAGAGTAACTCAGTCGTGCTTTCTCACTCAGACCTCTTTTCCCAAATACTCCAAAGACGTCTGGAGTGGGTGAAAGGTTATTATATCCTCCAAAACCTCGCAGGAGGGAACTCCTATGTATGGTTCTTGGTCTAGTCAACGTTGAAGGATAAAACAGTTCCAAAATATTGTGCATCTAATCTCTGTTTCCATAAAGGAACCTGATCTGCAAATAAACATAATACCATCCTGTCAGCAAAATGGACAGCGATGAAGAACGAGAGGTTACTAGATTAGCTACTGAAATAGCAGATGCTGATGCTACCATGCAAACAGCAGACCCGGATATAATACTCATCCAGGTCGCCAAAAGGAGATCTATAACCTTAAAACTTATAGAAAATGGACTGACACCTAGAGGTGGCACAGTCATATTCGTAATCGAGGCACACGAATATCGGCAGACAGAGGTATACTATACATGGATACATTTTCCAGCAGCTAATACTGTAACAAAGTACTTCCACTATTACAAAGTAGAGGAACCTCCTAATGAGTACACTCCTTTTGAGGAGGTGGAAGTACCACTCAAATTCCAAGAGCATTTGCTCTTATTTGATGGCGCCCTAATACATAACAATCACATTACAAGGCTCGGTCCTTTAGGAAGACCAGGAGCAACGTGGCCGGTCCTAGCCGGATACACACCACATCCAGACATCGAAAGAATGCCTGCAGCAGAGCTGTTAATACAGCTAAAACAACTACTAAAAATTCACAGACAATTAGTTCAGTATGTAATGCGGACTTCCACAATTCAGCCAGCGATTAAACTTTCACAGCTGACCCCTCACCAGGGGAACACAAATAAAATTACACCACAGAACATCCAATCCTGCCTAGGTAAAGTCCCAGCAAAACGGGAACAAATACCATTCTGGTTGGCACAGAAAATTACCCAAATAGAGGCGGTGTTTCCTGACACCACCCCATTAGAAAAACACAGGATTCTGACTATATGTCTCCCAATGGGAATCGCACCACACATTGAGGACTGTGACACTTGGGGTACAATCTTTGCTTCCATCTACACAAAAACGCACGGTGTTCCATCCATTTCGGTAATACCAGATGTGCTAAAACAAATTCAAGATGAATACGGTCCAGAACCTGCTTTAACTCTTGGTATGAAATTACTGAAAGACTTCAAGCAGGTCTCGGCTATATTACTAGCCAACATAAAGGGTGAAGCAGCAAACGTGGCGATCCGCCAGAGGTTAAAAGAGACAGATATAGCAGACCAACCAGCTGAAATTGCCAGAATCATAGAAAAATCCTATGAAGAACTAGGCAGAGATAGTCTAGGTGGAATACCAGTAAAACCGCAACTGACTACAAGTCCAGAAAAAATGTTTTTTAATAATAATAGTAATTCACCAAAAAAGAACTGGGATGGGAACAAACAATCCAATCCTAAAGAAAAGAAATTCCAGTCCAGAGGAAGGTCTCCTAGGCGAAGAGAGAAATCTCCAAACCCGAGACAAAGGTCACCCCAGAGTGAACCCTCTGGGAATAGATATAACCTTAGAAATAGGGATAATATTAAAAAACCTGATAGATATCAAGACATTGATACACGTCCCTCTCAATCTTTTCAGAATTCCTCGCAGAAATCGGAAAGAAGAGGACGATCAGAAGAGCACGCCAAGTCCAAAGACAAGGAACCTGCTCAACTGAAAAAGAAATCACAATTTCCAAAAAAGAAGGTAGCCAGTATCAAGGTAGTTAACAATGCCGAGAATACTGAGGACACAACTGAAAAACGGAGAGTGGGCTCAGACAATGCTAGACAGCGCAGCAGAGGTGAGCATAGCTCGCAAAGTCCTTATGAATCATCTGGAGACAGTGGACACGAATGAATACCTTCAAGTGGAAACTGCAGATACCAGAGTTAGCAAGCCCCACAAGATATACGAGATAACATTACGTATAGAGGGAGATAAGACTAGGAAAATAAGGGGACTATTTTGGGATAACCTCTCCAAAGGCTATGACATCCTTCTAGCTGAAAAAGACTGGCCACCAGAGTTTGTCAGGGAGTGCCCTCATGGCGAAGAAGTAATTATGCCTGCCTTCTCGAATCAAATACCGATTCATAAAAAATACACACTTGCTAGAAAGTGGGCAGTGGCCTTAGCACCTGCTTTATACAAAAATCATGTAGGATGGGATGAGGATTCTCCTCCTCACAAAATCCAGTTAAAATCACAACCTACTGCACAAAGGCAGTACCCAGTTAAGCAAGAAGCTAAAAAACAAGTAAATGAAATACTAGATCAGCTAGAATACCAGGGGGTGATTGAAACTTGCACCTCACAAATGAACAATCCTTTGTTTCCGGTCTCCAAACCAGACAATTCATACCGTCTAGTTTTGGATTACCGACACCTTAACACATGTTGCAAAACTTTTGCAGTGCAAAATTCACACAGTGCTGCACTAATGAATAACATAGTGCGCAAAAAATACAAAACTACCTTGGACATCTCCAACGGATTCTTTTGTCAAAACATAGCACCAGAGAGCAGATATTTAACAGCTTTCTCAGTAAATGGCACTCAAAAACAATTCTGTCGGTTAGCCCAGGGGTACAAGAATAGCCCGGGGGTATTCTCAGCGAGAGTAACAGAATTACTACAACAATATGATGATGAAGCATTATCTTATGTCGATGACATTTACTTAACAGATGATGACTTGGAGACTCACTTGAAAAGAGTGAACACCATAATACTTGGTTTCGCTGCAGAGGGTTACAAATTCAACTTCAAAAAGTCCAGAATTGCCCATCTGACGGTCCTATTCTTAGGATATGAGTTATCAAGTGAAGGCAAAAGCCTGGCAGACAATTTCCTAGAGAAATGTGCCGTAATCCAAGCTCCTAAAACACTAAAAAACCTACAGTCAATTCTAGGCTTCCTAAATTTGGGAAGAACTTACATTGCAAATTACGCAGAAAGGGTCAAACCCCTTTACGATCTAATTAAACCAGATTTTAAAAGATCCAGTTGGACTCAAACACACACAGACATTTTGAGATCCTTACAAACAGACATGCTAATTAAGACAAAATTAGAAACACGTGATAATACACGCAACCTTGTGATCCGAGTCATCCCAGGGAGATGCGGATTCACATACCTGACCTCTAATGAGGGGGAAAAGGTACCAATTGCATTCAGATCACACTTGTACACAAAAGCTGAACAGAGATTCAGCAACAAAGGAAAAATTGTTCAAGCAGTTCAAACCGCAATAGCTAGAGAAAAAGACATAGCTGACGGTAGACATATCACAGTCAGAACAGCTGAATCAGCCTTTGAGGCATTAACAACACCGTGTAATTTACCAACAACAACATTGGATCCAGAATGGTTACAATGGGTAAATTCAATCACAACGGACAAAGTATACTACTTCTTTGATCCAGAACTAGAAGAATTAAAAAATCTAAAATATGAAAAAACGTATCCTCTGCCAATCGACATTCTGCCTCTACGACATTACGCCTGTGTAATCTATACAGACGGACATGCTCAACCCTCCGTTTGGGGAGAACATGCATACAATCCCACATGTGAGATCACAAAAGAAGTGTGGCGCGGAGGTAAACTAAGACCTCTATTAACAAAATCACACTCAGTAGAAACTAATTCAGAACTGCAAACTGAAATAATAGCTTTGAAAATGGCGCTAGATAATGCGGATCGCGAATTCCCGACACTTATAGTGTCAGATTCATATTTCTGCGTCAAAGCATATAACAAGGATTTGCAGACATGGATTCAGAACGGTTACAAAGATGACACAGATGCACCAATAAAGCAGAGACTTCTCTGGGAACAAGTAGCTCTTTTGAAGAAAGAACTACCAAAGACTCACGTGACTCACTCACTGAGTCATCAACGTGATGGCGTTCACGTTGTAGGGAATTCATTGGCTGAGACAGCCGCAGCGGCAGCCACTAAATCGGCTCCCGTAGATCGGAAAAAGCGTACATTAAAATACATTGACGGTGAAACATTGCTGGCGGTGAAAACGTCATCAAAAGGCGACTGCTCAGCGTTACCGATCAACTATCCACTCAATTATACATACATAATCGATGCAAACTCCGTCCCTTTTGCTCGAATCCCTGGAGTGGGGGATAGAGTGATTCCAAACATGGACAGGAGAAACTTGTTAATCGCAGACGCACACATGGGCGAGGGTCACAGACACCTTAAATTAAAAGATTCTCTGGAAGAATTACAATCACGGTACTGGTGGCCAGGCATGAGCCTCCATCTTACCATCTTTGTAAAAAACTGCCCAAACTGCAACAGAGATCGCAGTGGGGAGAGAAGCAGTTTAATACCTCGTCGTATCAAGGCAGATAATATTACCAGCAAAAAGAATGGCTTGCGATTAACATATACAGGCTAGTTTCCACTTATAATGTAGATCCACAGCACTCGGCTGACGTCCGGACTATTATACAAGATTTGCGAGTCTAAATGGCATATACGCTAAGAGCATGCTACGTTCGACCATTGTTTTCACTCAGGCAATCCAGCCTGGGGGGGAAACATGGCCAAATGAGCACAGCCCAGCGGGAATCTTCTCACTTCCTTCCTGAGGGTACTGGATGGTGTAAAGAAAAAACCAAGGCAGAAAGCAATCTATAATGGAAAGGATATTAGGTTCGGGAGCTGGGTGGGTCAAACATCTAATAAGTGTCCAACGTAGTCTAAATAACTTGCCAAGAAATTCTCTGAAGGGATTCAGTCCGTACGAATTATTATTCGGAACTAGGATGTTGATCTCTGACCTTGATAGTCAGACTTCAGTGGTAATAGAAAAAAGCTTTGATGTCAAAGACCGTTTGGCTATTTTGCAGGACTTAAACAAAACAAGAAAAGACCTGAGCAACATACAGTTGAAACAACAGCCAACAACCACTGAAGAATCACCACCTGTCCCAGCAAGACCTGTCTGGATTCCAAAAGTCGGGGATCTAGTCAGGGAGAAGATCGCGGTAAAGAAGGAATTTGGGCCTTCTTACAGAAAAGCAGTTCCTGTCTTGTCTGTCAACGGGACAAGATCAGTTGTACTACCGCCACTTGCTGGAAAAAAGGAGAACCGAGTTGTATCCATCGACCTGGTAAAACCACAACATGTGGCCGATAACAAACAGTAGGCCAAGTGGACTCCCAATAAGTAGCAGAACACCAAGGTTCGCTACCAGTACAGAGGTCCTAACAAAGAGGCTCATCACATTCGAAACGCCCACAGAAGAACAACAAGGACTATGCAACAATGCAATAGAACTTAGACCTCTGAAAACCCAAATAAAGACATTTAGCAGAGACACACCAATCTATACTGAAGTACCAAGTGAAAATGCAAGAAACAAAAATCCTGAACCAATTGGAACAATTGACAGAACTGCATCCGGTTACTTCATCAACTTCGATGATTCCTCTGAAGGTTTCAGCAAACAAAAGACACAGCCATCATCAAAATCCTTTAAAGAAAAAGCGAAGGAACTTTTGAAACAACTAAAAGAAACATATCTGATTTCTCCATGGATTGAATTTTGGGTGGGTTTTGGTGCATTTATCCTCATACTTTGGCTCATCATGGTATTTACTTTGGGACGCTTCATTGAGGGAAAATATGCTAAAATGGACACAGCAAGTCAGAACATCAACTTGGTCCTCAAACCACACACATCTTCACACGTCGAGAAAAGAGAACTTTCTTCAGAACTTTCTTCAGCCAACTTCACAGCAATTCCAATACCTGGTGGGGTAGCCTGGGACAACACTGACTATGAAATTTATGGTCCGGTCGAGATCCTGAAATATCCACACCAAATTAAGATCTCTTTGAGTGACTTTGCAAAACCAAACTCATTTGCTGGTGATTGGGACTTTGAAAGTATAAACAATATGATGTCTGACTTAGTAATGTCTGCTAAATTTACAAAACATGATTATTTGCAAGGTTCTACAAATTATGATAGTATGTATTGCTATAACCACTATGGTAACCATTTCTTGCATAAATCTGCACAACCTAGAAATGTTTTAAATTATAATCAATGGGAACATTGTGCTACACCTCCAAAAGGGAGCTCTAGAACCGTTTATGACAAATATTCATACTTTCAAGGTTTTAACACTAGTAATGCTGAAACATTTTATTATAAATTGTCAAACAAGACAGGGACCAAAACCATGATAACCAACACAAAATTGATTTATTCTGATTCATTCTTTGAAAAAATGAATACTTTTGGATTCGATTATTGGGACAAAAATGTTGATTTGAAAAGTGTTTGGGGTACAAAAGAATGGCAAGTACAGGGTATAGAAGCTTTGTTTAGAGCCTGCATGATCCCAGAACAAATGATATTTTTAAATGACACTGTTCAACAAACCACCTGTCTTGGCTTAGCCAAAATCAAAGATTTAAATAACCCGTCTATTCCAAAGCCAACAATGTTTAGCAATAACTCTGATACAGATGAAGAAATAGACATAAACCATATACTTAACCAAAACAGAACACATCCTGATTGGAAACAATGGTTGATCTGGCCCACAGATACAAATAACTGTCAAGATAGATTCCTGAATAAAACACAGGGTTTCAAAATGACCAGGCCAGACCCTAGATATCCCCAAAGACATCACCCAGGGATAATAACAACCTACAGTGTGGGCAAATTATGCCTTCAATGGCTACAGTCTTCCACACTGCCTGAAATTAAGCAACACCTAACTTTACTTACTGATGGTGCTGACTTGCGTGATTTCATAATGGGACCACGCAAACAGCGTCAAAAGCGTTTCATAGCAGCCTCTGTATATGCAGCATACAATGAGGCCTGGAAGGTTACTCAAATTGAAACAGCAGAGAGAATACGTGAAATTGATCGTATTAATTTGGAAAAATCACTTTCTGTAGTGGACAATGGGTTAATGACTCTGTCCTCCAGAATTTTTTCATTGGACAGCATTGTGTCTTCAGCAATCGATATATTATCGCAAGACTTACTGTTATTACAACATGGTCAGTCACAATTGCGTTCTATTGTACAGCTTGGCTGGACGTTACAAAATCTGCGTTCTGGCTATGTGCCTTGGCGTTTAATCAACACAACGTCACTATTCCAAATCTTTAACCTTACTGATAGACAAATCGGTATGGCGCAGAAGGGTGCTGATTATACAATCTTGAGCATTGAAAAACTAGAAAGATTACCTTTGACAATGTCAGAACGACCTGTCAGTGAATGGATAATCCATGGAATCATAAATATTCCAATCTCAACCTTCAGGTTTCAATACTGCCAAAAATATATACAGGCTGGCATGTACGAGAAATTGGGAAAGGGGTACCTTAAAACAACTTGGAACCTGCCCTATTCACATGCATGTGTCAGTAACAAAGGACAGAAAGTGTTTCTTAGTGGCAACAATTGTGCTATGTCACTAAGCGGCACACTTCTGTGTAACGGTATTAGTTTGCACGGAGCCTGTGAAGGGAATTCATACAACCTTTCATGTCACCAGCAAGGCGCACCTGCAACTGAAATAGAACCATTCTTTCAAAGACTCTATAATGGGAGTTACATTCTTATTGTAGACCGCAGATGTTGTAGTCTTATGCCCGGGACTCCTTATCTCGTCACTACGACGGCGAAGGTCAAGTGCTGTGGACGTTCTTTGTTCCCCAGCTCCTTTCCAGACAGGGAGGCAAGGGCATGGCCCGGTTTGAAAATTACTTCTATTCGAATAGACACTTTAAGCAGAATGAAAACAGTGCTTCTTCAGACGCCTACAAGGCTCACGTCATCAAAAGAAACGTATGATCTACAAGTCGCAAGGACGACTGCAGAGATACATACATTATTATCAACTAATTCCCCCGTACATTTCGCGGAAATCCTGAGCGAAATCTTAAATATTTCTGATACCACTGGGGTCTCAAAGGTATTTAAGACAGTATTTTCGATGGCATTAACACCATTCAAAGCCATACTGGGTATTTTTCCAGATTTCGTCCATTCGATTTTTGGCGGACTTCCCTTGATCCTGGGACTAATTGCAGGAATCCTATTCCTAGTCCTTATTTTTCGTTATGGCAACCCATGTCACAGAACAAACTCTCACGACAATGGAAGATACGATCCTAGCCATTGGATACCGGGACCGGATATCAAAAATCCTGGGACTCTCCCGGCTTAGAGACCTAAACATGACTTGGTTTCTATCATTTCGACCAATGTGGCAAAGGTGTGTTTTACCTGTACTAAGGTGTCTGCTATGCGGAGAAGAATGCGTGTTAGACACCTGTCTGACGCTACAATCGGATGCGCCGGTGGATGCAGATACACTGCTGGTTCCTACCAAGGTTCACGCTTTGTGCTGCCCTCAAAGGCTGCCAATTCTGATGACGGCATTCCTGGAATCTTCACCACTGCGATTGAAGAGTAGTGAAGTTCAAGATGAAAGCAGCATCGAACAGGTACGACCTTCTGTCAGCAATGCAAATCAGAATGTCAATGCAGACAATCATGCGCATGAATGCATGGTTACCCCTATTTCCGACTTAGTGGAACTTTCCCATGAAGCTGTTGACAGTTTTTTCGAAAGCCTGAATGATATGATGTTCTCTCCGGAACAGAAATAGAGACTTTTGAGTAAACTCGCACACGGCGTTCCCTGAATTCGGCCTTCAACCTTTAAAAATAAAGTCACATGAACAATTACAATCCAGTTCACGGACAGCAACTTTTTTCAACAAGCCCTTAAAATATTTTTCTATATATTTTTTCCCCGGGACACTGATCTTCTGCTTAAAGTAAGAAACTATTCCTAGAGAACTAAGATTTCTATTTTTTTAGATACTTTATAGACTTTATATAGACTTTAGCTGCCCGCTGGTATGTTCACAATATATTTTATGTGATGAAATGGTTTCGACTTTTTTTCTGTATAGCCATATTAAGAGCCATTTCATGTGTATTTCTCATATACCAACAAGCAATAATGCATAACGATGCGTGTTTACTTTTGCATTTAATTCATAGCTTAAGTGCATACAATATATATGACTGCAATTTTTCAGTATATTTGAAAATTTCAAAATGCATTTATGTATTTTGGGGTGGTAAGGTATACACTATACTCTATAGTATGTTGTACTATGTTATACTATGCATAGATTAGTAGATATGACCATAGTTAGCGTGGAGTGGGTGTCGTGTATTTCTATAGGTTCTGAATCGATCCCCCTATTCCTGACCCTATTCTGGTTAAACTACCTAGCTAGTTAACTAACAGTCAGCCCATGAGGCAAGAAATCCCCCATGATGCAGATACCGTTATCTGACGCAGTCACACTACGGCACAGGAACGTGTTATCTGATTAGGTCATAACGCTTGAGATCTAATTAGACAAGCGACATTCCTCCAGCCCCTGATAAGGCATACGACGTTCTCATAACAAATCAAACCTATGACAACCTGGATAATCCGTGCGGCCATTGTTTTGATTTCACAGAGAACTTTAGTAAAGAATGTGCTAACGAGCAAGTCGTATGACATCTTTATTGACGTACCTATGTCCATCCTTACGTCAATCCCGGCACCTTTAAGGTATAAATATTGCCGACCTTGCCCTATGCAAACACACGCGTGGTGACAAGACGGAGCAGCCATACTTGCCGAAGCCGAGAGCAGAAGCAGACCCCGCAGGCAGCAGCCCCGCCTTCCTGACGCGCTGAGAGACGCGCTGCTATCTCAAGCCGAGAGACCCAGCACCGGCGCTTCCGGGTAGCCCTCGCAGGCAGCCTGGAATATCGAGAGCAGAGAAAGAGATACCATTCCTCATTCATCCTAAATTCCAGGTACAGAACTGAATAACCCCTCCTAGAGAATTCTTTAGTTATTCACTTGGCAAAAACAAACTTAACTTAAACTGTAACTTTCTATTCCCGCCCACGCATTAGACTTAGGTCAGGTACACGGGGTAGGCGTATTTAGAAACACCAGTTGAGTACGTTTAGTCAAATGTATATGTGTATGTAAATATATTTTAATCATTTTTAAACATCATATGGCTCAGAAACCATATCAATGTTTTTACAGTATTATTTTATACTATTGCTTTTAATGTATGCACTTTACTTAACTATAAGTATTGCAATAATATCGATCCATTTCTCTTGTACGAGAAAAGAGACTGATCAATAAATAACATCTTTTATTGAACACGCCCGTCTCTTCCTTTTCTCTACATTCTGATGAGACTAAGAATGCACGTACTGACTGAGTAAAATAATTGCCTTGTGCTCACACGACTCTCGAGATTGACTCTTGATTAGGGGAGAGCAAAGTTGTCATGTTCTATGGTTGTCAGAAACTAAATCCCTTCTTGTCTAATCAGGGGAGTTAATCCTTCCTTGAACATTCGAGAAAGTTTCTAGCGAACTCTGAGCTTAGCTGGCAAACCCAAAAATTAAGTCTAGTATCGACAGTAGTAGACCTAGTTAACGTCTGGCCTAGGCCTTTACTGCTGTAGGTACTATTCCAATGCGCAGAGCCTATTGGGAAAATAGGAGCTACACTACAGTGGTGCTGGGTCCCTATTCTTTGTTTACAGTTGTCCCACCTGATAAAGGGCAGCTCTCACATTGTGGGCATTTTGTTGTGGAGTATCAGAGTGGGGGTCCTGAAGGCACGGTGGCGCCAGAAAGCGATTGGCAATCCCATCTGCCCTGCGAGAGTGCAGGCAGCTCGAGCGCTTTTGCACATTTGTTGAGAAGGTCAAGTAAGTGTCCGAGCCCCATTTGCATCACAGCTGCACGGCGAGTAGCGTCAGCTGCTACATTTAGGCCCACAGTTCTTTGGGGGCATTCTTTAGTGAGATAGGAGTGAGATACACTCCTCTGCCCCAACACAATTGTGCACATGGATTCTGCTGCATTGGCAGCCTCCCTGACATTTGGGACACAGGGCATTTGAGCCCTCTGAGAAGGCCAGTTGGCCAGGGGGACTGTGAGTTTTATAGGGCACCAGGCCCTAATGTGATTTATGTGGTGCGCAGGAAATGTGATTCATGTACTATGTTTTATGCACCTGATTAATGCCTAGTCTGTGGTTTATTTTATGAGGTGTTGCATACGGTGGTGTATGCTAGTGAGATTATTCTCTACTGTGAGTTATGCCCCTAATGTGAGTTATGCTTAGGAGGTTATGATCTAATATGTTTAGGCTTAGGAGGAATATATTTCAAGCCTAATGTGATACTGTGCATTAGATAGTTTGTGTTACAGGATTATGCTGAGTACAGTGTTTGCCAGTAATTACTGGTTGTGTTCTACGTTTATGATATTTTCTACAGTTACTATGTTCACTTTGAGATGGT
The DNA here is from genome assembly GCF_964261635.1 of Lissotriton helveticus. Lineage (NCBI taxonomy): Eukaryota > Metazoa > Chordata > Amphibia > Caudata > Salamandridae > Lissotriton > Lissotriton helveticus. Next base: position 391,629,262 of record NC_136059.1, read on the forward strand.
TCTGACAGTGGTTCAATTGGCCCAGTTTGTGTATATAATCCCCTGTAAATATTGCCCAGTGCCAGTTGGCACAGTGTATATTGTGTGATTACTATTCCAATGCGTTTTATGATAATACAAAGGCTATTGTTGATATAACCTTGTGTGGGATGTTCCTTTTGTGGTGTGCCTAGTATGTTGTTGCTGTGAGTGTGCTGCGCGAAGGCTTTACACAATGACTACGGGCGAAGCCTGACTGCTCGTGCTAAGCTACCCAGGGCGTGAGCAGGGGTTATCTTTGGTGTGTAACTCCCTTGCCCTGACTAGAGTGGTGGTTTCTGCCTGGCTTTGACTTAGCCAATCAGAAATCCCATTTCTAACAGTCACTCTGACTAAATTCATGTGTTAAGCATTGCTGTCTACTTTGCACATTTGACTGATATTTCAATTTTATAATGTAAACCTGATTGAATGGTTTTAATTAATCATGCAAATAAAGACTTACTTAACAATGAAGGCAGCAAATGGCTCAAGTGAGCCGACTCACTGCAATATACTGTATATTGTTGTGGTCTGAAGATAAATGTAAATGTGAAAACAACAAACTAATGGATGAAGAAGTTGGCTGTCATTTAGCAAAATATATATATAATTTAGTAAAATCAAAAGGTCTTAGCAAAAGCCATTACTAAAAATGATATTCATCAAATTTCTGCCTATTATGACATATTAAAAATAGTTAGGGACAGATTTTCTAATATTTCTTGCAAGAGTCTGCACTGTGTGAGAGGGAGCGCGGAACACAGCGCCATTCCTACTCAGGTATGGTGCTGCTGCTCTCTTCCTGAGTGCTGGCACACAGTTAGGCACCCTAGCAGCACGCACAAGTCTTAGCACCATTGTACAATGCCATGTGAGTGATGTATAGCATAATTTTTGTCACGGAAGGGTAACCTTTAAGTACAAAATAGTGAACTCGGGAATATTTTAAAATATTTCCCACAAGTGCATATTTTGAAAAGTTTGGGGAAATAATTTTTCTACTACCTTGCGCCAGCCTATGTTAGTAGATAGATATGAAGACATTTTTATTCTGGCAAATGTGTCCAGATTATGCTGTAGGAAGTATTATGAAAGTAATGGTGGGCAGCAGTGCTTTTCTACAAGAATCTATAAACAGTGCAGTGCGAAGTATTGTTCAGATTACAATATGCTCAGCATTGTGGCCATCATTGTTGCTACAATGCTGTTAAAAGCACTGTTCTTTTAATGTCAATTAAAACATATTTTCCCTTCATGTTCTTTTTTGTGCTGTTTACTGTGACATTTCATGACAAATACTTTTGTTCAAACTAATTGTTATTCTGAAATATTCCAAAAGCAAAAATAATAACACATTTGGGAAACCTCTAAGTCTCTGAAAAGAGTTGAAACTTTGCTCCCATCTCATAAAATGTTTTAGGACAAGTCAAACCCGTGTAGTTAATTTTTACCCTATTAACCTAATTGTTAAACATGCACAATCCTCTCTAAATGCGGCAATAAATTGGATCGTGTTGTCTCATGCACAGTACTTATATATGCCGTTTGTCATTACATTCCACCAACATCTTCAGGCCATTCTACACTTCCTGACCACCCAATACAACCAGAACATGTTATTTAATCCCACCTTGCACGCCCTGCAAGCAAACTGCTGATTGTTTAAGCAACATTTATTGTTCCTCTGTTCGGTTTGGTCTTTCCTATAAAGAAAATATCAACATTTATCGAAGTGCTACACCACAGGTCCTGTGAGAAGGCATGTCCTGTGTAAGATGGCATTTTCAAAATGATACCTATTCAGAGGCAGTGACTAAAGGGGATCAAACGTATGTGTAAGAGAAGTGTTCAGATGCTAACATAACCTTCATAAAGGGGGGCATCAATGCTTACCTCTCACCCTCCTCTAAGGATGAACACTGGTGTTAATGTGTCATTGAAAAGTCAAAATATTTACAAATTAACTATGAGAGTAAGTAATACATCGAGGTTGTAACACAATGGTCATAAGAACATTATAAAAACATTGTACAAAGGGGCCTGTTCGTCTTCTTAGTACTTATTTTCTTATTTCAATTTCACAAATAACGAAGATTAAAAAACAGATGAGGAATGTAACACAAACTGTGGGCTGAGATTGTACCAGCATAAATGTAATCAATATATTAAATTTGGAGTTTAAGCAATTATACTGATTGGTTTCAATTGTACTGGTTCATAAGTAGTGGGCCATTAAGACATCATATTCAACATAGAATAAAGGGGTTGCAAAAGCACAACCCAAAGAAGTCGCTATTTCAGACAACTTCCAGAGGAATAAAAGAATTGTGTTAAAAGAGATTAAAATGTGTAAGCCCAACTGCAAAATGGCCATATCATAGTATTATAGGAAGCCTGCCCTAATATGTTGGAACACAAACTTATTTAGAGGGATGTCCTCTCAAGATGGAAAGTCTCTGCAGAGTGTGTCTGTCAGGGAATCTCCCCAACCTGAAAGGTATGACATCACAAGTGTTAGTCTCTTGCATATAATATTTCCTCTAAGGAACCACGGGCAGAGTAGAGGTGGGCGAGCCAACAAATTAACAGGACGAGCCAAGCCAGAGCCAAGCCATTGATCTGGTTTGGCTCTTAGAGTAGATGCATGAGACAAGACCTGAACACATTTGCCATGTATATCATGCTACCAACTATGATAATATGATATATGAACAAATCAAAATATGATAAGGTATCTTCAAAATTAAAAAAAGTGTGTTCCTTTAACATGTGGAAGCTTTGACGTTAATACGTCACATTTTAACACTGCTCTGAGAAGTACATGTTAAAAGTGATAGTTTTTAAACCTGAACTTGGAACCATTGTTGCCCCCACAAGGCAAAATAGGCATTAGTAAACTAAGAGTCAAGACACTTGCTATGTCAACCCTCTCTGTGGCCCAGATTAGTCTAGATCAGGGGTCTCCAACGAGTGGCTCGGGAGCTACTGGTAGCTCCCCAGTGCCTTCAAAGTAGCTCTCAGAGATGAAGCCAAGCACAGTATCAAATTCGGAGAGTAGGCGCCTATTACAGAAGGCAGCACTGCTGATCTCAAGATCCTAAGAGTGACAGCCAGCCAAACCTATGGCAGTAACTTATACTAAACACTCAAACATACAAAGTATCGGCCTATAGGGCCTGCTACTTGACAGTCTTTTTCTAATCTCAATATAACTAAGCCACAAGGAGATTGACCATCTTGTATCCCTGCTTTATCTGTCACAACATGTGTGTGACCAGTGGACCATAAAAGAAGTACGACAATAGTAGCCTGAGCAGTAATGCGTGCTGACCCACCAAAGTGTGGGACTGCAGGAGTCAGAGTGAAAATGTGTCAGTTGGGTGTATAACCAGCTCAAGACCTGAGGAGAACAGGGCATGATTCAGACCAGAGAAAACGAAGAGACTCATCAGCATCGATGTGCATCCCTAATAAACATTATTGCTTCTTGATAGCTACGCCTGGTGTCAACGGCCACCAAATATCTCTGCTTAACCCCATCATAAGGGTGTTATCTCTGACATAATACCTGCCCATTCCTGGCATAATAGTGCCAATGGCATAATAATGGTCATCCTTGACTATTTGGGGTATTTTTGGCCTAGTTGTGGAATACTGTCAGCCATCATTTACATACTGGGAGAATGACTGGCCTACATTTACGTATCCCTGGTGTAATAATGGTCATGACTGATATATGGTCTCTGCCTTGACCCTTATGGTTTCAAGCTTTGGCCCAACTGTGGCCCTAGTATAATGGTGGGCATTAGTTGCATAATACAGACATCCATGTTTCTGGTCCAGGGAGGACATGGCTTGGCAGTACGGTCTGGACTGTTCCCATGAGGCACAGGGTCAAGACTGATTTACATATGGCTGGGTCTAAACTGGGGTGGCATGGTGAGCAAAAGAATGATGGATTTAACCCAGATCTCTTGACTGGGGGGGAATGTATGATTCATTCAGCATTCCGTCCATCATTTGTTTGCGTAGCACTATTCACCGTAAGTGGAATGGGTATGCCCAGACGTGGGTCCCTTGCTCACTGTGCCACTGGATTCAAGCTAGCCTGGCTGATGAAGGGTGACATACCCAGAAACCGGTCCCAGGATGCTTGTTTCTGGTCCAGGGAGGACCTGGCTTGGCAGTTCGGTCTGGACTGTTCCCATGAGGCACAGGGTCAAGACTGATTTGCATATGGCTGGGTCTAAACTGGGCTGGGATGGTGAGCAAAAGAACGATGGACTTAACCCAGATCTCTTGACTGGGGGTGAATGTATGATTCATTCAGCATTCCGTCCATCATTTGTTTGTGTGAGCATCTGTGGCCCAACACTGTAATACCTGGGTATTCAAAGTAGTCTGTCCATATGAGGCATTTGTACATGGGAGTAATTGATGAAAATGAAAAGCTGATGTTTTGAGACCGTGCATTTCCTAAAATCTGAAATAGGATTTTTTAAAGGCAGTTTTTGTTTTCAAAAATGGATTTTCTTCTGTTAAATTGAGTTTGTTTGCCCGCAGTGTAAAGTGGTATTTGATAGAAAGAAGCGCACTTTCAGAAACTGATGGATAATAATTCAAGTGTCAGGCTCCGCCTCTATCTCTTCGGAGCTGTGTTGCAAGACCTCTACCTCCCCTCGAAGAACCACCTCTACGTCCGAAATATACACAGACCATAAAAGCAATTCCCCCAGGGAAGGAAAGGAAGGGAGCAGCGGGGAGGGAGAGCTGAAACGAGAAAGGAACAAACCATTAGAGGAGAAGCCCCCCCCTTTCCCCCACTGTTTTCGCACTCTTCTATCTAGACATGTATGGTACTTGATTATCCTTCTTTCCTACCTGGAGAGGGGAAAGGTTGGGGATTATATGCAAGGAGATGAGACGTGAGAGAATACCAGGGCTACTGTTTTGCTGTAGGAAAAGGGAAAAAGGGAACCAATATGAATCCCTGCACTTGAATACCAACACAATGCTCATTCACACCTAATTAGTAGGTAGTGTCCAAAACGGCTCACCTATCAGCGCAGAACCCTTGCTTAATGTATCTCTCTCTCTGATTCTCCTGCACAGAAAATAAAGTAAACCAGGGTTGTGGAAATAAACAGGAAAAAACAGCAGTCAATGTTAATACGCCTTAACGTTTTCTGCTTTGCATTTCATCCCCAGTTCTTAATGTAAATATGCAATGGTTCAAACAGGCTGTGGCTCCGCATACACATTAGTTGTCAATGATTCTTGCAACCCACATCACAGTTCAACAGAGCCAAATGTTCGTGAACCCATAAAGTCCTTTCTCTCTCTTGAGAGAAATAAATGTCGCAGAAGTGTTCACACGCAGTCCGTGCGCGCGTACACACAAAGCAAGATCAAAAGATAGTTGCAGCACTTTCCAACACGCTGCTTGCGCGTCCTTTCCAACAGGCTTAATCAAGAACAGAACAACACGCAGCTTGCGTGTTCAATACCAAGCACAAGACTCCCTCAAACACAATGAAGGATCCAGACCTCCTAGAACGGCTTACCGCTACCCATACACCAGAAACAAACACTCCGTGTTCAGCTGAATAATCGGCACCGCCGCAGGTCTCCGATGTCTTTTTGTTTCCGGGTGTGCGCTTGCCTCTGCGTCACTTGTGTGCCACGCACCACGGCTTGCCGGGAAGTGTAGTTCATTCCAAGCCGCTTCGGGACTCCGTAGTTCTGGTTTCTGCACCTACGGAGACGGTGACAGAGAGGAAGAAGGGGGAAAGGGGTTCGAGATCTGACAGTACATCCCCCCTCCAAAGGGTTCCGGACTCACACAGGACTATCCGGGTGAGCCTCATGGAATTTGGCCACCAGCCTAGGGGCATGCACCGCATCAGCAGGTTCCCATGAGTGTTCCTCCGGACCAAATCCTTTCCAAGCCAACAAGTAGTACAAACGCCCCCTCACCCGTTTGGAGTCCAAGACACTGTGCACTTCATACTCCTGGTCTTGCTGTACCCAAACAGGCATGGGTGCCCGGCGGCGGGGGCACAAGGATGGTTTCAACAAGGAAACATGAAACACCGGGTGAATCCGAAGGTGCTTCGGAAGGCACAAACGCACCGCCACCGGATTGACATGTTTCACAACCTTGTAGGGGCCTATGAATTTAGGATTAAACACGCTATGCTTTCGAAACCTGATGTGTTTCGTGGACAACCACACCAAATCACCACACTTATACACAGGGCTCGGTCTACGGTGTTTATCGGCATGTTTTTTGTACACAGACTTGGCCCGAATCAGATTCCTGCGGGCGGCGAGCAAGACCTTGCGTAACCGCAACGGCCTGTGTTTTACCTCCAGAAGCGTACTGCACGTACTGGGCAGTAGCAAAGGGGTGAACCTGGGGTGATGCCCATAGGTGCAGAAGAAAGGGGTATGTTGTGTGGATGAATGTACAGTGTTATTGTAGGCGATCTCTGCTACCCACAACCAATCCACCCATGCATCCGAGTTGTTCCGTACATAACAACGCAAATACTGCTTAAGTGTTTGATTAAGCCTCTCTGTCTGCCCATCAGTTTGCGGATGGAAACTGGTGGACAGAGAGGACTTAATTTGCAGTTCTGCACACCAGGTCTTCCAGAAACGGGCCGTAAATTGGGCCCCTCGGTTGGACACTATATCGCGTGGGAGACCGTGTAGCCTTACAACGTGAACCAAAAGAAGGTGAGCCAACTGACCAGCCGTAGGGACCTGCTTACATGCCACGAAGTGACCCATCTTTGTCAGGTAATCTATGACAACGATAATGGCTGTGTTTCCTTGATCCTTGGGGAGCCCCACTATGAAGTCCACTGACCACCGCTCCCAAGGTTGTTCCGGCGTGGGCATAGGCTGGAGTAGACCCTGAGGTTGTTGTCTGTCGGATTTCATTTGTGCACACGTCCTGCACTCACTCACCCACTTACGAACATCAGGTCTCACCGAAGGCCACCAGAACTGTCTCACCACCTTCTCCAGAGTCTTTACATATCCCATGTGTCCCGCACAAGGGGTGTCATGACACCAGGAATACGCCAGTTTTCGTAATGGAATCGTTGGGATTAATACCTGATTCCCTTTTATGGGCACTCCATGTTTCATTCTCCATTCAGGGTGATGGTGTAGCCAAGTCCTCCACACACACGTCTGTACTCCTTTACTCACTCCTGTGAGAAAGGCTTGAGATTCTGTTGCGCCGATCACTTGAGCAGGATGGATTATTGCTCGCTCAGGGGTTAAGGACTGTTGATTGGGATGTTCTTGGCGAGTAAGCGCATCGGCTTTTTTGTTGCTTGAGCCTGGCCGAAAAGTTACCACAAACCTGTATTCTTCAAAAAACAACATCCATCGAAGTTGTCGTGGGGTAAGATGTCTTGCGTCCCGCATGAACTGCAGATTTCTGTGATCTGTATAAACAGTAACCAGCTGTTTAGCACCCAGCAACCAGTGTCTCCATTCCAGGAAGGCATCACGAATCGCCAACAGTTCCTTTTCGGCGATGGTATAATTGCCCTCATAGAACCGATAGAAACGTGTAACAAATTTACAACTACTAGAGTAATACCATTGAAATTCTGTTGTAATCTTTTTTACAGAAATTGGATGGTAAATGTCCTGATGAAGACATAATTTTATGTTGAAACGCGTCGACCGGATACCACCTAACCTCCTTTGATCTCTAAATTTGATTTTTAAATTGATTGTTTTGTGAATCCTTATATATCAGTCTAGAATTTTTATTAACTTTTATCATTGCATTGATTGTTATTAACTGTATTTTTATTTGAATTAAAAATGTATATTTTTTGATACCTTAGTAGTTTGTTTGTTCACTCTATTGTGTTATTATTGTAGTTTATGCCTGGGAGTGTTAATTTACATACATAATTGCCCTCAGCCACACTCAATTTCCGTGACATAAAAGCAATGGGGTGTAGCACACCAGTGTCTTCTTTCCGTTGTGAAAGGACGGCGCCAATAGCGTACTCTGAGGCGTCGGCTTCAACAACAAACGGTAATTCGGGATTGGCATGGATCAAAATAGGCGCAGAGGAGAAAGAGGCTTTAAGCTGTGCAAACGACTGCTGTGCTTCCTGGTCCCACTCAAAGGGAACATCTTTTCTCGTCAGGCGTGTTAACGGGGTCACCAGTTTAGAGAAATTTCTGATGAATCTCCTATAAAAATTGGCAAATCCCAGCAGACACTGTATATCCTTTACATTACAAGGTTGAGGCCAGTTCGCAATAGCCTTGACTTTCCTCTCAGCCATCACTTGTCCCGATGGAGTGAGCATGACACCGAGAAACTCCACTGTGGACACATGGAATTCGCATTTTGTAATTTTACAGTATAAGTGGTGTGCTAGCAGTGCTCCCAACACTTGTTTTACATGTTTCTCATGTTCTTCCATGGAGTCGGAATAAATCAATATGACGTCGATGTAGACTACTACATGACGATCCAGGTATTCTCGTAGTACTTCATTTAAGAAGAATTGAAACGCCGCCGGGGCATTACATAATCCGAAGGGCATTACGAGGTATTCGTATAGCCCATACCTCGTTTTGAATGCGGTTTTCCACTCGTCCCCATGTCGTATTCTGACGAGGTGATATGCCCCTCTCAGGTCCAGTTTTGTGTACACAGTGGCTGAACGGACTTGTTCCAACAGGACCGGTATCAAGGGCAAGGGGTATTGGTTTTTCACCGTGATGGCATTTAAAGCACGGTAGTCTATACAGCATCTTTTCTCACCGTTCGCTTTCGGAATGAAAAATAGAGGCGACGCTGCTGGGGACCTGGAAGGCCTGATGAACCCAAGGGCCAAATATTTATCCAGGTAGGCACGTAGAACCTCGTTTTCCGGCAGTGTGAGGGCGTAAATCCTGCTATTGGGCACCACAGACCCGGGAAGAAGGTCGATCCGGCAATCATATGACCTATGAGGAGGGAGATTTTCCGCCTTCACATCGCTAAACACTTCCTCGTATGCCTTGTAGCAAGAGGGAAGAGTGACTTCTTTTTCTGCTGCGGTAGCAACATGTTTCACCAAAGCCAAGGCACATGAGGGGTTCAGCCTTTCCTGAAAACAATGTTCCCTACAGAAGATGGATCGGAAGGACACCTCACCTGACGTCCAATGGATTTGAGGTTCATGCTTCTTCAACCACGGGAGTCCCAATATGATGCCGTATTGAGGCGCTTCGATGATGTTAAATGAAATCTCCTCATGATGACTTCCTTGATAGGACAAGACATAGTCCGGAGTGTGATACCGTATGGGTCCTGCGTTCAGCTCCTTGCCATCTACTGCATAAACCGTTTCTGGATGTTCTTTTGTGATCAACAGCACCCGAGGCGCTCTGCTTCTGAGTAATCCATAAAACATCCGGTAGCACCTGAGTCGATCATTGCTCTGATGCTCCTTTCCTTAGATGCAATCACCATAGAGATATGCAGGAATAGATGCGTTTGGTCTGAGTTAGTTTCTGGGGTAATGGAAGGGATGGATATTTTGCTTGATGGTTCCCCTTCGCCCACCTTCAAGCTTTGCAGTTTTCCGGTTCCGTGTTAGAGGTTCCTGCTACTACTGGTCCGCCTCTTCCCCTGCCTGGTTTGGGTTTCACTGGACATTCCCTCAAAAAATTACCTTTTTTCCCGCAGTACAGGCAAAGACCCTGTTTCCGACGATAGTTCTTCTCACTAAGCGTTAATGAAGCACGGACTGCTCCAATATCCATTGCTTCCGAGGGTGAGGCCGGTTTATCTCCATGCCCTGCATGTTCATAAGGTAACACGGTTTTGTCTTTGGTTTTATGTTCCCCTTTACGTTCTTTCAACCTGTGATCCAGGCGTAAGGTAAGTTCAATCAGGGCGGAGCATGTTCTAGGCTGAGGGTCTATTTGCGCCAAGACGTCTTTAAGGTCGTCGTTCAGGCCTTGATAGAACAGGGCGGATTGTTTGTTTTCAGGCCACTCTGTTTCGGCCACCAGCCGGCGGAAGTTGTTCAGATAGGTCACTAGATCTGAACCGCCTTGTTTCAATTTAAGCAGGTCCCTATCAGCCGAAAAGGTCTCAGCCCTCCTATCAAAGGTTTTCTCAAATGCCTCACGGAAGTCATCCCATGCGTATAGTAATGGGTCATCCCTTCGTACTATGGGGACTGCCCATTGAGCGGCTTCACCCCCTAGATGTGAGATCAAAAATGCGACTCTCGCTTGATTCGTGGCAAACATCTTCGGTTTGCACATGAAGTGTAACAACACTTGTGTAAGAAACACCTGTACCTTGCTGTTATCCCCGTGGAATCGCTCTGGTGGGGCTAAGGGGATTTGAGCCGGCATTTCTACTGTGACATTGGTTGACGGAACTTGACTCCCTCCTCCCACGGCCTGGGGTGTCAGGGTCCTATCCATTCTGGCTTTTAATTGGGCGTTCTCTGCTCGGGCAGCCGCCACCTCTCTATTAGAAGCTGCAAGTTCGGTTTGAACCTGCACTAGTGCAGCCATGACATCATCCAATGTTGTCATGGTGTCTTCCAACACAGCCGAGAAGAGAGAAACTACTTGGGCCGATTATTCTGTCAGGCTCCGCCTCTATCTCTTCGGAGCTGTGTTGCAAGACCTCTACCTCCCCTCAAAGAACCACCTCTACGTCCGAAATATACACAGACCATAAAAGCAATTCCCCCAGGGAAGGAACGGAAGGGAGCAGCGGGGAGGGAGAGCTGAAACGAGAAAGGAACAAACCATTAGAGGAGAAGCCCCCCCCTTTCCCCCACTGTTTTCGCACTCTTCTATCTAGACATGTATGGTACTTGATTATCCTTCTTTCCTACCTGGAGAGGGGAAAGGTTGGGGATTATATGCAAGGAGATGAGACGTGAGAGAATACCAGGGCTACTGTTTTGCTGTAGGAAAAGGGAAAAAGGGAACCAATATGAATCCCTGCACTTGAATACCAACACAATGCTCATTCACACCTAATTAGTAGGTAGTGTCCAAAACGGCTCACCTATCAGCACAGAACCCTTGCTTAATGTATCTCTCTCTCTGATTCTCCTGCACAGAAAATAAAGCAAACCAGGGTTGTGGAAATAAACAGGAAAAAACAGCAGTCAATGTTAATACGCCTTAACGTTTTCTGCTTTGCATTTCATCCCCAGTTCTTAATGTAAATATGCAATGGTTCAAACAGGCTGTGGCTCCGCATACACATTAGTTGTCAATGATTCTTGCAACCCACATCACAGTTCAACAGAGCCAAATGTTCGTGAACCCATAAAGTCCTTTCTCTCTCTTGAGAGAAATAAATGTCGCAGAAGTGTTCACACGCAGTCCGTGCGCGCGTACACACAAAGCAAGATCAAAAGATAGTTGCAGCACTTTCCAACACGCTGCTTGCGCGTCCTTTCCAACACGCTTAATCAAGAACAGAACAACACGCAGCTTGCGTGTTCAATACCAAGCACAAGACTCCCTCAAACACAATGAAGGATCCAGACCTCCTAGAACGGCTTACCGCTACCCATACGCCAGAAACAAACACTCCGTGTTCAGCTGAATAATCGGCACCGCCGCAGGTCTCCGATGTCTTTTTGTTTCCGGGTGTGCGCTTGCCTCTGCGTCACTTGTGCGCCGCGCACCACGGCTTGCCGGGAAGTGTAGTTCATTCCAAGCCGCTTCGGGACTCCGTAGTTCTGGTTTCTGCACCTACGGAGACGGTGACAGAGAGGAAGAAGGGGGAAAGGGGTTCGAGATCTGACATCAAGCTTAGCTGGGGAGACCTACTGCTGTATGTATGTACTTTGTGCCATAGGGCATCTCTAGATTTGAATGTTACTTCATAAGTCAGGTGGAGGCTTTTTATATTGATGAATGTTTTCCTGGCATTTCTGATGGTAACCGCACCAGGAATACTTGGGTGGTAACTACTGATAACCCTGCTTAGGGTGGTCATAGCGTAGTCGCTATTTTACAGTTATAAATTTTGCTAGTAGCTCAGGAAGACTTTCTTAGAGCAGAAGTAGCACTCACTACAGAAAAGGTTGGGGACCCCTGGTGGTGGGACCTATGCCCTGCAGTTTCCCACTTGGGAGATCCCGCCCCGACTGCAGATCCTGTGCCCTTGAGCAAAGGCTCGTTGTGAATCAGGGCCAATATTTGTTTGTGTAAATGGTATTCTCAACTCACATATTTGAAGGTGCTTTCATTTGAAATAGGGAAGAAAAAGGAGGATGGATAAAATAAAATATTTAAATGGCCTCTGATCCTAGAATGCCCGGGAATATTATTCTCCATAAGTAGTGAGATGGAAAATACAGTAAAACCGATGGGGATATGCCTCCTTAACCATCTGCCTTTTAAATGAACTTACACAGTTGCATAACTTATTATTTTCAGAAATGCGCACCTATTTCCAAAGACCAAGCAAGGCTGGGACGAAAGATAATCAGCCAAAGCATCACTGGTATAATACTGATATAATACTGATTGTAGACATGCTCGTGGTGCCCTGGGTGAAGCAATCAAGTTGGGCAACGAGGCTAGAGTGCGAACCGCTAGGTCCAGTTATAAGAAGGCTACTCTCTGTGCCAAAAAAGCCTGGGATGAAGATAGGTGGTTGGAACTAAAACAAGCTTGTGGTATCAACAATTCCCAGCGGTTCTGGAATTTGTTAAAATGGGGTAGGGGAGGAGCGCCTCAGTCCCCGGAAAATCATGTTGACCCAGGTGTGTGGGTAGGTCACTTTGCCTCTCAATATGCTTGTGATGAAGCAGATGATAGTAGACCCTTACAGATAGACCCCTACCCTTCCGATACAGTATTTGACGGGGCAGACATTAGTTCTGCCCTTAGAGCACTCACAGGAGTTAATAACCATAGATTGTGTTCCTGACGATATCTGTTTGCAGGACAGACCCAAATAGGCCAATACATATTACTATTAGCTAAGGCTATTGCCCATGGTGCACCAATCCCGGACACCTGTATATAAAAAAGGAGACAAATCCTGGCCTGGTAATTATAGGCCAATAAGCCTCATAGATCCCATACAAAATTGGCTCGTCCTGACCATGGCTCAGGCATGGATAGATGAAAACAGCATCCTTAGCCCCCTCCAGGCAGGTTTCAGGACCCACATTAGGACAATTGATCAGGTCTTTCTCTTTCTCCTAATACATTAGCGGACAATTGTTCTCAGCAAGGGCAGCATGTATGCTGCTTTCATTGATCTCAAATCAAGTTTTGACATGGTCTCACGACATAAATTGTGGGAGGTACTGAAGAGATGGGAATGCCACTTGACCTTCTTTCCCTCATAGCTCGCCTCTATGAGGATAATTATGCTCAAATATATTGGGGGGTGCAGAGAAACAAGACAGATCCCTTTCCTGTACAAAAGGGCGTCCGTCAAGGATGCGTACTGGCTCCCACACTGTTTTCTCTTTTTTATTAATGGTGTTGCAAATTTCCTTGCAGCTATCTACACTGATGCACCTGTTTTAATTTTCGCAGATGACATGCTGATTATTTCTAAAACCCCAAGTGGACTACAGCGTGCTCTGTGACGTTGTTGGACTTGGACCTTTTTGCATTGTCATCCCTGAACTTTTTGCCTTCTTCCTCTACTTTTTCAGACCTGTTGTTGGCTGTTTTATGACTCTGGGCACTTTACCACTGCTGATGAGTGCTAAAGTGCATATGCTCTCCCTATTGTAAATTGATGTATGGATTAGTGATTCCATGATTGGCTTGTTTGGTTTATGTGTCAGACCCTAGTACAGCGCACTGAGTGTGCCCAGGGCTTGTAAATCCAAATGCTGCTGGTGGGCTTGCAGCACTGGTTGTGGCACCCACAGAAGCAGCCTTGTAAAATGTGTCTAAGGCCTGCCATTGCAGAGCCTCTGTGCAGTCTGGTACTGCCATGTTGACTGAGCCCATGCACCCACTTGCCAGTCCCTAAACCTTCCCTTTTCTTCATATCAGACACCCCTATGGTAGGCCCAAGGGTAGGGTGCATTGTAAGTGTAAGGTAGGAAAAGCCCTGATGTGTGTGGCATGTCCTAATAGTGAATTACAGCCATTTCCGTTTTTCACTATTGCAAGGCTACCTATTCTCCATTGGCCAGAATGGGCAGTTAGATTATTATATTTTATAAACCTAACGGACTCAGGGAACATGGTAGAAAATCGAGTTTAGTAAGCCTGAACTCAGAATGATAACATTTAGTGAAGTTGGTTTTAACATTCTGTGTTTGAACATACCACTTTTAGAAAGTAGGTATTTTCTTGTCGAACTATCCAAGCCTGCCTCTGCTAGGTTGTGTATTCCTTGTCTGGAGTTTGAGTGACAGGAGACAGAATGAGTCCGCCCAGTGGTGAATAGAGAGATCTGCATCTGGATGGGATGGAGGAGTTGCACCTAGGACCTGAATAGGACTGTGCCTGCCCCCCACAGCGCTGGCTCCCCCCTGTGATGCGTCTGATGTCTCTGCCCTGCACTGTGACAGAAGAGATGGAATCATGTCAACAAAGTGCTCCAGGGCTTTGCTTTCCCTCCACAATGCTGGCTCCACCTACTGTGGGGCACCTGATGTTTCTGCCCTGCACTGTGAAAGGAAAGAAGGAGTCATGTCAACAGAGTGCTCCAGAACTGGTTTGGACTGGGCAAAGGCCCCTCTGCCCTCAGAGGACAAAGGATTTTGGGGTATAAATATTGAGACCCTGATCCCAAGAAATTAGATCACTTTTGGACAACAAGAAGAAACCTTTGCTGAGGAGAGGAACCTGAAGAAACTGAAGAGAGACTATCCCTAAGCTGAAGTGCTGCTTGGGGGATTGGCCTGCAGTGGTTGCCTGACTGCCAAAGAAAGGAGAAATAACTTTGTGTGCTTTATTTTCAACTTGTAAGGATCTAGAAGGGCTTGGAACAGAGCTTGCCTCCTGCTGAAGTCTCAGGGACAACAGGCTTCAACCCCCAGCTCCCCAGAGTTCTTTATAAGTGCCTGCTGCTGTTTTGGAGTCTTCTGAGGGAATGCGTGTCGCAAGGAGCTGGAAGCGCGACTCAAGAGGAAGAAGCATGTCGCCGTCGCTTCTGCTGCTGTGGCAATGCCGAAGGAGGGTGTTGCTGCTGTAGCTGTCGTATTGCACCGCATCGAGAGAAGCGTCTCGCAATGAAGAGAAAGCGTGTCACCGTCGCTGCTGCTGCCGTCACATCGTGGATGTCACCGCTGTTGCTGTCGTATTGCACCGCATCGAGAGAAGTGTCACGCAACGAGGAAGAGGCGTGTCGCCATCGCTGCTGCTGCCATCGCATCGTGGATGTCACCACTGTAGCTGTCGTATTGCAACGTATCAAGAAAAGCACCTCGCATCCCCGGAGAAGTGCGCCGCCGTAGGAGCTGCTGCCGTCGCATCTTGGATGTCGCGCTGTAGTTGTCGCATCGCAACGTCGGAGAAGAGTGTCGAAGCTGAGGCTGTTGCCGTCGCATTGCTGAACACGGGTGTGGCCGCTGCAGTTGACGCATTGAACCGAGACTTCTGGCATCATCGGAGAAGCGTGCCACATCTGAAAGATCTTCACGTCTTTATTTCTTTGCACCAGAACTTTGCCGCATTTCCAACGCTGCAACATTGCTTGTTGTGGACGCGTCCCACATCAAAAGGTAAATTGACTTAAAGTGTTGTATCTTAAGAACTGAACTGAACTAAGCTAAAACTACCCTTTTAAGAATAGTATTGTGTATTTTTGTTGTTTGTGGTCTTATGTTAAGTCTATATAAAGAATACTAATTTTTAATATACAACTGTGTGGTGTCCATCTGTATTGTTGTCACTGGGTTACTGTATGTGGTCACAAATCCTTTACACACTGCCTCTGAGATGGCCTGTCTGCTTGTGCGAAGCTACCAAGGGGGTGAGCTCAGTTCATTATGGTGCAGAGCTGTGGGGTCTACAGAATATGTCACAGCTAACAACTGCTGAGAACCCGTTTTTGTGAGTGATAACTAGTCTCCCACAAAGCACACCTATCCTTCCATTAAGGAACGATTTAGGCAGCAAAGCTCTGGTGGAACTAGCCAGGTTATAGCCTATCCTATATTGGCGTAGAATATGGTGTATGCTGGAACTGGCTGTATCTACTTGGAAATGGTTGCACTTGAAGGGATCAGGCGCCATGATTCTACTTCGCTCTCAGTGTCTTTTTTATAGATTAAACAACGCCCGAGCGTTGAGCTTTACTGAGATACCATTACAAAGCCCCTTGATCAGAAATTGTATTTCCAACTTAGATCAGGATCTCTACCTTTAAAGTGTTTTACATACAAATGACCCACAATTGAGAATAATACATGCCACATATGTGTTGATTATGCAGAAACCTACTCGCACATGCTCTTTGTCTGCCCCGCCTACTCTGGCCCACGTAAAGCTTGGTTGGCGCAGACTTGTAGGAACATGGGCACTAGATCGTGTAGCACAGCTCTGCGAATTCTCTGCACCGACCCATCACCTAGGTATGCAATCCCGGAGGCAAAATTCTTAATGTGGATGTGCCATATTCGATCTCAGCAGATCGTGGCTGAATAATGAAAATGTGAATATTCTTCCAATCATAAAGGTGTATCTGGGTTAAAAGTCATGTGAGGGGTAAAACCTGATTTTAACCCTCTGTAATAATATCTGAATTTTATGTTTTTTAATGTACGTTATGCTATGGAATTCGTCTTTGAACTATTTGTCTATTATCTTGCCATTTTGCACAAACATTTTCAACTCAAGATTTTAACCTCTGTATTGTCTTAATTTTTTGCGTGCAACGCTTTTATGACTTGTATAGTTGAACAAAGCTTCTGTTGACACTGACATTGGTAAATAAAATATTTGCCTAGGTTCACACAGTTTGTTTAAGTGGGGGAACACAATTAATCCAGATTTTCTGGTTTCACTTTTTACAGAACAGCCACTAAACTGGCATTTATGTGTCCCTTCTTTTTACGTCAAATGTTAATGCTGTGTTTTTACCATTGTGTATGAGGTTAGAGCAAGGATGACAGGCAGAAGCCACATGTTAGCTAGGTTCGTTATGGGTTTGAGGTTTCAATGGGACCTCGAGCTGAGCCAGAGTCAGGCTTCAGGCTCTAGTCTCCCTTGAGTTGTCAGAGGCACGCTCACATCTAGGAAGGATTAAGGTACTGTGAGTCTGTATTGACTTATGTAAGCGTTCTAAGTGAGGCCTACCTGAGTTGTAAAAAAAATGATACAACAAATTTGTCAAAAGTCACTGTCAGTGATTGCTCACTGACTGCCATTAACCATAAATCATGGACAGTTCCCACAAAATCGAAGACTGTTGAGATTGTTCTTATAGTCATAGGCCATCTTTCTGTGTTGAACACAATTCCTGAAGCATGCATCTTCCATGTTGTACAGAATAAGATGATGAAACAACCTACTCGATGGGGTCTAGATAAGTTGGAAAAATATTTAAAATTATAATACCGTGTTCCCATACTGACTAGAAAAAAGACATCTGTGTCCTTCCGAGAAATCGCCATGGCTCTGCAACTTATTTTTGAAATTTGATATGTTTAGACTGCTGTAACAGCAATATCTACTTGACTAAAAGGATGGTTACTCCTCCAAAAAGCAAATAAGTTGCCTGGGGTCCACCACATCCGAGTTTACCATACCATCAGCTACATACCAAAAAGCATAGGGCTCAATTTAAAGTTTAGAGGAGAGCGCGCTCTGTCACAAACTCAAGGTGTACCCTCTCTGGTAAACTGAAGGTCGCCCGCCTCATTTAAAGTTCGGTGGACTGTCAGTATGAAGATGGCGGAGACTACTTTGTCTCCACTGTCAACATACATCTTCGACAGCCCAACGGATTAAGGGCCATTGAAGGGTATTGCCGTTTTGCCATTTGTCTGCCCACCCTATTTAGAGCGGACAAACAAGTGGCAAGTTTTCACTGTACAGGTAAAACCTGGTGGTAAGTGGCAATGAAAACTCCAAAACTCCTATGGCAAGGAGGGTCATTTTTTCTTATTTTTAAAAACAAAATCTGGTTTTGGTATTTTGTTTTTGAAAATAAAAAAGACATTGAAAATTTTCTATAAAGGTCCGTCATGCTCATGGAGCTATCCGCCAAACGTTCAATGTATTGACAGGAACCGCTGTAACAACAGTTCCTGCTAGTGCAAGAGATACCAGCTGTGCCGGCAGGCATCTCTACACTCAGCAGCTGGTAGTCCCTCAGGGCGATGGAGTTGTTTACTCCATCGCCCTGACAGAGTAAATCCTGGCACTTTGTGATCTAGGCTTTGGAATTTGCAAACATGTATACAAATATTCCTACTTGTTGACGGTTTTCCCGATAATAATACCTCTATTCAGGATTGATAAATATTATTTCTCCTTCCACTAAATGTACTCTGATTAACTCATCACTATTACCTCACCATAACTTTTTCTGCCGTTACTTCTACTACTATGCTCACAGTGATTCCGTCTCATCTTAGATCAGCTCAAGCATGCTACATTTATCCTTAAGGTTACTATTATTTTGACACCATCTACTTATTATGACTGTCATCTTCGTCAATTAAGCCTACCCTAATCCCAGTACTCACTAATATTTTGTGATCCCTTACTATTTAGTGTTAATTACATTACTATAATTTAATTTTGAAATAGAATAAATATCTATATTTATTTTAATCTCATTGCTAGTCCTAATTCTGATCATAACCAATGTCAATATTTACCTATGGTAATTGACGCTAATATAATTTAATGAAATGTAATACATTGTAATTATTGACCTGCGTAAATAGGAACTGATTTATGTTATTTAAAATGTTGCCAGGGGAGGCAGCGAACAGGGAGTCTCAGAACTGTACACCACTAGTTATCATATCACCCCCAAAAGGATATTTTTCAGTCATAAATTAACAATATTTCTTACCAATAAATATATGAATGTATTGTTTGTCAATTAAATTAGCTACATAATATTCAACTGAAATAATTATTGGGTCCTTACCCTAACTCAAGTGTTAACCCTAAAATTAACCTTTTAAATCTTTAATTATTTTATTTAAATTATTTTAAATTAATTCAAATGCATTCAGACACTATATTATACCTACCACATACCTTATGATAATCCTACAACTAACACTAAACATTGTTTCGTAGGTGGCAGTTGATGATTATTTAGCAAGATCAAACGAGCTTGCAACGAAGTGCCATTTTGGTGTAGTGTCTGATGAACTAATCAAAGATAAATTAATTGACCAGTGCCACAACAAAAGATGCAAGAGAGAGTATGGGTCGAAAGTAACCCCCACCTTGAAGTAGGCTATTAAACCTATTAGAGTGGTTGAGGAGAATAATCAGTGCATGAGAGCAACTGAGAGGCTGAAGGAAAAGGATGCAAGCCACATTGAGGTAGCCAGAGAAGATAATTTAGGGCCTGAGGTTAACACTGTGCAAGAAGATGACTAATCTTGTGAGTTTTAAGAAAGATAGCAGGATGGGTTGAGGGTGTGTATGAGGTGCAGTAGTAGCTACCATGGTACTGATTTTAAGATTTGCTTTGTCCTAAGAAAGGAGTGCAGTAAATACAGCAGAAAGGGGCACTTTGAGCATATGCCAAAGATGGTGTAAGAAAGAGTAGGTGTGGTACTTTAGGTAGAAAATACAGTTTTTTTTTGTGGTACTGGGTAGTGAGGAGGAGGGTGGGAGAAACAGGCCCAAGGCAGATTTCACTGTGAATGGAAGTCAGGCCACATTAATGATGGATTCTGGGTTCATGTACACTGTTTGATAGGTAGGGACCTACTAGTTATAAGGCCAAAAAAACAAAATAAATCGTTGAGTCAAGGTCGACTTTTCTCATGGTAGCCTATGAAGCTAGTTTGCAACAATGGGGAAAACCGAAATTGCCAGGTGTTTCCTAACCAGGACTTATAAAACATATTGTATAATGCCCCTGCTTATAGTTGCAAGGCAGCCTACCCCAGGGGCACCTAGGGGAGACCTTAGGGGTGACTTATATGTACAAATAAGGTTGTTTGAAACTTTGGAAGTACCCTTAGTTCCAAAGTCAAATTTAGATAATTTAAGTTTAAAAGCAGCCTGCAAGATGGGGCTGGCATTTAAAATGACAGCAGGGACCACAATAGTGCACACTTAAGTACATTAAATCTGCTAGACCTCTAGACCGACATGCCCTACCGTATACTAGGGACCTGCAGGTAGGTTGTCAGTCCCAATTGTAATTATGCCTAATTACTATGTACCTTTAATCAAAGTACAGATCCTGTGTCTGGTTAGCGTAGCCCAGAGCACATTCAAAGTCAGAAAAACAGCATCTAGTAGTCAAAATGGTGGCAAAAAGTGGGGTGACACTGAAAACAAGTCCTGGCTTCTCATACAACCCTCCACACTCCAAGCCAACAACCCAGGAGACTCAGGCCAGCCCTGGGAGAGCTACCCAGGTCTGCCAGGTGAGGAAAAACGTGCAGAAACCAGGCTGCACAATTGCAGGGCCTACTTTGCCTTACTTTCTCCTGCCAAGGTCACTACCTCTGGGAAGTCGAACCATCACTATAGTAACAGGACCCATTTGAATTCATTTAAATTGAAACTTCATCACAGCTGTTTCATTTTCTTCCTCCCCTTTTAGTTTGAGTAGTGAGGTACCCACCTCCCCTAACTTGAATATTGCAACACTAAGCTTACCCACAGAGGTTAACCAGCATTTTCATTTGATAGGGGGGGGGGGGGGATTATATAGCGCAAACTCGACCCGGAGGTATCAAAGCACTTTACATGAGCACCAGTTGCATTACAGATGGACACATTCATTTTGTTAGGAACGGGGAGATTAAGTTGTTTGCCCAGAATCACAGGATGATGAGCGTCCCTGTGGAAACTCAAACCTGGTTCCCCAGCTTCAAGGTCAACTGCTCTAGCAATTAGGCCACATCCTCTTCACTTGGGCTACCCCGCCATCACCAACAGGGTCAGGGGACCATGGGGTCTGCCTTAAATGCCAAGTACAGTGATACCATCAAGGCCAGCATCCATCAGAGGCTTCTGACAGTTGTTAGAATGCAGAACCACACCCTAAACTCTATAATGACAGATGGTTGAGCAGCTTTATGAGCAACTGTGGGTTCCTGGTACCCCTCTCGCTGTTTAGAGTGGGGGCTACCACATCCTTTGGCAGACACCCTTCCTCTATCCTTCCATCTGTCAGTGCAGGGACGGCACCCTGCTGCTTGACTGCTATCTGACTGCTTAGGACTTGTGGTCAGGTGAAGCCTCACCAGTGCCAACTTTGGGTTTCTCCCTTCCTGGAACAGAAGACTCTTGGCTCACTTGAACTCTCTTTAAGAGTGGCCTACCTTTCTTCTTCTTTTTCCCTTTCCGTTGGGATGCCTGTCTCCTAACTGTAGGGACTGGCTCCCCACGAAGCTTGGGTTAGGTGGTGTCCTGGGCTGCTGCCCCACTTAGGATCAGACCACTCCTAGACAATCTAATGGGAGGTTTGTACTGACTACCACCTTATACCAGCTTAGGGTGTCCTCCAATTCTTACCCCTTTTGCCTCTCCTGTCACATACATGTCTGAGGACATCAACCTGTCACTCACTTTAGTCTTACTGTCACTTGTATCTCTCAAGCCAATGGCAGGAATCCCCTTCACCTCAATGGAGTTAAAGTGTCTGCTCCCACCCTCAGGTATCACAAGCTTACCATCTGGACCTATCTCCCCCACAAATGCTAAGAGGACCTCCTCATTTGAGGAGTCCTTCTTTATGGCTTAACTGGAATGCCTAGCGCTAATCACCTTCTTGAAACAGGCGGGATCACTCGTGAAGTCACCCGACTGTTGACAGTTAAAGCACACCCTATTTTCCAAGTACTTTTTCAGCCCTGGGGTTCCCTGCCTCTGCATATCAGAGTTGGACTGGGATCTGCTATTGTCCTTTTTAGCATTCTGGGGTACTGAGGGAGTCCCTAGGGTGGGCTTACTACCTCCTTCCTTAGGTTTTTGTGGCCCAACAACCCCTTTTTGGAGTCTCCCCCAGGGTTTTCACCCACTCATCAGCTGTGTCCTCCAGTTACCTGGGACCAGACAGCTTAGAGTCCACTAGATCCTGGCATAACTTCTCTTGTACACAATGAGTCAGGATGTGCTCGTTAAGAATTACGTTGTATAGTCCCTCCTAAGTACTTACCTGGTGATCACTTATCCAGCCCTCTAATGCCTTCACTGAGATGCCAGAAAGGCCATCCAGGACTGTGTGTTAACTTTCTGGTTGCCCCTAAACTTCACCATATACTGCTCTGGGGTCAGACCAAACTTCTTGACTAGACATTGGCAACTTCCTCTCTTCCAGAGTATGCAGCTGTCTCTACTCAAAGGACAGTTTCCGTCCTGATGGGGGAGAACCTCCCCTCCCTCCCCTAGCTGGAAGTACAAACGTAGTACTGGAAGTAATGGACATGTTAGCCTTATCTACTACCCCTAGAAGGTTTTTTTAATTGTTCACCATCCTCTTCACTCTCTGGAGCTGCCTGTGACAAGGTCTTCGGGGACCTAATCAACTCTGCCTTCCTGATCTTGTTGCTATTAGGTAGTCCCCTGGACCTATACTGAACCCTAAACTCAGCCAGTATGAGTTTGTTCAGTTTAGTCAGATATAGCTCCATGATATCCCTAGTTTTGGCTTAAAAATCAATTTAGTGGGAGGCGTGGCCAAGATGGCGACCTGCTAGGAAGTGCTCTGCTCAGCTCCCTGGCCCAAAACCCCTATTTGCCCTTCTTATCGCTTGCAAACTCTCCAAAATCGCCAGTGCTCGACTTTGTGAGGCGGCGCTGGCCAGCAGCGATCCTCTGGTGCCAGTTCCACCGCGACAGAGCCCTTTAAGGCGGTGATTGCGCCCGTGCTCCTGGCCTCACCCGAGTTCCACACTGCAATGGTGGCCGAGCGTCCGCTCTGCCTGAAACGCCGCCTGTAACGCCAACGCCCGCCCTATCCTAACCGAGGGTGACGGACTGCTGCTGCTGTGCCCGGGAGGCAGAAAGGGCCGGGCGAGACGGGCGCCGGCGCGTCTCCAACGAACTGCAGAGGCGGCGGTGACTGGGACGCCTCAGGGGGCATGTACGAAAATCGAGGCCCCAGCTTTGGGCCTACACGGCGAGGAGAGCCGAGGCCTGTGAGCGTCCAGGCCCCGGCGGGGGCCCTTGCAGCAGGCGTGGTGGCGTGCCTTCCTCTGGTACCTTCGCGCAGGTCGGAGCCCCGGCCCGTGGGCCTGGTTGAGCTCACCCCATCCGACGACACGCTGGCCCGCACCGGAAGGTAGGGGGATACACCTTCTATTGATCTCGACCTAGCCGCGCATTCACACCCCCAGCTGGCAGGTGGGGTCCCAGCATTGGCAGGAAGAAGGGAGCCGCTCCATTCCGGACTCCAACGCCGCCCCGAAGAGAGGCAGAGGAGGCTGTGCAGCGGGCGGCCCTGGGAGATTATTGTGGGAAACTAGGCCCAGGTTTGGGCCCTACGCGTCAGAAGAGCGGGGGCCCCCATGGTGAACACTGTGGCACGTACTCCTCTGGGACTGAAGGTGGCGCCCTTGACAGAGCAGCGACCCCCTAAAGAATCAGCACTGCGACCGTGGTGGAGGCCCTCGCGCCGCCCCGGGCCCCGGCTTGGGGCCTGGCTGAGACTGGCTGTACACGTGGTGGCTGGCGTGGGGGGGTGCGGGCCACCTCCGAATAGTTTCACCTACAGACATTGCCCTTGGCCGACGGGTGAAGAGGAACGTGGGAGGTGTGGGGGTACCCCGAAGCACGACACTGACCCGGGTAGCCCCCTACATCAGTGGAACTGTCCGACTCGCAGGTTCCGCTGAGCCGTGGTGACGGCGGCCGATTCCCGGGGACCTCCCGGCCCTGTACCGCGCCTGACTGTGGGCTGCGATCTGCCTGGCTTTCTGTGGCTGGGGTCCGGGCAGCGAGATGGCTAGCAGCCGCAAAGGCGGCCGGGCGATTACGGACATGTTGGTGAAGAATGCACCGAAAGGGGAGAAAACGCAGACACCCCCCTCGCGCGGCGGCCGGCACCCCGGACCGAAACAATGGGGAGGCCCCCATCACGAAATCCTTTTTAGAGTCGCTATTCAACCCATCGCTATTCGACCCTTCGCACCTGGATCACGGTGACCACCGAAGACACAGCCCGCACGATGAACACCATCCACTCCGGATCACCGACCGACCCCTGCCCACACCACGTCTTCAACAGGGCCGACTCCACCATCGCACCCCAACTCCGGAACGTCATCAACCCCTCCTTCAACACCGCCACCTTCCCGGAGAGCTGGAAGCACGCCGAGATCAGCGCCCTCCTGAAGAAACCTACAGCGGACCCCACCGATCTCAAAAACTTCCGCCCCATCTCGCTCCTCCCTTTTCCTGCTAAAGTCATCGAGAAGATCGTCAACAGACAGCTGACCGCCTTCCTCGAGACGAACGGATCCCTCGACCCCTCACAGTCCGGCTTCAGAGCCAACCACAGCACCGAGACCGCCCTCATCGCAGCCACCGACGACATCCGGACCCTGCTCGACAAGGGGGAAACAGTGGCCCTCATCCTCCTGGACCTCTCCGCTGCGTTCGACACAGTCTGCCACCGCATCCTAGTCCAGCGCCTCAGCAACATCGGTATCCAAGAAAAGGCACTGGAGTGGATCATCTCGTTCCTCGCCGGAAGAACACAAAGAGTCCGCCTCCCCTCGTTTTGCTCCGAGGCCACCGAAGTCATATGCGGTGTCCCGCAAGGATCTTCACTCAGCCCCACCCTCTTCAACATCTACATGAAACCTCTCGCAGCCATCGCACGCCAACACAACCTCAACATCATCTCTTACGCCGACGACACCCAGCTGATCCTCTCCCTCACCAGAGACCCCGACACCGCCAGAACCTGCCTACACGAAGGGATGAAAGACGTCGCCGAGTGGATGAAGGGCAGCCGCCTGAAACTGAACTCGGACAAGACGGAAGTCCTCATCCTGGGATCTTCGCCCTCCGCCTGGGACGACTCCTGGTGGCCCCCAGCCCTGGGCACCGCACCCAAGCCAACCGACCACGCACGCAACCTGGGCTTCATCCTGGACCCCTCCCTCTCGATGACCAGACAAGTCACCCAGGCACTCGTCACCAGCCGACTGGACTATGGAAACGCCCTCTACGCCGGAACCACAGCCAAGCTACAGAAAAGACTCCAGCCCATCCAGAACGCCTCCGCCCGACTCATCCTGGATGTCCCCCGCCGCAGCCACATCTCCAGCCACCTGAGGAACCTGCACTGGCTCCCCGTCGACAAGAGGATCACGTTCCGGCTCCTCACCCACGCACACAAGTCTCTCCACGACCTGGGCCCCAAGTACCTCAACGACCGCCTGACCTTCTACACGCCCACCCGCCAGCTACGGTCCACCAGCCTCGCCCTCGTAGCCGTACCACGCATCCGAAGAGCCACCGCCGGAGGAAGATCCTTCTCTTACCTGGCTGCCAAGACTTGGAACTCCCTCAACATCCACCTTTGGCTGACCCAGGACCATCTCGCCTTCAGGAAACAACTCAAGACCTGGCTGTTCGAGCAGTAGCATACCCCTCCCCCCAAGCGCCTCGAGACCCTTCCGGGTGAGTAGTGCGCTATACAAATGGCATGATTGATTGATTGATTGATTGATTCAACACCCTACGCGATGAATTCCAGACCCTGAAACAGGAACTGGCGGGGGAGCAGCGGGAGCTCCGCCATGATGTGGACGGCCTGGGGGAGCGGGTGGCCTCGGTGGAGGAGGCGGACCAGGCCCGAAGTGCAGAACTGGAACTGCTGCAGCAAGAGGTCCTCCGCCTTCGAGAACAACAGGTGGACCTTCAGGCGCACACGGAGGACCTTGAGAATCGCTCCCGGAGGAATAACATACGGGTCCGGGGGGGTGCCATCGAAGGCGGAGGGGAACAGCGTCACCTGCTACCTGCAGGACTTGTTCCGGGACATTCTTGGGGAGCCTGCTGACTTTGAAACTCGCATCGACCGTGCGCACAGAGTGGGCCGGACGCGTCGCGCTCCTGCTCCCAGCCCTGGTCGCCCCCCGGGGGCGTGGAGACTACGTGAGACTCTGTTACAACGCCCAGAGGTGTCTAAACAAATCCGTTCCTGCATCACAGATTACTTAGCTATTAACGATATGCCGGAGATATCTCTGTGGGGCGCGCTGAAGTCGGTGATCCGTGGCGACCTCATTGCCATTGCGGCGGCAGAGGCTAAGGCCCGTAGAGCAAAGCGAGAGGACCTCTCCGCCCAGGTTTCTGAACTCGAGAGAGTTCACAGTCGTACCGGGGGTCCGAGGGTGTGGAGGCAGTTAAAGGCTGCCAGGGCCCAATTAGCCAGCTTAGACATTGATAGGGCGGAATGCGCGGAATTCGCGGTTCTCCGACTGCGCCACTCGTACTACATCGGGGGGAATAGAACTGGCCGACTTCTGGCCAGTGCACTGAAGGCCAAGTCACAACACTCGAAGATCTCTGGCCTCCGAGACGACAGCGGTGCGGCAGTAGAGGGGGAGACGAGGATCGTGGAAACATTCAGAGATTTCTACGCCGCACTATACCACGCTGAGAATGTCCCGAGCGAGGATATTGACAGCTATCTGGAGACAGCGGAGGTCACCGCACTCCCCCCGGGAGTGGTGGATTTATTTATTTATTTCATTTCTATAGCGCTACAGCTACCCACCAAAGGGTATCCCGGCGCTGATGATTCAGTGCATTGAGATATTCAGATTTTTTAGATGTTGAACAGCCAGGTTTTTAAGGCCTTCCTGAATTTCAAGTGATTAGTTTCCTGCCTAAGGGTCAGTGGGAGAGTGTTCCAGAGGGAGGGTCCAAGATATGAAAAGGATCTACCGCCCATTCTCGCCAGCCTGACTTTGGGGATCACAAATTGGTTTGCTGTGGCTGAACGAAGAGTACGGGATGGACGGTAGGGATGTACAAGATGTTGTAAGTACTTGGGTGCCTTGTTAGTTGAAATCCTATGCATAAGACATAAGGATTTAAATTTTACCCGGTTCTCGATTTTCAGCCAATGCAATTCGCGGATATACTTGGTTGTGGGCGTGGAAATGGGAATTTTCCACAGTAATCTTGCGGCAGCATTTTGCACTGTCTGCAATCGTCGGGTTATGGCCTTGTTGGCCCCCAGGTACAGCACATTGGCGTAATCGAGCCTGGAGGTTATCAGAGCATTAATGACCGATTTTTGAGTATTTTTGGGCAGCATCCAACAGATTTTCTTCAACCACTTTAGGATCGCAAAGCAAGTAGCTGATGTCTTAGTAGCTTGCTGGTTGAGACTAAGTGATTCATCAATGATGACACCAAGATTGCGTGCTGATTTGACTGGAACTGGGGGTGTACCCATCACATCATCAGGCCAGTGCTGGGGTCCCCAGAGTTCTTTGTTCTTGCCCATAACAAGTAGCTCTGTTTTCTCGCCATTAAGTTTGAGAAAATTTTTTCTCATCCACTCAGCGATGTTGGTGAGGCCGATTTTTAATGACGAGATGTTGTTGGAGTCCGAAGATGAAAGAGAAAAAATAAGCTGTGAATCATCAGCATACGAGAACATGAGTAGGCCAGAGTCTTCTATCATTTTGGCCAGTGGGCTCATGTAAATATTGAAGAGCAGCGGGCTCAATATAGAGCCCTGCGGCACTCCATGTTTGAGGATCATGGTATCTGAGCATGCTGATTGGGAAAAAACTTGGAAAGTGCGTTGTTCTAATAGGGATTTGATCCAGTTGCAGTTGGATGCCCTGGAGGCTCTCATCCATCTGGAGGAGGTGCTGACGGCCATCTCCCGCCTCCGCCCTCTCAAATCTCCGGGGCCTGACACCTTCTCGGACGGTTTTTATAAGACCTTTAGCTCGTTGCTGGCCCCAATCCTGACCAGGCTCTTTAATTCCTTTACCGGCCTGGGCTCCATCCCCTCAGATATGCTGGCAGCTGAAATCGTGGTGCTGCCTAAGCCCGGCAAAGACCCTACACACTGCTCGGCATTCCGCCCCATTTCTCTCCTCAATTTAGACCTGAAGCTCTTCACTGGGGTATTAGCCGCACGTCTCGGGCTGTGCCTACCTGGGATCCTGGAACCGGACCAATCGGGTTTTGTCCTGAACCGCCAATGTAGTGATAACACCAAGTGGAACCTACACTTGATCGACAAGGCCCAGTTCCAGCAATCGGATTCAGCACTTGTCGCCATTGACGCTGAAAAAACGTTCGACCGTATTGACTGGACCTTTTTACAACGGGTGCTGGCCAGCTTTCGGCTCGGAGACCGCTTCCAATCCTGGATTGCGAGCTGTTACCACCGCCCTTTTGCACGGATCCGCTTGGGCGGCTTCCGCTCCTGTCCCTTCGAAATCCAAAGGAGCACGAGGCAAGGGTGTCCACTTTCGCCCCTTTTATACGCCCTTTACGTCGAGCCGTTGGCGCAGAAGATCCGCGACAACCCCAACATCCACGGCATCACTTTTGGCGGGGAGCCCCATACGATCGGCCTTTACGCCGACGATATTATTGCCGCTCTCGATAACCCGGAACGCTCTATCCCCGCATTTTTGGAGGAGATAGACTCCTTTGGCGCCGTATCTGGCTTTAAAATCAACAGGGGGAAGTCGCTGATATTGCCTCTAGGTGGGAATGCCCGAGGCCTGGCCGACGCACCTTCGTATGACGGAGGTCTGCAGATGACCAAACGACCCCCTTACCTGGGCATCACGCTTACTTCTTCCACAGACTCAACGGTCTCCCTCAATTACGATACCCTCTCAGCCAGACTTCGAGCTGACCTCTCGCGTTGGGCTAAACAACCGCTTTCTTTGTTGGGCCGAGTCGTGGCAGTGAAAATGTCGGCCCTGCCCAGGGTTCTGTACGTCTTCTAGACCATCCCGGTAACCCCTCCATCTGGAGTTATTGCTAACTTACAATCTGCCTTTCTCCATTTCATTTGGGGGGGAAAACGCACGCATCTCAACAAACAACTGGCATACCGCAGCCTTGATGAGGGGGGCATCGGGATTCCCAATCTTCAGCAGTATTTCCAGGCTTCCCAACTCCGGTACTTGGTGGAATGGTATAGGCCGGAATCCGAAAAGCGCTGGTTATTTCAAGATAGAGCGATGGCCCGGACATCCCTTTGGAAAATCCCATTCCTCCGCCGCCAAGACCTACCGAAATATCTCCAGAAATCTCCCATCACCCGCACTATTCTACGTGTGTGGGACACGGTTGCTGTTAAAAGAGAGCTAAAGACCTTCCCCTCCCCGCTCGCCCCCTCCTGCATAACCCCGAATTTCCACCGGGCACGCACCCCCACGCCTTTTCGCAGTGACGAGGCACGAACTGCAGGTCGGCAGGCCATCTCTTTGACTTACAGGGCTTTCTCCCTCTCTCTGAACTGTCAGAGGGTTACGACGTCGTCTCTCCCCACTTGTTCCAATACTTTCAACTCAGGCATTGGCTCACGCACCCAGATTGTGCTCCTTTGGTGAGCAGACATATGACCAATTTTGAGCGGTGGCTGGTGACGAAGGAGTCGTACAAGCATCTTATCTCGGACCTTTACAAAATGCTCACACCCCCCGACGCTCCGGCTCGGGCGGCGGGGCAGCGACGCTGGGAGGCGGAATTGGGGAGGACATTGTCGACGAGGGAATGGAGCTCCATATACTTTAGGGCATCCCACACTATACGTAACACGGGGGCAGAGAGGCGGCGGTGAAACTGGCCCTTTACTGGCATCTTACTCCTGTCAGGCTCAATAAGGGGAACCCAGCTCGTAGTGCGCTTTGCTGGAGGGGATGCGGGGAACGTGGTACCATGACTCATCTCCTCTGGGAATGTTGGGAAGTCAAAGATTATTGGACTACATCTCTTGAATGATATAGATAAAACTTTTGATACCGAAATCCCACTTTTCCCTGCATATGCTATCTTAGGCCTTCCCAACGCGCTCACCTTCCCCCTGAAATCTATACGAGGGCGTCAGATGGGGATTGCGTTGCAGGCAGCAACACAACACATTCTGTCACTCTGGGGATCCCCCACCAGACCCACTCACACGGGTTGGCTGCATAAACTTTGGTTTACGTTAGGCATGGAGCGCATTTAGGCTGCACTCACACAGTCCGCAGATACGTTTCGGAAAGTATGGACGCCACTGTTGTCCCTCCTTTCCACTGAATGCAATGAGATCACGTGCCCTAGATATCTCCGCTTACTACGCCTCACAGAGACTCCTGATGGTCCTCCACGACCACCAGATGGTTCACACTAAATCCCTCACGGGTGGCTTGGCGTTTGTTTTACTATTTTGGCACACTGGCTGGGGTGGGGGGAGGCGGGGGGTGGGAGTCGGGGGTTCTGTTGTTGCAGTTTTATTTCTCTGCTATGCTTGGCGAATGTGATTCTTGCAACTTATTCATGGCATGGCTCATGCACCTTCCTTGCAGCTCGATTGATGGAGAAGCCTTGTATGTCTATCTCAAACGCTTCCCTTATATGTTGCCTTTTTGTCGCTATGTTTTGCCGGTCATTGCTCTTGAAACCAATAAAACAAATTTGAATTTAAAAATCAATTTAGTCCAAATTTCAAAAATCAAACATTTTGTTTTAAGACAATAGAGAGGATTTTTAAAGATCTTAACTTAATTTACAATATCGTGTAATTTAAACACAAGTATGTATCCCACCGCTGAGGGGGCGCTAGAGGGCGCCAAGCAAGATGGTGGCAGTTGCGTGAGGCTCTTGCAGTTCGGGCAGAAATCTTGCTATAATCGTTGCCATCCTCACATTACATGCACCAGAAGCTGCCATACATGCGTCAGAGATAAATAGCGACTGACTGGGGACAAAAACATTGGCTTTTCCTACCTGGGGACGATATTTGAGCAGCGGCTGGGCCGGACTTGTGGACCTCCGGCCTGCTGCGCCGCAGTCCTGCGGGCCGCTGGGCGGAGTTGTGGCTGGTGGCTGCGAAGGGCGCGCGGCGGTAACAAAGAGGCCACATGGAGGTGCAGAGAGAAAGACGCTGACTGCAGACCTGGGGTAAGAGTGATTGCTGGGCGAATCTGGCATTGCTGAGGCCGTTATAGGTGGGCAGGTGCTGTCCTGTGGAGCCCCGTGTGCGGCGCCCTGGCCCCGCTGCCTGCTGCCCCTTCTTGCCGCTGCTCCTCGCCAGAGCCTGAAGTGGCGGCACAGGAAGGCCCTTAACTGCTGCCAGGAATGAGACTGTGCTGACCGGGGGATTGAGCACATATATCCCTGCTGTGAATGCCGCGGATGGGGTGGGGACGGACACCTGGACAAAGCAGATAACATCAGGATGGGCCCAGGCCTGACGAAGCGGACAGCTGGCCTTCCGGCGTGCTGACGCTGCCCCATAGAACGATACTCCTGACACAGTTGGCATACCCTGGGGTTGCGGGGTAAACCGGGGCCCATTGGTAAGAGACTGCATACTCCCGTGGCTGCACAGACTTTTGCACCTCAGCCTTGGGAACTATGGACACATGCACCTCATAAACAAATCAGCAGAGGCATCATGTTCTGCTTGGCTGATAAATCAAGGAACCCATCACCCATGGGTTGCCCCCAGTTGCAACACTACCAGTCTCGCACAGACCTAACATGAAGCATGCATGAAGGAGGCGGTCTGATATATAATACCTGTGGGGTCGAGTGAAGCTGTCTGGAACACAGGACACCAAGTCATGAGAAGTCACCCACTCTCCCCTTGAGCGACGCACTAGTTCTCTCAATCCAGTTCGCAACTTAAGAACTGTGCCACACAGGGTAAAGACACGGACCCCCCCTAAGACTCAGTTGAATCGTCAATCCTCCTGCCAGGCCACGATGGGGAAACTGGACGGCGGACAGCCGAAACTCACCTTCGATAACCGAAAGACTCCCCGCTCCCAGACAGAGCCAGACGAAGATCATGCTGTAACCCCAGCCACATCCACGGTGGACCTAAAGGAACTGCTACTTGCCTGATGTCAATTGAATCTAAAATGGACTCCATGTTGGCCAGGATGGTCGGCTTAACGCACAAGGTGGAAAAGCACAATGACTGTATTGCCGAGGCAGAGATGCGAATATCTGACTTGGAGGACATGTCCAACGCTACAAACACCCGCACACTCGAAATGGACAAAGGTGATAGTCACTAAAAATGAGGAGCTGGAATCGCACTCAAGGAGGAACAACCTCGGCATCTTGGGAATATCGGAATCCACGGCTACCGGAAGGATTGAGATGTATGTGGAACGCTTGCTCATAGCGCTATTTGGCAGAGAAGAATTCTCAACGGTCTTGTGGTGGAAAGAGCGCACCGCTCGCTGGCGAACAGACATCCTCCTGGGGCTCCCCATGTCCCATAATAGCTAAAATGCCCTCTGACTATCCAGAGAGAAAGGACGCCTCACGCATGAAGGAACTGAGATATCCATATATCCGAATTTTGCGATGGCCTTACAAGAGCATAGACGCAAATTTCTCCAGGTTAAGAAGAAACTTCAACAACTTAACATCCCCTAGGCCATATTGTTTCCAGCCCGCCTGAAAGTGACCTCCCAGGGGAAACAACACTTCTTCTCTAACCCACAGCATGCTCATCAAGGCTCTACCCAAGCCACCCGGAGGTGGCTTGTCCCCTGCGCGACGGGAGGAAGACAACAGAGACGTATCGGACATTGAGTGATTGGCCTCACCGTCATGCACCACTGGACCTTTATCACTGCGGGATAAACCAGTTTAATAGAATATCAGTTCCTAGCTGAGTCAGTAAGCGCCATACTCTTAATGAAGACAGTAATCACATCTCCCATTCTGGTAGGCTACAAAAGTACTCACGAGAAGGAGCGGTGTACAGGATTCAGATACAAAATCCTCAGCTTAGTGATAAATTTATATGCCCTGGACTGGCCTCCTACACTTTGACCTTCCTTATTGATCAGACATGTCCTACTCTACGGGATGCACCCATCAACGTGCCCAAATGGACCTAAGAAACTACGCCTGAACACCCCATCTCCACCGCGAGGAACACCTGGTTGCCCTCTGGCTGCCGCCCACCAGGTGAATCCTAATACTTGAACTTGAGTAACATGGTGGTAAAGTTATCCCACTGTCCCCGATGGGACTGGGGTTTGCGGGAAAGTCAGGGACGGGGGAGGTACATAGCACAGCAGGTTGGGATTGCTATTGTGCGTGGGGGGAGGGATCGGGGTTTAGTTTTTACATCATCTATTGGTACTGCACTGTCATAACTACACTTGTTGAGTTCCCATTACAACCACACACACTATGGCCTACAACAATCTCCTCTCTTGCATGTATGACAGAGTACCGCCCCAGAACACTCCAGTATAACTTCTTAACATGGAATGTGCGAGGCCTAGGTAACCTCCGTAAGCGACGTAATATCCTTGCATATCTTGATTGCCATAATGTCCATTGTGCCATGCTGCAGGAGACGCATATGTCTCCTAGCTCACCTCCCACTTTCGCCACCCGCTGGGCTAGCAACAGAGGATTCTCTTGTTACTCCTCATACACCCGGGGCACCTCCATGTTGGTGAAACATACACTCCAATACACCCCCATTGGCTCCTATGCAGACCCGCAAGGCAGATACAACATAATGTAGGAGAGGCTATCCGCACAGTCCATTACCATGGTGTTGTGTTATGGTCTGAACTCGGACGACCCAGAGTTTTTTTGGGTACTGTGGGGAAAGATAAAAAACGTGGGCACCACACACTTAATATGGGGAGGGGATTTTAACGTTACAATCAACCCTAGCCTGGACAGGTCGCACCCGCAACCACACCATTACACAGCTGCGCAACTAGCCCTCAAAAACATAGTTGCGGGATGCGACCTCACAGACCCTTGGAGAACTCACCACCCATTAACTCATCAGGGTTCTTGCTACT
The DNA here is from genome assembly GCF_964261635.1 of Lissotriton helveticus. Lineage (NCBI taxonomy): Eukaryota > Metazoa > Chordata > Amphibia > Caudata > Salamandridae > Lissotriton > Lissotriton helveticus. Next base: position 391,663,440 of record NC_136059.1, read on the forward strand.
CTTCCGCCCATGCTTCCTGGCCACGCATAGATTATTGGTTGGTCGATAGGGGACTGGTAACTTGGATGACACACACAACCTACCTAACCCGTACATACTCTGACCACTCTCGTGTATTGATGACTCTCCCCCCGCCACAGGAGGAGCCCCCATGTCTGTCATGGCGCCTCAATCCACAGTCGCTACTTGACCCTGTTTTTAAAGACGAAATTGAACAAGAGATATCAGATTTCTTTCTCCGTAATAATGGCTCTGTCCCTCAGTACTCTACAATTTGGGAAGCTATTAAAGTCACCATACGAGGCATCTGTCTAGCAAAGAGTGAGGGGATGTTAAAAGATATTCGAAACACGCTCCACAAATTAGAATTAGACATAAAGCGAACTGAGTTAGATATCCAAACCACACCTTCTCCAACATTACAAGCGCACTTACGCACACTGCTCACAGATTATCAAGAAAGTGTTGAGCGTGAATGCAAATTTAGGAGAAAATATCATAAGGCTGGCCGGTACGGAGAAGGAGAGAGACCGGGGTGGGCATTGGCTTCCTCCATTCGACCTCCAACACTGTTGAAGACAAGGATGGCCTAACACACAGGAACTCATTGGCTATACTCGCCGTGTTTAAACGATTTTCTAAAACATTGTACACTACCCACCGCCAGACCCCAGTGGACTTTGAATCATTTTTCAAGGACACCGTCATAGCCTAGCTGGGAAACGGTAAGAGAGAGTTCCTTCTAGCACACCACGAAGACGAGGCGATCATCTCCGCCATTATGCAATTACAATCTGGCAAGGCTCCGGGGCCAGTCGGCCTACCAGCCGAGTTCTATAAATTATATCGACACTTAATTATTCCGATATTGAGGCACGTGTTTGAGGAGGCCCGAGAAACCGGCATTCTGCCCTAGACAATGCGCGAAGCGCTCATCATTTCCTTGCTTAAACCAGGTAAATCGCCCACACAACTAGATTCGTACAGACCCCTATCTCTTATTACTGTAGATGCTAAAATCCTCGCTAAATTAATCGCAAACCGTATCAGTCCCCTTATGCCAGTGCTGGTCCTTCCGGATCAATCGGGATTTGTCCCGACTAGGAGTACAGCCCACAACCTGTGAACTTTGTTCGCACTGCTTCACGACATAGATCCCGAAGAAGACGTGACTGCCATATTCCTTGATGCCACCAAAGCATTTGACTCCCTGGTGTGGGACTATCTTTCCTTTGTACTGGTGCGCATGGGATTTCCCCCCCATTTCTGGCCTGGATTAATATATTATACACAGGAATTCGTGCCACCGTGATGGTCAATGGCCTACAATTTTCCTCCTTCCCACTGGCAAGGGGAACTAGACAGGGATGTCGTCTTTCCCCTCTTCTATTTTCCCTGGCCATTGAACCCCTCATTTATTTTCATTTGTGATGGAGTCACATCTTCACCCAAGTAGATAGAAGACAACCACTGCCAACACGTGTTTCGTCTAGGTCGACAAGACCAGAGACTTCATCAGGGCATATAAGTCATCAGTTGCACATAACTTAGTAAAGAACGTGTACTGTTCCAAAGTCAAAGGAACCTCGTGGGTAGGATAGTAAAGTCCTCCAAGTCAAAAAAATTTCGATGATATCCAATTATTGTTAGTCAATGTCCCGATTGAGTAATGGCGGCCGCTGAATAGGACGGGACTAGATAGTCAGTTTTTGATTATTCTGGCTCCAACATACCGATATAGGTCCCGCGAGACCAGCATGATTATCACATGATAAACGCGGAAGTAATGTTGATGTGTCCCGGCTTATCGGCTATTTCAGGTACAACTTTTCACTGACAGTCAAACGGTTTTCTCCATCATTATTCATGATTTGAGTACCTTGCATATGTGTCCACGGTCTAACTGCAGCTTTTCGATTTTCTCGATCTTTTTTTCAGATTAGAACTTGATGTTTCAGCAGGAGGTAGGAGCTAGCACCAACAGCATTGGTATAATACATTGTACCTCCGGTATTTTTAGAATCATTGATGTGAACCATTTATGTTTGTTTAAGCTATCGGTGTTTTATGACTAGCATATAGAGGTGAGAGGTTCCAGACATTCTATTGCATAAATATAGATCATTGGACTAGTTAATGAGTTACTAAATATTTATGGTGATTTTTGGTTGCTTATAGTCTAAGGAATGGGTACATTGAACGTGGCAGACTGCTTTATATTGAGGAAGGTAGGGCAATCCACATACCATTACTCACTAACATATGGTTTTTGCAGGGTAAAAACTGCACATGGGTATACATTCTGATCATGGTAAACAACGCTATATATACATTCACATGTATAGTATTCATTTGAATCCTTCATGACCATTGACAGCATTCATTATATGTTTCATCCACAGATTATACCCTGAAAAAGGAACTATTAACGGTTCTGACATGCATTGGGCGCCAACATTGAATGAGAATTGAGATTGTAAATTTGTACATGTATATAGTTGCTTTTTTGAATTGTGAATTAACAATGTTTTCATGAGCAAGTACTTGTTGTGAATTGAGAAATGTAACAACATTATATTGAAATATAAAAAAACAAAAACAGTGACACAACACAAATAAATACTGAAATACATTGCAGTATAGTGGTTGAATTTCTGGTGTTTTTTAACACCAAGTGTAGTTTGCGCAACTGAGTCAGGCCACGCTGCCTGTTATAATTGGATTTATTAGCCACGGGAGTAGACAACTCTTGCATGTTGCAGCACCCAATACCAAAAATTGGATTACATTTTAAAATAATAGGGGTGCACCCCCACATATAACTTAATTATTTAATTGTAGAACATTGGCATATTGCTCTCATAACCATTTGTGCCTTCTGCCAGTGTCCAGAGATACATTACTGTGAATTACTTTACTGTGGGGCATTGCTTATTCCTCACAGATAGTGAGACAAAAGGGTACTAGGTGTTGGCAGGATAGGCCATCCTGCCAGGACGGCTGGGACATGATCTGTTCCCTGCTCCACTTACACTTCAAAGGGTTTGCCTCCAGCACACACACAAAGTAACCTCAGACTAGCCTTTTGTCCACCTAAACATCTTGGACCCTTAACCGGGTGAAGGGAAGAACTAACTATAATCAATTGTAGGGGTAGTATAGGGAAGCCCCCACTTCAAAGACTGGCATCATGTATACAAATGGAAACCCTGGAACAACTCTTTAGTACACTTGTGGACCAGTGGAAGACTCAGAAGGACTACCGTAACCCTCAGAGGACTTCCCTGCTGCTTGAAGGCCTGCCTTGCAGCTTCAAGGAGAACTGGATCATCTCCTAGAACCCAGGACTGCCAGAAGTGACTCCAAAGACTAGTTGGCTGGCATCCTGTGTAAGCTACTGAGAGATCACAAGCTGCAAAGACCTTGAAGCCTGCACCTGGAGTGAGTCTTATTCCCTAAGTGGTGCCCCCCAGGTCTTGGATCCTTAGAAGTGGTTAGAAGTGCTGCTCCTGCTTAACTCAAAATCGTGGGACTTAGAAACATTTTCACCAAAAACTGCCTGGAGATCTAATAGAAGACTGGATCTACCTGCCAGCTGATCCACCCATGGTGCATTGCTGTTTGGCTTGACTTTGCAGTAGCTCATGCTACATTCTTCTTTGCAGCAAATCCTATTCAGTTGAACCTCACAGTGACGGTATACAACGTGGAGCTGTCTTCGGCTATTGTCTGCAGCTTCGTCCCACTGGAGGTTTTCCAACTTCCAAAACATTGTTTAAGTTCAAAGTCATTCATTTTACTTTATTCGGTCATTTTGACCATGAAAGTGCAAGTGCAAACAATACAAAAACTCATTAGTACCAATGTATTGACAGTACAATAAATAAGCAAGATTTGGCAGTCAAAAACCATCATCTTATTTTAGATGTATAAAACAGTATATCACTAGATAAAAAAGAGGCACAAAAGTAAACAGATCTAGGTATTATTTGAGTACATGAAAGTGCAAATGCCAACAGTGCAAGAGTAAAAAAGAACAAGCATGAGAATAATTAATTCACACTTTAGCAGCATATAGTCAATCAAATCGCACCATCTTACAGTCAAAGCTAGAAACGATTAAAACAAGAACTAAAAGAAGTAGAATATGATTTAAAACAAGGTAAAGGACCATTACCAGTTCTAGGGAAGAAGCTTTATCGATTCTTTAGTACATGGCGCCTGATGATCCACATTTTCCCTAGAAATGTTGCCACTGCACAGACCATCAGAGGCCTGGAGTCGGATTTTAGAAAACGAAATGCTTCTTGATGTCATCGAGTACCCATCAGCCTACATGCATGGGCTAGCCATTTAGATCTCTGGAAAATGTACAAAGGACATTCAAAGAGAATATGTTTGATCGTCTCCACTGTCCCGGGCCAGCCAGGGAGGATGCTTGCCATGACGCTGTGGAAGAAATCACAGGTACGCAGCCAAATCTAAATTGAATGTAAGGCTTCCTATTTTGTGAGATCAAGATTAGCTCCATATAATATTCGTATGAACCTAGCCACTTAAATTCCATGAACTCTAATCCAGCCGGCGAGGGGAAGATTGTTGCTTACGCCACCCAATTCCAATAGTGAGTCTTAACAACTAGACAGTAGCTAGGATCAGAGACGTCCCACAAGGATCCCAGAAAGCAATGTCCGGGCTTTGGTGAACCACCCTATTTATTTAAAGCGATCAAGTTTGTAGACGTCTGCAAAGGCTACAGCATAGTGATTGAGCGCAGGTGTTTGTTTGAGTCGCAACCATAAGATAAGAAGTGGCCGAAGCCTGGCTTTGTCCGGTATAGTTGTTCTACCCATATCTAATCTTAGAAGGATGAGCAGAGAGTTCTCAAGAACTTATTTTCTGTATGTAAAAGGACTGTTAAATTGTCGAATCTCCTGATTTCCGCCCCATGAGTCGACAAAAATATCGGAGGCGAAATATCGATGTCCACAATATCGAAGTCCTATCTACATTACGGTAAGTAAAACAATATTGCGAAAAAACTATTGTTGTCAAAAATATCGTAGTTAAAAATATCGTTTTTTTATGTTTAATAAATAATGTAAAATAAAGTAAATAATACATAGAATTAAAAGAAACAGTTAAACATATTTTAAAATGTTTATAATTATAACAAATACATATAATGTAAAAATAAATTTAGTATAAAATATAATATATATACTTACGTAATAATATATATAAATAATTATTGTATTAACTTATACATTGTTAAAAAACATTTTATGAATTATAAATACATATACACACATACAACAATAATATAAATAAAAAAGTATATATAACAAATCAATAAATTACAATATTTTTTATCTTTTTAAAATAAGTTATACACTACATTAACTAAAACCGTAAAAAAAATATTGGATAGCAGAGGGGATAAAATTACTATTCCCACTCCAGAGTGTGTAACAGTAGGGAAAGTATTGGATAGCGTAGGGGTAAGTATAACTATTTCCACTCCAGAGAGTGCAACAGTAGGGAAAATGTTGTGTATCGTAGGGGTAACAATTACTATTCCCACTCCAGAGAGTGCAATAGTATGGAAAGTGTTGAATAGCGAAGGGATAAAAAATTACAATTCCCACTTTAGTGAGTGCAGCAGTAGGGAAAGTATTGGATACCGTAGGGGTACAAATTACTATACCCACTCCAGAGAGTGCAACAGTAGAGAAAATGTTGGATAGCATAGGGGTAAAAATGACTATTCCCACTTCAGAGAGTGTAACAGTAGGGAAAGTGTTGGAAAGCGAAGGGGTAACGTTTACTATTCCCACTCCAGTGAGTGCAACAGTAGGGAAAGTGTTGGCTAGCGTTGGGTTAAAATTGCTATTCCCACTCCAGAGAGTGCAACAGTAGGAAAAATGTAGGATAGCATAGGGGTAACAATTAACATTCCTACTCCACTGAGTGCAACAGTAGGAAAAGTGTTGGATAGCGAAGGGGTAAAAATTACTATTCCCACTCCAGAGTGCAACAGTAGGAAAAGTGTTGGATAGCGTAGGGGTAAAAATGTCTATTCCCACTCCAGAGAGCGTAACTGTAGGGAAAGTGTTGGATAGCAGAGGGTGAACATTGTCATGCTTAGCATAAATAATTGTTTTAGTTAAATAACAATGTATTCATTAACAATACATTAATTATGAATACCAATAAATTAAAATTAATAATTACTTTAATAAAATTAAATTACTTCCACCCTATTCCCCTATAAACCCACAACCCGCTCCTAAAATAAATGAACACAATTAATATAATAATCAATTAATAAGAAATGAATTACCTTTAAATAATTCATTAATAATGAATTAATTATTAATACCAATAAATAAAACATAATAATTTCTTTATTATAATTAAATTACTTCCCCCCATTCCCCTATAAACCCAGAACCCACTTCTAAAACAAATTAACACAATTAATATAATTATCAATTAATCAATTAATAAAAATTGATTACGAATTAATAATTAGTTAACACATTAATTATCGATACCAATAAATATAAATTAATAATTATTTTATTATAATAAATTACACCCCACCCTATTCCCCTATAAACCCACAACCCGCTCCTAAAATAACTTATCATAATTAGTATAATTATCAATGACTCAATTAATGAAAATTAATTACCAATTAATAATTAATTAACAATAAATTACTTATCAATACCAGAGAATAAAAAAATTATAATGACTTTATTGTAATTAAATTATTTTCCCACCCTATTCCTCTATAAACCCACATTCTGCAACGGAACTAAAACGCAAAATGTAATTAAAAATAATAAATATTTTCAATTTTTTTTAATTTAATTTACTATAATTAAATTACTTCCCACCCTATTCCCCAATAAGCCCACAACCCGCCACGGTACTAAAACGCAAAACTTACTTAAACAAACATTACTAACTTCTAAAAATGTTATACATATATAAAAAAAATACAATCCTTAACAAAAAATATAGAACACATACATATAACATACATACTCAAATACATAACACTAATATAAACATCAATATTATTGACAACGAGATTTTTGCAGACGATATTACTGACTTCGATATTAACAAAAACTATATTTCTTACCTTCAGGTCGATATTCTGGTCACCGATATTCTTGATGTCGATATTTTGTCCCTTCAATATTTCCAACTCGATATTCTGTAGTTTGAAATAAAAAATTTGATATTATGTCTGTACTCCCTGCCCCATACAGGGCAGAGCCTACCAACTCCTGATCGTATATCTGATGTGGGGGTGCTATCTGTCTGATTTGGAAGGCCCTATGCTCATTGATCTGTGCCCCAAAGGTTTTCTTCTGCTGTTTGTTCCTCTTGGTAATGTGGTCCTTCCATGTCAGTGACTCTGAGGGGGTCACACCCAGATAGTCAAAGGTGTCCACTCTCTCCAGAGGAATCCCCCCAACGTCAGTTTACCTTTAAAAGATGCTTAGTTTTAGAGGTGTTAACCTTCAGGTCTCTCTGATTACAGAAGACCACAGAGAGATCAAGAAGGAGTTAAAGACCCCCCAATAAAGGGGCATCTGCGGGGACTTCCTCCAGATGTTTCACCACCTGTTAATGAAGAGTAAGAACAGGGTGGGGGTCAAGACACAACCTTGGCGGACCCCCTATCTAATTTGATTTGGATCAGTCAACTGCCCTTGGTCCCCCCAACACACCCTTACAAAGTTGTCCTTGTGCAACCAAATAATCAGCGCAAGAACCTCTAATGGAAACACCAAATCTTGCAATACCTGCCATAGTTTAGACCAAGGCATGATTGATTTCAGCAATGGAAAATAGCTCTCCAGACTGGGTGCTGGTATATTCAAATGTGGGACCTTTATTATCTGGCTCTGCAAATCCAGTGTATACAGCAGAGAAATGGTCAACCCAGGTGGCTATAGAAATGTTGTTATTGACATCTCCACTCGTGACCAGAAACCAGAATTGTTCGGAGTCTTTCTTTTGGCAGGTATCACAGATCTGTATCCATCGCCTTTCTAACCATTTCTTTTTTACTTCCCTCTAGGCTGTCTTGTAGGTCTTCCTAGCCTATCTCCATATCTTCAACATTGTTGGATCTAATCGCGGCAGCCAAGACTGCCTGTGAGGTCTTGCAGTCTTGGCTAAACCAGGAGGTTTGTACTCTGTGTATCGGCTGCTTGTGTTGGGTCCGGCTTTGCATTATAAAAAAGGAGGCTAGCTGCTCAAAGAAAGATGTATGAATGTCTGTGATCTTTGTAAGCTCCTCCTGTTGCTCAAACAGGTTATGAAGTTTCCCAATGTTTTCTAATAATAATCACTTCATGTAATCGCACTTCGAAATGTCTGTTGCTACACGTGCCTACTTCAGGCGCTTATTATCGTTTGTGGGACAGATCACCTTAGTTGTGAGTACGCTGTCTGGGTGGTTGATATATTTAGCCCAGGGTGATGACATGGTAAGCTCAAGCGGGTTGTGGTCACTATCTATGGTTGTCCTGACTACCATGTCCAGCATACCCGCCATAGACTTAGATCTATCAATATATACTCAATGCAGTTCATGTTTGTGGTTCTGTTGAAAGTGTTTGCCTGCAACTTGTCAGATTTGGTGCATCCTTTAGCTGCCTTTAGCCCATACTCCAGGGTTATGGCTTGAAGTTGCAAAGCTGGTCTCGTCCATTTTTTAATTGGCGATAGGTCAAGTGGGGGGACTGAACGTAACTTGTCTATCCAGTCAGTGCTGATTAGATCTTCGGAATCAAGTGGTTCAAAGGTGACATTGAAGTCTCCTGCTATAATTAATGTTAATGTGGATTCTTTTTTCTCAATACAATCTACCAGCGCGTGAAGTGTTGAAAAGCTGCAGCCCAGTTTGGTGTTACACGCGTAGACATTAAAAATGGCCACAGACAAGCAATTTCTACCCTGAGGTAAGTCACAAGAATATCGGGACTATTGGTCCTGATCTCTTTCGCAGTACATTGAAGGTCAATTCTAGTCCATATCAACAGCCCCCCAGCCAGGCAAACTGGTCTGTTGGTGACTGCTGGGCAACATAGGGTGATATATCCAGAAATAAAAACAGGTACAGTTGCCCAAGATGAAATGTTCAATGTATTGTACCCATTGAGGGAGTACTACCTTTGATCTTATCCCAGCCACATTCCAAGACAATATACGAAGTTCATGGATCGAGACTCTTGAGCCAGAGCTAAGAGTGACATCCTTCTATTACGCTTCTCGTCTGCCTATTAGTGGGGCTGGCTTGCTGTCTAGATCTTTCCTGGGGACTGTCATTCACTGTCTCTAGACAAGCAAGGGCCTCGAAGCTAGAGGGCAGGAGTACTGGTAGGGCGATATCATTGAGTGACTTATCATTAATGTACGGATAAACAATTAGATCTCTACGATAGGGTGACATGTGAGTTGGAGAAACTAGAGGTACCAGTCAATCAATGTTAGCTAAAGTTGAATCTGAACCCAACAGAATGCCATGCCTTCTGCGTGCTAGGGGCAGAGACCTACCAGTGGGTTTGTATTTCATCTGTATGCCAGTGGGTGAGGGTGAACACATCCTAGCCTCAAGAGCTATTTGCTTATGCACCAAATTCTCATCCCTCAAATGAAGTTCGATGGAATCCATTTGCCTGGAGCGATGGGTTAGCCTATTTGCCCATAGGATGTTTTCTCCAATAACCGACCTGCACCCCCTAACCTTTCTGATCCAATGGGTCGATTTGTTGATTAAGGAGCTGTGATCTCCATATTTAGCGTGTGATGGGATTTTGGGCACGTTTATCATAAAGATACTCTTGGCTGGGCAATGGGCCAACTCACATGTATCACTAGGGTAACATTCGTTGCTGACCACAAACGTCTAGTTTCTACCCACATTACTGGCCACTAGTTCCTGGGTCTCCAAAATGGAGGATTGTGTAGGGGGCGTGTAGGAATGGTCATTAGAGGGATTATGTTGTATGTGGGCTTACGAGAGGCAACACTACACTGGTAAGTGATAGGATTCATTACGGAACCCCTAGACTGCTGGCTGTCACCTACTATCCTGTTAGGCGCACCGGGCTGCAGGGGCTCTACGGCGATTATATGCGCTCCGGGTGCAGACTGACAAAAGAGGAGACAAGGAGCCTCATAATTGGAATCCGCGGGACCTGCTTCTGCTGGCTCTCACCCCCTGTCCTGTTAAGCATGTCCCACGCTGCGGGGGCTCACTGGCGATTATATGCGCATCCGTGTGCAGAGTGACGAATGAGGAGTGAAGGAGCCTGGTTTTTGGAGTCCGCTGGATCCGCTGCTGCTGACTCTCACCCCCTGTTCTGTTAAGTAAAAATCTTCACCAGGCTTTACAGCAAACTCCTCTGCTTCGAAATATGATTTCCCGCTCTGAGCTTTTTGCCGCCATTGTTGTCAGCTTCACTGAGACTTCATCCAGTGGCTTCCTGACGACGATGACTCCTCATTGGAAAACATCCTGTGCCTTGCCCCACTGAACTATATCTTTTCCGAGAGTTTTCTGCGAGAAATTTTAAAAGTTTGAAGGTAAGCCGAGACCAGGCCTAATCTACATCATCAATCCGACCCGCACTCCTTCGTAGTCTGCCTGAAGTGATGACTTTTCCCCAGACTACCACTGCCAGATGACCCCAAGTGGTGCTTTGTGCTTTTACCTAAAATTTGTAAGTTGAATATCTCCAGTTCCACCAATTGGATTTTTCTTGTTCGTATCATTTTATTTATTCAAATGTTCTCTATTCGTCTAAATTGGTTTGGTATTTTTCTTGTGTTGTGTTTTCACTTTGCTTCTGTTTGTGTTCTGCATAAATACTTTACACAGTGCCTCTAAGTTGACCCTGACTCCATTTGTGGCAAGTTAATGGAAGGATAAGCACAGATTAATTTAGTAACTTTTGTGATTCACTCTGACAAGTTTGTGGTTGTTGCTTGAGTAGGACTTCACCCCTCAACCAATTACCCAGTATCTTACAGTGGGTCTCTTACTGGGAAGGATTTAGGGTCACACTCCAGATTAGTTAGATGGCACCTGTTTAATATGTGTGCAATAGCGGAAGCCTTAAGCTATGCACTTCACAGGAAGAGAAGACACTGAGTGAAATACTGGTAGCTATAGCTTGCATTTAGCATCATTGCTACCTTGTAGCTCGCTCAGGGCCTTGATATAATTTTATCACCAGATAATTTGGCTTAATTAAATTCAAACAGAGAAGGCACACTAAAATGTTTGTTTATTGCCTATTACCCTTCTAAAATGTCTGCAAATTATCGGGGGATGCTACAAAACCTTCTGCACCCCTACTTCCAAGGTGGCGGGCTATTTGAGATACCAGGGAAATTTAAAGGCATAAATGAAGCAATTGTGTTCTAGTAGGTGAATCAAGCAAGACATGTCTTTACAGAAATAACATAGGGGCATATTTACAAGGACCTAATGCTGCCGTAACGTCAATTTTTTTGAAAGTGCTGTGTTTTTTTTATTGCCTTATTCACAAAGTTTGCCAAAACCCCTTTAGCAACATTTTTTTACAGTTAGCGCTTATTTTCTACAGCACCAGTTTGGCTCGCATGACTTACCAGAAATGATATGCAAGGTAGGTGTTCCCACAGTAAAACACCCGCTAAAGCCACTCTGCCATATGTACAAGGAATTTCAGCTACGTCGCTAAATATCAGAAACTGCTGTTAAGTCTCATTAGCATCAGTTTTGTACCGCTAGGAATTACATGGTCTTACAAATTATGCTAACACACTTATCTAAAAATTGAACAGACCAAAATTGCCTTGGCAAGCTGACCTGCACAATGGCCCTCATGCTACTGCTGCCAGGAGCACCAAGGAGACCATTACCACCATCCGCACCACCACAGAGGCAACGCTGGAGAAGGGAGTGGATGCACCATCAGAGGATTACCCTCATTGACCTCAGGCACGAAGAGGTCATTGCCCATTACAGGCTCAAGAAGAGGTCCATTGTCCACCTCCTGAACCAGATTTCAGCAAGTCTGCAGCGCACATCCCAGTGCTGCACCAACATCCCTCCTCAAGCCAGGCTACTCGCAGTTCTGCACATGCTGGCATCAATAACTTTTCTACCCACCACCGCCAGAATGGCAAGAGTATCCCAGGCATCCATTTCCATGTTCTTCCCCATCATTCTGGATGCTATCATTAGCCTAATGCCATAGTACATCTACTTTCACCAACACTGCACCGCAACAACAGGACAACAAGCAAGTCTTCTATGCCATTGCTGGGTTCCCACATGTGTTGGGGGCTATTGACTGCACACATGTTCAACTTGAGCCACATGCGGAAATATCACACATATACTTCAACAGGAAGCACACCTATTCAATGAACGTACAGGCAATCGTTGATCATCTGTGTTTGTGTTTCTGGCAGGTGAGGGAGGCACAGACACATCAGGATCAGAAGATGTGGATGTTATGCCTGCAACTGAATTAATCTGTGCCAAAATATGAGGCACCAAGGATGCTCTGTTGGTTCTCCAACACAGCAGCAACTTTGCAGTGGTAGGCAGCCATGTGAGGGCAGCCATGTGAAAGTCCTACTTTTGCTCCTTGGTCTCCATGAGATTTCGGAATGCCCCTAGCTGTTTGGCCACATTGCTGCTGCCAATTTGGCATTGCAGTTGTTGATACCTCTGGCTCATGAGAACAGCAATGTCAGCCAGGGACTACGGGAGGCCACAGAGCGGAGAGTAGATGACTCTGACGGCAACCTAGTTGTCCCAATTGGGACTGGGGCACCCACAGACACCCTCTACTGTGGCTGCCAGGAGGGTCTCCAAACCCGCCCGCACCTGATCTGCCAATTCCCGCTGGACTCCTACTGCAGTCCGTTGGAAGGTGATCTGTGGGTCTTCGGAGTCCAGGGGTGTGACTGTAGTGGTAGGTGGTGCCTGTTGTTTGTTTGGTGGAGGATATGGAAGACACCATAATGCTTTTGACTCTCCCCGGGTGCAGAGAAGGTGTTCCAATAGAATCCAGGAGCTCCTGGAGTGTGTCATGGTCAATGGTTGGTAGGTTTTCATCATCATTGCCATCATCAGTGATATGTGGGACAGCGTGCTGACCAGGAGGTAAGGTTTCATCCTCTGCAATGAAAAGAGCAAATACTATTGAAGCTGTCTGCTACATGATGACATGTTTTCAAGCATTTGACATTCAAAGTGCATGACACTTTCCATTCTCTGTGATACATGGTACATCTGTTACACTAAGCTATGAATGGCAGTGTACACTGCCCATAAATGTTACAAGTCAAGAGTTCAGGAATATGGCATTACCACTGTGTTCCACCACTGAGGGGATAAGGCCTATCCTAGTAGTCATACAGGAATCACTGACATCCATTTTATTTAATCATGTGCAGAGTTGGCCACCTGCAGGGTGTAAGACATCTTATGTATTTCTTCCACACACATGTATGTGTGTATTGAGCCCTCTGTGCGTTCAAGATGAAGGTCCAGACAACCAACTTACTGCCCCACACAGTGATGTAACCATCAGGAGTAGCTTATCTTGCACCTACTACACTTACTTCATGTGTGGCTATCCCAACAGGCTGATACTGCAAGCTGTTACGAGGAGACATGTGTCATGCAGCACCCCAGATGATACTTTTTTGGGGGATGTTGAGATGTACCTATGGAGGGTCCTTTTAACAATATACTGACAAGACATGGCACTGCAGTCCCTTTATCTATGCAACCCAGCATAATTCCACATACACAGGATAGCCCCATACTCAGAGTGAGCGTGCCCTCTCCTTGTTTTCCCCTGCACAGGCAATGATGAAGACAAGCAAGCAGCAACACATACAACTTTGAGCAAGGGTTCATGAATGGCTGCATTGCTGCACAGCTGACCATTTTACAGCATCACAGGGATGTGTACAGGGATGACACATATTGAAGTGCATATGGCACTTCCATGCATTGTCAAAGGATGCATGTTGACACAACCCAATCTGTATGCATTTGCATCTTACCACTTTTGACTTTACATAAAGTCCATGTTCCACGTATGCACATTGCTTGCATTCATCCTCTAACCCAGGGTATAATTACAAGGTGATATTGCCACCAGAACGTCACTTTTAGTGATGTTCTGGTGGAAAAATCCCATTATCCTTATTTGCAATGCAGCATGAAGCCACTTAACGTTGATTAACACCACCTTGTAAATGAGGCTCCTTTCCACACTTCACTTAACATGAAAGAGCTGTGTAATGGGTGTTGCAGTGGGGGTTTCACCACAACAGTCATTGCTTTTTTTAAGCTTCCCCATATTTACAAGGTTGGGGCAGCGCCACAACTAAGTTTAGGTAAAACCTGCAGCCTTATTTACAAGCTCTTTGCAGCTACCGGTACTTAATTTTTAATTTGGGGAAAAAGTGACATATTGGTGGCGCAAAGGGCTTGTAAATAAGCCCCAGTACCTAGGTGGCTACCGTTTGACCTACACAAAGTGTGGGAGAGCGCTGGGGCATAGGTGGCTAGACTGGATGAAATTACATATTTCCCCCCAAGTCCCTTGTTGTTACTTACCCTGTTGTCGATGTAGTTGTGGTAATAGTCAGCACTGTCCTGTCCCTCTACTCCAACCACCAACTTCTCACCGAAGACTGCAGACATCTTCTCCTCCAAGGGATCAAGCTCCTCCTGGGACACTGGACTTCCACCTCCAGTCTGCAATGCTGCCTGTGGATTGCGTGCCCTTTTCTGCTTAGTTTTGCTCTTGGCATCATGCCAGAGCATCTTGCAGCCTGTCACTGACCTCTTGACTTCTGCTTGTTCACTATGGACTGCTGTTAGAATGAATTGGGGGGCTCTAATTGGCAGAGGTAGCTACCTTTGCCCAAATAGGGACCCTTGCCTCTAGTCAGAGTAAGGGGGATACACTGCTAAAATAACCCCTGCTAACCCCCTTGGTAGCTTGGCATAAGTAGACAGGCTTAACTCAGAAGCAGTGTGTAAAGCACTTGTGAACACATACAGTAATACAGGGAAAACACTACAAATGGACACCACACCAGTTTAGAAAAATAAGTAATGTTTATCTAAACCAAACAAGACCAAAACAACAAAAATCCACAATACAGTAAAAAAATAAGACTGTCAAATGGTAGAAATAAAATTTGACTCTGGCTGGTCATCGTGGATGTTGGAGGGTTCTTGTCCTGTGTTGATCTTTGTCCTGGCTGCTCCATTCTGCATTCAGTTTTTTTCTTCTCCTTAGTAGGGTATTTGTATGCTTTTTTCCCCACTAGATGCTGAAATGTGATGCTCGGCCAACCTTACCGCTAATTGGCTGGCTGCCACTTTTTTCACATTAATGTGTATTTTTCTTGCGCCTTGACACTAGAGTTAGCATACTTTTTTCTGGCTTTTAGCTGTTCCTAGCACCACGTAGCACAGTATTGTAAATATGGTGCTAGCATGGCATTAAGAATTGGTGTACGGCAGCGGTAAAAATGTTCTCGCAAAGCAGCGACAAAACAGCATAGTGACAATCCTTGTAAATATGCCCCCTATTTTGAACCACTATACATACAAACACTCATAATGTCGTTCTCCCATCTGGTGACACAAGACCCTTACTGGACACAACTCCAGACGTAGGGCCGATTCCGATTCGAGTAAACCAATCGTACGACCGAATCGAATCCGTAGCCCTTTCCGTACGACTCGTACAATTCCGTCCGAATCGCGTAGCACGATTTGTTTGAAAAATATATGACCGAATTGTTGCAAACCGTACGAAAAGCAAGGGAGAATCCGTATGACACGGACCCTCACAGTGAACCATACGAATCGTATACATGCTGTACGACCCGACAAGTATGATCCGGACCGGGGAATGAGAACGCGATTCGTATGGAAAAGTTGCATATGACCGATTCGTACGGAGGGGGCGTGGCATGGAGCCACTGATGGCGGCCGCCTAGCTAGCAAGCTCCGTCACTGAGCCCTTAATTATCCTGTTTTGAAGACTCCCCGAACCCTCCAGACTCACTCAAGGGGCATATGAGAGGGTCCAGACCACTCGGCAAACTTTTGGAGTGGTTTCCTTGGCAGAGGACTCGAGAACTGGAGTTTTGCAGCCCGACTGCCGAGGCTCAAAATGGCGGCCTAGCGGATTGCGGAGCAGCTTGAGAGAGCTGAGAGTGCTCGATCACCGGCGCTCGCCTGGAGCAAGTTGTGGGCGAGGAGAGACAGTGGAGACACCGTACTGCAAAGCGGCTGCTACCAGAGTGGACGGAACCCAGATCAGCCCTCCCCCCTGCTGTTGTGCGGCGTTGGGCAGAGCCAGCGGTGGATGCGGGGGGCCCGGACGGGAGCCACTGACACGAGGCTAGGCTATCGGAGAACAGGGCCGAGTGGCTGCTGGCCTGCGTGTCCGCCGCTGGGGTGCCCTTGGCGCGTGAGCTGGCAGGGCTGAGAGACGAACACGCCCGTGGAGCTCTAAGTGCGGGAGCCCTGGCGCCCAGCTCCCCCCCGGGCTCGTGCTGCGGCCCTGCGAGGACGGGAGCCTGATCTTGACTGCTGGAGGTGGTGAGCGGGGACCACGGCGTCTTTGAGAGCTCCTCGAACGGCCCGCATAGCCCCGGGGAGGAGCTCCATTCCTGAACAGCCCGGCCAAGACACAGCGGGGACAGAACTGGTGCGCCGACCTGCTGACCGTGTGAGGCGCTCGCCACGTGTGCGGCCTGGCCCAGGTGACCGCCGGGACTTGATCGGATAGCGCCGGACGCTCCTGCGAACAGTCCGCCTCATCTTCTACAACCGGGGACACGATTTCTTTCACGCCGGAACAGGTGGCGACACGGTACGGAGGAAGAGAGGTGGTGGGGGGGTGCCTGTTGCTGTGGTGGCTGATGGCGCGCTGGGATCCCACGAGGTTCTGAATGAAGAGGAGCACCCAGCTGGCCCATTGACTGACCTACATGGGTGCTGATGAGCGCGGGCATTTCCGAGAGGGAAGGCGCGAAGGGATAGCAACAGCTGAGCGGGGAGAGGCCCGCAGCCCTACGGTACCCCCTGATGAGCCCAGCCCTACTGGTGAACGGGTGGCCGTGGCCCTGTGCAGGTGGGTCTGCCACAGTGATATACTGGCAATAGTTGATGCGCTCGGATGCCGCAGCGCAGGACACCTGAACTGGAGAGCCCTCCCCCATCTAGTACTGTGGGGAGCAGAGCGGAGGCAGATGCCTCGTCCATGCCTACTGTCTTACGAAATCGTTGATCCGACTTCTGCCCTCCGGCCCATATCTTTCCTTTCCTGCAGGCCAGAGGAAAGAAGAGCACTACTCGAAGGTGAGATCGGGGACAGGGGGGACAACCCTCGCTGGGAAGACGCGAACTACCGGCACGGGCAAAACTATTGGGACAAGGATCAGGACGATTGGCAGATAGGTTGAAATAGCACAAGCACAAGATCTCGTGGAAGGCGGCCGAAGGACTACTCTGGCTGGTGGGTGGTATATGCCCACGCCCCTTACCACCGTGCGACCCTAAGAGATATTGCACCTAGAGGGGGCCTCTACTATTGCGGTGATCCACCATGGGGAAACCCAAAGGCAAGAAAGAAGGCGCACACCCCCATTCGGATACAGAGCTATCAGGACAAGGCGAGCATGATGAACAGGACCCACCATGCGACCCACGCCTGCAATCGCAGTTGGATAAAATTCTAGAGGCAATAGTGGACACCAAGGCGACGCTGCACCAGGACATAGCACAAGTGGCATAGAGCCTGGGCCTCTTAAGAGCAGACCATGGCAAGCTTGCAGATAGAGTGGCAGCGGTGAAAGATACGCTCCAATCCGTGGGACCGAAGCAGACTGCCCTACCGGCTACCATGGCTGATGTCCTGGATAGAGTTGAAATGCTGGAGAAAAGGGCGGAAGAGGCGGAAGGGCGCAATCGCCGGAACAACATCCTTATAGTGGGCCTACCAGAAAAAATGGAGGGAAAGGACATGGTGGACTACCTGGAGAACTGGCTCAAGACGACGGTAGCCCCGGAAGGCCTATCGACCTTTTACATGCCGGAGAGAGCTCACAGGGTGCCCGCTCGACCGCCTCCACAGGGACGACCCCCGCGCCCAGTTGTAGCAAGATTGTTGCACTATCGTGACAGGGACCTTCTGCTTCAAAGAGCGCGCACGCAGGACCCTTACCAGGTGGGAAACAGCAAGGTGAACATTTTTCCAGACTACACCTATGAAACGCAGCGCCGCAGGTCCTCTTTCCTGGCTGTCAAGAGGGAATTGAGGAGCGAGGGTCTCCAGTATTTGCTGCTGTTCTGGCCAGGTTGCGAATCATTGTGGACGGCTCAATGACTTTTTTCGACACCCCGGAAGACGTGTGTACGTGGCTCGAACTGTACAGAGCGGGTAAGGGTGGAACGGACCGGGCTGCATGGGTCCTCGTGGACCCGCTGCCGCAGAGGAAATCAAGGAGGCTCCGACGCCGTCGGACGAGTCTGAGGGGGCCATTGCCACAGGACACTAAGACGGAGCGGCGATTGGCGCTAGAGGCGGTGCAGGCGCTGTTGGGCCCGCGGAGCCAGCAGTCTCCGGAGCGAGCGGACTCTACCAAGGACAACGAAGAATCGGATGCCGAACAGTCTGAGGCGGACAGCACGCATCTGCCGAAGGTCACGCCATCCACAGCGGATGGAATGTTAGACGAGGGCTAAGTCAGTCGAGAGAATGCCCGTGATGGACTGTCCTGATTGAGCCGGACTCATGCCCGCAGGTTTGATGTATGACTGGGGAATATGTAGATGGTGAGAGGTGACCGAGGAAATGAGAGGCAATATATACACAACTCCACGGAGGGAGGCGGGCTGTTGAACGGTATACAACCTTTACAACGAAACTTTTACAACGAACTACCATTACAACGCAACTTTTACAACGCAAACTATTACAACGCATTGCTCTGGGGGCGCTCTAGAATAGGGAATAGGTTAATTTACTATCCAATAACCTTCCCTAGTGTCCACGGGGACTGGAGTTGGAATAGTAAATTAAACTATTCACTATCCAACACCCAAAAGCGCTATGCGTTGTAATGGTATGCGATGTAAAAACCGCGTTGTAAAGGTATGCGTGGTAAAAGTACACGTTGTAATGTCATACATCCCTGTTGAACTGCTACTGGCACACTCCCTTGGGTATCTCTCGTTGGGAGAGTCTGGCTATGTACTGAATGGAGGGGAGGGGACTTGCGGAGAGAACTGTTTATAGTGGGCTCGGAGGGACACTACGACACGGAAACTTAGCGGTGGCTGCCCGTTGGTAACCGTCCCCCCTCTTTGCACATAAGGCTTGCCCACAGTGTCTACTGGTGGGCCCCATAGTTGTTGACAATTGTCATGGTTTAGATGGGAACTAGATGGGTGCTACTTGGTCCTGTTCTTGGGGGGTGGAGGGATTAGGGCGGTTGGGGGAAAGTTGGGGAGGGGCCATCACCGAAGCGACAGCGAACTCATGTCCTTGTACGCACAGAATGCTATGGGATAATGGCTGATTCAACCAGGGGGCTTCACACTATGACTAAGAGACACAAAGTTCATGCTTATTTAATCCATAGAGGAGTACATATTGCACTGCTTCCGGAGATGCACTTAACAAAGGCTGAGGGTGTAGCACTGCAGCATAGATGGAGAGGCCAAGTATACAACACCACATACTCGGCATTTGCTAGGGGGGGCGTTAATTTGGATCAGAGCAGGGGTGCCTTTCCAGCTGACTAGGCAAATAGTAGACCCTGAGGGTAGATATGTAGCCATCGAGGGGAAATTGAGAGGCAGGGACATTGCCTTTTGTAGTATATACGCACCCAATGTCGAACAACTGCACTTCCTGGAGGGGTTGTCTGGAGCACTGGCACAGTACCTAGCGAATCCCCTAGTAATGGGCGGGGATTTCAATTCCGTCACGGATGTTATTATGGACAGATCTCACCCACCACTGACTGATTCCCTGACGTGCCGCTTGTCCAAAGGTAGACTGGACTGGCAGGTGCGCTGGGGATTGGTAGACGTCTGGTGCGCGCAGCAACCGGGAGACCGGGATTACTCCTATTTTTCTAGTATGCATGAGCTGCACGTGCGTTTAGATGCGGTGCTCTGCTCCCCGCTATTGTACGGACTGAATATCTAACTAGGACAATATCGGATCACAACCCACTGTTAGTTACGATGAACTGGATGGCCGGGATCTCATGCGTCCCTACTTGGAGATTACGTCCAGAAACATTAGATGACCCGCTCTTTCAAGCCACACTGGATGAGGGGATAACGCAGTACTTTATAGAAAACGCTGGTACGACGGCGACGAGGGCAACAGAATGGGACGCTCTTAAAGTTGTTATTAGGGGCATCTGCATAGGAAAATATACAGGAGTACGGAAAGTCCTCATGGGGGACCTAGCTAAAGCGGAGTCTAAACTTCGAGAGGCAGAGGTGGCGAGACCCGGCCACCCCGAATTACAGGAGGAGGTCCGAACAGCTAGAGAGGAGGTAGCAGTTGAGGTAGAACGTTTGCGCGGCTTCGACCATAAAGCGTATACGATGAGAGCGCATGCAGAGGGTGACAAAGCAGGGACTTTGTTGGCTTGGCTGGCTAACCCAGCGAAGAGGGGCTCCCCTATTCTAGCTCTAACAACAGAGGAGGGAGATATGGTCCATACTCAAAATGAAATCTTGCAGGGTTTCAAGCTCTATTATGAGGCACTCTATAAAAGCAAACTGGAAGCGGGTGACCCTATTGTTGGCACTTTTTTTGGAGGAGCTGACGATGCCTGGATTGTACGATTACCAAGCGACAGAAATGGCTAAAGACATAGAGCTTGGGGAAAGTCGAAGTGCCATTAAGCGTATGGCCCGTAATAAAACTCCGGGGTTGGATGGATTACCCATAGAATTTTATGGGAAGTATGTTGATATACTGGCGCCGAGACTCCAAGAAGTTAAGTTTATAAAGAGGCTAGGAGGCAGGACAGTTGCCCAAATCGATGCGTGAAGCACTGGTGATCCCACTGCTGAAACCGGGGAGGGAAAGCGGAGCCACGGCCTCCTATAGGCCATTATCGATGTTAACCACCAACTATAAGATACAGAGCAGCATAATAGAAGCCCGCTTACTGACTCATATGACCGCATTGGTCCATGATGATCAAGCTGGCTTTATATCAACGCTGAATACCACTACGAACATCAGGAGGTTAGTGCGATTACTAGATGATGATCACTCGGAGGCACTCAAACCAATGATACTATCAGTAGATATTGAGAAAGCCTTTGATAGCCTCGAATGGGAGTATCTATACAAAGTTTTAGATCGCTTTGGCTTAGGAGAGGGCTACCTACAATGGATGAAGGTACTTTACACGTCTGCGGAGGCCAGAGTAAGAATTGGATCTCTGGTATCATCACAATACCCAGTCGAGCGAGGGACGAGGCAAGGATGCTCATTGTCCCCACGGCTGTTTGCCTTGGCGATCGAGCCTCTGGCGATTGACCTTAGGACGGGGAGGCATCACAGGGACTTGAGGAGCAGAGTTGGGCAACAATATGGGTCACTCTACGCGGACGACCAACTGCTCTTCCTGGAGGATGCTGACAGAGCATTGACGGGGGCTGAACATCTGCTATCCAGGTTTGGGGGAGTCTCGAGCTTGAGAGTCAATTGGTCCAAGACATGTCTGTTCCCGGTTAGGGACGGAGAGGCTAAACCGCACTTGGCCCAAGCGGTGTGCTGGGAACCCACTTGCCTGAAATACTTGGGAGTGTACATCTATCACACAGCGGCGGACATGCTGGAGGGGAACGTGGGCCGAGGCGTAAGGGCACTGAAGGGTAGCATGGCATTCTGGACTACGCTCCCCTTATCGGTAGCGGGCCGCATAGCCCTCTTAATAATGGTGGTACTCCCCCGGTTCTTATATTATTTCCGAACGCTACCTGTGTGGATATCTAGCTTCACCTTCAAATTGCTGAAGTCCCTCATAGTGTCTTTTCTTTGGGGTACAGTGGCACAGGCAACGCTTATACGACTGAAAGCTGAGGGTGGATTAGCGGTACCGGACTTTGAACTGTACTACCTTGCTGCCCAGCTGCAGATCTTCACACAAGAAATAGCACGGGAATTTAGAGGACCAGAACACAAGAGGGATAAGGGGACGCCACGCCACGTCCTTTCCTATATAGCTCTGCAACAGAAACTAGACCTCAGGGATCTCCTCATAGAGGAGAAAACAATCAGACTCTGTTGGAATCGCACTCAACGCAGAGCAGGAGTGTTACATCCGTACTCTCCCGAGATACCACTTGGGATGCTTACGGCGTTGCCACATGGTGGAGACTGGTCGCGACTACAAAGCTGGGAGGACGCTGGGGTGCAGGTGGTAGGCAACCTATATGAGGACGGGGCCATGCTGCCCTACCAGGCTCTACAAGAAAGATTCGACTTGCCGAGCGGGGATTTCTAACTGCACATGGCAGTGACTAGAGCGATACAGGTACATTGTAACCTACAACATCGATGGCCTGCCAATACACTATGATGGCAGCCGGGACCTTTAAAGCGGTCACGTGCTTGTATTCTAGAATGCTCAATGAGGGCCTACCGCCCTTGGAGGCATTGAAAGATAAATGGGAAATAGACCTAGGCAGGGTCATCCCCGAGACGGCCTGGACACAGATAGTGAGACGAGCCTGGAAGAGTTCGAGGAACGCCAGATTCCAGCTAGTGTACTTTTATATGCTCCATAGAGCATACCTGATGCTGGGGAAAATTCAGAAATATTTTAGGGTTGAAGAGGCGGCGTGCCCCAGATTCACGATGGCGGGTGCAGAACTGGACCACATGCTTTGGTCCTGCCCGGCGATAGGACTGTACTGGAAAGAGTTGGACGACACCCTAAATACGGTAACGGAGAGGGGCTTGGAGTTTGACAGGGCTATCTGTGTGTTGCACTGGTTTCCCCACACGTCCAAAAACAAAGTCACGAGTAAATTTATAGATCTGGGTCTCAGACTGGCAAAACGAGAAATCACGAGGCACTGGAGGGCAACGGTGGGGCCTTCCAGCCATAGATGGAGGGGAGAGTTCCTGAAGTGGGCTTCCGGGGAAAGCACGCTGAAATTCCAGATGGCGTGTAGGCGAAGCAACGACAGGGCGCTGGAGGCTGCAGCGGCGTGGGAAGAATTAGTGCAGGCACTGCTGTACTGCGAGCCACATGTCACCTGAGGGGAGCAGATCACTGATAAAGGGGAGCCCCTACCATGACAGGTGCCACAAATACACTAATCCATAGGCATACCTGGAAATGACTGTCAATTGAGAATGTGTACGTCGGATCGCGTCGGGGGTGGGAAGTTAGGGAGGGGGGGAAGTTGTCATCATTGGTGCAATAGGGACAATGTCATGCTGTGAAAGGTTGTTATTATTTCCGGGGCATTGCTAGTATGACCTTATTGTAACGTCGATCAACGTAATGCTTCACGGTTGGGGTTTTTTCTTTTGCTTGAGTCTTTCATAGACGTGATGGCAGCTATTGTGTAACGCTTTCTGTATGTTTTGAACAAAACCAATAAACTATGTGTAGAATGAGCGATTCATACGGAGAGCCATACAATCACATACGCATCGTACCTCTACGCACCATACCCCTGCAATCATGGGGTGTACGCACCGTACCCCTGCAATCATGGGGTGTACGCACCCTACCCCTACGCACTGTACCCGTGCAATCAGGGGTGTATGCACTGTACCCAGGGGGGACCGTTTTGTACGAGGTTTGAGTCGAAATCTGCTTTTCCGGACGTTTTGAGCTCCCGTAGAAAAAGAGTCGTACGGAGTGTTGACAAGACGAATCGTACTTGCTGGGTCGGAAAATGCTGCTTCGATCCATACGGACGTTGCGTACTGCGTTTTCCAAATGCGATTCGTACGGATTTTTAAGTCGTATGGTCTTTCGTACGATTCGTACGGAGTTCTGCTTAGGGTCCGAATCGTACTTCATCGTACGTAGGGGGACTTTTAAGGGTACGATTCGTGCGAGAAATATGCTCCGTACGGCTATTTGTAAGGGATTTTACCAAAACAGAATCGGCCCCTTGGTGTCCCCTTCTGGTCATACTGTTCCAAAACCCTGATCTTAGTATTCTGTGAAAAGGGTATTTTGAGGACAGAATTTCTCATTTATTAGAGCAGTGCTCCTGGGACCCCTTGGGATGCCACAACACCAACTCGGGGTTCGACAACTGCTTGGAAAATTAAATATTGTTAACAGATTAATGCCATTTTTTAAAATAAAGAAGCAATATTAACATTAACATTTTTAAGACTAAGTAAATGAGAAGGAATTTGGGACTAAAAAATGATTTGGTGTCCTCTTATTGATTCTTGGGAGCAGGGCACACAC
The DNA here is from genome assembly GCF_964261635.1 of Lissotriton helveticus. Classification (NCBI taxonomy): domain Eukaryota; kingdom Metazoa; phylum Chordata; class Amphibia; order Caudata; family Salamandridae; genus Lissotriton; species Lissotriton helveticus. The sequence goes on from NC_136059.1 coordinate 391,687,998, forward strand.
ATCAAACATAATATAGTTTGGACAAAGGGCCTCAGTTGAATTTAGAAAAGTCCTGAACTTCCCTTGGAAACGATTTTCTTTCTTTGATATTTGTGAATTTAATAAAATATGTAATCGTTAGTATGTTCATTTGATGAATGCTTATTTCTGTGTATTGTTTTGTGGTTCAAACATCCAAATTGCATTAGGCATGGTCCCCAGCTTTCAGTAATCACTCCATAGGGGTACCCAGAGTCCAATGTTCCAATTTGGGTCTCTGGATTCCAGTACTGGTTAAGTGAGGGTCCACAGAAGTCAAAAGGTTAAGAACCACTGTGTTAGAGTTTATGTTTTCACATTCCTTGCACAAAATCCTATGAGAAACATACTCCTTTTTACTGTTCATGAAGCAAACTTCGCCTGTTATTGGCTTTGCATGCAAAGCTTTCGGAGTCCAAGACATAAAGAACTTACAAATGCCATTGAGAACTTGAAGGTAGAGCTTGAATATTTCATGCAGGATGGGAATGTTCTATTGTAGAGGAATATTACAGTAGCTACAAATTCCAAGGAGTTTTAAGAAGCGAAAACCACTAACATTTGAATGCAGTCACAAATTATTTAAATGTTCCTGTTTTTTCTTAATAAGTACTTTTCATCTCCCATGCTCATCGTAATACAAGTTATAGATGGAACTTGGAAGAGAAAATTACAAAACATGCAACAAAGGTGGAAGGCTCCAGAAAAGTATAGAAAGCATTAAACAATGCAAGTTACTTACGGCCACATGCATCATTGTTCCATTTTGCGATTTCTTATTTGCGAAAATTAAGGAATCGCAATTAAGAAATCGCAAAATGCTATGCATTAAGAAATCGAATTTTTTTTGCGATTTTTTAATTTTCCTTAATTGCCATTCACAATTTGCGAATCACAATTAAGGAATCCCTTCCCATTGATTCCTATGGGCCTAGAGGCCCATAGGAATCAATGGGAAGCCATTCTCATTTTGCGATTCTCAATTAAGGAATCGCAAAATGAGAATGCTATTTCATGGGTGCAGGGGGGGTCCAAGGGCCCCCCCCTGCACCCCTGAAATTAAACTTTAAGAACATTTTTCACACACACGCCCCAAGGGCATGTGTGTGTGTAAAATGAAACTTTCAAAAATGCACTTTTGTGCATTTTTGAAAGTTTTCACAAATTACCATGAAGTTGAACTTCTTGGTAATTTACCTCTTCCTATTTGCGAATTCGCAAAAAAAATGTTAATGCATTGCATTTAAGAAATCACAAACTGCGATTTCTTAAATGCAATCGCAATTTAAGAAATCGCAACATAATTGCGATTCCTTAAATTGCGAAATAATGAAAAAAAATAATGCATCCCAAAAAAAGGAAATTGCATTCGCAAACGGCCGAATTTTGCGATTCGCACCGTTTGCAAATGCAATTTACCTTGATGCATGTGGGCAATAAATTGCAAACGTTCCATAGCTGAAAGTTCAGAAACAATGTTTAAGACAAGCATACTAGAATTAGAACAGTCCATAGCCTCACTCTATCACTGACGTAACACCATCAAACTCCTCATTGTGTGATAACAAGAAATAAAACACAAAAAATGTTTTTTTTTAGAAGAAAGTAGTAGAGGACCACAGAAAAGGGCAACAGTATGTGGTTGGGTGGACCAGTAAAGACAGACAAATATGCTACAGGCTTCCACTCAATTACTCAAAGGCTCAACTGTAGCCTCAAGATTTTAATGTTTGTATTTTTCTTAAGTGCAGCATACACTGAAAAACTTCTTGACACTAATAAACAACAGGAAAACGACAGCAAATGGCAAACAGAAACCTAGTACAAAATAAAATAGGTTTTATCCCTACTGTTTCCATGATTTGTTTCTGCCATTCTTCCCTTTCCTATTACTTATTGGAACTACCTGTTTTTACCCCAACTGTATCCATCCTTTCAAGCTCATGTATTTTACCTGTCAATCCTGTAAAGCGCTCTGATACCTTCACGGGTCTGGTTCGCGCTCTATAAAACTTAAATAAATAAATAGATAAAACGTTCTTAAGGGCCTTTCTGAAGGAGGTATTCTGGATGGGGTAGCTGATTCCAAAGTTTGTACCACTAAATTTAAAAGACTGATCTCCCTTACAGGCCAGCTGTACTAAAGAAACATTAGAGTAATGACAGAGCTTCTCAGCAGAAAGATTTGGAAGAAACGCAGAATGACTAATGCGAGGTAAGCAGGGCTACTCTTAGTGGTGGTAAGCTTTATGTATCAGGAAGCCACACTTGAACTGATCTCACCGCTCAGTCCCTAGCCAGTGCAACTTCCCAAGTGCATCAGAGACCTGATGAAACGTCTTAAGATGTTGAATGACATCCAGTGCAGCGTTCCGTACCAGTTGAAATTTCAATATAGCGGACATAGTGAAGGTTTGATATAAAATGTTACAAAAATCTAAAAGGCAGCCAGAGTTTGTTGGGACGTCGACCAGTCTAGCAGTCTGGGACTGCCACGTCGACTAGCTTCAAAGCACCAGTGTGTGGGCTTCCTTCTGGTTCTGACACAGTCCACTGGATAAAAATAAATCAGCCCACTCACTGGCCCTTTCAAGCTGGCCCAGCTGGCAGTGCAGACTGCCCAAATGTTGTGTTCAGCACTGCAGGAAACAAGCCGCTCTTTCTTTGTTAATCTCATATTTCATTTTACTGGTGTTTTCATTTGCGAAATTATAAGCCATCCATTCTTGGCACTTGTGCAGAAAAGTCATAAAAATGATACATGGAGACCTAGGCCAGATGGTTTGGGAGAATAATGACTTGCACATCATCAGCATGTGACTGAGCGGGGCAGGAAAAAGACAAAGCCTGGATGCAGGGACATTCAAAGTATAGAGCACTCCAGACACTGCTGAACCCTGGGAAGTTTCCAGTGGCAATTCTGCTTTGGCTCACTTAAAGTATCAAAATAAGGAAAGAGGTCCAGTAGGACTACTCTGGCTCTGTCACCCTCATCCACAATGTTCCTAACATATTCCACTGAGATTAGCAAGGCAGTGGCGTACCGAAACCTCAGGGGGCTCCCATGTCAGAAACCTTAAGGGAAGGGCTATCGTACCCACGCCACATGCCCTGCAGATGAACTTCACCTCTGTCTCCCGGACAGAGAAGGTGCAATACATTTGCAGAAATATCAGTGCTAAGTGTTAGTTGTAGAACAAGGGTTGATTGGATGGCTGGATGAAGGGTAGATACAGGGATTGATGGTTGCTCAAATGGATGGACAGGTGGCGGGCTATACAGACAATAAGTTGCATCGAAGAGTGTAAACAGAAGAATTGACGAGGAAAGAATACATAGAGGAAAAAGTGGGAGAACACTGCTGAAGAGGAAGAAAGATTTAGAGAAAAGTGCTAGGGACAAAAAGAGATGGAAGGCAAGGAGAAAAAAACGGAAGGGTTGCAAGATATCAAGATAGAGGGAAACCGAGAGAGAGCAGAGAACAAATGAGAGCTGGGAAGAGATGCAGCGAAAGATAGGGAAATATGGTGATGTGGAAGAGAGTGTGGGATAGTACAACATCAATAATGTGAAACGCAAGCAACTGTGCACATGATTCTCTACAATTAGACTCTTGCATATGTCTGTGGAAATTATTATTTTCATGTTGTTTACCACCCAGTCTGATGTGGAGCATAGTTCTACATGTAGACCTGGGGGCATATTCACTAGTAAAGTGGCGAAGCGTGTAGTTAAGCCAAGAAGGCTACCGACAAGCACCGTCACTTTAGAAATGCAGGACTGCACCATATTTATAAGAATATGGTGCAGCCCTGAGTTTCCCCTTGTGCTGGCGCTAAATTAAGCTGCCTAGCGCCAATGCAGGACACTTGACCCATAATGCAAGGGTGTCTACGTTGCAGGTGAAGATTGTTTATGTGCAGGAAAATGTCCCTTTCTGCACATAAAAAATCTTTAAATGCCTTGTTTTACTTCTATGTTTGGGACACCCTCCTTCATATAAATAATCATTGCCATTTTGCGTTTCCATGTGTGCTGCACAACGCAGCACCCATGGAAACAAGAAAAATAAGGAGAAATGAAAGTTTCTCCTCGTTTCGCCAGGGTAAGATCAGGTTTTCCCTGGTTTTAATTTTTGGCACTGCCCCATATTTTGCCACCCTTGTAAATATGGGGCAGCGTAAAAATCAAGGGTGTTGCGGTGGAACACCCACAGTAACACCCATTGCCCTCCCCTTTCACTCTGAGTATAGCGTAAAAGGGTGTCTTATTTACAAGGCAGCTTTAAGCCACGTTAAGCCACGTTAAGTGGCTTAACGCTGCCTTGTAAATAAGGCAAAGCCCCTTTCACCACCACAATGTCCTGAAAAGTGATGGTGTGGTGGTGATAGGGGCTTGTAAATATGCCCCCTGAGTTTCTTAAAATGAAAGTAAACATTTTTTTTGTTTCTTTCAACTCATGAGTTGAAATGCAGCACTTCAAGGTCTGTATTTTCTGAAGCTACTATTAATTTTAAGGCACCTCTTCTTAAAACAGCAGATGTGACTGAGGGGCCATGTTTGGATTGAGTAAGTCTGGAGGACCCCCGCACTATGTGGGCTGTGGGCTTTGTGTAATGCTCCTGTAGCAGCGCTGTTTGGTATGAGGAAATCTGCCCCCCGCGCTACATGGGCTGTGGGCTTTATGTTACACATGTGTAGCCGGGCCGTTTGGCATGAGGAAATCTGGGGGCACTCCACACCGTGTGGGCTGTGGGCTTTTTGTAACGCCACTGCCGCAGAGACATTTTGTAACTGTTCTGGGGTGAAACCAAGTGGTTGAGCATTCACAATATTGTGCTCTTCCAAAAATCACAGTTTAGCCATGACTTTTCCAAGATTTTGTGCAAGGCAGGAGGAGGGCAATTGGTTGGCAATTAACAACATCCAACAGATCTAATATGGGAGTTATCATCTTTGGAGATATCCCACCTACCTTCCAAATCTCTGAGATCACCCTAATGTTAATTACAGAAGGATGAGTTGAGGTACACTGTTGAAAATAGCTGACTGTCAAGTAGATGACAAGCTAAGGTCCAAATGGGTTTCTGGATTCAATCTACAGTACAACTTCTTTGACTGATATTTTCTAAAAAGATGGCCACCTTGTAGATGGGCGAGAACAAACTACCAAAGTATTTGGAACCCCTAAAAAACTTCAGCCAAGGATAACTGCTGCGCCCTGAATTGTGTACAACGATATCAGGCGTGGCTGCTCCCTCCTAAGTGATGTGAATTTATTACTGGTGATGATATGGCATTGATTTTTCTAAAGTAAAAAGCTGAAAAATCCCACGCCTTTAAGGTCACAGATTGTTGTCAAATGTGATGATATACTGCCTTGCAAGCATCCTGTTTAGATACTGGTGTTGTGACAAGGAGCAGCATAATGAATTTTCTGTCGGCACTCCAGCAAAGGACGTAACTTCAGGGGGACCTTGAGGTGTGCCAGCCCACCAAATAAATGCATTCTTGGCTTGATAATTGGGTGTGGGGGCCCTGAGTCGGATATTCTATGACTTTGTTGGTTTTGCTTATCATCCACGTTTGAGTAAAATGTTGCCATTTTTTTAAAGGAACTTAGACAGGGGGCCACCTAAAACAAACAAGTCTTATACATGTCCCTGTGGGAAAGGTGAATCCCAAACGTTGGTCATCTCTCCACCCTTCGGCACCCTTTGTTTTTTAGTTGGGAAATTAGAAATTCCTTCCCCCATCACCCCTGAATCTCACTGACTAGGCTCCATCCCTGGTTCCAGCTTGCAGGTGGCACTCCTTGGAAAAAGGATGAAGATGAAATATGGCCGCCAATACAAAGAGTATGATACGCACATTTATTTATTTATTTGTGGGTTTGTACCGCGCTGGACTCGACTCCCGAAGGAGTATCTCCGCGCCTTTGACAGCTACAGCATAAAAAGAGGGGACAAACCACAGAGTGGCGTTCAGATTATTATTTCTAAACTAGGAAAGTTTTAAGCTGTTTTCTGAAGGGGAGGTGCTCTCTGCATTGTCTGAGAGACTTTGGGAGGCTATTCCATAAGGAGGGTCCTGCCACAGATAAAGCTCTGGTCCCATGTCTGGCTTTCTTAGCCCTGGGTACACAAAGCAGGCTTTGCTCGCTTGACCTAAGAGAGCGGGTAGGGACATAGGGGATACATTTATTTGCCAGATATATTGGCCCTAGTCCATTTATGCTTTTGTGGATTATACAGCATATTTTAAATTTGGCTCTCTGTTTGACTGATAGCCAGTGTAGTTTCACCAGCAAGGGTTTAGATGGAGTTCGAGGAGGGGCGTTCAGTACCAGGAGGGCAGCGGTGTTTTGGACCACCTGGAGTCTAGCCATCACTCCATCACTTACAGACAATAGTAGACCGTTGCAATAATCTAGTCGATTTAGGACCAGTGCCTCTACTAATGTCCTTCTGGTGGAGTCCGGAAGCAATGGGAACACTTTCCGTAGCAAGCCAATGATGTGAAAGCAGGAACCACCACCTGACTGCCATGTTGTTTCAGTGAGAGTTCCTGGTCCAATCGTACTCCCAGGTTTTTTACTACCTGTTTGGGCTCAGGGACTGGGCCAAGATCTAAAGGCCACCAGTCCGGAGTCCACAGGAGTTTGGCCTCACCAAACAACATGACTTCCGTCTTTCCAACATTGCATTGCAAATAGTTGGACGACATCCAGTATGCCACCGCGTTCATACCCTGGGAAAAGGAGTTCCTGACCTCAGTGGTGAGAGATTTAAAAGGAAAGAGGAGTTGGGTATCATCCGCGTATGATACCGGGATGAAACCATATGCTCTCATGATGTTAGCCAGGGGTGCCACATAGATGTTAAAAAGGGTCGGGCTCAGACACGAGCCCTGTGGCACCCCTTTAGAGATCTCCACCTCCTCTGACCAATATCTTCCCATAGTCACACATTGGGTACGGTTAGACAAGAAACTCCTCAACCATGCTAGTGCCTTGTGTTCCAGGCCGATGTTAATAAGCCGGGTAGTCAAGATGTCATGTGACACGGTGTCGAACGCCGCGGACAGATCCAATAGCACCAGGATCACAGAGAAACCTCTGTCCTGGAACATATGTAGATCGTCCGCGACTGAGATCAGGGCGGTCTCGGTGCTGTGCCTAGGCCTGAAACCTGACTGGGAATAGTCCAACCCTCCTGCTGATTCGATATAATTGGACAGATGTTGATTAACAAACTTCTCAGTGAGTTTGCTTAGAAAGGGGAGCAGGGAGATGGGCCTAAGGTTAGACAATTCAGTCCAGGGGGTAGCAGCATTTTTCCTCAAAGGCCTGACCAGTGCCCTTTTCCACCTTGGAGGAACCTCTCCTGTACTAAGAGAGAGGTTTACTACTTTCTGGATCCCAGGACCCAGATCGGCAGCGAGCATTGGCATGATACGTGCAGGGATAATGTCCGTTGGGCACCCACTCTTAATCCGGGTGATTAATGATATCACCTCCTCAACGGAAATTGGAGGGAATGTTGTAAGGGAATGAGTGGAATGAGGTTGTTCTTCCATACTCCTTTGGGGGGTAATGACTTCCCCATGAGATTGGTTGGCACTGATAATTTTATCGTATATACCATCTATTTTTTTCAAGAAAAATTGGGAAATGTCATCACATAATTTCTGCGACGCCACTTCTGCAGTTTCACAGGCTGCAGGTTTGGTAAATGACTGCAAGATTTGATATAGTATTTTCGGGTTGTTCCCAGCCGCAGACAGTTGTGATGCAATATGCCCTTTACGTGCGGCACGAATGGCTTTGTGATAGGCCGCCAGGGAATCCTTATAATTTTTCTTATTTTCGACCGAGCGAGATGCTCGCCAATTCTTTTCTAGTTTCCTAGTGATTTGTTTGAGGGATCTTAAGTGCGCCGAAAACCAGACTTCTTGTTTGTAAGCTGGGCGTGGTTTAAAGATTTTTAGCGGAATTATATCATTAATTGATTCCGCAACTGCACCTTCGAGTCTGGTCAGAGCAGTTTCTACATCTTCCATGGGGCCAGATATGGGTTCATTGTATCTCTTTTTAAATGCCTCAGTAGTTAATTTGTGCCATGGTCTCCTTTTTATAGGCAGGGCAATGGGCCCTGTACGGGGTAGGTTGATGGTAGGGATGTAGAATTCCATGACATAATGATCCGTCCATTCTACCTGGTATGGGGGCATACACTTGATATGGGGGGAGTTAGATAAAATTAAATCCAAAGTGTGCCCTGCCTGATGTGTGGGGCCACTGTTTATTTGTTTTAAACCCAATGAGTCAAGATCCGTAAGTAAAGTCTGTGCCTCATAACAATCCTTTTGCTCACTGTGAACATTAAAATCTCCTAAAAGTAGGAAATCATTACTATCAAGCACATAAGGTGCTAGGGCCTCCATGAGCGAGATAGAGAAATTAGTACACGGGCCCGGCGGTAAACATGGGCGGATTTTGCGTATTGGCAATCCGCGGATCTGCGTATTTGCGTATTTGCGGATTGCGACAATACGCAAAATCCGCGGATCCCAGCGTATTTTTTTTTTGCGTGTTCGCACGGGTTTCTGCAAGTTCGCGAGGGTTTTATTGTACAAAACGCTCGCGAACGTGCAGAAACCCGTGCGAACACAATGTGGCTACTCATGGCCAAACGGACGGGCTTCCATGCGAGTGGGCATGCCTCTTGTGTGTATAAAAGGTCAGAGGCCGATCAGAGCAGCAGATGAAGATGCAGAGACTCCTGCTCACAGGCCTCTCTATCCAGCATCACAGCTGACTTTCGACGGTAGATTGGGTAAAGAAGGCACATTGCCCAGCCTCGACGGCGCTCTCGATTGTTTCTGGGCTGATGAATGAGTCACTGCATTTGAGCTTCAACAAGTTCCAGGGACCATCTGTGTACTGTTTCCAACGGCGCCAGCAAGCTGCCAGCGCCGTTGAAAAATAGTTACAAAGTTAGCTGCACCTGCTCTGTGCAAGCTAACTTTGTAACTATTTTACAACGGCGCTGGCAGCTTGCTGGCGCCATTACATGAGTGGGTGGGGGGAAGGGTGGGGGGAATCCGTTACATCCGCGGATTTTGTCGGATTTTTGGGAAAATACGTAAAATACACGGATTGCGTATTCACCAAAAATCCGAAAAATCCGTGGACGTAACGGATTTGCCGCCCATGCTTACCCGGCGGGCGATAAACCAAGGCTCCTCTCCGGCTCTCTTTAGGCATAGAGTCGATTTTAAATATCAATAATTCTAACTCGGGGGTACATATCTGATCAATCACAGTGACATTGAATTCCTGTTTATGTACAACTGCTATCCCCCCTCCTACCTTAATAGGCCGATCTAGTCTGATTATTTTATAACCAACTGGAATTCCCAGAGTTATCGCTGGAACTGAATGGGGCTTTAACCAAGTTTCTGTGAGGAAACATAGGTCCGGTTTTTCTGATGAAATAAGGTCCCATACTTCAGAGGCATGTTTCGACAGAGACCTAATATTACAGAGCAGATTTTTGCTCCCTGGGGGTCTGCAAACGCCCATCCTATTACTAGAGGCTGTGTGGCGTTCTCTTAATGCCCTATCAGATGGTTTAGGAGCGGGGTCCCTATCTTCTGGTAGTACGTGAAATTGTGCTTTACAATAGCAGCATGCAAACGGGCCCTCTAAGCTAGTTCCAACCCTATTGCCACAGGTCATTTGGAGATGATCTTGGATCTCTAATAATACCTGGGAGGAGTAGATTCTCCGTATGGTAGTGGGGATCCCAGAGGTGTCGGTGGATCCCGCCATAGCCCTCGCCCCTGGTCACGTCCTGTCGCGGACGGGCGCAGACGGGCAGGTCTTTGGCTTGTCTTAGGCGCCGACTAAGGAGCCCCGCTGTGCGCAACCGCTGCGCGCTAGATCAGACGAGGGGCTAAATAGCCCTCAGAAGTGAACAGCTAGAGCGCTAACCGCTCGACTTCCTGTGGGTGTCTGGCTCTTACCTGCCCCGCCCTCCGCACTATGGTATTGGCTACCGAGTCGGACCGGGGCGGGAAGGCTGGAGTATTGAGCACAGACGGCTGACAAGTGCAATGTGAGCCCCTAGCAGCACCGGCAAAGTGCAAATGGCAATACAAAGTAAGTACAGTTAAAATTATGAATCAACTTTAACAGCTATCCGCCGCTAGTACTAAGTGCTGGGTTCAATTAAAATGTTTTTTAAAATTAGCAGTCAATTTTAAAATCATGCGATTTAAGACGATTAAAACAACATTTAAGCAGAGCATCCGCTCTAAGTATGCTTGCAGGCGCCAAGCGGGGTCAGGAGATGCTGCCACCGTCGTCCCTTACCGCAATGGCTTGGGCCTCCTCGCAGCCTAAATAGCCCTCAGAAGTGAACAGCTAGAGCGCTAACCGCTCGACTTCCTGTGGGTGTCTGGCTCTTACCTGCCCCGCCCTCCGCACTACGGTATTGGCTACCGAGTCGGACCGGGGCGGGCAGGCTGGAGTATTGAGCACAGACGGCTGACAAGTGCAATGTGAGCCCCTAGCAGCACCGGCAAAGTGCAAATGGCAATACAAAGTAAGTACAGTTAAAATTATTAATCAACTTTAACAGCTATCCGCCGCTAGTACTAAGTGCTGGGTTCAATTAAAATGTTTTTTAAAATTAGCAGTCAATTTTAAAATCATGCGATTTAAGACGATTAAAACAATATTTCAGCAGAGCATCCGCTCTAAGTATGCTTGCAGGCGCCAAGCGGGGTCAGGAGATGCTGCCACCGTCGTCCCTTACCGCCCCTTACCGTCAATTACATCTGTGTGCCATGCTCCTTGGGATGGTTATGCATGTGGAGGTTATGGGAGTCTGTTAATTTTTCAGCAGTTGTAGCCTGGGGATTTGGTAGTCCATCTGTTGTCTCGGTCCACAGTAGACAAATTCCACAGCTGTCTCATATTTACCGAATGCCTGGCCACTTCTGTCCCCCAAATTTGCATACTTGAATATTTCCATGCGTTATTCTAATATTATTAGGGCATATGTGACAATGTGAGTGCAGCGATTAGTGAGTGTTATGAGCTTTTGGTGGGTCCATACCTAAGATGCGTGGTTCGAGGTTGTATGCCCATGTAGCATGTTTTATGTCATTTTGGATTTTTTCTTAATTTTGAGGCTCTGTAATGTGCTGTACACTTGTTTCAATAGAGTATAGTTGTTACTCTTTATTATATACTAATGTGCATTTAATTTAATGCGTTTTTCATTTGTTCCCAGGTAGTTCTGCATGTTTTGTGGTTACCTTTGCGTCAGTAGCTACACATATTTGGTTGTGTATGAAAGAGGTTACACGTTTAGGGCATATTTGCTGCTACTTTGACACAAAATTACTTTGCTGGACTATGTGCATATTCGACTGGCTCAGTTGATGTTTGTTGGTGTTCAATCTTCAAATGCCATATTGGCATTGCATGCAATCACACGCTTTGTTTGATCTGACCCATTGTGTTTATAAAAAAAAATGAATTGGCCGGCAGCAATATAAGTAAATAATTGTTATGCTGTTTGTAATATTAATCTCAATGCTGAATCTCGTAGGAGTGCTTCATTATTTACATAATTATTGAAGTGATAAACTATTTTAAAAGGCAGTAGCATCTATTAAACTAAAAAAGGCATATTAATACATTCAATTATCATGCGAATGCCAACTTGGAAGAAATTAGCTATGAATATAAAACCATCTCTGAATGGTACTACAAAATAAATCATGTTTTACAAATGGCTGACAACCGGAAAAAGAGAGAAAGCTAACTTCAGTTGAAAAAACTGTCTCAAAAAATACGCTGATCCAAATGTGATTTTCACTAATGAAGTTGTTACACATTTCCAAATCCGCAACTCTAAAATATTAGCGCCATATACCTCTAAAATAAGCTCTATGAAATAAGAATAATTGCAAAATATGGTAGCACTTTTTCTAGTAGCTGAGAAGCTAAACCCATGACAATGGATTGTTTAGAAATATAAAACACACAAAGGATGGACGGAATGCAGAACAAATCAAACATTCAACCCGTCAAGAGATCGGGGTTAAATCCATCGTTCTTTTACTCACCCTGCCACCCCAGTGTATACCCAGCCATACACAAATCAGTCTTGACCCTGCTTCTCGTGGGAACAGTACAGCCCGAACTACCAAGCAAGATCCTCCCTGGAGCAGAAACAAGCATCCTGAGAATGATTTTGGGGTATCACCCCTCCTCAGCCAGGTTTGCTTGAATACAGTGGCACAATGAGCCCTGGACCCATGTCTGGGCATACCCGGTGCACTTAGTGTGAGAAAGCAAAAGACACACACATGATGGATGGGTATACCCAGACGTGGGTCTTGGGCTCACTGTGCCACTGGATTCAAGCTAGCCTGGTTTTTGACACACTGACAGAGCAGTGTGACTGTCCATATTTAGAAGGCCACGAAAAGACACCCTCTGTGGCTTTTCAATGATTACTCTGTGTGAAAGGGGCGCTCCATGGGTGTTTCTGTGAACCTGATGCATCCCCAGATTTACAAGTGGTGGAAAGTGGGTTATTGGTAGGGGCAAATGTAGGTCTGCCACTGGCAATAAGGCCACTAACACATGGTAGGACTCAGCATAGGTTTTAGAAAATTATTCCTATGCTCAACCCTTGGTAGCTTGGCTGTGAGCAGGCAGGCTTAACTTCAAAGACAGGTAAGTAAAGCATTTAAAAACACCAATTCAGTGAAAAATGAAGACAAAACACATAATAAATATCCAATACTAATTTATATAATTACAAAATATGTTTGTCTTTAAAAAGACACCAAAACAACAAAAATCCAATGTAGGAAACCGGATATATGAATTTTTAAATATTTAGCAAAATATAGCACTTAGAAGATTGTAGCACCATATTTTGATACCTGCTCGCGATAGACTGGGCCAAAGTCACAGTTTCAGGCTGGGTGCAATGGAGCCCTGAGCGACTACAGCTCGTGGCAGGCCCCGGTCTCAGTTTCTACCTTCACGCTTAGAAACTTTTCTGGAGCTTTTCTTCCCGAGGGCCCTCAACACTCCCAGCCAGTCCGGTTCCGGTGAGGGTTCGCTGGCTTGCCTTTCGATGAGCTCATTTAACGCTTCAGCGGGGCAATCCAGGAATCCAGGCTGGCACTCAATGGAATGCAGGCAGCTTGGCTCTCACAGAGGCCAGGCCTTAGAAATCTTTGCACAGCAAAACTTCTCAACAGGGCACTTCTTGCTTCAGTAAGTTTCAAGCAGCAGATCTGGAGGGCTCTGCCCCTCTTAGATACTTATTTCAAGTTCTCTGGGTCAAGCAGGAGGTCACTTCTGACCAATGGAAGCAGGGTAACTCATCAAAGATATGACCACATCCTGTAGCGTGTTGCATTATTTTGTCACAGAGTGCATCAAATCTTCCAAATCTATAATGGCTGATTTTCCAGCAAGGAGGTAAGAGCTAACTAAACACACCCCTAGCATGGCTTATTTAATTAGACTCTCCCTCTTGCATCTGCTCATACCTTCCTTAATCCTACCATCTGCCTAAGGTGGGAAGTTCAGAGTTGTAAATGACACTGTTCTCTGCTATCCTCTTTGAAGAACATAGTTTACGACTCCTCCCCCTGGCCTGGCATTCCTATGGAACAGCACACTGCCCTGATAGCAGAGCAGGTGAACCCCAGGGGCTCTTTATCACCTCTTCAGGGCAGCCTGGCTAATCCATTTAAATCTGACCATTCAAGGCAGACCACTGGAAGACTGAATTCGGACTTACAAACAAGAACGTCTTATTACTACTTGTATGTACACTTTAGGAGAAAGTCAACAATATGATATTGTTGGATTTATTAATACCATTTTGGGAAGTCTTTGAATGGCATTTCTAGCCCTCTCCTATCAAGAGTTATTAATCAATAACCTCCAACCATGTTAACCTATGTAACAGGATTTGCAATGGGAAAAATGACTTGTTTTTTTTTCCAGCACCAGGACTTACAAAAACATATTTTATAAGTACTTGTCTTATATCTACAGGAACGCCACCCTATGTGCAACTAGGGGAGACTTTAGGGGTTCAGAATCTGTAGAAATATTGCAGATTCTCCCTTCACAGTGCTCCGAGCATAAAAGTCGAATTTGAGCAGCACTTTACCACAATGTGGGGAGTGAGATGTGAAATTTCACTTAACCCAGGGCATATAAACCATTTTATAAGGATGAACCTTAAACATATCTGACCCCCCACCCCTGGGACACCTAGGAGAGACAGAAAATAAAAAGACTCCTGGTTGGTGTGGGGACAGCGGGAAGGCACATAGGTAAACGGCCGGTCCGAGTTCAGCATAACTAATACGTTCACTGCTGAGAGATTCCTAGCCCCTGTCCCACGATGCTCTAAAGACACCAACCAGGAGTCTTTTTATTTTCTGTCTCGCCTAAATTAGGCTAGAGCTTATAACGATTGCAGACTTTTTTGCAATCCTGGTACTAAGAATCTAGGATTGGATACACCTTTTAGGGGGTGTAGACCGTCCATTTTCTTGCACCTTGGTCCTGAAGAAAGCCTGGTAACTACCACACATAGATTGAAACATGTAGACCACCCACCCAGATACTTTTGGTCCTAATGACCCTTCGAGTATCTTTACACTTCTTTTAATATTGTCCAGTAGCTTATGAATAAAGTTTTTTCTATTAAGTTATACCAGAACAATTTTTAACACTTTTTTCCACACTTATCACTCACAATAACCAGCTCCACTGTAGTTCAGGTGTCGCAGCACACCCTGATGGCACTCTGTCATCAGGGTGGACGCCAATGATGAAGCATGTCACCACTAGGCTGGTGAGTGAGGGTTTTTTTTCAAAAGGAAAATTTTTCCTTTTCTCAAACACATATCCTATTCTGAATCTATGATTCACTGTGGTGATACTCCTCCTTTTGTTAATCTAGTGCATTCAGTGGACACAGTACTTGCAGCTGAATAGGGTTCTTTCAATAAACACAGTGTACTTGAAAACGGGTAATAAATCCACTTTAAGGGAAGCATTCCATCAACCCGCTTTATATGAATGCATTACTGGGGCAACTTAAAAGCACATCTTGCTGTAAAGTATTGAATAAGTGCAGTTCAGTGAGATGAATGCAATATATGCGTCTAACACTGTTGCATGCAATAGGAGGCATTCAATAGCATACTTAGCTGATTACTGAAACATGACTTACGAAGGCGAGTTACCCAAGTGCATTAAAAATCACGCAGTTTCAAGCATGCAATCAATAAACTGGATTTACCAAGATGCATTGAATAAACTCAGTTTATTGGCGTAGAATCGATTATTGCAACTGAATTGCGTAGATTCAATGCAGGCAGCTCAGTGGAGTCATTTAATAAATACGGACTGGTGTGCATTCTATTAGCACAGTATCGATGGATGCATTCAAGTGCAGTTTCGCTGTCACTACACCACGTCGTTAAAGGTAATCTGTCACAATGTACTCATTAGCCACTGCTTATATGAGGCATCCTATAAAATCACACGACAGGAATGCGCTCAGTAAATACATTTACTAGGATGCGTTCAATCAGCACAGTTTATGGCACACTGTTGAAAGCAGTTTACTGCACTATATTAAACTTGCTGATGTTAATTTCAATACACACGTTTGCTGGAATCGATTAATTACAAGCATGTGTGTAATAAATGCGCTCAAACGTACGCATTCTATAGATGCAGGTCAGTTTGTCAGGATGCGTTCAAATAAAGCAGTTCACTGCTGAATATTAAATAAATGAGTTCACTGGGCTGCATTCGATAGTTACAATCGTGGTCGTATATTCAATAAATGAAGTTTCTCATAATACATCTAATGACTATGGGCCAGATGTAGGTAATTTTATTTTACTGACTCATAAATACCGAATTTTACCGATTCGGTATTTATGAATCGGTAAAATAGAAGTTCCGAGATTTAGGTAAATCCAGATGTTGATTTACCGAATCGGTAAAAGTCGGTATTTACCGATTCGGTAAATACCGACCGGTAATGCCCATTCATTCCTATGGGCTTTGAAGCCCATAGGAATGAATGGGCATTACCGATTCGGTATTTACCGAATCGGTAAATACCGATTTTCACAAGGGTGCAGGGGGTGTCACTTTGACACCCTCTAGCACCCCCAAGACAGGTTCGGGTGTCATGTGGCAGGCATACCTGCCCTAAGGGCAGGTCTGCCTGTCATATGGCACCGAAATCGGTATTTTACCATCAAATAGAATTTGATGGTAAAATACCGATTTTGTAATGCTTGTGGGACTCAGAAGAGTCCCACCTACATATCAATTTTACCGAATCGGTAAAAATACCGATTCGGTATTTTACAGAATCAGTAAATTTACCGATCAGTAAATTTACCGATTCTGTAAAATACAGGGCCCTACATCTCAAATTGCATTTACCGGTCGGTAACGGCCGAATTCGGCCGTTACCGACCGGTAAATGCCTACTTACATCTGGCCCTATAGCTCACCGAAGTGCATCCGCACTATTTACTAGGATGTGTTCATTAAAGTCAGCCTCATTCGGTGTGGTTACCAGGGTGTATCAATTAAACAAAGTTCAGACTGTGTTTAATAAATAAACCTTTAGAGGGCCACTAATGCAATTACTCCGATTCATTTAATAAACGTGCCCACTATGGTGCGTGTAATAAACGCATGCCTTTATGGTGTATGTAATAAACACATACCTTTAATAAAACACTTCCGAGATGGTGCATGTATTAAACACGTGCGTTTACCAAACGCTTCCCGCTAAGATGCTTTTTTGAAAAAACATGCATTTAATAAACGCTATGATGCGTGTAATAAATGCATGCATTTAATAAACTCACCCCACTATGGTGTGTGTAATAAACGCATGCCTTTAATAAACGCGCCCGCTATGGTGCATGTAAATACACATGCATTTGATAAACGCGTTCGCTATGGTGCCTGTAATAAGCACGTACATTTAATAAACGCACCCCGCTACGGTGCCTGTTATAAACACACGCATGTAATAAACGTACCCGCTGTAGTGCGTGTAATACACACATGCATTTAGTAAACACGACCCGCCATGGTGTGTGTAATAACTTCAGCAGGCTGTGAGGTATCCAGTGACTGCCATGAAGGCGCAGACTGCCCAGTCCTGCAGTGCGCCCCCCAGGGTCCCTGCCCATGTTTGCAGTCTCCAGCAGCACTACAGGCAGGCGAGGGATCCGGGGCTCCCACTGTGACAAGCTGCTGTCTGGCCGGACCGAGGCCGGCTGTCACTCCCAGCACACGTAAGAGGACCGTCATCGTGTCTGGAGGGTCCGCTGACCACAGCCTAGCCGCAGACAGACCTCTCTCTGATACCCAATACCATCGGGCCAAGTATGCGCTATATAAAACTCTGTAAAATAAAGAAAATAAAAAATGTATGTATAGCATACACGATGAAGCTTGCAATGCCTCTAATTTTCTTATTACAGTTTGATTGAATACAAAAATAACATAGCTACTCATCTGTAATAACAAATTCAGTTGAGTTGTGGCGTTACAATGGATGCTGCCAGGGCCATTGTGACAAACAGGCCATGGAGCTGAATGATTGCTTCTGTTTAAACAATGAACAAGAGGTCTACCTTTCCAGCTCTTCTGCTCTGACCAGAGCTTTCTGTGTATTGATTGATGGGGAGCCGCTGCCTTTATCCGCCCTGTTCTGCGAGAGCCGCAGCATTCAACATGGTCACTTGTTTACAAATGTTGTTTTTTGGAGTCAATATGGGGCCAGACTGGTGTTAATGAGGTGGCTGCTGCACAAACTATTAAATGTACCTTTCCAGCTCTTCTGATCTTCTGATCTGTATGCTTCAAGTGGAAAAGCATTAGTAGAAAGATGACATTTAGGGCAGCATGTTTATTGTTTATTATTTAATTTAAAAGTAAGATTTAAAACACTTCATGCCCCAGAACCATTTTTAAGAGCTGATTGTCAGGAGGGGAGGAGACCTGAGAGGGAAAGGAGTGGAGGCATGCAAGGAATTTCAGCCAAAAGAAGGCAGCAATGTAAACAAGGTCATGGTTGATTCACAGTCCAAGCTGAATAGTCTGGCACCATAAAGGCATGAAATAAGGAGAAAAGTTCTTGAAATCAAAGGAGTTCAATCTCAGAGAAGACAGTACACAGTACACCAATATAGGGCAGTTGCTGGAAAATGAAGAATGCTTATGACTAAATATGTGGGGTTTAGTAATGAGTAAGGAGGGTTTTAGGGAGAACTAAAGAAAAGGTTTAGAGAAGGACGTACACCCACGCACAAAACAGTAAGTCAGTTCCTATTCACAAACTGCACTTGTAAAGCTATTCCAGCGACCAGGTCCAAAACAGTCATTAATGTACACCAGTTCAGACCGGCAGGCAGTCTAACCACAAATGTACAGCCTCTAATACTGCAGCACCCTTCTATAGAAAATAACAGAGACTTAAAGTAATCGCCTTTACGAAATAATATTAAAATTAATACATTTATTTTAACTTTTGACAAATGTATAAATGTAAATAAAAAATGTATATAAATACAAATGTAAAACTACATATTTTTGTGTAAAATATGTTAATAACTGTATTAAATGTCACTATTTAAATTAATTTCATACATAACTTTTAGTAATTCTTACTCCATAATGAATAAATACAAATGTTTTACTTTAGGTGAGAATTTTTTTAATAAATCTTTAAAAAAGTTTTTAAGTTGTTTACTATATATAACTGAATTAAATATTCATTTCAAAATGAATTTAGTAGTGGTCTAGCATGTTATTGTTATTCTATTCTATGTATAAAATAAACATATCATTTACATCAATATTTAACATTCAAATCATGTTGCTATTTGTTTAAAAGTTTAATAAAAGTTTTTACATCTCTCTATACACTACCATAGGGAGACCTCCACCCCAGTGACAGAGACCTCAGCCTACATGTGAAAGTTACTAGTGGTACACTTTATAGTAAATTTTCACTTGGAAATAGAGAATAACCATGTGTAAGACTGTGTAAGACTAAATGTACGCATGTAGATTTACTCCTGTGTAAATTTACTTTTGTGAATAGGCTCCTCTTCATAAGTATTATTCACATGGTTGTCAATTATGGGGAGTTATAGGTATCGAGTACGACCCCTGGTTTGTCTTTTACAATACTTTGTACTTCTCCTATTAACCCTGGTCCTGGTGTTCATAGGGTCTGTGACTGGAACAGCTGAAACAGAAATAAAAGAGCCTCAAAGCAGGGGCAGATCCTTCGTTGTGGTGGAGGATCGTCGCCCCACTAAAAAATAAAATAATAAAAGCAGTTTATTATAATTTTATTTTGTTGCTGAGCCAATTGCCAGTGTTAGAGTGGGAATGGGGCCATCTAAGGAGTCTCACTGAGCTGCAGAGTGGAGGAGAGTTTTGCACTGTAAGTGAGCATGTCGGTTTGGCTGTCCGTCTTAGGACAGCCAAGCCAACATTAGCACTTACATTTCTCCACCCAACTGTGTTGCACAGCCGGGTGGAGAAAAGGCACAGGCTCCCAGGGCCTGAGTGTGCGTTAGTTCAGGCTAGTTCAGAAGATGTTTGGCGCAGTGGACAGGGTGCCTGACTCCGGACCACAGGGTTCATGGTTCGATCCCTCGCACTGGTGGCAGGTCATCCCAGCACCATGTGACTCTGGGCAATAGCTCGCTTAATCTTCCCGAGGGCCCCCAGCGCTGGGAAACCACTTCAGAGGTAGCTGTGCGCTTTACAAATTCAAGGTTATTATTTATTATTATTATCATGGCACTGCTCTCCTGCTGGTGTTACCAGCAGGAGAGCAGTGCCGTGATTGGCCCCTGGGAGCCTGTGTAATGTGCACAGTGCTTTTTATTGATTAATTCCCCCTTACCCGGACCCCCTGCTGCCCTCTCCTTCCCCGGCATTCATGTTGCCCCACTGCTTTAAGGATAGAAACAGTAGAGGTGCTAAGGATGTTGTAAGGAGTAAACCCTGTGACTATTTGGTGTCAAAGAGTTTATGATGTCAAATCAAATCAAAATAGTCTTTATTCGATATTTTTCAATCATGAAATACATTTTACAATACAAATTCACCCCACCCCATTGATAATAAGATCCACATTTAGTCAGACATTACCACTATTCCTAAAAAGAGCTTGCTAGCTCATATATAGTTACGAAAATTTAAATAGCTAAAAAATTAAAAGAATAATACATGCATTGCTAGGAAAGTCAAAATTTTCTATACACATTGCTTGATCAAATAGCAGCATAAGCAGCATATGACAGCAGGCCTTTGGGTTATACGGAACTCATTTTACGAACCCGGATTATCCACATCCAGTGTAAAAATTTCGACATGGCTATAACTACTAGCTGGGATGTGTCAGTTCTTAAAATCCTAATTGCCTCACTAGCAGTTTTGAAGCCTAACTGAACACAAATTGGTTTAAGCCACGACTTTCTTGGTAAATTATATTCGGGACAGGCAAACAATACATGCCCTATGCTTTCCCTTTGGTCGGGGCAAAATGGATAAACCGGACTTTGATTCCCACGCCATTTTACAGTTAATGTATTTAGTGGTAGTGTCCCCACCCTCAATTGGTGATACTTCTCCGGTCCCCTGGAATAGTAATCCAGTCCCAATAGGGTTCTAGGGCCGGAGCATGCTTGAGCTCTAAGAAATCAGTAGTGAATGATGGATCTATATAACGTCCAAATGTCCTGAGCTCAACCATGTTCCAATACAGCTCGCGAAGTATTTTCTTTGGTGGGAAGACATTTCCCACGGGGTCAAGCCATAATGCAGATAAGCCCATAGCCATGTAGATCATCTTAACCTCCCTCATCCACTGAATTTTGTGGGACTTATCTGAGTCTCTAACTTCAAGGAAGCCCTGTGCATACTGCAGGAGTTCCGGGGTTACCCATAATCTCCTCCAGTAGGCAACAGATCTGTATTCAGCCATATCATCAAAGCTACGAGCTCCTAGGTCATAGTGGAGAGGTATCAAGGGAGTGGATGCTGGTAATCCAATAATATTACGAAAAAATTTATTTTGAGCGGCCGTCAATTTGGTGAGGTTACTGGTCCCCCAAAGTTCTGCCCCATATAGGACCGCTGCTCCCACCTCAGCATTATGAATTTTTAAAACAGGAGTAATAGGCCTAGAATGTGATAAGAAAAATTCCTTGGTGAGTGCTCCTGCCAATTGAGCATGCCTCTTAACCAACTGATTGGTATGCTGCTTCCAATCTAATTTATAGGACAGGGTAATGCCCAAGTAATTAAAGACTTGGGTCTGTTCAAGTGGGACCCCATCCATAATCACCTTCCCTCTGACGTGTTTCCTTTTATGCAGAACCATGAATTTTGTTTTAGCTGTATTAACAACAAGGCCATGATCTGCACAAAATGCTTCAAAGACATTAATAGCCTTCTGTAACCCCTGTTGCGTCTTTGATATTAACAGGGTATCGTCCGCAAACATCAACAGGGGGATCAGTTTTCCGGCCAGCTTAGGTGCATCGGTCGGTTGTTGTTCAAAATACCTGATCACCCTGTTGATGTATAGCGAGAAGAGGTTTGAGGCTAGTACACAGCCTTGGCGTACTCCCCTTGCAATGGGAAATGTATCTGTTACGCTTCCCTGCTGGTTCCAACGGACTTGGGCGAAATTGTCCTCGTGCAGTCTGATTAAAAAAGATAAAATTTCAGTTGGGATGCCCTGTTCGTGTAAGGCTTTCCACAACTTGGCACGAGGGACCAAGTCAAAAGCTGATTTAAGATCAACAAAGGCTGCAAACAGCATACCCCCACCAAGTAAAACTACCCTCCAGTATATTAAGACAAATCTAAAAACTTGGTCAATGGT
Source organism: Lissotriton helveticus (assembly GCF_964261635.1). Lineage (NCBI taxonomy): Eukaryota > Metazoa > Chordata > Amphibia > Caudata > Salamandridae > Lissotriton > Lissotriton helveticus. The sequence goes on from NC_136059.1 coordinate 391,710,035, forward strand.
GCTAGTATGACAGCGAAACCCTGCCTGTAACGGTGACAAGATATCTCGCTCGTCTATCCAGGCATGAATACGCTGCAGCACAAGCCTTGCCACTACCTTTTGAATGCATGCGATGAGGCTAATAGGCCTATAGTTACCTGGATCCGAGCTTTCCCCTTTTTTAAAGATTGGGATGATCTCGGCACCCTTCCAGGTCTCAGGAATAGGTGAGCCCCTTGCAATGCCATTAACTAGCAGCTGTATATAGGTGGCCCAAAGGTCCCTGTCATGCATGAATAAATCTGCAGGGACCAAGTCCATGCCTGGGGCCCTCGCTTTCGGAATGTTATTCAAAGTTTTTAGGACATCGGTTTTAGTGAAGGATAGGAAACCAGTACTCAGGTTTGTGACCAAAGATACTTTGAACCCATCTTCTTCTATGTCCTCCGAGGCAAACTGGGACGCGTAGTGGGAAACCCAAGCATTAGGTGACACATAATTCGTGGGTTCTCCTCTTTTAGCCCCCCTTCCCCACTTAACAATGTCCCAAAAAGTGGACATGGATCTTTCTTTACTGGCTTTCAAGAGGTCATCCCAATAACCATCATCCCAGTCTCTTTTTGCCCTGATTTGTGTTTTTTTATACATGGCACGGGCATCCTTTATCTTCACTATATCTTTTGTCTTTACTGCGTCTGACAAAGCTTTGTAGGCAACCCTACAAGATCTATCGTACCACTGATCCTCCTTCTTTGTTGGCCTACTCTGTTTCTTGGTGACCTTTTTTACAAAGAAGGATTTCAATTTATTAAAAAACACATTGTGGATCTTGCTGACATCTGATATTGGAGTTACATCATCATAGTTGCTCCTTAGATCTATTGTAGCCTGGATAGTTAAGTCCCTCATAGCTGCAACACTTTCTTCGTTTGTAACACAGTTCGACCATCTAATACGTCTATAATCGTTGGAAAGAAAAATTTGCACATTATCGCTTTGTGCTTCATTATTAGATAGATCAGACAACCTAAATGTCAAAACTAATGGATCATGATCACTTTCGGCCCGCTGCTCTATCCACATATCGATGACACTAGCCCAATTCTCCTTGTTAATAAGGATGTAGTCAATACGACTGTGTGATATACCATTATTAAAGGTAGGGGCACCCAGTGTATCTGAACCAGTTCTTCCATTAGTGGCACGAAGCCCATGCTCCACACACAGAATTTTTATTTGCAATGCGGCCTCTGACCATTTTTTATAGGTAGTAAAGACAGCTGAGGGATTTTCCAAATACAGTCTTCTTCCATCGTAAGGTCTACATCGTAATTATCTAGGGGTTCGAAACAACAATTAAAATCACCTGCAATAATAACGTTGCCATTCAAACAATGTTGTTTTAAAAGCATGTCTAATTGTTCAATTGCCTCAGTGGCTTTCCCACCTGGTAGTCCCCTTGAATAGATGTTAAAGACATAAAGATCTTTGCAATGGTGTTGCTGAAGTTTCACTAGCAGAATATCAGGGGTATTTGTAGCCAGCTGGGAAACAGAGTACCCACTATTTTGTTTTACCCATGTCACCAGTCCCCCCTTTGACCTACCCCGTAGGCTCGGAATAGCCGAGATGTAAAAATGTAGGTAACCTTGCTTTGGTTCTAGGGTTTCCTGCCAAGTTTTCTGGAAAAGGATAATATCCTTTGTATCCAGGAAGGCTAGCCAGTCAAGAGATGTAATTTTGCTTTTCAGGCCTGCTATATTCCATGACACTAGGGTAAAATGGGCAACCACATTGACATTAGATGCTACCATGTCGGTAATTTGGTTAGGCATATGGATTTGGGATGAGATATTTGCATTCACAGAATTCTCATTTACCACCAAATTAGAACATGCTTTAGCATTCCTATTAGTATTATTATTAGAGGCAGTTGGACAATAAAAAACCCTATTTCCATATGAACTCTTAAAAGTGCTTAGTTGGCTAGTTAGATTTATCTCCAGTGTGGAGCTATCATGTTTCAAGGTATTTAGCTCGGATATTGCAACTCCCACTTGATTTTCACATGGTGTGATAGAGCTTACAATGCTATTCCCCCTTCTGAGTTAATCACACTCATTTAGCCCTGATAGGGTCTCATATCTATTTCCCACAGGCCAAGCCCACTAGTTAACCAAACCCATTATTCCTCGTCTATTTCTTACAGTATCCCATACTGGACCCGGGGTCTTAGGATAGGTTACATTTTGTTGTTCGCCATAGAAGAATTTTAGAGTCAGAGGAACAACTGTTCCACTTCTTCTTTGTGGCGGAAGTACATTGGTCAGCACATTAGGTAAAACAGCCGGATGTGAAAAGGTCACCGTTACACAGTCTCCTTTAAACCTTTTTGGTCTATTCCCAATCCAGGTGACCCTCTTCGCTGTCTTGATTTCTCCTGCAAGTTGCTGTTTCCCTCCAGGCGCCATCTGCATATTCCCTGTCAGCCAATGCAGCGCCTTACTAGTCAATGAAGCAGGAGTTTCCAATTGGCCAGTCGCCAGGGGTGGAACATTGGCCAACACTAATACCACAGGAGAGGCTTCTTCTATAAATTGAAGAGAATCTTTATCCGGGCATAATGCAGGGGTGATATTTGGTATTATCAAACCACCATCATTTACATCAGGTTGGTTGTTAGAACTTGATGGTACCTGACCCAGGTGGTTAGATGGCATCGAATCGCCCCCCTCCATAGTTATTCTCCCATGATTTTCTTCAGTTGCCTGGGCTGCTTTTGTCACTAGTATAGACAACTTATCAGCCTCATCCACAGCTTTAGCCTGTATTGTGGCCATTTTTTTTAATTCAGTAGTTAATTTGTCAATCTTAGCGACCAGCGGCTTGATGATGGATTTGATTTTAGAATCCATCATATCAACTAACTTGAGGAGCAAATCGTCGTCCAAGGAGCATTTGGCCCTGTCAACCCCATTCTCCATGCTTCTAGCCTTGGTTTTCCCAGGAGGGGATGCCCTTTGCTTCTTTGGGCCAGATCGTAGGCCTGTTCGTTTTGGCTGGATTCTTCTGGTGGTTCTGACTGGTCGAGTTTCCTCTTCAGAAGAGGTGGAAAGATCACCATCTGTAGTTTGTGCAACCATGTCACGATCAGAACTGATATTTTTCTCTAAATCGTTGACGATAGGATTTGCCAGACCAGCTACCAGGGCATTACTTTGATCATCCTTATCACAAATGTAGGAATTATTAACTGTCTGATCAAAGGGAGTTTGCAGCAATGAGGTTTCTGCCTGTAGGGATGGTGGAGTTGGACTCAAGAGTTGAAGATCAGGAGACTGGCTTAGTCCCAGTGACTGTCTCCTGTTGCAGTTTATTTTGGAGACCACTTGAACCAGGTAATTGTCCATTGTTTTGGTAGGGATTGGCACTGCTTTTTTAGGCATAATTTACTTTCAATGAATAAGGGATTTATCAAGTCACAAATGCTACAGGGACATGCAGTTGAGAGGGGAAAGAAGTATATGGATCAATTTTACTTTCCAAATGCAGTAACAAGTTAGTATGTAAATACCTTGCTTGGGGAGCAGGGGATGTGGCCCAGTCCAGTCTCTGCCTGTCTCGGACTGTCTAAGACTGTCCGCCCTTTGTCCGGGCTTCGTCCGGGCGCTCCCGCGCGCGACTCGCGGGTGCGAGAGGCGTTCCTGCCTTTTAGCGCGCCTCTGGGCGCTCTGGTGGCGTCACTCTCGCGCCACGGCCGCCGGGACACCTGGGAAATGGAGTCCCAGTGGCGGCGATGGTGCTGGTGGGGCGCGAGAGCGGAGCGCAGCAAGCCGTTCCCCTCACGGCGGGCAAAGGAGGTGCAGTGGACCGCAGTTATGGCCGTTTCACTCACGGCAGTCGGGTAAGTTGAAAATTAAGCGTTCTCAGTGAGCGCTCGGCGCTCCTGCCTTTTAGCGCGCCTCCGGGCGCTCTGGTGGCGTCACTCTCGCGCCTCGGCCACTGGGACACCTGGGAAATGGAGTCCCAGTGGCGGCGATGGTGCTGGTGGGGCGCGAGAGCGGAGCGCAGCAAGCCGTTCCCCTCACGGCGGGCAAAGGAGGTGCAGTGGACCGCAGTTATGGCCGTTTCCCTCACGGCAGTCGGGTAAGTTGAAAAGTAAGCGTTCTCAGTGAGCGCTCGGCGCTCCTGCCTTTTAGCGCGCCTCCGGGCGCTCTGGTGGCGTCACTCTCGCGCCACGGCAGCCGGGACACCTGGGAAATGGAGTCCCAGTGGCGGCGATGGTGCTGGTGGGGCGCGAGAGCGGAGCGCAGCAAGCCGTTCCCCTCACGGCGGGCAAAGGAGGTGCAGTGGACCGCAGTTATGGCCGTTTCCCTCACGGCAGTCGGGTAAGTTGAAAAGTTTATGATGTCACTTACACAACCTCTGACATTTTGATGAATAGACAGCCTTGGTTACATAATATGTGCTACACAAACAAATGATGGCCAGAATGCTGAATAAATCATACATTCACCCCCAGTCAAGAGATATGGGTTAAATCCATTGTTCTTTGTTTGCATAGCACATTGTTTACATAATAGGTGATTCTTTTATAAAACAACCCAAATGTAAAGAGATTAAGGGTCACACTTATGGCCAAGTCACACAGTCCTGTGTGGAAGGCAAATGGCTGGAATGCTCCATAATTCATGGAATACGGAGCATTCCTGTCCTTTCACAGGCGCTGGTGCCCAATTTGCTGCCTAGCACCAAAGCAAGCACCCATGGTGAAAGGGTGTCTGAGTTTCATGCATGATTGTTTCTGTGCAGGAAGGGACAATCTTCTGCACAAAACAATTCTGGGAAGCATGTTCCTCTTTCAATGTGTGATGCAGGATGCTGCACACATAGAAAGAGGAAGAAACGAGGAGAAATAGAGATATTTCTCCTTGTTATGCCCTCCTGGTATAGTATAAGATTTTGGGGTATTCCAAGGTTTACATGTTCTTGTAGATCTGGGGATTCATCAAAATCGATGGGAATTGCTTGGAATGCCACCCAAGGGAGGCATTCCATGGGTGTTGCGGTGGGTGTTCCCACACAAACCCCATGGTTTTTGACACAATTCCATATTTACCAATCCTGTCAAACCTGGGAATGTGCCAAGGAGATACACCTTCCCAGGTGAGGCGTAGCGAGGAGAAATATGTTTATTTCTCCTCGTTTTTACTGTTTCTATGTGTGCTGCATTCTGCATTACGCATAGTAAGAGGAAAACAACTCTATGGAATGGTTTTGTGCCGGAAGGTACCCCTCACTGCATAAAAAAAATCCTGCCTACTATACAGGCACCCTTGCACCATGGTCAAGGGTGCCTGTGTTAGCGCTAGGCTGCCGAAACGGCAATAACGCAGGAGGAAAGTACATGAATGAGCGGTATTGGATCAATACGGCACATTCCTGCCCTTCCCATTGATGCAGGGCAGCACAGCAAGGTAACTTTTGACTAATTGCATAAATATGTCCCTCAATGTATAGTATCAACAATCTTTATGTAAAAAATATGCAGATATTAATACAAAACATCACAGGTGAAAAACAATTTGAAAAGAGGCGCATAGTTCAAAAAGTGTCTCATAAGCAGTATTTAGCCATTTTAAGCATCATGTGGCATGGGGTTTTCTTTGTTCAATTTGAAATGTGTTTCACTGCCGGTCTTCCACAGGACTTTATGTTTGTTACAAATCTGTCAAACATTTGTAGTTCCATTTACATCACTTTTTTTCTAAGTGATGAGGTGTTAAAAATGTGTTTCTTTTAAATGTCTCATAGATTTTTCTTTAGTCAGCCACGTTCACTGCTTACACGCACATTGCGAGTTAATGGTTGCAACACAATTTTCAGTCCCATAGACCGTACATTATTTTTTTATACTATGTGTGTTCTCCCTGTTCTGCCATTATCTCCCTCAGGCACTCAGTCTGCACTGGTAACGCAGTGAGGACCTTGCATAGTAATTCGCCCATTTTGGTTGTCATGGATACATTTATCCTGATTTTAAACTCCATCTCATCTATTGGTCTCATCTAGCACGCTGGTTAACTAGACGGAAAAGCAATGAAATCATGCAACAACATCACCGAAAGGTTTTTTTAGGCTCCAGAGTACAATGTGTTTTACACGGGAAAAACAGGTAAACATCACGCGGGAGCAGTTGGCAGGTAGACAACAAACTAAAATCAGTAGTCAACACGCATGAAATCTTGCTCTGAACTACTTTAACGTGAACTCTTTGCGGTGGGATTGACCTGCAGTTTGCAGAGAGAAAATATTGCTTTACTTGTCAAGGACGTGGTCGTAAGGTTTAAAAGCCAGTCAACAGCGGTGGCGCGCTTGGAGAAGGCTCTAAAGACTTGGGGGCAGATTTATGTTGCCTGATGCATCACTGAAAATCAGCAGAGATGCGCCAGGTAAGATACGGCAGGCAAGTTTATCCTTGCGCCACCCATGATGCGCCGCATTTACAATGCGGCGCACCATGGCGCAGGAATAAACAAATGCGCGTCGCATCTAGGGAGTGAAGTTGGCGCAGTGCTGAAGTTGTGTTGCATGCGGCACGCAACTCCAGCACTTTTCCAACTTGCCCTATCTGTTAACGTGGTGCGTCAAGCCTTACGCCTGCTTCAAGCAGGCGCAGGGTTTTGACGCATCCGCGTTAGTAAAGTGACTCCGTGAAATCTTGTAGATTTCACGGAGTCACTTTCCAGGGGCGTTCCTGCAACGGAACACCCCACCCTTCGTGTAAACGCCCACATGAACCCTGACGCAGGTTTCATGTGGTGCAGGGCTTCACAAGGTGACGCATCTCTCCGATGCGTCACGTTGTAAATATCCCGCACCATGGCACATCTTTTGCGCCGCCGCTGCGTCACAAAAGTAATGCAACGGCAGCGTAAAAGAGGCGCAAGAGGCTTGTAAATCTGCCCCTTAGACTAAAGTAGTGGCAAAGTAGACGATGACAGCAAGCACAATAGAATAACAAGTTGGGGAGAGGAGTTGGCCTAACGGCTAGGGCGCTCGACCTCGGACCTGGGGATCTGGGTTCGAGTCTCGGTATCGACACCAAAAACCTCCTGTGATTCTGGGCAAATCACTTAATCTCCCCGTGCCTAAAATGAAAGTGTATCTTCATGTAACGTAACTGGAAAATATGTAAAGCGTTCGGTTCGGGTCTAGTTCGCGCTATATAAAACTCTGCAAAAAAAAAAAAGTTAAATAACAGGTAAATCATAATTATTGGCAACAACAAACAACAGGTGGCTATGCACATCTATTACAATTGTTTTCCGGATACTAGTAAGGTTGACAAAATACTCAAGGTAAAAACCTTCCAGCCACTCTAGAGAGAAACTCTCCAGGGACATAACTGCTTGTATCCACAAATGTGATCACTTTTATCTATTGTGTGCCTCGGTATTTGTGGATACTAACAGGCAGATCATGTCTGGCTGATGCACTACCTACCATGGTTGGTTTTAACCCGTTTATCTCCACCTCTTTGCATCGGGACAGTAGGCCCACCCTGTGCCTTGTTTCGCCTTGGCTCAGCTCCCTTTAAAATCCATACTGCCAAAAATAGTCGCTACACAAATGTAGCCCCCATTTCACCCATGATCAGATACCCCTGTCGTTCTGGGATAGCTTTAATGCAATTGAGCACAGTAATACATTACTCCTGGATGCTGAATTGTAATTTAATGCAACAAATGCCCCCCTTAACAGCACCAGAACCAGTACTTTACATAAGCATTGATGCATTTGATAGAGTGGAAATTTTATTTCATTTTTAGGGGCACATCAGAATCGCATGAAGAGCGGACCTGCATATAATCATTTGCTGTATTATTGTGAAAATTATAGAATTGTGAAAATGTATCAACATGAATTCCTGACGTACTTTAGGCCATTGACAAGTAGCATGAAGAATCAATGTAAACAAGCATTTGCAATGCAATAGGTCTCGCATTTACACGAGTTTAAGGTATTGGCATTGTAAATGACAATGCCTTTTATTTATCTTTTAAAACCAAAACATAAATAAAAGGGATTGTCATTTACAATCCCAATAGCTTAAACTAGCGTAAATGCGAGACCTATTGCATTGCAAATGCTTGTTAAAGGATTGATGTGGTCTATGGCTGCTAAAACCCTTTCCAGAACTTTTCAGTCATAAAACAGCATCCTGTCGACTCAATCAGCCCCACTCCCTCAAAAAGATGTTTGCAACCTGTTCCCATTATTTAATAATACGGTAGGAGCTTAGACACATCACAAGGATGGCACTAGGCGCTACATAAACTTGCATTCGTCAACAATAGAGCTCCCTTCCTCTCAACGCGCTGTAGGGAGGCAAAAAGGTCAAAGGTCATGGAAGAAAGAGAAGCAGCAAACTAGCTGTTACGAAATCGAATTGAAATGACGTCACACTGGGCTGGAGAGGGGGGGGGAGATGTCAAGATACCTAGCCGTAAGACGTGAGACAAGAACAGTAACATACTGCGCGGCTGCTCGTGCAGACGGAATGAACACGTGTCATTGCAGAGTGCCATAATCTCTCCTTTTGCCGGACACATATCACACTGGCTGTCAGTAGAGCACCCTTACCCCCATGGACACTGGTCATCATACTGATTGTCATCCCTCCCAGAGCACCTTCCACCCATTAGCAGTGGTGACCGAATTAGCAATCTGGCCTCCAGTCCATAAAGAAACCCTGGCAAAGTCAAAAGGTTTGGCTACTGTACTGTGCAGACACACAACATACATGCACACCGCCCATCATACAAAGGCACGAATGTACGCAGGATAAAAGACAAAATACGGATGCATGCAAGCGGCCATGAAAACAGATCAGTAGACATCTCTATAAACAGATCAATATTCATCCAACCACCCATGTACACAGGGCACACACATACACATATGTACGATTGGGCAGACATGAATAATTGGGCAGACTGAGGCTTTGATAAAAACCCAGTACCGGGGAGATGCAAGCCTGAGCTTTGTCCCCTCTGCAGTGGGAATCAAAGAAGACAAAGAGTAAAGTGGAAATACCCATTCGATCATTGGCCTCTCCTTGGAGGTCTCCTGTGTGACCGAATAATTGAAGTTCAATCCCCATCCAATCCCTTGTTTTTTTGGGAAGGCTCCCCTCCACGTAAGAATTGCATGATGTAGTGTACGTATGTAGCCGTCAGGCTAATTAGGAACAGCTTACCGGAAGTTCGGGAGCGTCACGTTGTGGGGTGGGACTTCCGCTTTTTTGCGGGAAGCCCGGCCCCACGGAGAGCAGCGGTGACGCGGGGCTCCCAGGCGTGAGGGAGGCCCCGCGTGTGGTGAGGCGGTGGAGAAAGAGCCGGGTGAATGGAGTGGGGGATATGTGTGTGTCTGTGTGTCTCTGTGTGTGTCTGTGTGTGCGCCTGTGTGAGTGGTGGGTGGGTTGCATGCGTGGCTGTGTGTGTGCGCGTGAGCCCGTGAGTGGTGGTGGTGTGGGGGGGTCCGTGGGGGGGGTGCGTGTGTGTGTGCGCGCGTGTGTGTAGCTGTGAGGTGTGTATGTGTGTGTGTCTGTCTCTGTGGGCGTGTGCGCGCGATTTCGAAAGGCTTGACTTGCTCTGAATGTGGGACAGGGGATGTGCACGGCGCCATGCTGGACGTGCGCGTGCAGGCGATGAAATCTCCGAGGGCTTGCTCATGCACATCCCCTGTCTCACATTCCCGGCAAGCCGACAGCAATAGGTCTTTCGCTTGACAGCGAGACCTAAAAATTATTGTAACTCAGTGATAAAAATTACCATGAAGAATGTGTGCTGTACACTGACAAATATTCAATTATTAAATGTGTTTATTAATCATAATATTTCATAAGTAGGTAAATGTATTAGTTGAAATTGCATTCCTTTTATGTGAATCTGTTAAGCTTCCATGATACTTCTTTATGTTAACTAGAATGTGTAGGTCTGAAATGCAAGTTCCTGAAAACTCTCACTTTAGAATTAACAGTTTGAATTGTATGTGTGCTGTGAAATCTGTTCTTTCTCACGTTTTGTGTTGCAGTAGACTAATGTCTCTGTTTTATTAGTTAGGCAAGGAGAAAAGTAGGTCGATAAAGGACTCTTCACACAAGAGAAGGCCTGAGAGCTAAGGACAAACTGTTGCAAACGAGATACACAGTCGACATTGTGAAAAAATACCTTCAGGAAGCAACCCAGAGTGGATGGCGTGACTTGAATTGCATCACAGAAGTGTTACCTGAGAATAACTGGTTGTTGACTTCAGAGAGAGCATCCTAGAATGAGCTCTGTCTAAATGTGACACACAACCCTATTTGTATAATTTTTGCATGGTTGTATTACATCACTAGCCTTTATAAGCTAACTGGCTGGAACACCTACAGTGTATATCAATCACTTTAGTAAAATGCAGTTACCATGGAAGTATTTACCAACCAGTTATGATACAGAGTTACCATTACCCCCAGTATCAGTAACTCCAAGGGATGAGTTTCTTGAAAAAGGCGCTAAGTCTTTTGAAGCTAGCGTAGTGCTACTCCGTCAGACTTGTATGTCTATGTCTCTGATAGCTCATCAATCCATACTAATATTATAAAGAAAGAGTGCAAACCTTTGAGGTGGGTAATCTCAGTAACCACAGCACCAATCACAACACCCAATACAGCGTTGGAAAGGGCAGTTGCAGCAGAAGGACATAGGCTATTTAGATGGCCACCATATATATTTTTTTTTTGCAGAGTTTTATATAGCGCGAACTTGACCCGAACTGAATCAGGTATCAGAGTGCTTTACATAGCACCAGTTACGTTACATGAGGACACACATTCATTTTTGTTAGGCACGGGGAGATTAAGTGATTTGCCCAGAATCACAGGATGTTTGGCGTCGTTACCAAGACTCGAACCCAGATCCCCAGGTCCGAGGTTGAGCGCCTTAGCCGTTAGGCCAACTCCTCTATACATTTAAAAGGTAAAGAACCGTGCCAGCAAAGTAGTCCCTTGTGGGCGTGTCTGCGTTGTGCTGTGGGCGTGGGCTGGGGGTGTGTGGTATGGCCATCACATCGTGGGCTGTGGGTGTGTGCTGGGGGCGTGACAAACACTGGGGGCGTGTGTCTGCCCTTCATGCCATGTGAGTCGTACATAGAAGTGCCAATTACGTTGCTGCGCAGCATCAAGGGGCACACTGGGGGCGTGACACGCTGGGGGCGTGAGAAACGCTGGGGCGTGTGTCCGGCCTTCATGCCATGTGAACGCAATTGCGCCGCATCAAGTGGCACGCTGGGGGCGTGTGAAACGCTGGGGGTGTGTGCTACGTTCCGCCCTTCATGCCATGTGGGTTGTACATTAATCAGAAGATCGTCTGCTGTGGCCGTGTGCTGGCGGCGTGACAAACGCGTTCACCTGGAGGCCTGGTAAGTAACGTTACTGCAGCCTCTCCTGCGCGCTGTTACTGAACTCTCTCATTCAATGAAATTACACGCGCCTGCTACCATCAACCAGGGCTCTAGCCGGGCTCAGTCGGCGGATCAGTACACTACTTACACACGCCTGATAACATCAACCAGGGCTGCAGCTGGGCCTCAAGCGGGGGAACACGCGCCTGCTAACATCAAACAGGCCTGCATCTGGGTCTCAAGCGGGGGAACACGCAAATGAGCGTGTCTGAAGGGACAATTACTGCAGCCTCTCCTACTCGCTGTCACTCAACTCCTCATTAAACGGATTTACCCGCGGCTGATAACTCTCTCATTCACCAACATTACACGCACCTGCTAACATCAGCCAGGGCTGTAGCCGGGCTCAGGCGGCGTATCACTACATCAATTACACGCGCCTGCTAACACCAAACAGGGCTTCAGCTTGGCCTTCTCCGTCCCTATTCTAATGAAACAAAAAATGCTGTCTACCGCGAGATTTTAAAATAAATTTCCCTTGCCAAATACACACATTACACACATTCTATTTCATACCCGGACAACGTCGGGACGGGCTGCTAGTGTCTGATAAAACAACAATTCTGTAAAATTCTGCATCAAATTGACCCCAGAAAAGTGTTGGTGAGTGTGACAGGTAGAAAGAAAGTAGCATTTGCATTCTCCCAATATACTAAGGCCCAAATGCATAGTTAGCAAACTTTGAGATTTTGGGTTAAGACACAAGGGTCCTCTTCTGTTGCATTTAACAAAACAATTGGAGCTGTGGATTACAGGCAGGCAAGGGAGCCCCACTTACTTTAAGATATATGTGGCAATGTGCGCAGTCATTCCCTCTTGCAAAATTTTGGGTGCCTTTGTAATGTTTGCACCTGGTTACCCTTGGTTTGGATTGGTTGGTAATTGCATTTCCTAAATTTCCATTTCGCGATTAGTCGCAATTAGATAATGCCTTGGATATGTGGTTAGTGAATCGCAAAGAGAAAATCCCTATTTGCGATTTCTTATTCTGTGGTTCGCAAAATGCAATTTTTACTGGGTAGAAATCGCATGTTGGGGCGTCGCATATGCCTTTAGTACATAACGGAAAGCATTTCTTAACGGCTCGAAATAGCGATTCAGATTAATAAGAAATGTAATTAGTTCGTACATATGGGCCTTAGAGCCTTCGCAACACCTCTTTATTTGGGCAGCCTAACATGGCCCCACAGACATATCTGAAGAGTATTTAATGATTCCCCTTTTCCTAAGAGATATGTACCTCCTGAGACAACATCCTCAAAGAAACTTGCTCAAGCTTTTACTCTTTTAAAATTAAGCCCACTATAAAGCTGTAAGAGTACATCCTGAATAAGACCTGTGTAATCGGCTCAAAGCCAAAATCTATCTTGATAAATGATAATCTATATTTCCTGACAAGTAGAATTCTTTACAAGCTAACATGTATCACGTGATGCTGGTAACATGGGGTAAGTGTTTGCAAGGGTTGTTATCAGAGACAGCCGCGGAGCGTCCATTGGGGCGTAGGGGCGTAGCCCCACTAAGCCTGGTGGACACACCTGCTGCGGCACAACGAGCTCCCAAATTAATATAATAAAAGCGCTTTCAGCGGGGGTTCCGGCCGGGACACACCCGCTGGAATAGGAAGTGCGCAGGGGGTGGGGCTGCCAGGCTGGCTGGCTGACTGGCATTTAAACTTAAAGTAAACACTGTGTGGAGTCGGACCGGAGTTGCGCATTATGGGCAGAAACTTGCCCGAGCATGCGCGTCAGCGTCATGTAGACGGTGAGACAGACCGAAGGGGCCAGGGGGTGCGGCTTTAGCCGGCCCCGTCGTTTGGAAGGCGAGAGGGCGAGTGCTGTGTGTGCCCCCCTAGCCAATCCTGGCGCTTATGCAGCACCAGGATTGGCTGGTCCACCGCGCCAAGGACAGGCAATCCATCATTGGATGCCGCGCGTGGGTGGCTCAGGCAGGCCGCTCAGCACTATATCCTGCTGGCCAATCACTGTGACTTCAGCATGTGAAGCCATTCAGTGATTGGCCATGTGCGCCGACGCCGTTAGACGTGTTGTTACTTGTTTCTTAACGGTGGCGCACCGCTCTCTCTCTCTCTGGAGTTGTCCGACCGAGTCATCCCTCTCTGTGAGACACGCACTCGCCACTCGCCGACTGAAGAGACGAAGAGATCGTCGATTCCCTGTCTTCGTGCCGGTGTTTGATTAATTATTAAAGTAAGAGGTCCGGCACAGTATTATGCACTTGCAGGAAGCAGAATCTGTTATTACACGATCGCAAAAAGATTTTCCCTCTCGGGCCCAATCTCTATTATTAGGAGTGCTTAGTAACCGCCCCTCGCTCCAAATTATTCACATGATGCAAATGGATCCTTCTTTAACATTGTTAAAAATGTTACTGTATTATTTTAAGGGCATTGATTTGTTTCCCCAGATAAGCCGCAGTTCCCGTACTTGTCTCTCCCCATTCACCGTCCTCACGCCCCCTCACCCCCTGCATCTATGCCACCCCCGGCCCCCCAAAAAAAAACTCACGCACACACATCTGCAGCTCTGCACACTCACTCACAGTGCACTGCTGCTTGTCTCCCCGGTCCGAGACCGAGAGATATTATACCGTGGCTTGGAGTGAAAAATGTGGCTTCGGAATTGCAAGAGTGTTATTGTTTCACACCTTGGAGTCGGGCCCCGGCGCCAAGGTGTGAAACACTCACTCCTGCGATTCCGAAGCCACATGTCACCAGCAGGGCCTAATCTGAATATTGCCGTACGTAAATGGGGACGAACCATTATCAGCAGAAAGGGAAGTCAGACTCAGGACCTTATCCTAACATCGCTAGAGTGCCAGCCTCATGAAGACTGTATATTGTTTTTGTGTTTCAGAGTTCACATTTGTCCTAAAATCAAGTATCTAGCTAAATAGGTATTTATTAAGGTTCCTGAATGTGTTTTTTTAAATTGTTGTGCTCGTGTACACCTTGCACTCACCAAACATCACCCTCTACTCCGCAGAAAAGCCTTGCACTACGCTATCACTGAGCATCAAGTGCAGAAGAGGTAGTACTTGCCCAGTTGCTCAGGACCCATAAACATAATAGGTAAGGTCCCTGAACACCAGGGGTAAAAGGCCTCAACCCCCACAGCTGTGCCCAGTAGCTTCTGCTTGCCCCGTAGCCCTCTGGAAGGGGTTCTGACAGTTGGCATAACCATTCAAGAGCAGTTGTTTTTTAACTAAAAGTCAAGAGAACTATTTTTGTAAAATACAAAAATAGGGAAAGTCATTTTCAATAGATCCCACCTGCTCTGACCACTGGGTGTGAGGCACAGGCACCAACGCCTGAGAGTATGCCTGAAGGAGTGTCTACCCAACCTATTCTGAAAGTATATGTTCATATTTTTCGAGAAATCTGGTCAAGTGAAATAAAAACAAGCAACATTGGGGAAAGGTTTAAGTATCAGTTTTCATGCTGGATGCATTTAGCGATTTCTAACCTCCCCATTGGTATTTGCAATCAATCAATTAATAAAAACTTTATTTTGGTCAGTATGACCTTGAAAGTACAATTAACGATACATGCAAATACGTTCAAAACTATAAAAAGAGTTAGGAGAGTGTAATAAAACAATTAATAAAAACAAGAATAGGCATAGCCTGACACACAGATTTATAAATGACGATTACCTACATCAGGTTTGAAATGTCCTATATTCAAGTAACTTCATCAAAGATATCCACATCACATATGGCAATAGGTTGATCAAGGCTAGAGGCAGTACTAGCATTTGAGAGTGCATAGTGCAATAAATAGATAATTTAAAAAAAACAGATTTTTCCTAAAACATGATCATACATATTGCATATGAACCATTTAGTTAAAATGGTGGCATGAACTACCTGGCACACGAATTTGTATGTGGGTATTACCTGTGTTAGCATAAACTCAAATTGTTCACAGGTTTAGTAAAAGAAACTCCTGTCTTTTTAAGTTTACATTTCGTTTATTGGTTTTCAAGACAAATGAATCCACATACAAACCAACTTGCTCCTTGGTCATCAAAATACAATCTGACAGCAAAGTTATTGCTTTTGGCAAATCATACAACAACAAGAAAAAGAAACCTCCCCTCCTCCCTTCTACAGGTCGGTTGACATTCTTGCATGGTGTATTTCGAGATCGAATAGAAGATGGTCTCTGGGGAGGGAACCTACTAAGGTGCAGAAGTGCTCAGGTCTGATTGCTTGGGTGGGTCCGCAAGTCGTAGAAGTCTCAGATATTTGGGGCAAGTGAGTTCAGTGAACTCGGAAGTCAAAAGTGTAAGAAAAGGTTCCCATAGGTCAAGGAAGGAGGCACCCGGGTGTGCCAGAGAGAACTAGATCTTCTCAACCCTCAATATTTCCCACAATCTATGGAGCAATCCTAATCGGGTCGGGACTGTTTTGGTGCCCCAGTGGAAAAGTATATTTTGTACGGCTGCCCCTAATGCTAGTGCCATTTGTTTGCCCCTCCGAGATTTAAGGGGGAAGGTGATAGGGTTTCCGAGGCCTAGGAGGACATATACCTGGAGGCTGGGAATTTGAGTATCAAAGTGGGAATCAATATCATCCAGAATCTGCTTCCAATAACCCTCTAGGGAGGGAAAGTCCCACAGCAGATGAGTGAGAGTACCTGACGAGCCACAGGCTCTCCAACAATGGGGGCTGCTAGAGGGGTCGCCTCTATGGAGTCGGGTGGGGGTCAAGTACCAGTAGATGGCTACAGATGGACTTGCACTTTTTACTCCACGCAGGTTGATATCTCCTACTTTTCTTTCATTCTTGGGTACATCTGGTCCCTAATGGTGTTGCACCTAACTCTATTTAGCTAATCTTCCTTCCTTTTTTCAACCCTTTGAGCAACACTTTTTTCACCTGCCTATATCGTCCACCTCCTTGGTGGGCCCTGCTAACCCTTCGTTTCGGCCAAAGCTATTTTTAACCCCTGGAGTTCTCTTTTTAAATATGTATTCACTATGATGAGTCTAAGCCTCCTAGTTGCAACATTTGAATTTTCCTCTATATAACGTGCCCTACTCGCCTCCTTTATAGATTTTCCTACGCCCTGTGCCCCCCTGTCCACTCCTGCTCTGATGAAGGTGTAACCCCGGCTGGGGTCTCACACCGAAACGCGCGTTGGCACCTTTACCAACTGAGAACCAACCGACTGAAAGAAAACGCGTAAAATAAAAGGTAATTCCCATGCATGACCCCTCAGTGTTGAAAAATTTAACACCGTCATATTGCAAATGACACATTGTATTTCCCAAATCAGAGTGTATAAAGCTGTCAAATTTAAAGCAACACCAGAAAACACAGTGATCTGAGCTAGAGTCAAATCAGATGCATTTGCAATACACTAATTTTGCTAACCTTTCACAGTCTTGAAGGCATTGCTGGCCGCTTTAAGCCAGTGCACATAGGCTACTTATGTCTGTGGGGTGGTGTTCTGTTATTAGAGCGAGGGGTAATGATGCAACAGGCAGCTTGATATAGGTGCCATTCTTGCAAATTGCCACTTTTTTATGTAAACTATTTCGTATAGCTAGTATCATTATCCTCTGCTATTTTCAGAGAATTCAGAGGTATGCCCGCGCTCGGTAAATAATGCATTTATCCTGGAAGGGGCGCGCTTCTTTTGTGAAACTTAACTGTATTGTGCCACCGGCGCTGCATCTGCCATCCTTTGTCCTTCTAACAGCACCCCTGCCCCCATGCACAGCAGTGACGTAAACAAGTTGTAGCGTGATTTTTGAAAATGTGCCTTTAAATAACTGCGTAGTCAGGGAGTGCTAATTCTTTTGCATGTACATAAATAAACAGGACAAGGGTACAATGTCAGAAAGGGAGGGTAAGGACTGCTTTTAGCTCTAGAGATGCGCTGTTGTCCTACAAAGGCTGTATAAACATGTAAACTCATGCACAACTAATTTACTCTGTGGGAATAGGTTCCAATTGTGTTAGCGTAATACTGACTATGTGGAACCTGGAACACTTTCATTGCTCTACAACAAATTTACAACCTATTATTATTTTTTATTATGAGAAGGAGTAGGTATCGGTATGGAATGGGTAGAGTAAAAGTTTAGGTCTTCTAGTTGTGCATGCTAACGGATGCCACCTGTGCATGTCCAGCTGCCTTTCAGCCCTTGGAAATGCAAAAGCATTGCTTCAACATTATTTTGATGTCCACTCCTCTGCCCAAGAGATCAAACTAAAGTCCTCATATCTCTGCCTGCTTGCCCCTCCCACCCTCAGAATATTCACCCTCATGTGTGTCGTTAGCACGAGAAGAACGACCTCCATGTGACAATTTTGAAACTGGACGTGTGTGATAGATGTGCAGTTGGCCATAAAAGTGCATATGTACTCATTAAAGTTAGTGTTACCCTAGTGTTTGAAAAATAAATTGTTATCTTTTCATTTCCAGCGCCTGGTCAAGCCTGAAAACCTGAGACATTACTGCATTTTGTGGCAATTTTTCGCCAAACAAGAGGACCCCAACCTCCTTTGCTGCTCTCTCACCCCGGCTACAACCCAGCAAACACTAGTGTTAAAGGTAAGGAAACTGATGCTGTATATTTTTTTATATGGGAGTTAGGGCTATGTATCTGGTCACTCTCCAGGCCCTCAAGCAGTGTCTCTTTCAGGGGGGCCTCCAGCAACCACTATGGCACAGAGAGGCAGGAGCGAGTACGGCTCTATTTTTAGCAGTCATTTGAGATGTATTACGATAATGCACAAGATATATGTATTTATACTGAAATTTCATATTATTGCACTGCACCTTATACGTTGTACTTTGATTATTGACAGGTATATCAGCAAACAACAAGAGGACCCCAATCTCTTTTGCTGCTCTTTCACCCCGGCTACAACCCAGCAAACACCAGTGTTAAAGGTAAGGAAACTGATGCTGTATATTTTTTTACATGGGAGTTAGGGCTATGTATCTGGTCACTCTCCAGGCCCTCAAGCAGTGTCTTTTTCAGGGGGGCCTCCAGCAACCACTATGGCACAGAGAGGCAGGAGTGAGTACGGCTCTATTTTTAGCAGTCATTTGAGATGTATTACAATAATGCACAAGATATATGTATTTATACTGAAATTTCATATTATTGCACTGCACCTTATACATTGTACTTTGATTATTGACAGGTTTATCAGCAAACAACAAGAGGACCCCAACCTCTTTTGCTGCTCTTTCACCCCAGCTACAACCCAGCAAACACCAGTGTTAAAGGTAAGGAAACTGATGCTGTATATTTTTTTACATGGGAGTTAGGGCTATGTATCTGGTCACTCTCCAGGCCCTCAAGCAGTGTCTCTTTCAGGGGGGCCTCCAGCAACCACTATGGCACAGAGAGGCAGGAGCGAGTACGGCTCTATTTTTAGCAGTCATTTGAGATGTATTACGATAATGCACAAGATATATGTATTTATACTGAAATTTCATGTTATTGCACTGCACCGTATACGTTGTACTTTGATTATTGACAGGTTTATCAGCAAACAACAAGAGGACCCCAACCTCTTTTGCTGCTCTTTCACCCCGGCTACAACCCAGCAAACACCAGTGTTAAAGGTAAGGAAACTGATGCTGTATATTTTTTTACATGGGAGTTAGGGCTATGTATCTGGTCACTCTCCAGGCCCTCAAGCAGTGTCTCTTTCAGGGGGGCCTCCAGCAACCACTATGGCACAGAGAGGCAGGAGCGAGTACGGCTCTATTTTTAGCAGTCATTTGAGATGTATTACGATAATGCACAAGATATATGTATTTATACTGAAATTTCATATTATTGCACCTTATACATTGTACTTTGATTATTGACAGGTTTCTTTAATATATATATTGGTACGGCCAGCAACACACCATCATGAATACAGTACAAGAGCTGATTGCAAGGTCATTCTAGTCACGGCCACTTGAACAAAAACTACAGATAAAGCAATTAGGACCTCATCAACCTGAAATAAACCTACAGCAAACTACCCAGGACAGAGGAAAGATGTCAAAACGTACATTCTCAAATGCCTGGTACACAAAAGCTGATTGGCTTACAGGGTGCCCTATAAAAATTCTCTCTTCTGCTTCCCCTGCTTGCTGTTTGGTGGTGACTTTCTTGGACACGACAAGGACTAGTGGACTTGAAGCACATTTCTGAAAAAATAAAAAAGCATGCGCTCACAAGAAATCATCTGGAAAACCTGACAAGACTGGGAATGTTGGGGGAAGACGCACCAATTGAGCAGCAGATAAGTGATGCATATCGCAAATCCATTCAAAAACACAATGAAGGTGTTGATAGGAACAGACAAAATCTATCCAGGATCATTGATTGCATTCGTTTCTGTGGTGCTTTCGAACTGGCATTGCAAGGCCATGATGAATCAGAAACTTCCTCAAAACCTGGGATCTTCCGAGGCCTAGTGGATTTAATGTCAACCATAGACAAGGATTTGGAAACATATTTAGCACGTGCTACAGTCTTTAAGGGCACATCTAATACAATACAAAATGAACTCCTTGACTGTATGCTCGAAATTATAAGAAGCCATATTGTGCAAGAGTTGTGAAACACAGACTTTGTGGCTATTCAGGCTGATGACACCACTGATGTGGCCACTAAAACACAGTCTGTGTTAGTGTTTCGGTACCTTGACAGTGACCGAAACATTGTGGAGAGGTTCTATGGATTCACGCATTTAAGAGACTCTAGTGCAGCAACCATCACTGAAGCTATACTGTGTCAACTGGACTTAATTTTCCCGGACCTGCCTCAAAAACAAAAACTTATCGGACAAAGCTATGATGGTGCGTCCGTAATGAGTGGAAACCTTGGTGGAGTACAGAAACGAATTTGAGATGTATACCCTAATGGTCATTTTGTGCACTGTTATGCCCACCAACTCAATCTTATTATGCAACAGGCGGTATCAAAGATCAGAGAGACACGAGTTTTCTTTCAGGATATCGGAGGCATAGCAGCATTCTTCACACGTTCCCCCAAAAGAACAGAAGCCCTTCATGAGATTGTGTACAAAAGCGTACCAAGGGGATCCTCAACTCATTGGAACTTCAACTTAATCTTTGAATAGAGGGAGGGCCTTGAGAAATGTTTTGTCGCCATATCATCCAGAGAAGACTTTGATCGCACAAGTCAGAATGAAGCCCATGGCTTTCTTAGAACACTACAAGACAAAGAATTTCAGTTCTTACTGTTTTTATTTCATGACATAATGTTTCATGTTGATGTGTTATACGATCAGTTGCAAAGAAAAGACATAGATACTGTCTCTGTGAAAGCCAATACATCTGCATTTGTACAAAAGATTATGAAAGTGAGAGATGGCGTTGACGATTTGGAGAGCAAACTGCCGGAGCATTCTATTTTTGCAAACCGCAGACAAAACATCACCTCTCTGGTTCGAATTGGAAAGGAGATATGTGACATTGTAATTGTGCAGGCAAAAGAACGTTTTTCATTCACAAAACATTTGGTGACTGCCACTTTATTGCAAAGTAAAGAGTTTGCACAATATGATGAATCCTTCCCTGAGCGTGCTCTGAATCAGGCTGTGGAAGTGATAGAGCGCGCGAGGCCACCCGACCAATAGTTTTCGCCGTTTCCGGCTTCAGGGCCCATATACTTTCAAATCACCATATACATCGATCAGGTGACTTCACGAGCTCTACCAATTTGTGTGTGTGTTCCCTACTATTATTTCTCAGTGCACCCGACTTACCATCCACCAATGCGAGTACCTAATGACCACAATGAATCAGGGAGCTAGCTGTAAAAGAAAGGCAGCAAAATACAAACCCAACCAATAACATTCAAAATACTGTTGAAATGACCACGGACAACTGAAAGTTTAAAAATGTTTATCTAAAGTTCATTTGCTTCGTGTATAAGGTACAGTAAAATAAGGCAATCAATAACCAAGATAACATAAATGATATAGCTGTAAAGAAACAATGACAGAGTAATCATTGAAATACTGATATAAAGTATAACGAGAAGATACTATGCTAATCAGAATTATTTGAGCAGGGGCAGACTATGTAGGTATAACTACAGGAGGGCCTATAAAGAGTAACACGCTTCACTTAAGGTGAACGGGCCTTTGAACAATCTAGGCAATGAGGTTCTAGACCATATCAGAAAATGACAAACTGCAATGCAAAATATAATTTCTAACAAGTGTGAAGACATAGGAACAAACTTATGTGAAAAATGCAAATGACTTTCAATATTTGCGGAAAGACATGGAAAAATAACATATGCAATGGTGAACTTTATTAAAGCAAAAGTTAGAAATTCAGAAGGTGCAAGATTTTAAGAGGTTCAGATCAATATTTACCTAGAAAGGTGTGGAAACCAAACCCTGGCCACGGGTCAGTTAAGGACAGGAAACCCTCAAGGAAGGATACCCTTCAAAGGACAGCAGGTGCAGAATGGACACCCCGGGTAGGACAGGATACCCTCGGATAAGGAATCAGGACAGGACCTCAGGACAGGACAGCAAACCCTCAGGACAGGACCTCTCAGGACAGGACCGGAACCCACAGTTCGGAAGCAACGCCTGCGCTCCACCCGCTCTGCAGCTATCGATCAAGACCCCGATTGGGTCAGCGAACTCCCAGCAAAGTGCTTCGCCAGCACTTTAAGGTTCAGTAGAACCTTAGTCTATGGTCAAATTCGGACAGAGTGCTCCGCAGCGCTCTGTATCTTCAGTCACCTATTGAGTGCGATGGGTCAGTGACAGGTCAGCTAAACCAGACAAGTCGGACGGTTCCCTAGGGGAACCCAGGGTAGATATACAGTTTGGGGACAGTGTACCACCCCCCAATGTTGCAAAGTGTCAGAATCCCTCAATTTCGATAGGTCCTAAGGTAGGATTTGGGTAACACACCAATCACAATACAAGATTTTAAGCCTTCATTAGCATACTTGGGTACCGCCTAGTAAGTTTGGGGTTCCCAGGAGAAACTGTGCAGAAACACAATGACATTTTAACAATGTAACGTAGTAGGGTCATGTGACTCCGCTCAGCCGAGCTTGCAGGTCAGTTCTCAGGAGCATCTTGCCCACTAGTGCCAGCTGGCTAAGTTCCATCAGCCAAGGTTGTCAGGTCCCCGGAAAGTCGCATCTGCGCAGAAGGGACCTCCAAGATGGCTCTCAGTACAGACAGACCCCCATTCCCCGCGGTACATGAAAAGTAAGCGAAAACAAATTAATACATAATAATGTCATCATGAAAACACATCACAGGGTTTGTACTTTTAACTCATCATCAAGAAATAAACTTATGCATTCTAAATGTTAGCTACATTGATACGAGCACAAGAGCAGTGGCACGAGCAGTACCACATGATGAGCACAGCTATGAATTACGCATGCGCATAAATTTCCCTCCACTTCTGCAGACGCGTCAGGACACGTGAGTGTGGCTGACGCATGCGCAGTAACTAAAATACAAGCGGCGGCCATGTTAAAGTACACGGGGTAAGTGTATTAGAAATACACGTAGGCAAGCTTCATAAACTTTGCCTAAACAAAAAATAAACGTTAGTAAAACATACTTATGTTACCTTATTACACATAAACGAGGTTCTTGACTTCGGCAAGCCGCAAAATATGCGAAGCTTTGCTTCATCAATCCCCTCTTTGATGATATTTACTATCATCACAAAAAATGGAACCAGATGCCAACTTTCTTTCACACCTTATAAAGTTCTATCTCTTCCAGCAATCGTTCTAACTTTTCTCTCTCAGTTCTAGTAGGGTGAGAAGTCTTCACCTTTTTGTATATCTGATCATTCACTTCCTCCAATTCAATCTCATCCACACTCCGTTTCAACCCTCTTGCATTTACCTCGTGTTTCTTGGTGCGCTTACGGCATTTACAACAGATAAAAATGAGAAATATAATAAGACCTATAATACCAATTGGCATCAGTATCTTGAACAGTAAGCTTTTACCTACACTAGCAAGCCAATGACCTACATTTGAGAGACCATTTACCAGTCTCTTCCAGGCACTATCAACCTCGAGTGGTTTGAGTTCCTTTGTCAAATTAGTAATGTTTTTCACATATCTTTTGATCTGTACACTTTTATCCGGAATATAAGTGCAACAATGTTGCGCCTTCAACATCCGGCAGACTCCGCCCTCTTTCGCTAATAAGGTGTCAAGAGCAAGTCGATTCTGTAAAACCATTGATCTGATCGCAACCATTTCGGTATTGACCAGCAGAAATCCATGAGCTGTTTCAGTAGACAGCACATCCACTATAGTAGACAATTTGCAAATTCTGTGAGTGTTCAGAACCACTCCCACTCCAGGTATCAGTGCACTGAAAATACTACCCATAATTTCACCTATACTTTCTCTTTTACGACGCACTAAGCCATTAGTATCTTCATTGCTTCCAGCTTTTCCATTCACATGGTATATTTTCGGGAAGACAATGCCAAAATAGCAGCTTCCATACCAGTGATCCGGCAATTTGAAATAAGCCTTGTCCCCACAAATATAATAAATTCCAGGAAACACAGGCTCTGACCCATTTTTGAAACCCCAACCTCCAATTACCTTGTAATTATGTTCGCATTCACTGGAACCAATGAAAACATTATTATAATAGCTAGTCTTCTCGCGATGAAGACATAGCTTGCCTTTCTTTTCAAAATCCAGCAACAGAGCAGGTCCCGCCCCACCATTTGAGGTGCCTTCCATGTTCTCTGCCCACTTTGGCTTTTTCTGACTTTCGTCATTAGCCTTCTTTTGTATTTTAATTCTTCTTTTCTCTGCCATGTTCAGGAACATCTTTTCCTGTTCACGCAAAGAACAAGTCAAGTTATCTCTGTGTGCATCAGCTATGTCAATGTTACCTATAGTCAAGAAGTAGTCTCCCATATATCTTATGGTGTCGCTTTTGGTATGTACAGGATTCAAGTTCCCACGTATAGGAAGTTCAGAAAAGATTACATCATTATTAGAGTAATAGTACTGTAACGGTCCTCTTTTGTAAAATAAACTAGCTAAAATGCTACAGGATATTCCATATGTTAATGGCAAGTGATGGTATGTCACGCCTTCAGCCACAGAAGTAGGTAGCTTCATGCAGACATAGCAATCTTCAATTTCCATAGTCTCTACATAGTGTATTAACAAGTTTGCAAAAACATTTAAGTGTGTCCTGTTCTTAATTCCATGATAATGTAGTCCTCCCTCATCTGATGCTTCTAAGTCTCGTTTTGTTTGTCTCAGTGCTCTCTCATGTCTTGCTACACTCTGGGTTGTCAACTCCTCACTGTCTGTATTTACAATTTCAGTAGGGACAATGTTAATATCTTTACTTACAGTGAAGGGTATAAAGATTGTTAGTCCTATCCAAATTACTACCAGTACTACTATACTACATATACACACCTTGCAGCACGTCTTGAAACGACTGCAACTAGGTCTACCATTCACAGTTGAATCAGACATTTTGGCTCAGAAGAAGTTTCTCGACCCCTCTTTGTGTCTTTACACAGCTAGCTTACTTTGTGCAAATTCACGGTGGTTCGTCTTCTTCTTCAGTAGAGTACTCAGGGACGGGCTCTCCGTCGCTTACGTCAGCTATATCAAGGTCTTCAAGTTCTTCCAAAACGAGTGTCCATTCAGGAGACTTGTACTTCTTGTTTTGTCTTTTTATTCGTTCACTCCTTCTTTTGGAAGAGTTTTCTTCTTGCTCTGCTATTCGCGCACTTCTCCTTGCTTCTGCACGTTTTTCTTCCACCGTCTTTATCCTTAGCCTTAGTCTCTTTACGAACCTAGGCTCAAGGTTGTTTCTTTTCTTTAGTCTCTTAGTGGGTACTTGGACTTCACCTTCTTCTCTTATCCTCTTGTTCTCTTTCGCTTGTGGCAATTCTGCTTCACTTTCTTCTTCTTCTTCCCTTATCTCGCTAGTTCCAGGGCTAGCATCAAATTCTTCTGCCTGGTTACTAATCTGGCCTTGTTCAGGAATATGTTGTTTTTGGCTTTCGATTGTCTCTGTTTCTGATTCTGTTTCTGTTTCCTGAACCCGTTCTTCTAACCCTATCTGATCCTGTTCAAGCACTTCGATCTCTTGATTTTCTTCTGCTCGAACTATCACTCTATGTCTAAGCTGTCCCTTATCCACATCAGGAGTTAGTGGAGGTGTATCGAACACCTGTTCTGTCCCTGTCTGACCTTCTCCTTCCTCAGTTTTGATGTGAATCTCAGGCGGCTGAGGTTCTTCGCCTGTGCCTTGCTTTTCCTGACTAATCCACTCTCTACCTTCACAAAGTCACTCTCTTGTTCGGATGGGATCTTCGGTCAGATCAATCATCGGTATCCATTCTTCTGGCCATATGCTTGGCAGCTCGTCATCAGCTACTCCTGGCTCAGCTTCCTGGACCTCTTCAGCAGGCTGGATTCTTGGCAGTTCGTAGTCAACTACTCCTGGGCCAACGTCTGCTGTTCCTGCAGCCTGACTGGTGCTGGGCTGTTCGTTGTCAGCTGCTTCTGGTCTGGCTTCTGCAGAGTCCTCTGCTGAATGCCCTTCTTCTTCAAGTTCTTTGTCTGGTAATACCTTCTGGGTGTGGCCAGCGTGGATCCACTGGGGAATACCTGCGACCTTCACTGCAGTGGTTGTTACCAGGATTACTTGGCGTTTCTTTCCCCACCTTGGTGCCAGACAGCTTGATCGAGTGTGTTTCTTTATTTTGACCCAGTCTCCTGGAACCAAGCTGTGGAGAGGAGTCGTTGGATTGAGGATGCCGTCGTCTCCAATCTGGCGAGAGATAGAACGCACTTGGTCACCCAATCTTCTGCAGTATTCAAGCACCAAATCATCAGTAATACTCAACAGTTTGCTTCCTGGCACCCATGCTTGTCTCATCACTCTTCCCATAATGATTTCATGGGGACTTAGGCCTGTCTTGTGGTCAGGAACACTTCTCAGTCCCATCAGGACCAGGGGCAGAGCCTTCACCCAGGTCATGCCAGTTGCATCAGTCAGCTTTGCTAGTCTGTTTTTGATAGTTCCATTTACTTGTTCCACTATTCCAGAAGCCTCTGGATGATATGCACAGTGAAGTTTCTGCCTTATTCCAAAGGCCTTACAGAGTTCAGCCAGTATTTCATTCTGAAAATGTCCACCCTTATCTGATTCAATAATGAATGGCACCCCGAATCTAGGTATCAGTTCTTTTAGTAAACACTTCGCTACTGTCAGTGCGTCACTTTGGGGAGTAGGGTAAGCTTCTACCCATTTTGAAAATACGCAAACAATGACAAGGACATATCGCTTCCCTTCACAACGGGGCATGGTGATGAAATCAATCTGTATCCTTACAAAGGGACCCCCTGATCTCCCAATTTTGCTCAACTCAACCATTGTCCTCTTGCCTGGGTTCATCTGTTGACATGACAGGCACCTCTGGCAGAGGGACTCTGCTACTTTCCTGAACTTCTTACTGTACCAAGTCTGTTGAAATACCAGAATCATGGCATCCCTACCAATGTGTGATCCTTCATGTATTAATCTTGCCATTGTGCCAAGCAAGTGTCGGGGTAACACAGGCATACCAGTTGGGCCCAAAATGACACCATCCACACGTCTCGGTCTACACCCATCCTCCTTCCATTTCTCTCTTTCTTGCCAAGGAGCCGACTCCTGCCACTCTCTCACTTCATCCCAAGTAGGCACTTCCTCAAACACTTGAAGTTGGCAGCTGGTTCCTGGCCCCCCTCGTTTTGGATTTACGATATACCGATCTCTGGCGCACCATTGGGCCACTCGATCAGCATAATCGTTTCCCATTGATACTTTGTCCATGCTCTTCTTATGAGCAGCACATTTTACCACTGCCAGTTCCTTTGGCAATTGGATGGCCTCTAAAAGGTCATGAACAACTTTTGCATTCCGAATGGGAGTACCTGAGGAAGTCAGGAATTCCCTCTGTAGCCACAATTGGCCAAAGTCATGCACAACTCCATAACAGTACTGACTGTCAGTATACACTGTTATGCGTATGTTCTTCCCAATTTTGCAAGCTTTTATCATAGCAATCAATTCGGCTACTTGTGCAGACTTGATGTTATATAGGTAACCTGCTTCTTCAATTTTTGTTAAAGAGACTACTGCATAAGCAGCACTCAGGCCTCCTAGTACATGTCTTACACAGGAACCATCTACAAACAGCTCTTTATCATGCTCAGGCAATGGCGTTTCTTTTATGTCTGGGCGTGGTTTGGTGCTGAACTCTGTCAGATCAATGCAATCATGTTCATCATCATCCCCACCTTCCATTTCCAGGGAGTCGGGGAGTAAAGTGGCCGGATTCAGAATACCGCACCTGACAATGCTTACATTTGCTGCACCCACAAGAATCCTCTCGTATTTAGTCAGCCGACTAGGGGTGAGATACTGCGTTTTAGTTCTGGTCAATAGAATTACCACTCCATGTGAAACATACACAGTCACAGGATGTCCCATGACTATGGACTCACTCTGTTCCAAACTTGCACAGGTAGCAGCTACTGCTTTCAGACAGCCTGGTAACCCAGCAGCTACTGGGTCCAGGGTGGCAGAGAAATAGGCCACAGGCCTTCTGGTCGTGCCATGTTCTTGAGTCAGAACTGACAATGCGCAATTATCGCGAGTGTCACAGAATAGGGCAAACTCTTTGGAATAATCTGGCATTCCCAACGCAGGGGCTGTACACAGACAGTTTTTCAGTCTTGTGAAAGCCATTAGGCTTTCATCGTCCCATTCTACAATGTCTGGCATTCCTCTCGTGGTCATTTTTATCAAAGGCCTGGCTAAGACTGCAAATCCCAGAATCCACTGCCTGCAGTATCCTAGTACACCCAGGAACATTCTGACGTCTTTTTGAGTACGGGGCAACTGCATCTTTTGAATTATTCTCACTCTTTCTGATGTGACTTTTCTGACACCCTTTTCTATCTGGTGTCCTAGATATTTCACTGATTTTGCACAGAACTGTAGTTTGTCAGGGGCCACTTTATGCCCTTTCTCACACAGATGATTTAGGAGGGCAATGGTGTCAACTACACAGTCCCTATGACTTTTAGACGCCAGTAGAAGGTCGTCTATGTATTGCACTAAGACAGAGTTCCCAGGTAAGATCAAAGTCTCTAGACATTTTTTCAAGATCTGATTAAAGATAGAAGGGCTCTCTGTATACCCCTGAGGGACCCGGTTCCAGCAATACACGTGACCTTCGAAGGCAAACGAGAAAAGAAATTTGCTGTCGGGGTGCAGGGGTATCGAAAAGAATGCATGACACAAATCAATCACAGTGAACCACTCAGCATCCCAAGGAATCTGGTACAATATCACTGCTGGGTTCGGGACAATAGGGCAGCAAGGAACTACAATTTTGTTTACCTTTCTCAGGTCTTGTACTACCCTATACTTGCCACTAGGCTTCTTGATGCCCATAATCGGTGAGTTGCATGGGCTGCTCATCACTTCCTGTATGATGTTTCCTTCTAATAATTTTTGTATTTCCAGAGTGACACCTGCTTTCACTTCAGCATTCATTCGGTAGGGTTTAGTGTTAGGATATACTGCATTGTCCTTGATGGCTATCTGTATGGGGTCCACATCTTTCATTAATCCCACATCTTTTCCAGTGAAATCCCACACCTCTGGCTTTACCGCTTCCTGGAGTTCTTGGGGCAAATCCTGCAGGGTCAATCTTTTAATTTCTGAGTCAGGTCTAAGTAACAATAGTTTATAAATGCCATCTTCATCCGGGGTCTGTATTTCAACACCTTTTGGTGTGCAAAAGATGGTACAGTTCATTTTGCACAGCAAATCACGACCCAGTAGATTCACTGGACTGGTGTCACAGACGACAAACCTATGCATTTGTTTAAAATTTCCAATTGAAATCTCCATTGGTTCGGTAACAGGAGTACTAATCAATTGATTAGATACACCCACTACTTGGATATTTTCTCCCGAGAGGGGTAGGTTTGGAACGTCCACTGTTCTTACAGTAGAACGGGTAGCGCCAGTGTCCAATAGAAAGGTGACATCATTTCCGTCGACCTTTCCTTCAATGTATGGTCCAGACTGGTCTACCGGCAAGGAAGCGCCAAGTACGCACTCCTCGTCCTCCCCTCTCAGGCCCCGTCAGTACTGATCATTACAAAGGAAGGTATCATTTAGCAGATACTGCGAAGTTGCTGTATTTCTGTTCTCACCGCTTTCCCAAACTTCTATCTCCTCACCCTCTCCCTGTTTTCCCCTGTATACTTGCTTTGGCGCACGAGGCACCTGAACTGTTTTTACCTGCGGTTGCGTTTTTCTTGGTCTTTCTTTCTGCGTCTGTGGAGTTAAATCAGGTGTTTTGGGGTTATCATCTGTCAGTTGGGGACACTCGTTTCGCCAGTGTCCAATTTCGCCGCACTGATGGCAGGGAAATTTCTTCATAGCCTCTTCCCTGCTAAATTTGGGCCGGGGCTTTCCTCCACCCCCTCCCCCAGGACTTTTGTTCTCAGCATTTTTAACCATGTTACTCAATTGTTTTTCCTGCTGTTCTGCGAGCTTTACTTGAGCCCACATCACTTTTTCCTTAAGGGCCTTTTTCTTTTCTGCCATCTCGTCCTCGCAGTACTTAGCGTACCGCAGGACCTCATCCATTTTCTTTGTATGCCAACAGATTTTATTATCTTTTATCCACTGACAAATTTCAGGTCTTAAACCATTTACAAACCTGTAAATAAAGTGCGTCATGTCCTTCAAATCGATGTTATCAATACCACTGTATGTTTTAAATACCTGCAATAACCTCTCATAGAAGGAGTGCACTGTCTCGTCCCTTTCCTGTGTTGTTCTATCTATTTTTGTCCAATCAGTTTCTTTTGCGGGCACCTTTTCTTTCAAATGCTGAATTACCTGCTCATATTTTCGCATGACATCCTTTGATGGCTCCCCTGTTTCCTTATTTCTTGGGTACTCTTCAGTAGGCCAGTCTATGGCTATTTTACACTGGGTCCATAAATCTACCGGAACCACAATGTCGAAAAACCCATCCAGGTCTTTCCACAGACATTTCTGTACCTTCACGAACCTTTCCACCTGTCTGTACCAGTCTACTGGTTTCTCTCGTAATTTTGGAAAATCGTTCGTAAAGGACACAATATCCTGTCTAGACCAGGGGACATGCACATATTTCCCTCCAGGTACTTCGCGCATGGGGCATAACTGCTCAGGTTTCTCTACCTCCCTTAAAGCAAATTCAGGAGTCACTTGTCGGGAGCGAGCCTCTTCCCTCTTTTTCGCCCACCTGCTTCTCCATCTTTCCACATCTCCCCATTTCTGCAGTACCCCCAATAATTCTTTAATCTGCAACTTTTTTCCCGCCACATTCAGGTGCTCTATATCTTTGTCTGAGAAGTCTGCTCTGTACGGTTTCTGTAAGGGCTTGGATTTCGAGATATCTACCCCCATACTAGCTGCGGTTTCGGTCAGTTTTTCGTGGAGCACTCTGGTGTTCCTTGTAAAGCTTTTACATATGAACGACAATTCTTCTTCAGAGTAGGTATTCAATCGATCCAACCCCACATTTCCTGCCATTAATTCTTCTATTTCTACCCTCAGCTTGTAGAGATCTAAAGGTTTCGTTTGCGGAGTCTGTTTCTCTAATTCACGACTCCAACTCTCAATTTCATCCGGAGTTACCAGAGAGACATTCCTAGTGCCTGTTGCTGACTCTAATTTAATTTCTTTCGCATTAAAAGGGTTATGCCTCTGCTGCATTCCCTTTCCGGTCGGTTTGTTTGGCAAGTCCAAGAACGCAACTTCAGACTCGCACTCACTGGACTGATCATCTATGATTATCGGTTCCTGTCTCGGGGGTGCCATGACTGGGGTCATAACTGGAGTAATCGGATTTCCCTGACCATTTCCGTATAACGGGACCACTGGTCCAATAGTTACTGGAATAGTCAATGCCTCAGGACTGGTATTTAACTGGGAGATTTTCTGAATTATTTCTGTCCTTTGTCTAGCTAGGGCCTCTTGCTCCTTTTCCACTAGTATCCTTCTTAAAGTCGTGTCATGTAATATCTGTGGGGTCAATGGAGGAGTAAAACTCGGGGCAGTAGGATGCGTTTCACTTGGTCCTCCACCATAATTTGGTTTCGGGAATAAAGTTCCAGTGTTAAAGGACCTGCGTTCTTCCTCATATGGAGGTTGAACAAAAGGCAGTCCTGAATTCGATGGTTTCTCTTCGTTTTCATACAGGGGTCTGGGAAAGAAAACTTTTGTGCGTGAATATTTTTCTTCCTGGCTTGCGGGCACTTTGGGATATATATCCCTTGTTTCCGCCGGTTCGGGTTTCTCAACATAGGGCAATACTTGACCACCCCCTCCCAGTCCTAGGGATCTGTCTTCTTCCTTGAGGAAGTGGCGTCGGGGAGCATCTCCTACACTGGAAGATCGGGTTCCCTCGTTATAAGGTGGCGGACTTCTGGTACAGATGTCATCTATCAATTCATCATCTGACTCCCCAGGGGCCCCCCAATGCTTACACTTTTCGGTACTTTTCTCACCCGCTGCAGGGTTATGACATGCCGGCATCATGGGAAACAGACCCTCAACAATCATGCTCTGCCTCCACTGTTTCATCCTTTTATCCCTGGACTCCTGTTTCAGCCTGGGGTACCACTTGGTCAAACCCTTGTCCATTCGGGGTCTTTCTCTTTCAAAAGCCTCAATCTCCCATTCCTCTAATGCCTCATACTGCGTTAGTCTCGGTCTGGGATGCAGTTCATTCATCCGAGTTCTTAAATTAAATAGGATCCTACCATTGAAAGTCCCATCTAACGGAAAAGCCAATACTCCGTCATCTTTTGTGTACTTCACCCAATTCTCCAACCACACACAGGTATTGTATCCTCGGTCAAACATCATGAATGAGGCGGGAGTATTGGGTGGTGGGACAAGAACACCTTCTCTAGATTTAATTGGTTTGTCCGTTTTAAAATAATTTTTCACCTTACTTACAAGGGACAATTTTCTCTTTGTTCCGTACATAATATCGTATCTATTAGTTTTCCACTGATCCCTTTCAAACCCTAGGTGCCTTGGATCAGGTCGAGTTCCTGTAGTCTGCGAGTGCCACATACGACTTCTACGCTAAACTTTGTTTACAAACTACCTCCAATCAGAACGCGCTTCAGAAATCTGTGCAACCAATGGGTGCGCGACTCTAAATAATCTCCGCCAATGGGTGCGCGGCCCCTTCGTGAGACAGTTCCCACGCTCTGGCGCTCACCCCTCCTTTACAATCTCAGCTCCGCTACCCGCCCGCTGCTTCTACCAATCCCAGCGCGGCACAGAGTGACGTCAGAGGCGCTTCGCGACTGACTCCCTCCCTTCACAAGGTAACGGAAACTTTCTTTCTTTTAAAGTGCTCAGTGCTTGGTTATTTTACAACAAATACACATTCGCCACAGTGCTCAAGTGTCTAGATAGGAACGCTTTGTTTTACTGCAAGTAAACTACTTCCATTTACTTTTCACACACTGCGAGTAGATCTCTTCCGCCTACCCTTCACTTTAGCATCGGTGAACCTGTTATTCCCCTAAACTCATCCACTTCTTTCCGGGATATATTCCGAGTTTAAGGTTTCTCAGCGGACCCCTCTGCTTTCACGCTAGCTCCGAGGAACCTGCTACTCTTCCGATGTGACCCTTACTAGGTTACGCCACTATGGGAATTTTGCCAATGAACCTCGTTACTGACATTTATTCACACACGTATTCAGAAAAACCCTAGTTAGTGCTTCCCGGTTATCCTAACCTGCACCTAACTTTCCTCGAGCCTGTGACCTCAGGACAATGGATTCTATTCACCACTTGCCCTTTCAATTCCCCGGGGAGTTCGGACAACAAGAAACTAAACGGTTGACAAACGCATGGATTAATACATATAACAATATAAGAACAAGAATAATAATGAAAAAACAATTCATTGATTTCAGCAGCGTATTCACAAGAGAGTGATCAGTCCCCTCGGAACAGCCGCTCTTATAGCAGCATTAATGTACTAGCAGCTTCCGACTCAACTAGTCTAATAATCCTGCCTAACCTTTAGCTAGTCCCTAACCATACCTCTGCTTACCAGTAAAACTGATAGAGCGCGCGAGGCCACCCGACCAATAATTTTCGCCGTTTCCGGCTTCAGGGCCCATATACTTTCAAATCACCATATACATCGACCAGGTGACTTCACGAGCTCTACCAATTTGTGTGTGTGTTCCCTACTATTATTTCTCAGTGCTCCCGACTTACCATCCACCGATGCGAGTACCTAATGACCACAATGAATCAGGGAGCTAG
The DNA here is from genome assembly GCF_964261635.1 of Lissotriton helveticus. Classification (NCBI taxonomy): domain Eukaryota; kingdom Metazoa; phylum Chordata; class Amphibia; order Caudata; family Salamandridae; genus Lissotriton; species Lissotriton helveticus. The sequence continues at coordinate 391,743,950 of NC_136059.1, forward strand.
CTGTAAAAGAAAGGCAGCAAAATACAAACCCAACCAATAACATTCAAAATACTGTTGAAATGACCACGGACAACTGAAAGTTTAAAAATGTTTATCTAAAGTTCATTTGCTTCGTGTATAAGGTACAGTAAAATAAGGCAATCAATAACCAAGATAACATAAATGATATAGCTGTAAAGAAACAATGACAGAGTAATCATTGAAATACTGATATAAAGTATAACGAGAAGATACTATGCTAATCAGAATTATTTGAGCAGGGGCAGACTATGTAGGTATAACTACAGGAGGGCCTATAAAGAGTAACACGCTTCACTTAAGGTGAACGGGCCTTTGAACAATCTAGGCAATGAGGTTCTAGACCATATCAGAAAATGACAAACTGCAATGCAAAATATAATTTCTAACAAGTGTGAAGACATAGGAACAAACTTATGTGAAAAATGCAAATGACTTTCAATATTTGCGGAAAGACATGGAAAAATAACATATGCAATGGTGAACTTTATTAAAGCAAAAGTTAGAAATTCAGAAGGTGCAAGATTTTAAGAGGTTCAGATCAATATTTACCTAGAAAGGTGTGGAAACCAAACCCTGGCCACGGGTCAGTTAAGGACAGGAAACCCTCAAGGAAGGATACCCTTCAAAGGACAGCAGGTGCAGAATGGACACCCCGGGTAGGACAGGATACCCTCGGATAAGGAATCAGGACAGGACCTCAGGACAGGACAGCAAACCCTCAGGACAGGACCTCTCAGGACAGGACCGGAACCCACAGTTCGGAAGCAACGCCTGCGCTCCACCCGCTCTGCAGCTATCGATCAAGACCCCGATTGGGTCAGCGAACTCCCAGCAAAGTGCTTCGCCAGCACTTTAAGGTTCAGTAGAACCTTAGTCTATGGTCAAATTCGGACAGAGTGCTCCGCAGCGCTCTGTATCTTCAGTCACCTATTGAGTGCGATGGGTCAGTGACAGGTCAGCTAAACCAGACAAGTCGGACGGTTCCCTAGGGGAACCCAGGGTAGATATACAGTTTGGGGACAGTGTACCACCCCCCAATGTTGCAAAGTGTCAGAATCCCTCAATTTCGATTGGTCCTAAGGTAGGATTTGGGTAACACTCCAATCACAATACAAGATTTTAAGCCTTCATTAGCATACTTGGGTACCGCCTAGTAAGTTTGGGGTTCCCAGGAGAAACTGTGCAGAAACACAATGACATTTTAACAATGTAACGTAGTAGGGTCATGTGACTCCGCTCAGCCGAGCTTGCAGGTCAGTTCTCAGGAGCATCTTGCCCACTAGTGCCAGCTGGCTAAGTTCCATCAGCCAAGGTTGTCAGGTCCCCGGAAAGTCGCATCTGCGCAGAAGGGACCTCCAAGATGGCTCTCAGTACAGACAGACCCCCATTCCCCGCGGTACATGAAAAGTAAGCGAAAACAAATTAATACATAATAATGTCATCATGAAAACACATCACAGGGTTTGTACTTTTAACTCATCATCAAGAAATAAACTTATGCATTCTAAATGTTAGCTACATTGATACGAGCACAAGAGCGTGGCACGAGCAGTACCACATGATGAGCACAGCTATGAATTACGCATGCGCATAAATTTCCCTCCACTTCTGCAGACGCGTCAGGACACGTGAGTGTGGCTGACGCATGCGCAGTAACTAAAATACAAGCGGCGGCCATGTTAAAGTACACGGGGTAAGTGTATTAGAAATACACGTAGGCAAGCTTCATAAACTTTGCCTAAACAAAAAATAAACGTTAGTAAAACATACTTATGTTACCTTATTACACATAAACGAGGTTCTTGACTTCGGCAAGCCGCAAAATATGCGAAGCTTTGCTTCATCAGAAGCATATCCTATGCTCAAAAAAGAGCAGTTGAGAACTGAGTTAACTGTACTCTACGAAATGCCTGTGTACCGGAAGGCCACAAGCGCCTTGAGTTTGCTGAGTTTAATTCATAAACTGCATAAGGAAAACTCACTTACAGAGACAGTGACTTTACTCAAAATTGTGATTACGACTCCAATGACAACAGTAGAAGCTGAACGATGTTTTTCAGCCTTAAAGCACATAAAGACATTCCTCAGAAACACCATGCTAGAGGAAAGACTAAATGCTTTGGCGATGCTGTCTGTAGAGAGTAAGCTAGTCCAAAAGCTACCGGACTTCAATATGAAAGTAATTGACAAGTTTGCTACACTGAAAGACAGACGTTCTGATTTCATTTACAAAAAGTGAATGCTGCTACTTGTTGATTGAATACAAAAAATTCAGATTGAGGTAAGAAATGCATTGTTATATCTGTTTTTAAAAGAGTTGTAGTGTTTGTTCTATTTGGAGACTACACAGATTTGCTCACCTTTGTACACTGGCTGGAGCTTTCTCCCACAGGTTGAACGATTCGTTGCTTGTGTTGCCTATCAAACCTTTCCCCTTGGCAACTTGCGAAAACCTTGATACCATATAGTGCTCATAATCTTATCCTTCTGTTGCACAGGGGTACAACCTATGTTAACCTGCCATTTGTCTACTAGAACCAAGACTGAAAGCTGTGTAGGTTGTATATACAAGTGTGTTCATACTCTCTGTAGTATAGATAAGAATAGAGTGTTACATCTTCCTTCCTTTACAGCCTGCCTATTCTTCAAGAATTCACGAAGAGGTTATGTTTGGGGTACTTGCGTGGACATATGTGAAGTGTGTGTATAAAGCTCAGCTCAACCAGAATCCCGGTAACAGCGCGTTGCGCTGCCTCTTTTATATTCAGTATATTGTTAGTCTTTCATGTGACCTTTATCACCACTCTCTCCTGGCAGATTATTCTTTGTACGTATAACCTACAGAAGAATACGCACTCCTCTTACTCCACTCTGGGAATAGAGTGGTGAGCCATACATACCTTTTCATTGTATATACTGACATTGTGTTGGACCATAGTGCTCATAATCTTATCCTTCTGTTGCACAGGGGTACAACCTATGCTAACCTGCCATTTGTCTACTAGAACCAAGAATGAAAGCTGTGTAGGTTGTATATGCAGGTGTTTTCATACTCTCTGTAGTATAGATAAGAATAGAGTGTAACATCTTCCTTCCTTTACAGCCTGCCTATTCTTCAAGAATTCCGAAGAGGTTCCCACGCTCAAGACCTGTTTTTCTTCCCCCGCCTTTCCTTGTTTTGTTTCCCTGTTTTCCCCTGGTGTGCCATTCGTTACTCTACAGTCTTATAGAGTCGGAAGGCCGTAGGGGAAGACTGTGGACTTTTCTTCAAGTTCCTGGCGCTCCTGCGGAACGAGCCTGGCAACCATTACACTGCTGTGCAACTTCTTCTACTCTTAGAGCTGAGATTTCCATGAAAGTCTTATAGTCTGAATTCAGCACCTGAGCATAATAGGGCGGAATGTATGACACTCTGTGGTTATACTGAATAAGCAGCTACCTATGTTATGCCATCTATTAATGTAATAACTGCACTTTCACAATTGCTTTATTAACCTTCCTGCTTTCTCAAATTTGCTTGAAAATGCACGATTTTTCTTTTTTTTCAAAATTTTCTGGGGGGGGGGGGTAACCCCCCCGAACCCCCCTTTTGGGGTTCGGTCTCGCTCGCTACGCTCACTCGCAACGGTGCTGTATAACAATCACTTTCCGCCCCACCACTTTAAAATCTCACCCACCGCCCCTGACAGAGATACATTAAAAGGCTTAACTTAATGCATTCCATTACAAGTTAGGAGAGGAACTGAAGGATATCATTGCAATAATTAATTCCTTCTCAGTTATTGTGGAGGCAATGACTGAAATGGCAATGGACTTAGTCTGGTGAGATGAAAAGATAAACTGTGATATCCGTAGAGTCTAATTACTGTCTAATTCAAAGCTGAAAACAAACTTAAAAGAAGCAGACGAGGACAAAATCAAAGTAGCTTGAAAGGCTTACACTCCCAATAACTTCCCATGACAATGAGACAGTGAGACTACACATTTCAGCTCTTAACTGGTTTTTACCCATCAGAAGATTTTCTGAATGCTAGAACAAGATAAAACGCAAACCAGTGACAAGATGTGAGCTCTCACTGTGCTTAGCAATAAACCTAACTTCTCAATTAGATGAGCTCAGGATTGAGATGGACATCTGGAACAGCCTCTAGAAGTCATGCTAATTCCCATTTCCGATGTGTCAGGTTCGGGGACAAGCACAGCAGGTCTGCTCTCTCATAAGGCTTTGCGAGGCCTCAAAGCCCACTGTCCACAAAATCATAGCTACCTTGTTCTTAATTTTATCACTTACCGAATTTTCACAGCCTATGGATTATGCTCAATGTAAGCAAACTCTCTGTCGCGTCGGTACCGAGTGCACACCTACATTCTAAACAAAGGGCCTGATGAAAATTAGCAGGTCTGTTGCATATTCTATCAACAAACATTCCATTCTTTATATAATATTAATTGATTAATTCTCAATCACATGCAGCAAACCTTGGATAACCCCAACATCTCTTCAGATGCTCCCAGAAGAGGCAGCTGGTGAACACGGGAATAGTAAGGATGTGACATGAAGTACACTATTTGGTTGCTTTGGTTATTTACATTGATCAAATAGTTAAAACCGATACTCTTTCAAAGTCAAAGTCAAAAGTCTTTATTTCGATATATTTCAATCATGAAAGACATTACATAAGACATTTTTTTAAGAAAAAAAGACAAACAATTTTACAAGTCGATAAAATCCAATAAGAAAATTTGGGGAGAATACATCATTTATAACTAGTAGGTTCCATAAATCATCCCTGTACAATAAACAATGGCCAGCTAAGGATCATAAAATCAATTCAATAAAAACAATAAATAGTTGCAATAGAAAGAGAAATAGAGATAAGATCATTAGTTATATATAAATATTATTAAAATATGGAAGGAAATTCATCACCAGGAACATTGATCATATAGATATACATTTACCAATTTCATATTTTTGTTTTAAACAAGCCAGTTACTGTAGGCTTATTTTACGGGCCCGAATTATCCACATCCAATGAAAAAATTTAGCCATTGCTATTACTACGGCTTGGGAGTTATCAGTACTCAGTATCCTGACTGCTTCAGTACCTGTTTTGAGTCCTAACTGAAGACAGATAGGTTTTAACCAGGATCTCCTGGGGACCTTATACTCAGGACAGGCAAAAAGGACATGCCCAATACCCTCCCGTTGACCAGGGCAGAATGGATAGGCAAATCCCTGACCTCCTCGCCATTTGGCGGTAAAGGCATTTAAGGGCAATGTCCCCACCCTAAATTGGTGGTACTTCTTCCTATCCCCTGGAATGGTGATCCAATCCCAATATGCCTCAAAAACCGGGGAATGCTTGAGAGCTAGGAAATCAGCCGTAAGCGACGGCTCAATACAGCGGCCGAATCTCGTTGTTTCAAGCATACTCCAGTACAGACCTTGAAAAGTCTTTTTTGGTGGGAAGGGATTGCCTGCAGGGTCATCCCACAGTGCAGACAGCCCCATGGCCTTGTAAATAGCCTTAACCTCTCTCATCCATGTTATTTTCCTAGCTTTATCAATATCTCTTACCTCAATGAAGGCCTGCGCATACTGGGTGAGTTCGGGTGTAACCCATAATCTCCTCCAGTAGGCGGCCGATCTATATCTGGCCATATCATTGAGGCCATGAGATCCTAAATCATAATGGAGAGGGATTAATGGAGTGGAAGGCGGTAGGCCTGTAATATTACGAATAAATTTATTTTTCGCCCCCGCCAGTTTTCTCAAATTACTAAATCCCCAAAGTTCTGCCCCGTAAAGTACTGACGCTCCTACTTTGGCGTCGTAAATCTTCAGAACCGGGGTAATGGGCCTAGTGTTGGATAGGTAAAACTCCTTGGTGAGAGCTCCAGTCAATTGTGCGTGTTTTGTTAGTAGCTGGTTGGTATGCTGTTTCCAATCTAGTTTAGTTGATAGGGTTATGCCCAGATAATTAAATACCTGGGTCTGTTCTAGTTGGACCCCATCCATAACCACCTTCCCTCTGACGGTTTTACTCTTATGCAGGATCATAAACTTAGTCTTGGACGTGTTGATGACAAGGCCATGATCCCTGCAAAAGACCTCAAAAACCCTAACAGCTTTTTGGAGTCCCTGCTGTGTTCGCGAAATCAGCAATGTGTCGTCAGCAAACATCAACAGGGGGATCAGCTTACCATTCAATTTGGGAGCATCGGTTGGTTGCCGCTCAAACTAGCTGATCACCCTGTTGATATATAACGAGAAGAGGGTAGGTGCTAGCACGCACCCGTGGCGCACCCCCCTATCAATTGGGAAATTTTCAGTTGTGCTTCCCTGTTGGTCCCAGCGAACCCGGGCATAGTTATTCTCGTGCAGTCTAATTAGAAATGACAAGATCTCAAGTGGGATGCCCTGCTCTTGGAGGGCTGCCCACAACTTGGTGCGTGGCACCAGGTCAAACGCTGATTTAAGATCAACGAAGACTGCAAAAAGCATGCCCCCCCCAGTAACACTACACGCCAATATATTAAAACAAATCTAAAAAACTTGATCAATGGTACTTGTATGGCTGCGAAAGCCTGCCTGTAAAGGCGACAAGATGTCCATTTCGTCTATCCAGGCCTGAATGCGCTGCAGTAAAAGCCTTGCAACTACCTTTTGTATACACGCAATCAAACTGATTGGCCTGTAGTTTCCTGGGTCCGAACATTCCCCCTTTTTAAAGATGGGAATGATCTCGGCTCCCTTCCAGGAGTCTGGTACTGGCGAACCCATTGCAATGCCATTAGCTACCAAAGAAATATAAGTGGCCCAGAGATCCTTATCATACATAAAAAGATCGGCTGGGACGGAATCCATGCCAGGTGCCCTAGCTTTGGGTATTATATCCAAGATTTTTATGGTATCCACTTTAGTAAAAGATAAGTGGTCAATACCCTCTTTTATTATTAGGGGGGCCTCACTCACTGCCCCCGACGTATCAAGAGCAGTGAACTGAGACGCAAAGTAAGCAACCCAGGCATTTGGCGATACATAGTTAGTAGGGTCGCCCCTTTTTGCCCCTCTGCCCCATTTAACCATATCCCAAAAGGAGCACATAGATCTTTCTTTAGAGGCACTAAGGAGCTCCTTCCAATATTCGTTGTCCCAGTCTCTTTTCGCCTTATGTTGGGCTTTTTTGTACATGACCCGGGCAACCTTAATCTTGGCTATCTCTTTGGTCTTTACTGCATCTGATAGGGCCTTATATGCAACTCTACAGGATTTATCATACCATTGATCCTCTTTCCTAGCTGGTCTACATTGTTTTTTAGGCGCCCTTTTTACAAAAAAAGATCCTAATTTAGTAAAGAGTGAGTCATGAATCCGACTTGTGTTCAGTACTATCGACTCAACAGTGGAGTTATTCCTTAAATCTGCTATGGCTTGAACTGTTAAATCCCTTATGGCAGCTAAACCCTCTTCATTGGCAGCACAGTTTGCCCATCTAATCCGTCTCTGATTATTTGTGAGGGCTATTTCCACGCAATCACCAGTGCCCTCAGATCTCGGTAGATTAAACAACCTGAATTCAAGGATTAATGGATTATGGTCGCTCTCCACCCGTTCTTCTATTCGCATATCGACCATAGTAGACCAATGTTCCTTATTCGTCAGGATATAATCGATTCGACTATGTGATATGCCATTATTGAAGGTGGATGCGCCCTGCTTATCCGAACCCATTCTACCATTAGTGGCACGTAGCCCATGCTCCACATTAAGGACTTTGAGCTGTAATGCTGCCTCTGACCATTTTTTAATGGGTGGTATTACCAACTGAGGGATATTCCAGATGAAGTCCTCTTCCACTGTGAGATCCACATCATAGTTATCAAGTGGTTCAAAACAGCAGTTGAAATCTCCTGCAACGATGATATTGTATTCTAATGAGCCATATTGGTCAAGGAGAATATCTAACTGTTCAATTGCTTCTGTTGATTTACCACCAGAAAGTCCCCTTGAGTAAACGTTAAAAATAAGTAAATCCTTATAATTTAAACATTTAAGTTTAACTAACAAAATATCCGGACTATTTGTGTTCAGCTGGGTAACAGAATATCTGCTGTCCTGCTTAACCCATGTCAGCAGACCACCCTTCGATCTTCCCCTTAGGCTAGGAATTGCAGGGGTAAAGAAGTTTAGATATCCTTGCTTATATTCCGGATTGACCTGCCAAGTTTCTTGTAGAAGTATTATATCTTTATTTTCCCAGAAGGCTTGCCAATCCGAAGATGTAACCTTACTCCTCAACCCGGCCACATTCCATGAAACCAATGTAGTGAATGCTGGTAAATCAGTACCATCGGTTCTAGAATTAGGAGCGTTCCCACCCCCAGCTTGGCAGGGTAATGCTAGACCCCCGTCTAGGCTGGAGACCAGTACCCCCTGCATCAAAACATTTTTGGTGATATGGGCAGTATTTAGTACCATAGAGTCATTAGATTGATTTTTGCCCTTAATCCCTTCGGGGAACTCTACGGTATTATCTATGCCCTGTGTGATGGGCCGGGGGACACTAGTGTCACTGGTGTAGGCTGGGCTAAAAGGAGCAGAATCTTCATTTGCTTTAGCCAAATTCAATTCTTTAGGTGCAAAAATGAAATCCCCCCTAAGTCAGTCACAGTCATTAAGGCCTGACAAAATGCCATACCTATTTCCTAGGCTAATCCCCCATTCATTGCTTGGGGCACCTGCACCCCACCTATTCCACGGATATCCCACCTTAACCCTGGGGTCTTGGGGTATGTTACATTTTGTCGCTCCCCATAGAAGAATTTTAAGGTAAGGGGAACAATGGTGCCATTCCTGCGCTGCGGGGGTAAAATATTTGGCAAAAGATTAGGGAGGACTGCCGAATGGGAAAAATTCACCACCACACAATCCCCTTTGAATTTTTTTTGTTTATTCCCTATCCAGGCTGTTCTTCTGGTTGAAGTAATCTCCCCTGCCAATTGCTCTTTTCCTCCAGGTGCCAACTGCATATTGCCTGACAACCAATGCAACGCCTTGCTAGAAAGGGAAGTAGGAGATTCTAACTGTCCAGGTGTCAGGGGTGGAACATTTGCCAGCACCAATACCAACGGGGAAGCTTCTAACATAAACTGTGGACAATCAGTTTCCTGATTGGGAGCAGTTTGAACGATAGATGGCAGCGCCTCTTCTCTAACTAGTGTGTGGGTATCTACAATCTCTGGTACCTGTCCGGGTAAATTGGTTGCTGTCAAATTTTTCTCTACTTCTACCGTGGTAGGACCATTCACCCCCGGTGGAACTATAATGTTTGAGACCAATGTTACTACATTGCCCACCTCTCTTTGTACATTGGTCTGGATACCACTGAGTTTTTTCACCTCCGCTGTAAGTTTATCTATTTTTGCGACCATTGGTTTTATGATAGTTTTTATTTTAATCTCTATCATGTCTGCTATCCTGAGAAAAAGCTCTTCATCAATGTTGTTTCGTTTGGGACTAACCTCCATAGAATCCATATTCTTATCCCTAGTTTTACAAGGAGGTGAGACCCTTTTCTTTCTCATTCCTGAACGTAACCCACCCCGCTTTGGTAGTGACTTTTTACATTTTCTACCCGCCCTGGTATCCTGCTCTACGGTCGAAACATCTCCTTCCGAACCCTGAACATTTACCTCTGCCACAAGACCATCATCACTCTCCAGATTAACCTCTATATCATTTTCAAGTTCAACCACTAGGGGTATACTATGATCAAGTACGCCACTAGGATGAGGATCAGCTTCAAAGGCGTCGCTATCAATGGCCTCTAAAGATACATTCAACACAGTTGGTTGCTGGGATGGACTTAAAGGTAAAAGAATTGGTGATTGACTAAGTCCAAGAGACTGACGTCTTTCGTTATTTATTTTAGAAACTACTTGAACCATATAGTTATCAATCGTATTTGACGCTATTGGGGCTAGTTTTTTCGGCATTTTATGCAATAGCTACTTTACACCACACTGTAGGGTATAAACCAATATAAAAACCCCAAATTAATGGACAAGAGGTACCAAAATAAAGATAGAAAGGAAACAATCAAAATGACGATCTACAACAACTCTCCTATTTTAAATTACAACAGTGTAGTTAATAGTAGAAATGACCAGAATAATAATAGCAGTCTTACGCCCGAAAGATGATGTCTCGAGCCAAACACAAACAAAGTGGCTAGCCCAGTCCAGTCTCAGCCTGTCTCGGACTGTCTAAGACTGTCCGCCCTTTGTCCGGGCTTCGTCCGGCGTCCCGCACGCGTCCCGCTTAGCGTCAGGGGTGTGTCTTTGTAGGAGGAGCAGGGGGCGGGAAGAGACTCCAGGTGCGCTTCGGTGATCCTGCGCGGAACCCTGGGTCTCGCAGTCCCGGCCCCTGTTGAAACAGCCTCACGCACGGTCGAAATCAATATTCCGCCCTCTTTCTTCAGGGAACAGCAGGCAAGTAGAGGAAACCAAAGTCACGGATTTCCAATGCAGCTGCGAGCGGCACCCGCGGAGCGGGGGCCGCAAGCTGTTAAATGGGCAAGCAAGCAATCAGGGAGGAGCAGGGGCGGGAAGAGACTCCAGGTGCGCTTCGGTGATCCTGCGCGGAACCCTGGGTCTCGCAGTCCCGGCCCCTGTTGAAACAGCCTCAGTCACGGTCGAAATCAATATTCCGCCCTCTTTCTTCAGCGAACAGCAAGCAGATAGAGGAAACCAAAGTCACGGATTTCTAATGCAGCTGCGAGCGGCTCCCGCGGAGCGGGGGCCGCGAGCTGTTAAATGGGCAAGCAAGCAATCAGGGAGGAGCAGGGGCGGGAAGAGACTCCAGGTGCGCTTCGGTGATCCTGCGCGGAACCCTGGGTCTCGCAGTCCCGGCCCCTGTTGAAACAGCCTCACTCACGGTCGAAAACAATTTTCCGCCCTCTTTCTTCAGGGAACAGCAGGCAAGTAGAGGAAACCAAAGTCACGGATTTCTAATGCAGCTGCGAGCGGCCCCCGCGGAGCGGGGGCCACGAGCTGTTAAATGGGCAAGCAAGCAATCAGGGAGGAGCAGGGGCGGGAAGAGACTCCAGGTGCGCTTCGGTGATCCTGCGCGGAACCCTGGGTCTCGCAGTCTCGGCCCCTGTTGAAACAGCCTCGCTCACGGTCGAAATCAATATTCCGACCTCTTTCTTCAGGGAACAGCAGGCAAGTAGAGGAAACCAAAGTCACGGATTTCTAATGCAGCTGCGAGCGGCTCCCGCGGAGCGGGGGCCACGAGCTGTTAAATGGGCAAGCAAGCAATCAGGGAGGAGCAGGGGCGGGAAGAGACTCCAGGTGCGCTTCGGTGATCCTGTGCGGAACCCTGGGTCTCGCAGTCTCGGCCCCTGTTGAAACAGCCTCACTCACGGTCGAAATCAATATTCCGACCTCTTTCTTCAGGGAACAGCAGGCAAGTAGAGGAAACCAAAGTCACGGATTTCTAATGCAGCTGCGACTCTTTCAATTATTGAGAACAGAGCGAAAGTAACATGTATCTTTATAAAGGCTTAGGCACCAGAATCAATACGATCAGGTACGTAAGTTTATCAAGTGGAATACCTTTGCATTTAAAAAGTCAACAGTGCATTTTTCAGAAGCTGCAATGTTATCCTATTGGAAGAAAAACAAGTACAACATTGAGGTACAGTACAGCGTTTTATGAGACCAATCTCCTAGACTTAAGGTGAATTTTGGGCAAGGTCCAAGACAGCACCCCCAGGGCAACTCAGGCCACACTGAGGCAGCCAGGTGCAGAGGTGCTTTTCATCATTGATGGTCCAATGTTATGCTATGGGGGAAAACACTGGGGGTCCAATGTTATCCTATTGGGGAAAACATGTACTGCATTCAGGCACTTCTCAGCGACCTACAAGACCAATCTCCTGGACTTAAGGTGAGTATGGGGCAAGGTCCAAGGCAGCACCAACTGGTCACGTTTGACAGCATTGTGATGGGCAAGTGCAGAGGTGCTTTTCAGAATCGGGTGCCCAAAGTTATCCTAAGTGGATTGGTCTGGAAAAAGGCAGCAGGCTTAGACTGGGAAGCCAGTTGGTCAGAACACAAGGGGAACTCAGGTCTCATGATTCTTTGGGATCTGGGGACACCTTTGGTCCACTTCTTCATGGGCCAGGGGCGATGAGTAAATGTAGTAACCAAGTGACTCTGCTGATTCCATTTGGGGAATCCCACTTGTTGTACACGCCGTGACCTGCTTTTCTGCTGCTGTTGGGCCCGTTTCGTCCCGCTCCCGCCGCTGCATCAATTACACAGCGGCCGCCGAGTGGAGGGGGACACATTGGAGGCGGAAGCGCTAAAACTACATTTCCCGCCCGCCCTAGCCGCGAGAATCACGGAGACAGAGCGCGCCAGGCGGCGCTTCAAAGAGGCGTCAGCCAGGTGGAGCGGGTGACGCTGCAGATTCCATTTGGGGAGTCCCACTTGTTGTACACGCCGTGACCTGCCTTTCATTTGAGGCGGTAGCGCTAAAACTACATTTCCCGCCCGCCCGGCGAGAATCACGGAGACAGAGCGTGCCAGGCGGCCCTTCAAAGAGGCGTCACCCCCGCGTCGCGGGAGCACGCGGGAGCGCCCGGGGCTAAGCCCGGGCAAAGGACGGGCCCTCTATGGCCCTCAGTGGCTGAAGTAGGCTGGGCTGGGCCCACATATTTACATTTTATATTTTACTTTGTTGTCTTCTTCTTGTTTAGTTTGATATATTTTTATTAACCATCCACGCTTATATAGACATTGACTTGTTGACTAATGCAGGAACTCTGACTCACATGCTCCAATAGCCTTATTTTATATATTTTAATTTTATTTTTTTCCTCTTGGATATAAGTCTAAAGATGACTGCTATAAAGTTATGTTCTGGGAGACTCTTGGGGGGAAGGTCTTGTGCTAAGACTGTAGTGTAGTTCCTATTATCCCAATAGGCTCTGCGCATTGGAATAATACCTTCAATAGTGTAGGCCTAGACCAGACGTTAACTAGGTCTACTACTGTCGATATTAGACTTAAAGTTTTGGGTTTTGCCAGCTAGCTCAGAGTTCACTAGAAACTTTCTCGAATAGGCAAGGAGGAGTTGAACCTCCCTGGATAGACAAGAAGGGATTTAGTTTCTGACAACCATAGAACATGACAACTTTGCTCTCCCCTAATCAAGAGTGTATCTCTAGAGTCGTGTGAAAACAAAAGACGACTTATTTTACTCAGTCAGTACGTGCATTCTTAGTCTCACCAGATTGTAGAGAAAAGGAAGAGACGGGCGTGTTCAATAAAAGATGTTATTTATTGATCAGTCTCTTTTCTCATACAAGAGAAATGGATCGATATTATTGCAATACTTATGGTTAAGTAAAGTGCATACAATAAAAGCAGAAGTATAAAATAATACTGTAAAAACATTGATATGGTTTCTAAGCCATATGATGGGTTAAAATGGATAAAATAGATAAAATGAATACATACACATTTACATTTGACTAATCGTACTCAACTGGTGTTTCTAACTACGCCTACCCCGTGTACCTGACCTAAGCCTAATACGTGGGCGGGAATAGAAAGTAGCAGTTTAAGTTAAGTTTGTTTTGCCAAGTGACTGACTAAAGAATTCTCTGCAAGGGGTTATTCAGTTCTGTACCTGGAATCTTAGGATGAATGAGGGATGGTATCTCTCGTCTCTGGTCTCGATATTCCAGGCTGCCTGAGAGGGCTACCCGGAAGCGCCGGAGCTGGATTTCTCGGCAGGAGAAAGCAGCGTCTCGTTCTCAGCGCGTCAGGAAGGCGGGGCTGCGCCAGCGGGGTCTGCTCTGCTCTGGGCTTCGGCAAGTCTGGCTGCTCCGATCTCGTCACCACTGCGTGTGTTTGCATAGGGCAATATCGGTAATATTTATACCTTTAAGGTGCCGAGATTGACGTAAGGATGGACATAGATACGTCAATAAGGATGTCATACGTCCTGGTCGTTAGCACATTCTTTTGCTGAAGTTCTCGGTGAAATCAAAACAATGGCCGCAGGGTTTTTCCCAGGTCTGTCATAGGTTTGATTTGTTTTGAGAACTCCGTATGCCTTATCAGGGGCTGGAGGAATATCGCTTGTCTAATTAGATGGCAAGCGTTATGACTTAATCAGATAACACGTTCCTGTGCCGTAGTGTGGCTTTATCAGATAACGGTTCCTGCATCATGGGGGTTTTCTGCCTCATGGGATGGCTGCTAGTTAACTTGTTAACCAGAATAGGGTCAGGAATAGGGGGATCGATACAGAACCTATAGGAATACATCACACCCACTCCACGCTAACTATGGACATATTTACGAATCTATGCATAGTAAAACATACTGTAGAGTATCGTGTATACCTTACCACCCCAAAATACATAAATGCATTTTGAAATTATCAAATATACGGAAAAAACAGTCACATGTAATATATGCACTCAAGCTGTACAATAATGCTAAAGTAATCACGCATATCTATACATTATCACCAATTTGTATATGAGAATTTACACATGAAATGGCTCTTAATACAGAAAAAAGTTTCGAGACCATTCCATCACAGAATAAAATAATTATGAACATACCAGCGGGCAGCTAATGTCTATAAAGTATCTAAAAATAGAAATCTTAGTTCTCTAAGAATAGTTCTTACTTTAAGCAGAAAATAAGTGTCCCGAAAAATTCGTAAAAATATTTTGGGGCTGCTGAAAAAAAAATTGCTGTCCGTGAACTGGAGGGAAAATTGTTCATGGTATTTTGCTATTCTAGTTGAAGGCCAAATTCAGGGAACGCCGTGTGCGAGCTTGCTCAAAAGTCTCTATTTCTGCTCTGGTGAGAACATCATATCATTTAGACTCTCGAAAAAGTTGTCAACAGCTTCCTGGGAGAGTTCCACTAACTCGGAAAAAGGTGTAACCATGCATTCGTGCGCATGATTGTCTCCATTGACGTTTTGATTAGTATTGCTGACAGAAGGTCGTACCTGATCAATGCTGCTTTCATCATGAACTTCACTACCCCTTAATCGTAGTGGTGAAGTTTCCACGAATGCCGTCATCAGGATTGGTAGCCGTTGAGGGCAGCACAAAGCATGAGCCTTTATTGGACTCAACAATGTTTCTGCATCCATTGGCGCATCTGATTGTAGAGTCAGACAGGTGTCTAACAAGCATTCTTCTCCGCATAGCAAGCACCTTATGTTATGTTATGTTATGTTATTTATATTTTTATAGCGCACAGCTGCCCCAGCAAAGGGGCGTCCTGGCGCTTTGACAGACGCTATAACATAACACACAATAAAAGAAAAGAAATTAACTAGACACTGGAAACAGGAAAGTTTTGATCGCCTGCCTGAAGGCGAGCAAATCCTCAAGAGCTCGGATATGGACCGGGAGCGAATTCCAAAGGCCTGCCGCTAACACCCTGAAGGACCGGCCACCTATTCTGCTCAGCTTAAAGCGTGGACAGACAGCCAAATGAAGCCCCTCAGATCTCAAGGATCTCGCAGGCACATAGGGCATGAGTAGATTGGCGAGTGCCGGCGGCGAAGAAGATTTCAAAATTTTGAAGGCCAGACACAGCGCTTGAACTTAATTCGCTGTCTGACCGGGAGCCAATGCAAGGCCGTGATGGTACCAGACACTGAGCAATGTCTGGGGAGGCCCACAATGGCTCGTGCCGCGGCATTTTGTACTCTTTGGAGCCTAGAGGCCTCTGCTTGATTCACCCCTAACAGCAGTGAGCTGCCGTAGTCCAGCCGAGATAGGGTTGAGGCCTGGACTACGAGCTGTCTGGTAGGGGGGTCAAAGTACTTCAAAACCGGCCTAATGCCGCGCAATATTCCGTAGCACGTGGCAGCTACCTTCTTGGTGTGATCCCTGAAGGTAAGCGCCGAATCCACCCAGACTCCTAGATTTCTCACTCCAGCAGCTGGAATAGGAGTGACACCAAGCTCTGATGGCCACCACTGGTTACCCCATAGCTCAGCGTGCTTCCCTAGAACCAACACCTCCGTTTTGGTGGCATTCAACTGGAGGCAGTTGGTGCGAAGCCAGCTAGCTACTGCCAAGAGACCCGCGCGGAATCTGGGGGCCGCCACTTCAGGGTCTCCACTAAGTGTCACCGCTAGCTGTGTGTCGTCCGCATATGAGGCCATCGTAAGACCCCACTGTTTGACGACACCAGCCAACGGTTTCACATAGAGGTTGAACATTGTAGGGCTCAACGAAGATCCCTGTGGTACTCCCGATCTCAGGGGATAGGTGGCGGATTGGCCAGGTGGTATAGCCACTTTAAAAGAGCGATCTGCCAGAAAGGACCGAAACCACTGGAGAGCGACATCCGTCACTCCCGCCTCCTGTAAGCGTTGGATAATATATTTGGTGGGACACAGTATCGAAGGCAGCGCTTAGATCTAATAATATAAGCGCTGCAGTATGACCTGAGTCAAGTACCTGGCGAAGATGTTCCAAGATGTAAAGTAATGCCGTCTCGGTACTGTGTCCTGACCGGAAGCCGTTCTGACTGGGATCCAAAATCTGGTTACGAACCAGATGCTCAGACAGAACAGAATTGACGTAGGCTTCTGTTACTTTAGCAATCCAAGGCAACAGGGAGATAGGTCGGTAGTTTTCTGGCAGTCGGGGGTCAGAGTTGGCTTTTTTTAATATAGGAGTGACCACTGCCTGTTTCCAAGCCGCGGGTACCATTCCACACGACAAAGACATATTGATGAGATCCAATATGGGGTTACGGCACAGCGGGGAAAGTGTGTTAATGAAAGCTGGCTTTAACGGGTCCGCAGGGGAGCCTGACTTGACCCTAAAGCTGAACCTGTCGAAGGCCTCAACCGACAGTTCAGGTAAAATAGCCAGGGGCTCATGCTCCGACGTATCAGAGACAGTAGCTTCTCGATCCTGGTGGAGTGTGTCGAACCCAAGATATATTTTTTCCACTTTCTCCACAAAAAAGGAGGCCAATTTGTCACAGTGGGAATCTGTGCAAATCACCTCTGATGAGGATCTATTTTTCATAAGGTCCTTCAATACCTTAAAAATCAATTTTGAACGGTTGGTGCTGGTCGCAAATTCATGAGCATAGAATGCAGCTCTAGCTCTGCAGATAGCTCTATGGTACAATTTCAGCTCAGTAAAATACCGGGTTTTCAAGGCAGGGTCATATGATCGTCTCCATTCCCTCTCTGTTTTTCGACAAGATTTTTTCAATTCTGCGAGAGACTCATTATACCAGGGACTAGGTGTTTTTGTCCGGCCTTTCGCCCATCGTAGAGGTATAAGAGAATCCAGGGCGTCGGTGATCCAAACGCAGAACTGTTGGTAACCTTGTTCCACATTGGTAAAATTACTCAGAGGTTTCCGCTCTAATATACTGTAGAACTCTTCCAACGTAAGCTTGTGCCATGGCCTTTTAAGGGTTGGTCTGTCCATGGATATAAAAGGCTTATCGTGGACCGGACAGAAAGCTTCTAATAACAGATGATCAGTCCAGCCCATCAGCCTCGGATCTGACACCCTTAGCCCATCCAGTGTGGAAAAGAAGGGGTCAAGGATATGGCCTCCAACGTGGGTGGGAAGGGTGACGAGCTGAGTGAGTTGGAGAGCTTCCAAATCCGCCAGCAGGGAGCTCACGGTAGTGGATGACCCATTATCAAAATGGATGTTGAGGTCACCCAGGATGTTAAAATTGGCGCAGCCAAGCGCTGTAGAACTGACCATGTCGGCCAGTGCGGATCTAAAGATAGAATCATTGCCAGGGGGGCGGTAGACCAGCAGCCCACTGAAGGTGAACTGATGGGAAAAGGCGATTTTGAAGATGGCACTTTCACATGCGGGTAGTCCTGACGGCTTCCATTCAGCCGGAAAGCAGGATTTGACTGCCATAGCGATGCCACCACCTCTTGTGGTCCTATTAGAGGTAAAGATGGTGTAGTTCTGGGGAAATGCCAGATTCAATATGGCAGAGTCAGAATCCTGAAGCCAGGTTTCTGTCATTAAGAAAACATCAGGATCCTCTTTATCTATCAGATCATAAATGGCCAGGTGATGCTTTACAAGAGATCTCACATTGAGACACCAAATACGGAGATCTCGCGATACAGTACGTGTCCGTGTAACAAGGGCGGCATTTTCCAAGGAGCATATTTTGGTAGGGCTCTTAAGAGACCAGCCTTTGCAGGCGCAGCTATATGGTCCAGCTAAAGGGTCCACCGGCTTACACGCACACCCTTTGGACGAATGACCTAAGGCCAACAGCTCTGACCGTGTGTATGACAACATACCTGGCAGGAGCAGCAATACAACGCTGAGAAGAGATGGGAAAGCCGAGCCAGCCCCGCCTCGCCCAGCCTCGACGCGGACGAGCGCAGACGGGCAGGACTCAGGCACGACTCCGGCTAAGCGACGGCGTCCTCACCTGCGCGTCCCGCTGCGCGGGAGGGGGGAGCTTTAAGTAGGCTCACCAATCCTGGCACGAGCGCGAGGACGCTCCAAGATGGCGCCTAAAGTTATAGCCCAAGCCAAAATGGCGCCCACAGTGACCCACCCTCGGGATCCAGGCCCGCCAAAACGGCAGTGCGGGAGCCAATTATGTGCGGAATGAGGAGGGGGCAAGACCCTGCTAAAACCAGGGGATAAGTGCTTCAAATTAAAATAAAGAAAAAGACAAAATCAGGTAAGTTAAAAACGAAGCGCCAGCAGCAGCGCTAACAACAGCAAATGCGCAGTGGAATAGGCGTCTGTCAAGACCGCCTCAACGCTGGGTCCGCCTTAAGTAGGCTCACCAATCCTGGCACGAGCGCGAGGACGCTCCAAGATGGCGCCTAAAGCTAAAGTTATAGCCCAAGCCAAAATGGCGCCCACAGTGACCCACCCTCGGGATCCAGGCCCGCCAAAACGGCAGTGCGGGAGCCAATTATGTGCGGAATACAGGTAAAACACATCGATGCCACATTGGTCGAAATGAAAGAAACCAAGTCATGTTCAGGTCTCTAAGCCGGGATAGTCCCAGGATTTTTGATATCCGGTCCCGGTATCCAATGGCTAGGATTGTTTCTTCCCTTGTCGCAGGTGTTTTGTCTGTGACATGGTTTGCCATAACGAAATATAAGGACTAAGAATAGGATTCCTGCAATTAGTCCCAAAATGAGGGGAAGTCCGCCAAAAATCAAATGGACGAAATCTGGAAAAATACCCAGTATGGCTTTGAATGGTGTTAATGCCATCGAAAATACTGTCTTAAATACTTTTGAGACTCCACTGGCATCAGAAATATTTAAGATTTCATTCAGGATTTCTGCGAAATGTATGGGGGAATTAGTTGATAATAAGGAGTGAATCTCTGCAGTCGTCCTTGCGACTAGGAGATCATACGTTTCTTTTGATGACGTGAGTCTGGTCGGCGTCTGAAGAAGCACTGTTTTCATTCTGCTTAAAGTATCTATTCGAATAGAAGTAATTTTCAAGTTGGGCCATGCCCTTGCCTCCCTGTCTGGAAGGGAGCTGGGGAACAATAAGCGTCCACAGCACTTGACCTTCGCAGTCGTAGTTACGAGATAAGGAGTCCCGGGCATAAGACTACAGCATCTGCGATCTACAATTAGAATGTAACTCCCATTATAGAGTCTTTGAAAGAATGGTTCTATCTCTGTTGCAGGTGCGCCTAGCTGGTAACATGAAAGGTTATTTGAGTTCCCTTCACAGGCTCCATGCAAACTAATTCCATTACACAGAAGTGTACCGCTCAGTGACATTGCACAATTATTGCCACTAAGAAACAGTTTCTGTCCTTTATTACTGACACATGCATGTGAATAGGGCAAGTTCCATGTTGTTTTAATGTACCCCTTTCCCAATTTTTCGTACATGCCAGCCTGTATATATTTTTGGCAGTATTGAAACCTGAAGGTTGATATTGGAATATTAATTATCCCATGTATTACCCATTCACTGACAGGTCGTTCTGACATTGTCACTGGTAATCTCTCGAGTTTCTCAATGCTCAGGATTGTATAATCAGCACCCTTCTGGGCCATACTGATTTGTTTATCAGTAAGGTTAAAGATATTGAATAGTGACGTTGTGTTGATTAAACGCCAAGGCACATAGCCTGAACGCAGATTTTGTAACGTCCAGCCAAGCTGTACAATAGAACGCAATTGAGACTGACCGTGTTGTAACAACAGTAAGTCTTGCGATATTATGTCGATTGCTGAAGACACAATGCTGTCCAGAGAAAAAATTCTGGAGGACAGAGTAATTAACCCATTGTCCACTACAGAAAGTGATTTTTCCAAATTAATACGGTCAATTTCCCGTATTCTTTCTGCTGTCTCAATTTGAGTCACCTTCCAGGCCTCTTTGTATGCTGCATATACAGAGGCTGCTATGAAACGTTTCTGACGCTGTTTGCGCGGTCCCATAATGAAATCACGCAAGTCAGCACCATCAGTAAGTAAAGTTAGGTGTTGCTTAATTTCTGCCAGTGTGGAAGTCTGTAGCCATTGAAGGCATAATTTGCCCACACTGTAGGTGGTTATTATTCCTGGGTGTTGTCTTTGGGAATATCTAGGGTCTGGCCTGGTCATTTTGAACCCCTGTGTTTTGTTCAGGAATCTGTCTTGACAGTTATTAGTATCTGTGGGCCAGATCAACCACTGTTTCCAATCAGGATGTGTTCTGTTTTGGTTTAATACATAATTTACGTCTATCTCTTCATCTGTAGAGCTATTGCTGTTCATTGTTGGTTTTGATATAGACGGTTTATTTAAGTCTTTGATTTTGGCTAAGCCAAGACAGGTAGTTT
This sequence comes from Lissotriton helveticus, assembly GCF_964261635.1. Lineage (NCBI taxonomy): Eukaryota > Metazoa > Chordata > Amphibia > Caudata > Salamandridae > Lissotriton > Lissotriton helveticus. Next base: position 391,764,857 of record NC_136059.1, read on the forward strand.
GTTGAACAGTGTCATTCAAAAATATAATTTGTTCTGGGATCATGCAGGCTCTAAACAAAGATTCTATACCCTGTACTTGCCATTCTTTTGTACCCCAAACACTTTTTACTTCAACATTTTTGTCCCAATAATCAAAACCAAAAGTATTCATTTGTTCAAAGAATGAGTCTGAATATATCAATTTTGTGTTTGTTATCATGGTCTTTGTCCCTGTCTTATTTGACAATTTGAAATAAAATGTTTCAGCATTACTTGTGTTAAAACCTGAAAAGTATGAATATTTGTCATAAACGGTTCATGAGCTTCCTTTTGGAGGGGTTGCACAATGTTCCCATTGATTATAATTTAAAACATTTCTAGGTTGTGCAGATCTATGTAGAAAATGGTTACCATAGTGGTTATAACAGTACATACTATCATAATTTGTCGAACCCTGCAAATAATCATGTTTGGTAAATTTAGCAGACATCACTAAGTCAGACATCATATTATTTATACTTTCAAAGTCCCAATCATCAGCAAATGAGCTTGGTTTTACAAAGTCACTCAATGAGATCTTAATTTGGTGTGGGTATTTCAGGATTTCAACCGGACCATAAATTTCGTAGTCAGTTTTGTCCCATGCTACCCCACCCGGTATAGGATTGGCTGTGAAGTTGACTGAAGAAAGTTCTCTTTTCTCGACGTGTGAAGATGTGTGTGGTTTGAGGATCAAGTTGATTTTCTGACTTGCTGTGTCCATTTTAGCATATTTTCCCTCAATGAAGCGTCCCAAAGTTAGTACCATGATGAGCCAAAGTATGAGGATAAATGCACCAAAACCCACCCAAAATTCAATCCATGGAGAAATCAGATATGTTTCTTTCAGTTGTTTCAAAAGTACTTTAACTTTATCTTTAAAGGTTTTTGTTGATGGCTGTGTTTTTGATTCAGTGAAGCCTTCAGAGGAATCATCGAAGTTTATGAAGTAGCCGGATGCAGTTCTGTCAATTGTTCCAATTGCTTCAGGATTACTGTTTCTTGCATAGTCGTTTGTTACTTCATTATAGATTGGTGTGTCTCTGCTAAATGTTTTTATTTGGGTTTTTAGAGGTCTAAGTTCCATTGCATTGTTGCATAGTCCTTGTTGTAGTTCTGTAGGCGTTTCGAATGTGATTAGCCTCTTAGATTGAACCTCTGTGTTAGTAGCAAATCTTGGTGTTCTACTACTTCTCGGGAGTCCACTTGGCCTACTATTTGTTATCGGCCACATGTTGTGGTTTTACCAGGTCGATGGATACAACTCGGTTCTCCTTTTTACCAGCAAGCGGCGGTAGTACAACTGATCTTGTCCCGTTGACAGACAAGACAGGAACTGCTTTCCTGTAAGAAGGCCCAAATTCCTTCTTTACCGCGATCTTTTCTCTGACTAGATCCCCGACTTTTGGAATCCAGACAGGTCTTGCTGGGACAGGTGGTGGTTCTTCAGTGGTTGTTGGCTGCTGTTTCAACTTTATGTTGCTCAGGTCTTTTCTTGTTTCGTTTAAGTCCTGCAAAATAGCCAAACGATCTTTGATATCAAAGCATTTTTCCTTCACCACTGAAGTCTGACTGTCGAGATCTAAGACTAACATCCTAGTTCCAAATAATAATTCGTACGGACTGAATCCCTTCAGAGAATTTCTTGGCAAGTTATTTAGACTACGTTGGACACTTATTAGATGTTTGACCCATCCAGCTCCCGAACCTAATATCCTTTCTGTTATAGATAGCTTTATGCCTTGGTTTTTTCTTTACACCATCCCGTATCCCTCAGGAAGGAAGTGAGAAGAGTCCCGCTGTGCTATGCTCACTTGGCCATGTTTCCCCTCAGGCTGGAGGGCCAGATTGAAAACAATGGTCAAACGTAGCATGCTTCTAGCGTATATGCCATTTAGACTCGCAAATCTTTGTATAACAGTCCAGACGTCAGCCGAGTGCTGATGATCTACATTATAAGTGGAAACTAGCCTGTATATGTTAATCGGACGCTTTGCTTTTTACTGTTGATTTTTTCTGGAGTGAAACGACACGGTATTACACCGTTTCTCTCACCACTGCGATTTCTGTTACAGTTTGGGCAGTTCTTTACAAACATGGTATGATGCAGGCTCATGCCTGGCCACCAGTACCTTGATTGTAATTCTTCCAGAGAATCTTTTAGTTTGAGGTGTCTGAGACCCTCGCCCATATGTGCGTCTGCTATTAACAAGTCTCTCCTGTACGTGTTTGGAATCACTCTATCCCCCACTCCAGGGATTCGAGCAAAAGGGACGGAGTTTGCATCGATTATGTATGTATAATTGAGTGGATAGTTGATCGGTAGCGCTGAGCAGTCGCCTTTTGATGACGTTTTCACCGCCAGCACTGTTTCACCGTCAATATACTTCACTGTACGCTTTTTTCGAGCTACGGAAGCCGATTTAGTTGCTACCGCTGTGGCTGTCTCAGCCAATGAATTCCCTGCAACGTGAACGCCATCACGCTGATGACTCAGTGAGTGTGTCACGTGAGTCTTTGGTAGTTCTTTTTGTAAAAGAGCTATTTGTTCCCAAAGCAGTTTTTGCTTTATTGTTGCACCTGTGTCATCTTTGTAACCGTTTTGAATCCATGTCTGTTTGTAAGGATCTCAAAATTTCTGTGTGTATTTGAGTCCAATTGGTTCTTTTGAAATCTGGTTTTATTAGATCATAAAGGGGTTTGACCCTTTCTGCGTAATTTGCGATGTATGTTCTTCCGAAATTTAGGAAGCCTAGAATTGACTGTAGGTTTTTTAGTGTTCTAGGTGCTTGGAGTACGGCACATTTCTCAAGGAAATTGTCAGCCAGGCTTTTGCCTTCACTTGATAATTCGTATCCTAAGAACAGGACTGTTAGATGGGCAATTCTGGATTTTTTAAAGTTGAATTTGTAACCCTCTGCTGCGAACCCAAGTATTATGGTGTTCACTCTCTTCAAGTGAGTATTCAAGTCATCATCTGTTAAGTATATGTCGTCGACATAAGATAATGCTTCGTCATCATATGTTTGTAGTAATTCTGTTACTCTCGCTGAGAATACCCCTGGGCTATTCTTGTACCCCTGGGCTAACCGACAGAATTGTTTTTGAGTGCCATTTATTGAGAATGCAGACAAATATCTGCTCTCTGGTGCTATGTTTTGACAAAAGAATCCATTAGAGATGTCTAATGTTGTTTTGTATTTTTTGCGCACTATGTTATTCATTAGTGCAGCACTATGCGAGTTTTGCACTGCAAAAGTTTTGCAACATGAGTTAAGGTGTCGGTAATCCGAAACTAGACAATATGAATTGTCTGGTTTGGAGACCGGAAACAAAGGGTTGTTCATTTGTGAGGTGCAAGTTTCAATCACCCCCTGGTATTCTAATTGATCTAGGATTTCTTTTACCTGTTTTTTAGCTTCTTGCTTAATTGGGTACTGTCTTTGTGCAGTAGGTTGTGATTTTAACTGGATTTTGTGAGGAGGAGAGTCCTCATCCCATCCTACATGATTTTTATATAAAGCAGGAGCTTGAGCTACTGCCCACTTTCTGGCAAGTGTGTATTTTTTATGAATTGGGATATGATTTGAGAAGGCAGGCATAATTATTTCTTCGCCATGAGGGCACTCCCTGACAAACTCTGGTGGCCAGTCTTTTTCAGCTAGAAGGATGTCATAGCCCTTGGAGAGATTATCCCAAAATAGTCCCCTTATTTTTCTAGTCTTATCCCCTTCTATACGTAAAGTTATTTCATATATTTTGTGAGGTTTGCTAACTCTGGTGTCTGCAGTTTCCACTTGAAGATATTCATTCGTGTCCACTGTCTCCAGATGATTCATAAGGACTTTGCGAGCTATGCTCACTTCTGCTGCGCTGTCTAGCATTGTCTGAGCCCATTCTCCGTTTTTCAGTTGTGTCCTCAGTATTCTCGGCATTGTTAACTACCTTGATACTGGCTACCTTCTTTTTTGGAAATTGTAGTTTCTTTTTTAGATGAGCAGGTTCCTTGTCTTTGGACTTGGCGTGCTCTTCTCTTTGTTCTGATCGTCCTCTTCTTTCCGATTTCTGCGAGGAAGTCTGAAAAGATTGAGAGGGACGTGTATCAATGTCTTGATATCTATCAGGCTTCTTTATATTATCCCTATTTCTAAGGTTATATCTTTTCCCAGAGGGGTCACTTTGGGGTGACCTGTGTCTCTGGTTCGGAGATTTTTCTCTCCGCCGAGGAGACCTTCCTCTGGACTGGAATTTCTTTTCTTTAGGATTGGATTGTTTGTTTCCATCCCAGCTCTTTTTTTGTGATGTTGAATTATTATTAAAAAATATTTTTTCAGGACTTTCAATCAGTTGTGGTTTTACTGGTATTCCACCTAAACTATCTCTACCTAGTTCCTCATAGGATTTTTCTATAATTCTGGCAATTTCAGCTGGTTGGTCTGCTATATCTGTCTCCTTTAACCTCTGGCGGATCGCCACGTTTGCTGCTTCTCCCTTTATGTTGGCTAATAATATAGCCGAGACCTGCTTGAAGTCTTTTAGTAATTTCATACCAAGAGTTAAAAGCGGGTTCTGGACCGTATTCATCTTGAATTTGTTTTAGCACATCTGGTATTACCGAAATGGATGGAACACCGTGCGTTTTTGTGTAGATGGAAGCAAAGACTGTACCCCAAGTGTCACAGTCCTCCACTAGTGGTGCGATTCCCATTGGAAGACAGATAGTCAGAATCCTGTGTTTTTCTAACGGGGTGGTGTCTGGAAACACCGCCTCTATTTGGGTGATTTTTTGTGCTAGCCAGAATGGTATTTGTTCCCGTTTAGCTGGTACTTTACCTAGGCAGGATTGTATGTTCTGTGGTGTAATTTTATTTGTGTTCCCCTGGTGAGGGGTCAGCTGTGGAATTTTAATTGCTGGTTGAATTGTTGAAGTCCGCATCACATATTGGACTAATTGTCTATGTAATTTTATTAATTGTTTTAGCTGTGTTAAAAGCTCTGCTTGAGACATCCCATCGATGTCTGGATGTGGCGTGTATCCGGCTAGGACCGGCGACGTTGCTCCTGGTCTACCTAATGGACCGAGCCTGGTGATGTGATTATTATGTTTTAGGGCGCCATTAAATAAGAGCAGATGCTCTTGAAATTTAAGTGGTACTTCCACCTCCTCGAAAGGAGTGTACTCATTAGGAGGGTCCTCTGTTTTGTAATAGTGGAAGTACTTTGTTACAGCATTTGCTGCTGGAAAATGTATCCGTGAATAATATACCTCTGTCTGCCGATATTCGTGTGCCTCAATTACGAATATGACTGTGCCACCTCTAGGTGTCAGTCCATTTTCTATAAGTTTTAAAGTTATAGATTTCCTCTTGATGACCGGGATGAGTATTATATCCGGGTCTGTGTCTAGCAGTGCATTATCAGCTGCTGTGAGTTCAGTTGCTATCCTAACTGTCTCTCTTTCTTCATCACTGTCTACCATTTTACCGACAGGAAGGTTATTTAGTTTGTTTGCAGATCAGGTTTCTTATGGAAACAAAGATTAGATGCACAATATTTTGGAACAGTGTATCCTTCAACGTTGACTAAACCAAGGACCATACATAGGAGTTTCCTCCTGCGAGGTCTGGCGGATATTACCTTTTACCCACTCCAGACGTCTTTGGAGTATTATGGGAAAAGGGGTCTGAGTGAAAAAGCACGATTGAGTTACTCTAAATGTCTTACGTTAGTTTTATCGCCCTTCCAAACGCGTTGGGCGCCATGTAGTGTAGTTCCTATTATCCCAATAGGCTCTGCGCATTGGAATAATACCTTCAATAGTATAGGCCTAGACCAGACGTTAACTAGGTCTACTACTGTCGATATTAGACTTAAAGTTTTGGGTTTTGCCAGCTAGCTCAGAGTTCACTAGAAACTTTCTCGAATAGGCAAGGAGGAGTTGAACCTCCCTGGATAGACAAGAAGGGATTTAGTTTCTGACAACCATAGAACATGACAACTTTGCTCTCCCCTATTCAAGAGTGTATCTCTAGAGTCGTGTGAAAACAAAAGACGACTTATTTTACTCAGTCAGTACGTGCATTCTTAGTCTCACCAGATTGTAGAGAAAAGGAAGAGACGGGCGTGTTCAATAAAAGATGTTATTTATTGATCAGTCTCTTTTCTCATACAAGAGAAATGGATCGATATTATTGCAATACTTATGGTTAAGTAAAGTGCATACAATAAAAGCAGAAGTATAAAATAATACTGTAAAAACATTGGTATGGTTTCTAAGCCATATGATGGGTTAAAATGGATAAAATAGATAAAATGAATACATACACATTTACATTTGATAAATCGTACTCAACTGGTGTTTCGAACTACGCCTACCCCGTGTACCTGACCTAAGCCTAATACGTGGGCGGGAATAGAAAGTAGCAGTTTAAGTTAAGTTTGTTTTGCCAAGTGACTGACTAAAGAATTCTCTGCAAGGGGTTATTCAGTTCTGTACCTGGAATCTTAGGATGAATGAGGGATGGTATCTCTCGTCTCTGGTCTCGATATTCCAGGCTGCCTGCGAGGGCTACCCGGAAGCGCCGGAGCTGGATTTCTCGGCAGGAGAAAGCAGCGTCTCGTTCTCAGCGCGTCAGGAAGGCGGGGCTGCACCAGCGGGGTTTGCTCTGCTCTGGGCTTCGGCAAGTCTGGCTGCTCCGATCTCGTCACCACCGCGTGTGTTTGCATAGGGCAATATCGGTAATATTTATACCTTTAAGGTGCCGAGATTGGCGTAAGGATGGACATAGATACGTCAATAAGGATGTCATACGTCCTGGTCGTTAGCACATTCTTTTGCTGAAGTTCTCGGTGAAATCAAAACAATGGCCGCAGGGTTTTTCCCAGGTCTGTCATAGGTTTGATTTGTTTTGAGAACTCCGTATGCCTTATCAGGGGCTGGAGGAATATTGCTTGTCTAATTAGATGGCAAGCGTTATGACTTAATCAGATAACACGTTCCTGTGCCGTAGTGTGGCTTTATCAGATAACGGTTCCTGCATCATGGGGGTTTTCTGCCTCATGGGATGGCTGCTAGTTAACTTGTTAACCAGAATAGGGTCAGGAATAGGGGGATCGATACAGAACCTATAGGAATACATCACAAGACAAGATCTAACCCCCTGCGAAACAAGGATTAAAAAAATCCCCAATTAAAGGGTCAATGCCAACTATTCCAGTTATGGGAAAAGACAACGGATAAGGACTTGGTGAAGGATGCTGACCCTGAAGAAATTGCTATAAAAAAGAACATAGGGGTAGCTCCCTCACTTGGCGTAGAACCTGCATTTGTAAAGAAGGGGCCTGTTTTGGTAGAAAAATCGATTCCTGCCTTACAGTCCTGTGAGGGGCTTAATTTAAACCCCGTAGAAAGCTCAGGTAGTGTTAATTTGCTCGCTTCTAGAATAGAGAATGTGCATCAAAATAATGTCCTCCCAAATCTTGAAATGTGTTTGACTAATGATTTAGTAGGAAGTACCCAGCCACAGGAGATATGTAATGGTGACTCTCAAGGGTTAGATATTGACCTGGAGTTGTGTGGTCGTTACTTAGCAGATCGTTCACTGAAATTATTTGAAGCCACTAAGACCCCGATTAGCGCTACTTCTTCTGGCTTTCAGCTTTATAGTAGCACCCCCTCCCTTAAATCTCAAGATTCATTTATGCAGCCTAACCTTTCAAAAAGCCCTGTGCTGAACATATCAGGATTTGATCATATTATACCACTAGACTTGGATAGACATGAAAAGCCTATTTCGGAGTCATTGATTGCTTTGGAACATTTGTTGTCTTCGAAATTACTGTTATTGAGTAAATTTGTGGGGAGCTCTGACTGTGTCCTGGAGTCTGTTACTCAGATATTAAAGGCTTTATTACTTAGATTTCCAGAGAAGACATTGGAATTAGATCCTAGAGTGGGTTCGCAGGAACCAGTGTCCCCTGGTGCTTCTCCTTTTGGAAAATATTCCTGTGCTCACGCCTTATAATCCTGATCAAACTATTCTGGGGGTTCCAACCAGAAGTGAGCTCTTTCCAGTCTCTAAATCATCTGCTTATAATTGTATAAGGGATTCTGATCTTGAAATTGTAGAAGAAGATGGGGTTTCCGCAGATTGTAAACTTGATAAAGCGCTCTTCCCAATTTTTAAGACAGAATCCAAGGGGACAGAGGAAGAAGAAAAAGAAATAATAGGGAAGCACAAAAGGTGTAGAGGAAAAAAGAGAAAATCAATTCTCAGACATAAGAAAAAAAGGCTGAGACAAATAATATTTGAGGATTCTCAAGATGAGCCAAATGATCAGCCTATTATGGGAGAGCCAGTTAATGGGCTCTCGAAGCAGGATTCAAATACTTGTATCCCAGATATCCAAGTACCCTTTGCAGATTGCAATAAAATTCCCCCTAATTGTTCCACTTTTCCTACAGGAGGACCTCCCCTTGATGTGGGGAGATCGACGATTCTTTTTCCTAAAATAGAAGTGACAAAGTCAGTCCCTTCTGTCCCAGTTGTCCTCAATCCTGCTGCGCCTATTTTTCATTCCTTGGTTGAAGGTACAGCTTGTTTGCCAGAACCTCCTAGAAAAATTACGGAAGAATCTGTAGATACACTGATTCTAGACTTTCTTCCGTTGTTTGACCACGATCTGGCATTAAATAGAACATTGTTACTTAAATGTTTTAGAGACATGGAGAGCCTAAAATTAATTCAATCAAATGATATTGATTTGGTTTCTATGCCAAGAACTGATAATACATCACATACGAGGGTAACGTTCTATTCTAAGCTAATAGTGAACCTTATTTTGAATCAAGCCGAAAATTTTCAAAGTCGAGGAATAGATGTGATACCTGTTTTGGCGAATTATGGAGATAGATTTTGTGAAAATAGACCTATTCAACGGGGCTCGGGTCAAGCTGGTCATCCTCCCTTTTTCGAGGAATTAAAGATATGTGTATTAAAAACTAAACGGCTAGTGTCCCATGTAATTCCTCCCCCGCAAAAAACTTACAGCATTTCAAGAGAGGATAACCAACAATGGAATTGGCTTCCTGGGGCTTTAAGTAAATCAAAGAAGAACCCAAAGCTATTTCCCAATCTTTAGCAGTAGCTTAAATATTCTTTCCTGGAATGCCGCGGGGATCAACAATCGTCCTGAAAAATTACAGTATCTTCTCTCGTTGAACCCCGATGTGATCTGTATCCAAGAGACCTGGTGTATAGACAGAATAGGCGTGGGGAGGGACAATTTTGTTCTTGAGGTTGCAGCCTCCCCTTCGAAGAGAGGGCATGCAAAAGGAGGAATTGTGTGCCTTCTTTCTAATAGAATAAAGTGGAACTACTCCCATTATGTGGATCAGAGTAACCTTTTTCAGGTGGTCACCCTTAGTAGCTTTGGTAGTGGGGAAAATAAAAACCCACTGGTTATAATAAATGCTTATATCCCTCCTGATGAATGTTACAATAGTGTATTAAAGCAGGTCTTTATTTTTATTAAAAAGATTAAGGAGACAATACTTAATCCCCAGGTACTGTTAGTGGGGGATTTCAATTGCAGAGTCTCTAATTATAGCTTGGAGCTTTTTAGAAATAAGTCAAAAGAGGAAGCTTTTTTGATTCCTCAAGCCCTTTTTCCCGATAAAATCAAAACTAATAAAAGAGGGAAAATGTTGATGGAAGAATTGTTTCTTATGGAGGGGCTAATAGTGAATGGTAGGCTCCCTTCTGATGTCCCAGCAAAATATACCCATAAATCCAGCACAAGTGAGTCCATTTTGGAATATGTAATCACAGACCACCGCTCTTTCTCTTTATTGAGAGATCTGGTGGTCTCAGACAATATATTTAGTGATCATATGTTGATAACTTTAACCCTTTCAATACACTCTCCTAAATCAGACCCTTGGTCACTCAATGGTGATGCGGTCAATTTTCATAAGAAGTCTGGAAGATGTTTTTGGGACTTTAAAGCCATAAAGGGCCTGGGGCGTATCCTTGATAAAACTATATTAGAATTAAACAATTGGAAAGGGTCTGAATTAATCCATTTTGAGGATCTTATGAAGAAGATCATTTTGGATGTTAAAAAATCAAATTTGGCGACAAAAAAGATTGTCCTCCCAAGTTCGATTATTCTCCTCAATAAGGAAATAAATAAGTTAGTGCGGGAGCAATACTTGTGCAGATCAACTGAAAGACTCCACAAAATTGATCGTTTACAAAGAAGGAGAAGTAGGATTAAGGCAAAGTTAGACAGTTCTGGTCTCCTATTGGGGAGGGTTGTGGTGCAAGAGTTGGTCCCCTCCCAATCCCTATTCCTGAATCGTTATGGGTCAAATATATCTCCACATTAGCTGGGGGAGCTTAGGGGCCTCAGTATTGAGCTTGACTCTCCAATAGAGTCGCCTTCAGAAAGAACTATTGAACAGGCGATTATGGATATGCGTACTTCACGAGCTATGGGGCCTGATGAACTCCCGATATCTGTCTTGAAGCAGGAACCAGTATTGTGGGGCAAAATACTGTTTCCTGTTTTCAGATTTTGCTTCATTAAAAAAAATTGTCCTCTCCTCTTGGAAAGGGAGCATACTGGTGCCACTGTTCAAAAAGGGCGATAGGGATATACCGAAGAACTATCGTCAAATAGCCCTCCTTGACGCAATTGGAAAAGTTTTCACCAAATGTTTGTTATCCTTAATTAATGATTGGGTTGATGCGAACCACATTTTACCCCTAGAACAGACTGGCTTCCGCAAAGGGCACGGCACCTTAGATAATCTTACCGCACTTCAGATCATTTCTGATAAATATGTAAGGGTTCATGGGGGATATGTGTATGTGGCATTTATAGACTTCTCCACAGCATTCGATAAAGTGGATCGCCCCCTGCTGTGGAGAAAGCTATCTGCCATGGGCATGCCTCCTCACTTGCTAGATCTGGTACAGGTTTTACATACTGATACATGGTGTCGTGTCCTGCAAGGTGGAGAAAGGGGGTTATCACGTGTCATTCCGTCAATTAATGGAATAAAACAGGGTTGTCTTCTTGCCCCATTGCTCTTTTCCCTGTATATTGCGGATCTTCCTGCATCTCTCTCCTCAGGTGATGGTATAGCCCCGGTTATAGGGGGAACCCCTATCTCCTGCTTGATATATGCAGATGATATTATAATATTGGATCTAACACCCAAAGGGTTGGCTAAACGTCTTCGTGCATTACATCTTTTTGCCAAAGCCCATTACTTGAGGATAAATGCAACAAAAAGCAAAATTATGTGTATTGCTGGGAGAAAGAAGTTAAAGTATAAGAACTTTGTTTGGACAGTTGGTGGCCATAAACTGGAGGTGGTAAAGACTTATGTCTTTTTAGGAAAAATCATTTCCAATAATTTGAGTGACAAGCCCCACACCGATAACAATACCCGCAAAGCTTTGTCTCAGGGAAAAAGCTTGAGTGCATTATATTCAGCCACGGGGAGAAGACACTTCGATTGCCTACTGGAAGTCTTTAGGGCAAAAATCCCATCTTCCCTTTTGTATGGAATGGAATTGGTTGATTTAAGGCATTGGGATTTTTTACATTCTGTAGAAGGGAAGTTGCTAAGATCTATATCCTCTCTTAACACCGCTTGCTCAGCGGCTGCCTGCAGACTTGAATATGGCCTTCGCAGTAGTTGGGTGCAGGGCCTAGCAGCTGTAGTACGGTGGGTTGCCAGTTTGGCTAGAGGAGAAATGGGTTCATTAAGAAATCTTATGAAGGTTGAACTGTTGGGCAGCCTAAAGGAGTATTCGCAAATTGTTAAGAATTTCAGAAAGGCGGCCTCCCTTCTCCAATTGGAAGAGAGCACTCTTTTTACTGTGTCCGCTGCACAGTTAAAATCACTTTTGAAAGAGGCATCTTGGGATCTTAGCTTTAAAATGGACAAGGAGGCTATTTATTTTAAGAAGGGAGCTAACCATCTTACTAACTCGTATGTTAGGAAAGCTAAGCAACCTTATGTCGTCTGGAATTTACCACATAGCATTCGGCGATTCTGGTTTCTTTTAAGACAGGATTTGTTGCCATTAAACAATCTATTGGCAAAGTGGTATGGTGCTCCTGCAATTTGTAATTTTTGTAACTTGTCCCCCCAGGATCGCTTGCACGTTCTTTTCATATGTCCTGTATTGCGCCCATTTCCGCATAAGTGGTTAAGATATGTATGTTTGCAATTGGGCATTTTAAATGCTAACTCTTTCTTATTTGCATTGTATAATCCCCCAAATGAAATCTTCTGTTTTAAAATTTTTAACTTTTTTAAATGTTTTTTAGCTATTTATTGATGCCTTTTGTAGTATGTGAATCTGATTATTCTGTATTTTGTAAACATTGTAGATGTCTTTCTTGCATTGAATGGGTCTTGTATTGTGTATGGTTTTTATGTGGATCTCCTCGGAGTTCCAAAACATAATAAAGAATTGAAAAGAATTGAATTAGTAACCAAGTCCACGCTGGTAGTAGTATTTCAGGAGGATTTATTCAGGTTGGTTACAACATAGTAGTACAGTAGATATTAGCCCCACAGGAGCACCCAGCTAGGCGCTCAGCCCTTCTCCAACTGTGAGTTCCCACTCCCAACATTCCATCTTACATCACTCAAGCAGGGTTCCACTGGCACAGCATAAATAATAGCAACCCAGGATACTACGTATCCTCTTTTGTTCCAAATGAAAACAAAAAGGAGCGCCCATATTAGGAACAACACAATGTTTAAAAGAGAAGAAATGGACGCAGACTAGAGGAACAAGGAAAATGAAAAACCAGAGGAAAAGTAGAATACAAGTGAAAATGTGACTGAAACAAGAACGCAAGAGGAGAGGAAAGAAAATAAAGTAGAACACCAGTGAAGGTGTGATCAGCACAAGAACGCAATAGAAACGGAAAGAAGCATACAACATATCCTCCTTTGTTAAATGTTAAAAGAAGAAAAAGTAGAATAATAGAACAACAAAGAGAAGAATAAAATAGTAGAACAACACACATCATCCTTTCCCAAGAAGAAAAAAAAAGGGCAAAGAATAGAAAGAGAAACCATCAACGGCAGCCCTCCGCAAACCCACTGGCCAGGTAAGTAAGCAAAGAGACAACTCATATCAGGAGAAATCGAGACGACAGAGAAGAATAGGAGTGAATATACTCAAACTTCCCCATCTGAATTTAAGAATACATAACAAATTGAAAAAACAACTGGGCTACAGTGTAAGAAAACAGAACAAAAATCATAAATAAGAACGCCCAGAGTAAAACAGCCCATGTACCCTGGTAATTAAAACCATACACCCTTTAGGGTAAATAATGTATACATGGGTAAATGTTGTGCACAGTACAGAAGGGACGACACCCAGGAAACAGACCCCATGTGGACATGGGAAACTAGTGCACTGCATAAGAATTTAAGTACCTTGAACAAAACCAAATTACCAAACAAAAATCTATCACTCCGGAGAGATCAAGATAGGGTACTTAAAAGGCTCGGGACACACGTCCACGCAACACACCTCTAGTGGAGGTCACTTGAAATGCACATGACATTGGAGAAAACCCCAAATACACCTCACGGAGAGGAAAAACACACCTCACGGAGAGGACAAGAGACAAATAAATTATGTGCATAAATAGATGTGTGCTCATAACATATTCCAAACTAAGAATCGAATATAGGGGTATAAACCCTTGTTAAAGATAAAGGACTATGACCTTAGTATAGTTTGACGGCGTTTGGGTAGGAACCCATGACTTATCTCTTAGGAAAGAGATTCGTAAAAAAATGCAAGAGGACTGAAACCTATGCATAAGGGTAGAAAAACGTAATAAATGGGTAGGAACCCATGACTTATCTCTTAGGAAAGAGATGCATAAAATTAGTAATAAACAGACATTGTAACATTATGAAAATACTCTTAGCTTGCGTAAGTCAGGTGTATACAGGGATAACATTGCTGCCAACATAGACGTTACCAAGTGTGATAAAATGGTATCAATAAACATGTACAAGCAAACATTTGAATGACAAACAACTGCACCATAAAAGAAGTAAAATGTTATAATCACTGGTGTGCCTGTCACCAGGAAATGTGGCAGGCGAATGCACTGAAGAAATAATGTTTACCAGAAGTATCCAGCATTAAAGGCAGAATGACTGTGAAGTTGTCCCATGACTGAGAGGAAGACAAAAACGATACCTGAAGTTGCAGGAAAATTCCAGGAACTTGAGCAAATACATTTCAAGCCTGTTGTGATCAGGTATCCTGTCTTTAAAAGTTGAACCATCACAGACACGTTAAGTTTAACGGTGATCATGGCTAACTGAAGAAATAAAAGAATATTGAAGTAATGCACAACAACCAACCAAAAGATGGCGGAACATTTTTGACGTTGAGCCGAGTGGCTCACATTACGTTTGGGCAGCAGAGCGTCTATCAGTAGCTAAAGAAGATGTCACAAAGGAACCTCAGGAAACAATGACGGAGGTAAGGTGCGCACGCTGGAGTCAACTTACTGATAATTTGAAAGGCCGGCTCGCGCTAACGAAACTGTGCTGTAACATTTTTGAAATCCACAGTAAAAATGTTAACGTAATGACAAATAATAAAAATATGCAGGCATCCACTGTAGATTGTATTTTAAAAAGTGACAACTGTATGTTAATTAACATGGCAGGTAGGTGCAGAGGAAACACATGGAAGCACAAACTCGTCTTCCCGATCGCTAGACTGTATTTTAAAAAGTGACAACTGTATATTAATTAACATGGCAGGTAGGTGCAGAGGAAACACATGGAAGCACAACCTCGTCTTCCCGATCGCACCATTGTAAGCAGGCTCAGACAAAAACACAATAGATCACAACTTGAACCCACCATAGAACTACACAAATGCCAGTATAAACATCGCACACAGGTTAAATGGTGCCGGTTGTTGTCAAAATAGAACTGCCATTTTTCTCTCCATGCGTGTTTAAAATGTAGTCTAATAAAGCATGCAGACGAACATAAAATATTTACTTCACTTAAGGCTAAAAGTGGAATAAAGTCAATGTGCGCAGATCACCTTCACCCAAGCTTAAGAAAAGCTCTGATGTGCCTGAGAGAGTTCTCGCTCTGGAAAGTGCAGGATAAGAGTGGCAATCCAAGAGACAGTGAAAACAGCAGAGTCCTTGGTAGTGGCATACATACATAGTGCAGGATGCCAGGCTTACCCTCACCACACTGAAGGCACAGCGAATGGTGCTAACAAAGCAAAAGGTGCAGGAGTTGACAGACGCAGACGTTGGCAGGCTTGAAGAGTGGCAGGCTTACCCTCACTGAAGAGCTTGACTCTGGAGAGTAGATGCCCTTAACTGGATGGGAAGAACCTAAGTAGTACTTCCCCAGACGACAGTAGGCTTACCCTCACTTGAAGAAACTGGAACAGGGACAGATAAGACAGAAATGTAGATAGGCTCACCCTGTCTTGAAGATTCAGCGTAAGAACAACTTGTTGAGGAGTGACGAGGTGCCTTGAGGCAAACAGAGGCTGTAGGTGGCATCTGGAAGTCCAGATTGGGTTTTGTCTCTGTAGGGCTGGGGGACCACACTGGCACTGTTGGCCTACTTCAGCTCAAACTAGGCAGTGTGGGTGCAATGGTATTTTCCGGTTTCATATTTTCGCAGTCCGGAGTCCTCTCAGGTCTCTTTGGGTGCCTACAGGATGCAGAGAAGCAGCTCCATTGCTCCACAGGAAGTCTTGAATCTAGACAGAAGTGCTGGAAGTCCTCCCAGGATTTTCCAGGAACAGTAGCTTGCAGGATGAGTTGACTTTGACAAAATCATCATGAAAAACAGACAAGGCAGCAGGGTTGGCACCAAGTCAGTTGCTTCTTCCACAGTTCTTGCTTTTTGCAGTTCTTTGGACCTTTTTCTTTTAATTGGCAGGATCTGATTCTCTAGTGCCTGTGTTCCCCAAAATATTGAATTTAGGGGAGTGTAGGGTGGTGGCCAATGGGCTACCCACCCTTGGGGTCACTACGCCCACTATATGACCACTTCCTGGGGGGGTGGCCATAACCCTGTCACAGAAGTCCTGATTTTGCCATCACCAGTATGGCTAACTTTGAAATTTTGCCACCACCACAGGTAGTCCACCTTAGAGAGCTAGCCTGAGGGTGGGCATGCTTATCAGACTAGATCATTTTCCTACCTGTCCAGGAACCATGTGGCTCTGGACAAAGGGGATCGGCTTCTTCTCCTGTGAGAGTTACCAGATTCACATCCTAAAGGTGGTAAGCACTTTAGAGCTCCCCTGCCTTAGAATGTTAATCTTCAGGTCATCCTGTGGGAGGAGATGAAAACAGGCCTGGTTTCTGGCTTCCTGGAAGCAAAGGCCCTCGCCCTTGCGGGGTCAGAGACATGTTTCTTGTGGCGGGATGACGAAAGCCAGTCAGTCAGCATCAGGGGTTGGTAGGTTTTCAGGGGGCACCTCTAAGGTGCCCTCTGGGTGCATGTGTTACTAAATCCTACACTGGCATCAGTGTGGGTTTATTAATACAAGATGTTTGATATCAAATAACCCTCTATTCAGTGAAGCAATCATGTAGCTGTGGAACTCTTTTTCACGATTGTCCAGCACATGTTTTAACATGGCTTCCCTGCTTACTTTTACTGGCAGTAATGGAACTGACCAGCACAGGGGCATATCTGCTCAGTTAGATATGACCTTGCACGTAATATAATGCACCCTGCTGAAGGACTGTAAGGCCTGCTGTAGGGGTGATTTACAAACATTACATGCAGTGTTAGGGTACACAAAGATGTGTGTCATGTCATGTTTTCACTTTTTCTGCACCAAGACACGCAGCCTGCAGTGTGAGTTTGCATGAGCTTGGCGAGGGGTCCTTTAGGTTGGTACAATTCATGCTGCAGCCCTTGAGGACCCCCTTTAGTGTCTCAGGCCCTTGGTACCAGGGGTTCAATTTACTGGGGCGTCACAGAGAGTACTAAAGGTATTGCCAATTTGAGAAAACAATTGCAGTTTTGCCTAAGAGATCTGGGACTGGGACCTGGTTAGCAGGAACCCAGTACACTTCCAGTTGAAATCACATCAAATATCAGGCAAAAAGTGGGCGGTGACCTAGTCAAAAAGGGCACTTTCCTACATTCTCACTCAGTCACTTTCACTCACACACATGCTCACACAGACACAACATGCTCACACATACACAGTCCTTCTCTCATACATGCACAAACTCATCCACAAGAAAGCAAGGTCAATTTTTTATGAAAAATGCCAGAAAAGAAGGAAGAGTGGCACCCCAATGTCCAAACAGGTTATAACGATTGTGTTGTGACAATGCATACCATTACTCCTCAAGTCGTTACAACGACTTGCGGAGGGGGGGGAGAAGGTGTTGGATTTAAAAGCCAACACCTTCCCTAGTGTCCGCACATACTGGAGTTGGAATAGTACATTTTACTATTCCAACATCCAGCGCCCCCCCTCCGCAAGTCGTTGTAACGACTTGCGGAGTAATGGTAGGCGATGTCACGACCGTGTTGTGACAGCATGCGATGTGAAGAGGCATATTCCTCATTTCTTCTTCTCTCTCCTATCACTCTCTTGTTTTGACCTTCCTCTTACTTTTCTCCTCCTTCTTCTCTCTCCCTGTATTGGTTTCATTGTTCCCATCGCTTTCTTTCAACATTCCCTAAGATTTAGACATCATCTATTCTCTGTATTGCTCAGTTACTCTTCCTCCTTAATTTTGCTCCATTCTTCTGGCTACCTTGGCTCTCTCTTCCTTCCTTTACATCTTCCTCATATCCATACTCATCTTGCCTCCTCTGTGCCTCCTTTTACTTTATATTTCTGTCTCCCATTCATGTTTTCTCTCGTATAAACCTTTAAAAGCCCAGGTACTTAGCAACATAAGTAGTGTTTGTGTGGCCTATGTCTAAGAAAGGCAGGGTGAAGCCGATGACCATGTAGAATCTAACATTGTTTCTGGCACCCAGATGGCAAACTCTAGCCTAAACTCCTGGTAGACATAGTAAAGCGGCCCAGATGTTGGCTCGAGTGCAGGTAAGGAATCGTAACTGGGAGTGGTGTGAAGGGGATGGTATTGGACTTACTGCATGTTTGTACTCTGTGATTATGTTAAGACATTATCACCCCAGACAGACACCCCTCCTTGCTGTGGCTGCAGCTCCAGTCCCTCCTGGGCTGAGCTCTCTGTCTGTTGTGGCAATTGCTTTACGCTCGGCCAACTACCCGGCCCCTGTTGCTGCGGGGTGGCTGAAGCCTAATTTACTTGGGACTGATTATACAATGCAACTGCTTTGCTCCGGGCTTGGTTTTGGGGATGGATGCTCTATGGGAGCTGTCCTGATACTATTCTATTCTGAACATGGTATATTTTCTGGTGGCACCAGTTAACCATGTGGCCCTTTCTTTGGTAATAGTGGCATTCTATAAGGCCGGGTTGTAACCAGCTTCCCTTACCTCTGCTGCTAGGACGGGGTGGATATCTCTTTTGGGGTTCGGAGGCAGAGCTCTTTAGTGACTTCTGCCATCTGGATGTATGCGGCCAACACAGCCCCCTTGAAGACCGACTTTTTCAGCTTTTGTTGTATCAATTTGGCAGTCTTGATGGGCTTTCTTTTCCCTGTCCTTCTCCTGTCTGTTCTCGTAATAGTGTAATAAGTGGGCCTCTATTTCTTGCCGAGGTTTGGTGTCTAGCCCTACTACACCTTCGAGTCTGATATGGGTCTCAATGGGCAGTCCATTCTTGAGATTGTTGTAGAAGAATGCAACCTGGGTACTCGTGTTGGTCCAGGGTTGCCCTGTCTCTTGTCCCCATTGTTCTCTCCTTCTATCTAGAAAGGATTCATGCTTTCTGTCATCATTCCTCCTATCTCTGGGCCGTCAGGGAATATCTCCACTGAGGGTGTCCAGATCTGGTGTCTGAATGAGTTAAATGCAGCTCGGCCATGACTGTGGGGATGCAGGCTCGGGAAAACCATTTGTCGGTCTGCTCCCCAATGAAGATGCTTACTAGACTTTTGATGTCCCCTATAGCTAAGTTTAAACCTGTGGTATTTTTCTCATAGCAAGAGATCCACTTTCAATCGGGGTAGTTTATTCCTGAGCCCTTGTTTATCCATCTGTGCCCAAGACACATATATGGTTCCTGAGCTAACTTTCTGTAGTAGCTGACATATTCTGGCAAGGAGGGCCCCGTCGGTTTCTTTCCGATACAGCGCTACCATCGTTTCAGGCATTCCTACATGTAGGGTAGTTCCATCAGGAATTTCCCCCCCATACGGATGTAGTTTTTCACAGTGGCCATGTTCTCTGTCCGGAAGGCTCACTCCTCCGACTTTTACACTGGCCCTTCTTTTTGGTTCAGTAGGCCAGTCGATAGCAAAAAGGGTGCAGGAAGGCCTTTCCTTCTTTTCTGGATACTATCTCTCTACTGGTCAATTTGCCTGACTGGCGCATTCAGGGGGAGAGGTAAATACCCTTGTCGTTGCTCCCCTCATGTGTGCATGAGGGTGCCATTTGGTTCCTCCTTTCTCTTAATTGCGTTTCAGTTAGGCTCTCCTGGTTCTCATCCTTTGATCGTCCCTTTTCCTATACCGCCAGCCGCGAGGAGTGTTTTTCGGTGAGGGCCTTTCTCCTGGCTCCTCCCCAGGTGGAATCCAGGACCTAGATCTGGTTTCCTCCGGGGAGGGTGAGCTGCTCTCTCTTCCTGTTGTGCTTCCCAGGCGAGAGCGCTTTCGCTCTCTAACCTTAGCTCACGCCTCTCCTCTAACTCCCACCTGGTCCTGCCTGCTATTCTTCTGGCTAGCGTTTTGACCTAAAGCTCACTCCCTGACGCTTCCTCCACAGCCTGAGCATACCCTGGAGATGCATATCCTACGGGTTCCCCCTCAGCTTTGGACCTTCGGGGTTGGGACCCCTATGTTTTCCTCCACTGATGGTATTCTTCTCCAGAACTGCTATGAACATTCCTCTGATTCTAGGGCATTTGGAGGGGCCGTTAAGAATATGTGCTCCTCATCCTGTTGGTGCTTGATGTGCCGGAACCGATGGGTGAGGGGTTAAACTTCGAGGGAGACTTGCCCCAGACTGGGAGAAGACCTGCTCCGCCTGGGTTGGTCTGGTGTTTTCCCTACCCTGTCTGGTGGCTTGCTGCTTGGTGTGGGGTCCATTGGTTCCCTCAACCGGTGGGTTGGTATAACCCAGCACAGGGACGGGTGGGATGGCAGGCATCTGAAAGAGCACTTCACTGCCAGTGTAGGGTGGAGGAGGTGCAAATGCCTCGATTGCGGATTCGGGGATAGTCTTGTAGAACGGGGCCACCTCGAAGATGGCCCATAACTCAAGTAGAGCCTCGCATTAAAACCTCTTCTGTCCTGCATACCTGGCCTGTATGTATGTCTTTGTGTTTACTATGATGTTGGTATTGAATGTTCCCCCCTCAGACCAGGGGAATGCGTACGTTTTGGTATGGGCATGCCACTCGTGGCAGTGTTTCTCTAGTTTCTGAGCCCATTTGGGAAATCTTGCCTGCATGTGGTCTAACGGAGTCTTCATGATGGACTTGTTTAAGGGTTTTACAAACTTTTGATTGTCTCGAGATTTAAAAATAATTAAAAAGTGTACTCTGATTGTGGGAAAACTATGTGCACAGGGTAGTACATAATTTTTTTTACTGGTTATGAGCTTTATAAAAATTGATAAGTCAAAAACGTTTAACAATTTGGCGTGGACAAATGCAATGAAATAATAACAATCTGTACCAATGTGAAATGGCTAGTTCAGAACAGTATGAGTTGATTTAGCAGTGAAATAGCAAATATTCAGATTTGTGGAATAATAGTTCAGTCAGTCAATCAACTTTATTTTGGCTCAATGAGCCATAAAAGTACACAGTGCAAAACAAAATATATACTTAAAAACATTATAATTACATATCTCAGCTCATGACAATATGTTAAACAGTCATACAACATCAGCTTTCAGAAAAGCTACCACAGTGCTCAGACAAAAGTCAATGGAACACAGACCTCAAAAAGAGTCTCTAGGAGTGGTTTCATTAGGGGTCCCCTTTGTCACCAGGGTTATCTGATTTAATTATCAAATATATAAAAACAATACATAGATAAAATGCACAATAGTCAATCCATTAAATATCCACCTGAAATTCATAAAACATCACATAAAAACAATGACCCTCTACTTAATGGAGTGTTCAATATATATGGCAGCAGAAAAGCAGATCTTGATTGTGAGCAAAGTTAGCAGGTAGATGAAAGCAGCTCTGCAATAATGAATATTGCCCCTCTAAGGATGGGCAGCAAGTATAGTTTCCCCAGCAACAAATACAATGTACAGAATAACATAAAATGTAGGGTAGTTTGGATAATCACAAGGACACAAGGGAAGTAGTAAGAAATATGGGCCTTGTGGTGGAAAAGCAGCAAGAAAGTGCACCGTCCATAAGCTGAGTCTGGTCAATAAGAATGTATGCTGCATATTTCCCACCCATACTAAGTAACAGTCAGACATATTCCCATATAAGTCTGGACTGTTGGTTTATCTTTAGCACTCTGCACTCTATTCTCCAACCATCCCTCTAAAACTCATTCTTCAGAGTCTTAATAGAGCTGACTAGTGTCTGGCTAGGCAAGGTAAACAAGTCCTCCTGTTCCACATTACAAGTATTCTGAATATACTCAGGCAATGAATACTCAAACAGTGGTTGAGTTTTAAGCAGTCCACAAGCACTGCCCAGTTAAAGGAAATCTGGCTTTTGGTCCAGATTTTGAGCCACTGAAGGAGGGGTTGAATTTTTATGAGATTACTTATTTAGCCAATCCCTGCCTCAGTGTGGCAGATGAAGGAGCTAGTGCTTTGGGGGATAGATACAATCTCTTAATAAAGCCGTTCTCAATTGGCCCTCCTGATCTTCAATGCCCCACACCCATGACCCATACGAGGCAATAGCACAACATTTGGCGTTGTAAACCGTCAAGAGTTTCTTTACGGGTTTCTGACCAAGTCTGCGGGCAAAATTGAGAACAGACTCCAGTGATTTGGAGAGGGCAACAGCTCTACCGGTCTTCAAGGATTCTCATGAGAGACGTGTATCAAAGTGGATGTCAAGGTAGGAAAAAGTGGGAACAGCGCCAACTTTCTTGCTGTTAACTACAAAAGAAACATAATCCTTCTTCCGTCGCCTAAAAATCATTATGTGAGTCTGTTTTGGTTTACCATAATATTTAGACTGGCCATAAACTCACAGAAACAATCCAGCAGTCGTAAGCCATTTGCAGTCATGACAATTAGGACAGTGTTGTCTGCATAAGTTAATGTGGGAATACTATGAGCACATACACAAGGACAATCTGCCCTGAGATTTACCAGTTTATCCTCCAAGCTGTTTATATAAATGGAAAAGAGAAAAGGAGCCAATCCACAGCCCTGGCGTACACAATTTGCCAAGCTGAAAGCAGCTGTAGCTCCCCCCTGCGCCCTACCTTACAGTCGCAGTAACATCATTGAGCAGATCTCTAAGGAAATTAACAATATAAAGCTCAACCCCCATATTAGTCATGATACACCACAATTTTGACCTATTGACAGATTCGAAGGCAGAACTCAAATCCATAAAAGCCAAAAACAGGTTGCCACACTTGGCCACAGTGTTTTAAGGAATCCTCAGCTGTGCCTTGGTCGGAGCAGAAACTGAATCGGAGATCCAGAAGTATGTTACGCTCCTCACCCATAGCTGCAAAAGGTCTAGCACAATTTGTCCCATATTCTTTGCAGTAGAATTAAATCAGTGAGATGGGGCGATAACATTGGGGTTCATTTTTTGAAAATGGGAATAATAGTCACATGGGACCAGCTCTTGGGAGGGCCAACAACTAAGGTGGCATTGAGGACATTTGCCAATAAAGTGACCCACAGTGGGATATTATCTTTAAACATGTCAGAGGCAAGGCTATCTGAAGTATGAGCACACCCAACCAGACAACTAGCCACAGCCCCCATAATCTCTTCTAATTCTATAGATGGACCACAGAAAACTTAGCAGGATGCTCAGACACAGTTGAAATACCGGTCGGCGGCTGAAGAGAAACTAAAGGAATATGATTTGGGATATCTGGGTTCCCTAAGCAAGGGTCAACATAAAGCTTGGTCAAATGGATGGCTTAGGTGTCAGAGGGAATAACAGTGACCATACCAGGATCTTTTTTGGCCACAAAGAAACTATGGTTCACTGTCACCCAAAAGGCCTTGCAGTCCTATGTTCACTTGCCTGAACTAGTGCCTAAAGCGACCTCTCTGATAGTGTTCTTCCTGATTTGAAGGGCGTGTGGATACAGAGTTCTACATCTCTGCACCGCATCGGGGGCCATATTATCAAGAAAGGGCGATACATTATCGCCGCATTTATCGGCAGGAAACTGCTGCTAAAGCGGCGATAATGGGCTTGATAATATGCCTTTGTGAATTCCCATAGAAGCCCAGGTTCTGGTGTTAACCTGGGCTTGTATTCGAATTCACAAGGGCATATTATCAAGCCCATTATCGCCGCTTTAGAGACAGTTTCCTGTCGATAAATGCGGCGATAATGTATCGCCCGTTCTTGATAATATGGCCCCTAATTCTCTAGGAGTTTTTCTCAGTGCAGCGAGTAACTGGTTATGTGCCTCGTTGCAATTAGCATCAAACCACTTTACAAGTGGCTTACATTCCCTATTATACGGAACCAAAATGAGGTCAATTGCTGCTTTGCAGATCTTGTCAAAGCTATTAAGGAGCGCAGACTCCACCCTTGTGTGTAATTGTCTGATAAACAGACAAAGAAATAGGGGTATGTGGAAACCACTAACTGCGCTAAGAAAGAGGGTTCGTCGACCTTGGCTCATGCTTTTATTACCCCACAATTCTTAGAGGATAGTAAGCACGGAGGATAAACTACCACGGAGATTCTAGAGTTCAGTGAGCCATTTAGAGAGAGAGAGACAAAAGCCTGTGGTCACTAAGGGAGGAATCAGCAAGATTGTAATCCAAAATCCAATCTCAGTGATTTAGAAAAAAGAATAAAATAAATATGGCTCGAAGTACCTTGCCCTACAAAAGTGGGTGTAATATTTGGTATCAGGCTTAGAGCATCAAAGGAAAAATTGAGGTTGAATGTATTCAGCCACAGGTTGAATTCATCACCAAGAAGACACTGTACAAAATGGATAAAAGGAACCCAAGTCTCATCCTCCGACTCACAAATATTTTCATGAGAGAACTGACAAACTTTTAAGTCAAAATCCTTGAACAGTACCAGAACACAGCCATCGTGAATATTACTGGTGCATTTCTCAATGTCTTTGAGTAAAGAGCACGGTAGGTCATCCTTGGAATGGTCAAAACCGGTATTATATAGATTATTCAGCAACAGTCTTGTTGCAGAACAATGGAACAAGTTCACCTGGTAATATACAGATTAAAACTTTGTCCATAACAACTTCGGGGGCGGGGGGAGGAAAGAGAAACAAACAGGGCCGTAGCCACGGGGGGGGAGGGGGAAGGGTTGGGGAGGGGGATTTGCGGGCCTAGCCAGCTACGTTAATCATTGCCCCCTGTTGTGTTGTGTGGGCCGTGTATAGAGGCGGCCCACAGGGGTCACTACGCTCAGGGGGAACCTGGGACCTAAAGGCATAACACCTGGCCTTGTGTTACAATAAAGATGCACGGACACTGGGGTGCTGCTTATGGCTCTGCACGTCGTCGCCAACTGGCGTACGTACGTGCGTGGGCCCTTTTTATTAACCTGGTCACGTGATGCCACGTGGCACGCATGTTGCGCCACGGGCGTATATAGACTAGAACACAACATTCCTTCCCAACCACAAAAAAACCAAAAGAAAATGCATCACAAACAGAAGCATATATCAAGATACTGTAGGCAGCCATTCCCAGTCTCTTGGATTCATGCTACAGTCTCAATTCCAGAATTCGAGGAAACATATAGTGGAACAGTCTTACGTGAAGTGATCGCGGAGGCGCATGACGGCTCTGGGTTTCTTCTTAGTCGATATTGAGATGCCTCTCTGCTTGGAGTGGCACTAACCCCAGCAGGGGACGGTGAACCGCTGCCATGCCCATCTGGGCTTACTCCGCTCTCCACCACGCTGACACTCTTCGATCCCCCAGGAGGCGGATCATCACCACTTGATACGTCTGTAGGTTCTTCTTCTTGAGGGTGTTCTGTCGGGGTCGGAGATCCGACTGTCACCGGACTTGCAGGTGCCCTAATCTCTGGCACCTCAGGCATGGAGGCGGCCAGTGTCTGGATAAAACAGCTTGAAGTGGGACACGTTTTGAGTTACAGTCTCTCGACCTCGGGTCGCAATGACGCGAGTCCCTTTCACATTGACCACTTTCCAGGGCTGTGTCTCGTATGTCAATCTGAACTTTCCACTGGTGACCCTATTTTTCAGTAGCACGAGGTCTCCCCGGGTCATTTGCGATGTTCTGGCCCTCCGACGCTTGCTGGTCCCGGCATAGGCTTCCTGCCGCCGGGCTTCGATCCGACTTTCGTTGGATGACTCTGGTTTCCAGTGCGGGTGATGGGGAATGGAATCTGCAACTACTCGTCCCATGAGCACATGTCCCGGATCGACACCTGTGGTCGTGTGAGGGGTCTGTCGGTAGCTCCTCAGGAATGTGAAGATCGCCAGTTCTACGGACTGTCCTTTGTCGTGAGCTATTCTGATCACCTTGTTGAGGGTTCGCATGAAACGCTCTACTTCGCCATTAGCTTGGGGCCATCTGGGGGTTATTCGGCGATGCCGTATCCCTAGGATGCTGAGATAATTGGCTAATTCTTGTCCCTGGAAGGGGGGGCCATTGTCTGTTCGTATTTCTCTCATCAACCCATGTGCTGCCAGGATCTTCTCGAGTTTGGGTATGACTTCCGTGGCACTGGTGGTAGGTATTACTTCCACTTCTGGGTACTTGGAGTGGTCATCGATGACTACCATGGTGTGCCGTCCCCATCGGGAAGGCTACCAAAGTCCAAACTGACGCACTCCCAGGGATGTTGAGGCCGAGGCTCAGCAATGACGGGGGCCTCACGTGGCGTATCCCCAGTGGCCTGACAGGCTGCACACGATCTCACGGTGGCCTCCACGAGATTGTCCATGAGAGGAAACCACACTTTGGTTCTCAATCTGGATTTTGTTTTAACCATTCCTTGGTGGCCGACATGGGCCAGTTGCTCTGCTTGGGTCGTCAAGGCCGACGGTATCACTAATCTGTGACCTCGCAGCAGACATCCAGTGTTGTCTTCATTGAGTTCGTCCCTCACATGATGTAGCCTTTCCATGATGCGTTGAGCCTCCGGTGTTAATATCCTCCACTCTTCCTTGGCTCTGTGCCAATTTCCACTCTGAATTGCTTTTATAGCTCTTTGGAGGCAGTCGTCCTTCCGGGTGGCTTCTGCAATACTCTTCACAGACATAGGCATTGGGCATGACCGGGCCATGACACATCTCACATAGGCTTCTGTATCAGCCGCGTCTTCCATTTCTTCCCGAGTGGCGGCTCGCGGGTGTCGTGATAGGTAGTCCGTGGGATTCCTGGATCCAGGCTGGTACTCTACTCGGCAGTTGTAGTCTTGGAGTTGGAGCATCCACTTTTCAATGCGAGGTGGGGGTTTCGTGGAGGTTCCGGAGAATATCGCAACCAGTGGCTTATGATCGGTGGCCACCACGAATGGTTTTCCATAGACATATAGGTGGAAGTGCCGGCATCCCCAGTGAATTGCTATCGCCTCTTTCTCGATTTGAGAGTATCTTTGTTCAGTTTCGGTAAGTGAACGGCTAGCAAAAGCCACTGGAGCCCAGTCTTCATCCGCTCTTTGTCTTTGCATTAAGACGGGCCCTAGTCCTACCGGACCGGCGTCAACTGCCACGAGTGTCAGTTTCCGGGGGTCGAAAAAGGCAAGTGTGGTGGCATCGGACCGAGCTCCTTTGATTTCTTGAAATGCCTTTGCCTGCTCCGGACCCCATTTCCAAGGTGCGGCATCTTTTGTGTGTTCCCTCAACAGCAGCGTCAGATTGGCAAGGTCACGGATGAACCTTCCACAGTAGTTCACCATGCCCAGAAAACGTCTGACTTCAGTGACGGTAGTGGTAGGGGCGGCTTCCTTGATGTCCTTTACCTTGTCCGGATCCGGGTTGACCCCTGCGGCTGATAAGGTGTACCCAAAGAATTGCAATCTTCGTTTCAGGAATTCGCACTTTTCGCGATGTAAGGTGAGGCCTGAAGCTCTTAGTTTCCGAAACACTTGCGCTAGCCGGTAGTTGTGTTCCTGGACGCTGACATTGATTACCCCAGGTATGTCGGTTATGAGTTCTTGTATGACGTTCTGGAATACTTCTGCCGCGCTGGAGACACCAAAACTAAGACGTGTGTACCTCCGAAAGGCCCACGTGCGTCGAGAAGGTCGTGATGTTGCGTGACTCTTTATCCAGCACCAGCTGGTGATACCCGGACCGTAGGTCGAGCTTAGAGAACCAGCTGGCTCCTGCCATTTCTCCAATTAGATCGTCGATTGTGGGTGTTATGTGGCGCTCCCTTTTTATGGCAGCGTTAGGAAGTCGCATGTCCACGCAAATCCTGACAGCTCCTGGTTGCTTCGGCTTTCGTGTGACCACTATGGGTGAGACCCAGGGAGTGGGGCCCGTCACCTTTTCTATTATCCCGGCCACTTCCAGCTTCTTGAGCTCCTCTTCTACCTGAGGCCTGAGGTGGAATGCAATGCGGCGATGTCTCAGGGCTACCGGCTGCACGGTGTGGTCGATGTGCAGGTGTATCTTGTTCCCCGTGAACTTTCCAATGCCATTGAAGATGTCGGAGAATTCCGTTATTAGCTGTTGAACTGACTCCTGGTGGACTCCAGGAGCAAACATGACCACTCCCAGGTCTTCCGCTGCCCTGCACCCGAGCAGCATGCCTTGCCTATCTTCTGACACAAATATGTTGGTGGTAATGGATTGGTCTCCATTCCCTCGAATTCTGAGCGGAGTGTCCTGGCCATAGGCGAATACAACAATGGGTGATGGACATAGCTTTGGGGGCGGGTCCAATGTCTGGTAGAGAGTGGCTGCCATGAGGTTGATGGTCGCTCCCGTGTCTACTACAGCCATGAGTTCCTGTTCGCCCACTGCGATGTTGCACTGAGGTAGTCGCCTGGTTCGGCGGATCGCGGTGCCAATCATGTGCACCTTGTGTACAGTCCTTTCCTCCTCCTCATCATCATCCATGTCACTCGGATTGGGGTCGCCTTCTGGCACAGCGTTTACCACCTGTCGAGGTTTGCGGTATTTCTTGGACCGACAAACTTTCTCGAAATGATTGAAACGGCCACACCCCGAGCACCGCTTCCCTTTGGCGGGGCAATCTGCTGCCGGGTGCGATGGTCCCCCGCAGTACCCGCAAGTCTTCCCCGGCGTCCCCGCAGCGGCTCCTGTGCTTTTCTTGTTCCATTTTGTTGGGGATTTCACAGTCACCTTGTTGACGGGTCTGCCTTCACCGGCGCTTGGAGTGCGGCTTCCATGTGGGCCACGCGGGCCTTCGATAATTCTTTGGTTCGGCCTACGGTTAGAATGTCCGCTAGGGCTTCCCGGATTCTTCCAAGATGCGTTCTCTGAGTCTGGCGGACGCACATCCTTCTATGATTTGTCCTCGTATCTCTTCTGTGACATCCGCAAACCCACAGGTTGACGCCAAGTTCTTTAGTCGTGCGTGATACGTGTCTAGGGACTCTTCCGGCAGGTGCCTGGCTTGCTGGAATATGAACCTCTCATAGTCCTGATTGGCCATGGGCTTGAAGTAGGCATTCAGGGCGTTTATGAGGGAGTGGTGGTTTTTTGGTGGAGCTTCCACTAGAGTTTTAGCAATATTGTGGACATCTTTTCCCCCTAGGTGGAGGACCATGGCTCGCTTCTGGTCCTTATGAACTTTGGTGGCTTCGAAGAAAACCAGCAATCGATCTACCCAGTCCTTATACTTCGGAGCCAATGACGACGGTGATCCTTCTACCAGGAATGGCTCGATTGGGGGCATTGTGGCCATGCTTGTGGCTCCACAAACCAATGTGGGGTTTGGAGGTATCAATGCTTGTTGACTCTGACAGGCAGGTGAGCCTGGTGTTCCTGACGCGGTGTGAGGCGCTTCGGTATGGGCTCCCTGGGGTCTCTCCGATGCCGTTGAGTCTCTCCCCCACCACGTGGGGCCAGTTCCATCCCTTCGGCGGCGTTGAGCGTGCTCCTCGCGACGGCAGGGCCTCGGAGTGGCGCACGTGGCTCAGGGCTCCCTTGCCCAGGCTGCGCGGAGGCGGGGGGGTGCGTGACTGGTGCCCAGGGGTAGCGCGGATCTTCCCTCCCGTCTGCACTCGGCAGCGCGCTTCACGCACCGGCAGCCTGCCAGAGTGCGGCGCTGCCCGGGGCTCTCTGAGCCTGACCGGGAGGTGGCTGGGAGACGCACTGGTCAAACTTGGCCTTCGGGGGCCGGCCCGTGTGAGACGGTGCCGTGAGAAGGCGGACACCCAAAGCGTGCGCACATGCAGGGCGCTGTGGCTCACCTGCAGGGAGTGCAGCAATCGGAGCACCCCGGTCCGGGTCCTTGTCGCGTGGCCGCACTGCAGGCGGATCCGTGGGGCACGAGCGCCGTGAGCCGGTGACAGAGCTCGCGGCCGCCCCAGCCGAGCGGGTGCGACACCCACACACAGCGAGGGTACGCCCACCCTCGTCGCCAGCTGTTGTGTTGTGTGGGCCGTGTATAGAGGCGGCCCACAGGGGTCACTACGCTCAGGGGGAACCTGGGACCTAAAGGCCTAACACCTGGCCTTGTGTTACAATAAAGATGCACGGACACTGGGGTGCTGATTATGGCTCTGCACGTCATCACCAACTGGCGTACGTACGTGCGTGGGCCCTTTTTATTAACCTGGTCACGTGATGCCACGTTGCACGCATGTTGCGCCACGGGCGTATATAGACTAGAACAAAACACCCCCCCTCCAAATGAGAGAGGCAGCCGGCACAATATTTATCAACAGCTCAGTGTAACTTCAGTTTATCCAAGAAACTCCATTTGCGTTTGAATGCATACAGTCTTAATCGGTAAGAAACATGCTGAAGGTCAGAAGGTGAATAAGCAGTAAAAATGCCTTTTTCATTTTGTTACTTTTGCTGCACATTCAAAGGCAATCGTTAAATGTCAGGCTACGTGTTTTGAAAAATTGCTGCTTACTCTTTTAAGTGGAGCTGATGTTTTCTTTTCTTCTCTGACTGCAAAGTGAGAGGATTTTGCAAAGTTAACTATGTTACTAAGGTACAAGCTGAGCCACTAGAATTACGTGGCCGTGATGTCTAAATTGTGTGGCAAGGTAGACTAACTTGTGCGGCAAGAAAACACAAATTCTGAAGCTTAATGAAGCACAATTTGTGATGGTAATACTTCATTATTTTTACACATCACCACTGCATGGGCAATGTTTTCACTTCATTACTGGCAGTTCCACACTCAAATACAGCTATAAGTAACTGAAGGATGACTTTGCAAAGGACCTTCCACTACGCGACGGCACATGTTGCAGCTTTTTTGTGTTGCAGCATTTTTAGTAACTTTTGATCAGTTTGAGCAAGAATATTTTTTTTTTTAAAACCTGCATTTTACCACGGGGCTCCTTCGTCGCTGTTCTATCATCAAAAGTCTCCTTCGGACTGCGGTGTAACCCAGGGTAACTTATATACGACCCCCGCCTTGGCGCTAGAGTGTGTACCCCATTGTTCATGGCCCTGTAAACTTCGACTGACATATTTTGGACTGGAGAGGTTCCCCCTGATCCACCGACCTTGCACTCAGCAGCAGGGCTGCCGGCTGCAGCGGGATACTGCCTTGCATTCCCTCAGTTTGCACTCCCAGAGCCCATACGTCTGTTTCATGGGAGGCGTGCTGAGGCGGTGTAGGCCAATCCTAGAGGGAGGATACCCACATTCTGGTGGCTTGGCGCTCTGCCCTCCGGCACACCCGTTGGGATAGATGACTTACTCAAGAGACACCCCTTTGGCAGGGCACATGGCTCCGAGAGACGTCCTCCCTCATGGGCTTCCGGTCCTAGGACCACGTTGGAATCTCTCTCTGGTGATGTTTGGGTGGGAGATCACGTTTGGACCTTTACTGACTTACAAAAGCGTCATTCCCTCCACACCTCTCAATTCTATCGATACCTTCAACTCCGCCACGCACTCATGGCACACATCCCCCCGGTACATCAATACCCGAATTCAGCCCACTAGAGGCGCAGGTACTTATGGGAGACCTGTGGCAGGGAGGGGTCTCGAGGATATGCCGATCTCTGATTAACAACACCCCTACCAACCTGGTCGCAGTCCGAGCCTACTGGGAGGGATGGTTGGGCCCCCTGGAAGAAGCGGATTGGCGGGACGCCCTTATGGCCCCAAAATCCTTACGACCTCCTCCAAGCTCCACCTCATCCAACTATACTACCTCCACACAGCCTACCTCACCCCAGTATGTCTGCACGATTGCGCCCTTCCCCTGATTGTGCTTGCTGTGGTCAGGCCCCAGTAGATTTTTTTCATATGGAGTGGACCTGCCCGGCCCTTGCTTCGTTTTGGTCCAGTATAGAAGCGGAGCTTACCCAGACCCTAGGCTGGCAGGTTCCCCACGAACCCATGTGCCTGCTCCCTTTGTGTCTTCGATGGCTTAGACGGCTCTAGAGCTGATAAGCTCTTTTGGGGCACAGCTCTTGCAGTTTCCAAACGCGACATAGCGGCGGCATGGGTAAGCATCAGACTCCCTACCCTGCGGAAGTGGCGACGAGGGGTGGATTGGTGCGCCACCCAAGTAGAACCCCTGTTCGAGGCCCGGGGGTGTCCGAGAAAGTTCCAGAGGATATGGGGCAAGTGGTTGATTTTGCTACCTTCTTAATGTTCTTGCCGGCCTCTAAATGTATACTTACATGTTGCCTTCTATATGAAAATAAGATGATGTACCATCATTCCCTAGAGCTGGATTATGTTGTTTGTTGTACATGGCTATTGTGTATTCATGCTGACATGTGCTGGATTTTGTTCTGTTGCATATATAAAATGTAAATAAAATTTGATTATCAAAAAAAAAACTGCATTTATGCAGCAGATGATGGATTATGTGTCAACTGCAGCAAATTAATTGTGCAGCCAATACATCAGAGTTGCAAAATTCCAGTAACCTTATGTACAGGAAGTGGGGAAAGAAAGACTGTACAATGCTAGTTTTATACAAAAAACATGAAAATACCTGTAAATGAACTGTACAGATATTTCAACATATACCAGCAGTTATGAAAGCACAAATGAAGCACATTTTGTTTTGTAATTCTGAAGTGTGATGGAAATAAAAGATTTTAATAGGAGCAAAACAAAACTTGGTCAAGCACAAATGATAAATATTGTATTGCAGTATCTTTATTGTGCTTACTACTTCTGTGTGTGGCACTGAAGCGCTTACGTACATTAGAATCAAGCTACACCATATAGGGTGGTGTGTGGTTGGAAGGGTATTGTCTTTGTTTTTTTATCCTATGTGGAAATGTTTCCATGTTGTGCATGATGACCACCAAGGTGTAGTTATCATGCATGTTATGGAATGCAGCGCATAGCAGGGTGGTAAATGATGCGACTTATGGTACACACAATCCCATTGTATGGTTTTTCAGTATGCTCAAAGCTTTGTACAGCTCTGCAGGTCCCTTTTCTGTATTTCTTATGATTATACTTTGATAAACAAATTTGTATTCATTTTACAAAAGGAATGCACCAGCCAATCCGCACCGTATTGCAATGATCAAGGAATACAATCACAATTTCGCAATACCCAACGTACAGACATTAATAAGGCAAAAATGAGATGGAAACACTCAAACCCCTCACATTTAGACTCCCCCCCAACCATTTCCCCCAAATTCTGCGGTATATCTTGGGGCAACCACGTGCTGCATAGATAACTTTCTCCTGTGTGGCTCACCAGTCCACCCCATTCTGCCAACGCCCCATACTTGGGGGTTCAGGGCATTTCTTATGATTTTACTTAGCTGGGTACTCCACTACGTTGTCCAATCAGAAATCTTTGTATATAGTGTGGGCCAGAGCTGGTATTGTTGGCGGGAGAAAGAAGTGGAGCGATGTGCAGGGATGTGCATTGTTACTATCATCCCATATTGGAGTGTCATTGTGATATGCAAAGAAGC
The DNA here is from genome assembly GCF_964261635.1 of Lissotriton helveticus. Classification (NCBI taxonomy): domain Eukaryota; kingdom Metazoa; phylum Chordata; class Amphibia; order Caudata; family Salamandridae; genus Lissotriton; species Lissotriton helveticus. The sequence continues at coordinate 391,798,259 of NC_136059.1, forward strand.
AGCCATAGTGTATAGATATTTGAGACATGCAGTTGTGGACTAGATTAAAGTCCTCTGATAGACAGGAAGTGTGACCGATCTGTTCAGTTACTCCATGGCTGTTAATTCAGTGATGGCTGGTTTATTGGGTGCACAATAATTGTAATTGTATTGTTTTGTAATTGCATTTGTATAGCACTTACTACCCCTGACGAGGCGTCAAAGAGCTTTTAGGCGAGTAGCACGCTACTCAGGGACCCATGGAGGATTAGTGTAAAATTAGTATAGTGAAACATGTAAGTACATTTTAAGTGGTGGATATGTTAGTCAGTTATTTGGATTCGGAAGGATAGAAGAGAAAAATAGGTTTGTATTTATATAGCGCTTCTTACCCCTGATGGGTGTTGAAGCGCTTTTTTTGGTCAGTAGCACTCTACTCCAGGAACCCATAAAGGATTAGTGGTGAATTAGTATGGTGAAATATGAAAGTAATTTGAGTGGTGGATATTAGTCAGTTATTTGGAGTGAGAAGGGTAGCGGAGGGATAGAAGGGAAAGTAAGGTTTGCATTCATATAGTGCCTGTTACCCCTGATGGGGTGTTGAACCACTTTTCTGGCAAGTAGCAGGCTACTTCGGAACTCATAAAGGATTAGTGTTGAAAATTAATATAGTGAAATATGAAGTAGTTTGACTGGTGGATATGTTAGTCAGTTATTTGGATTGAGAAGGGTTGGGAAGGGGTAAAAAAGGGAAAAAGGTTTGCATTAATATAGCGTTTGTAACCCTGATGAGGTGTTGAAACACTTTGTTGGTGAGTAGCACACAACTCTGGAACCCATAACGGATTAGTGGTGAATTAGTATAGTGGAATATGGAATTAGAGAAGTTAACATGTTAGTCTGTTATTTTGATTGAAAAGGATAGTGGAGGGATAGAAGAGTGCATGATTTCTTTTTTTAGGTGAAAGCAGTAGGATGAGGCTTTTGGATGAGTAAAAAGGGTTTTTTGAGGGGAAGAGTCAGTGGGAAGAGTTTAGAAAGATTTGTTCAGGGGGATCGGTATAGTAAAAGAGGTGTCAAATGATGCAGGGAGGAGTAGAGTAGGAGAGAGTCAAGAAAGGGTTATTTTGGGGAACATAGTAGTGGTATGGGGTTTGGGATAAATGAGGGAGTGGGTGTAGAGGATATAATGATAGATGTATAGGGTGAGAGATAGGGTAGTACATTGGAAAGAGTAGTAGAAAGAAGTTTGAGATGAGTCAGAAAGTTGGGCTGGAAGGCATATTGAGACAAGTATAGGCTGAGAAGTAGGGTAGTGCATTGGACATGCTAAATTAGAAGAAAGTGATAAATATATGGATTCATAAGTACGTTGAAAGTATACCTGTTTAAAACCAGGTCTACCCTGGCCTTAATGTTGGCTTTGCATCCTATTTACGCCACCCTTTTAAATAGGGAGCAGCTTCAAAATCAATGGGTGTTGCGATGGAACGCCCACCGCAACACCCATTGCCCTCCCCTTTCACGCTAAGCGTAGCATGAAAGGGTGCCTTCTTTGCAAGGCAGAGTTAAGCCACGTTAATTGGCTTAATGCTGCCTTGTAAATAAGGTGAAGCCCTTTTTCCACCACAACGTCTGTAAAAGTAACGTTGTGGTGGCGATAGGGGCTTGTAAATATGCTAGATTGCTTATCAATGAAAGGGTCCATGAATTATGTATAGTCCCCATTGCCTATAAATGTATCTATAGGGCAATATACCAAATCAGCGGAAACAGTTTCCACAATTGAATATAAATATTTGAGCAGTAAACATGTAACATTCCAATTGGGATCCCATCATGTTCAAGTCCAGGAAAGTCCATCTGCCTTCTGAATCCATCTTTTGGGATAATCCATACAATTCCAGAGATTTGTGGAAAAGGATACCTGCACCATTTTATAATTAACAGCTAGGATGTTATGTATTTCCCTTTTGATTGTTAATGAAGTCATCAAATAGATGTGTCACCTGTAGTAATGCTACTTGGTATTTTAATCTGGTTCCTTGTCTCTTCACAGGATTATGCAACCCCTTGACATTCAATGCAACTGTACACAAGTTATATATTTCATAAATATAAATATATATTTTAGGGATCACTCGTATAAAATCTAATTTTGTTTGAAGGGGAGTATCAGCTATAGATAGCAAAACAATGAGCTGACTTGGAACCGATAACTGATTGACCGACACGCATGAATGGTTAAGCCCACAAGGGCAGTACTTTGCTGAAGCTTAAGAATGTTTTACTTAGTCACTAGCCCACATTGTATTGGCTGTTTACAATTTAATCGTTTTATTTATAAATAATTTGCCCACTTGGGCGGTGATCTTATTCTTATTTTTGTCAATCCAGCCCCCTTTTTTCAATAAGCAATAAGCACTAAGCAGGTCATGTACACTGTCTCTTTGACGCATATGTCATTTCAAGTCTATTGTTTATTATTTGCATATCATGATATTAATTATGTCACTTGGCATATCATGTATACCGCTATCATTTGCTCCTTCACTAACATGAGAATTCATTATTTGATTGTCCCTAATGTGATCTGTTTATGATTTACTTTTGGGTAAGCGTGCATAAACGCGCTAGTATTTTGTTTATGTTTATTATTGCACAATGACCATGTGACTTTCACTTTATTTACGTCAATCCTATTACTCTGTCAACTACTCGTGAGCAAGGGGAGGAGCCCCGAAACGCGTCGAGTGACATTGTATCTGTTTGCCATCTGCTGAATAAATATTCTGAGAACACGCTATTTTGTGTCCATGCTTCACGCTGTCCCGGGACTGTGAGGACGAGAGGACGAGAGTGTGTTTCCTTGAATTAATGGGCTCGCTGCCCAGCACGGAACACTGTTGGTAGAGGAGGGGTCAAAGCGCAGTGTAGCGATGGCTGCACGTACATGGATATATATATATATATATATATATATATATATATATACATATATATATATATATATATATATATATATATATATTCACTGAAAAAACCATAGGTTATAGACCATATATAGTTAGGAATTAGCATTTAAAAAACCTTCTTTTACTCACACAAAACCATTGAAATTCCATATATAGTTAGTTGTACTAACTATATATCGCGCACCCGCAATCCACTGCTGATCATGTCACATATTGCATCCTTCATGACATGGTCAGTGACATCACTGATGACATCTCAAATGACATCACTGATGACATCACTGATGACATCTCAAATGACATCACTGATGACATCACTGATGACAACATCCAGTGACTGTATGTTTCTGTAAAGTTAAAATATGTCTTACATATTGAAGAATGAGTGGATTTATAAGTGTCTGGATGAAGGATTTATTAGGTGCATGACTGACTGTATGAGTGACTGATTAAATGTGTCTCACTGAGTGCATGGGTTAGTGACTAAACTGTCTTAATTTGTGCATCATTGTGTCTGTTGTTCTGTAAACTGCTGCATGTGTTGATCAATAGCTATATGAGTAACTATATGGGTTATTGATTGGTTGCCTAAGTATTTGTATGGGAGACTGAGTGTGTGTGTGGGTGGCTGGGAGGTGTATAACTCTGTGCATAGATGTGTGAGCAGTTGATTCACTAGATGTATGGGTTAAAAAGTGCATGTGGAAACAGCTGTATGGGCGGTTGACTGTGTGCATGAGTGTATTGGTGAGTGAATGGATATCTAAGTGCTACATGTCAAAGTAAGTACATATGTAAAACACAGTACATGTGAGAGTTGACATATATAAATAACTATGCATAAGAGCCAGTGAATGTGTGAGTGGCTGTATGGATCATTGTGAACTTGTATCAGGGATTGTATAAGAGAGTAAATATGTGTTAGTATATGTTTGAATAAGTAAGGTGTGTATAACTGTATAGTTGAGGAAATGGATGTGAGATTGATTCTTTGCATGACTGACTAGGTGTGTGAGTAACTCAATGGATGAGTGACAGTCTGTGAGTGTCTGTTTACACTGAGTGTATCTAAGTTTTTATTAGAGTCTGAAGAGATTCATCGTATTATCACATGAATAATGTCATCAGTGATGTCATCAGTGATGTCTTTTGAGATGTCATCAGTGATGTCATTTGAGATGTCATTTGAGATGTCATCAGTGATGTCATCAGTGATGTCATTTGAGATGTCATCAGTGATGTCATCAGTGATGTCATTTGAGATGCCATCAGTGATGTCATCAGTGATGTCATTTGAGATGTCATCAGTGATGTCACTGACCATGTCATGAATGATGTAATATGTGACATGATCAGCAGTGGATTGCGGGTGCGCGATATATAGTTAGTACAACTAACTATATATGGAATTTCAATGGTTTTGTGTGAGTAAAAGAAGGTTTTTTAAATGCTAATTCCTAACTATATATGGTCTATAACCTATGGTTTTTTCAGTGAATTTTCAAGGTTTTGTAAATGCTAATTCCTAACTATATATGGTCTATAACCTATGGTTTTTTCAGTGAATTTCATTGTTTTTTTAAAAGCTAATATCTATAGCTGTAAAATGTATTCTTCTTTAAATCAAAAAATATATTTTATATGTTTATTAATAATAAAAAAAAATTATTATTATGTTTTGGTTCGCTCCCGGTCCGCGAACCGGGTAGCTTCCCGTTAGCTCAATTTGGTGCCGCGACTCTGTACGCGAACCGGTAAACGTTCCGTTTGCGCAACTGCCGCGTTAGAAATCAACATCGTGACACGTCGCGGAAGCGCGACGTATCGCGTTGTCGCGTAATGCGTCTTATGACGCACCGCGTTAGCGCACCCGGAAGTGCTCCGGAGCGCGAACCGAGGCGCGAAGCGCAGCTCCCCGGAAGCGATCTTAAGCGTAACAGGTCATGTGACTTGTTAATAAAACTTTTCATTGGTTCATTTCACTTTTGGTTTCCTAATGATGTAAGGCTAGGTCATGTGACCTAAAAATAACACTTTTCATTGGTTTAGAACTATTTTTTTTCCAAAATGATGAAAGCCCCCACCTTTTTTCTCACTCTGACTTTCAACTTTGTGAAAGCAAGACCTATTTTGCTGAGTAGAAAATGGCTTCAGTAGTAGCTGCAGCTGGTGCACCCCCACCACCACCACCACCACCTTCTAGAAAGAGAGGACCACCTCCACAGTTCCTTCCCAACACAGAGGAGGAAGAGGACGAAGAAGAGGAAGAGGAAGTACAGCCAAGACAGTTTTTTACGTGAGGAGCCCCGGATATCTCACCACAAAAATAGTTTTATTTGGCAGTTTTTTTCTTTTCCTCAAGGACAAAAAAAAGTGAATGCTCGCTATGTGACATGCCTGATATGCAAAGAAGATTTATCTAGAGGCACAGATAAAAAGTATAGTTTCGGCAACTATACTATGCACCGTCACATGCAGAGGTGGCATCCACTGAATTACAGCATGGCAGAGATGCGTGACCTCCAAGACAACCCACAAACTCCTGTGGCCAGGACATCGGCACAGGTAACTCTGTCGGGGCCAGAGGCACGGGAAACAGTGCCAAACATTCAAGAAAATGTTGTGCACATGAAGATAGTGTGTCTTTATTGTGGTAACCTACTCTCATGTGCCAATATGAGTATTAATTTGATAAACAGAGCATATGAAAACCACAAGTGCTCAAAACGCCCCCAAAAAAAATTTTTTTTTTGCTCCTGTTGAGCCCTTTCTAATGCCTGTTTTTCGTTGTTTCCCCCCAAAAAAACCAAAAAAAACATAAAATTGTTCAAAAAATACAAAAAAAACAACAAATGTTCAGAAAAAAATATATATATATAAAACAACAAAAACATAAAAAAAGTTCTTTTCAGAACTACCTCCCCTTTATAAAAAAATTGCTAGAATGTTTAGCACTCTGGCAACCTCTATTTCTTTTGGTTCGCTTCCCGGTTCGCTCGCCGGTACGCGAACCGGGAGCGAACCAAAAAAAATAAAAAAATAAAAAAGAAGAGTAAGTATAAGGGAAGGAAACAGAGAGTAATGTTAAAAGAAAGACAGCTATAGGGACTAAACCAGAGATACTGTTTAATAGATCTATTTACCGAAGAAAAGATGGAAGAGGGTATAATTGTGAAAAACAAAATAGATAAGGAAGTGAAAGAAAAAAAGGAGAGTAGAAGAATAACAAAGAAGAGTTTCTTAGAGAATGTGAGTGAATGTTCAAAATAAGATTAAAACATGTGGAATAACAGAGAGAAAAAACAGAAAGCAGAAAAGAAGAAGTAACAGAAAAGGAATAATTGAAACAGCAAAGAAATGTAAATAACATAGGGGCATATTATCAACATAGGCGATAAAAGTTTTGCAGCTTTTATCGGCAGAAATGTGTCGCTAAAGCCGCTTTTGCGGCAGAAAACTGCAGTTAAAACCTCTTTTGCAGCAGTTTTCTGCCGATAAAAACAGCAATAATTTTATTGGCTGTGTTCATAATATGCCCCTTAGTGTGCTTCAACTACACAGAGAAAGCATAATGAACAAGTAGTGAAAGAGTGATCAGTCAGAGACACTAAGAGTAATAGAGACGGAGTGAGTAAACAAGAGTGAGGAACTATGAGAAGAGAGGGACTGAGAAAAGGAGTGGAAGGAGTAGAGTAAGTAAGTAATAGAGAAAGGAATGAGGGAAGTAGCAAAGGCAGGAAAGGGAGGGTTAAAGAAATGAAGCAGTGGAACTAATAGTAGTTAAATGTGATAGAAATGTAATGAAAAGAGTACAAAACATTTACCTTATAATTGTCGTTAACTTAGTCACTTGTTATTTTTATACTTTCAATCTGTGAAAGAAAGAACAAACATTTGAAAAATATTAAAACATGTATTTAAAAATTAGAAAAGACAAGGGAAAAGATTGAAGGACAAACAGTTTTTCAACAACTTTGACACTTACAGAAGCCTCTGCTTCTCCATGCCCCTACACAGTCCTAAAAATATACATTTTAAACTAACAGTATCTTGATGCAGATGAAGTGAGGCCTATCTTGCAACATGGTGCATCTTTTGCACTGCTGCTGTCTCACAAAAGTGATGCAACGGCAGCGCAAAAGAGGTGCACAGCCATCATAAAACTGTCCCTAACATTTTAAATGATTGTTTCAGGATGACAATAAGGTGTGTCCTATCCAGAGGTTTGTTTGAGGTGAGGCCTACTCAGGGTTGCAGATGAAATGTAGGCTTGTTGAAGAGTACAGAGGAGATAATACATGTCCATGTCTACCAATGAAGTGAGTCATGTCCACTTCACTCATGAACAAAGGCCAGACCTCCTCTGTTTCCTTGGACAGGCCTAAACTTGATCTGCACAATATGATGTGTAATGTTAGGAAACACAGGTGATGTAATTGAAAAACGTGCAATTTCTTTTGCTCATTTCACAATCACATCAATTGTGTTTCCTTTGCTTAGGTATCTCATTGTGCAGATGTAGTCCAGCATATGAAAGAGTACCCAGAAGTGCAGCACTGCATGCAACAACTTTGACACTTACTGAAGCCTCAGCTTCTGCATGCCCCCTACACAGTCCTAATTATATACATTTTAAACTGACGGTATCTTGCTGGAGATGAACTGAGGCCTATCTTGCAACATGGTGCATCTTTTACACTGCTGCTGCATCACAAAAGTGACGGAACAGCGACGCAAAAGAGGCGTATGGCCATTATAAATCTGCACTTAACATTTTAAATGATTGTTTCTAGATGCTGATAAGGTGTGGCCTATCCAGAGATTTGTTTCAGGTAAGTCCTACTCAGGGTTGCAGATGAAATTTAGGCTTGTTGAAGAGTATAGAGGAGATAATACATGTGCAGGCCTACCAACGGAGTGAGTCATGTCCACTGCACTCTTGAACAAATGTGAGACCTCCTCCGTCTCCTGGAACAGGCCTAAACCTCATCTACACAATGTGATGTGTAATGTTAGGAAACACAGGTAATTTAATTGAAAAACGTGCAATTTTTTTTGCTCATTCCACAGTCACATCACCTGTGTTTCCTTTGCTTAGGTATCTCATTGTTTAGATGTAGTCTATCATATGAAAGACTACGTAGAATGTGAGCACTGTATGCAACAACTTTGACACTTACAGAAGCCTCAGCTTCTCCATGCCTCCTACACAGTTCTAAATGTATATCATAAATACAAAAAGTACAGAATTAATTATACATGTTAAATGGTTTATTTTTGCTGTTCTCAGAATTTATCAAATTTCACTAAAAATAGTGACTTGAAGGTATTCATCATATAACAGCGGGGGAAAAAAAACACAATCAAAATGATTGTGTTTAAAAAACCCATATAACATAACCAATCAGAAATCAGAACTCCTGAAAAGTAACTTACTTTCCATGACGTCGAAGGATAGCCTATGAACAGCTTACACTCTGTTGTGCTGCTATTATTTTCAGCCCGCCACTTTCTGAAAGAAAAGCTCCATCGTTTTGAAAAATATGTTACATACAATAAATGACTTCTCGCTCTCTACCGCACGTTTCCACAAGGCCAAATCGTGTAAGAGCCATTTATAACTCTTGGAATTCTTCTAAGCAAATCCCGTCATTTTGTATTTCCGCAACTTTCAGAAAGAAAACGTTCAAGATCACTTTCACAATCCTGTACTAGTAATATCTCATCCTTCTTGCTCACTCGTGTTCCACATTTCCTATGACACTGATACTGCTTACTATGAAGCAGACTTACACTACCTCTATGACTACTATAATTATTTAATTCTCTACATCACTTTTAATCACAAAGCAATTTAAAACAGTAGATAAAAATATATCAACCCCTAGAATCATTATAGGCCAGTTACCTACCCTAAATTCTCTTTTCTGAAAACAGAAAGTAAGAATATTTTTAAATAAAAAGGCAACATTGTATCGTAGTCAAATAGGAATCATTTACGAAACAGCAGCTTTTTTTACATTTTCAATAAGCTGTGTAATAAGCGGATCTTGTCAAAGGACCATCATGTCATATAATAGCTGCAGTTAAAAATGTTCTTCCTAAAATAAACGACTATGTAGCCACAACATTTGTAATTAAAGTTGAAGACTTACTTTCATCAGGTTTATATAGTTGGAATTTGAAAATGACATTATAACCAAAAGTTTGGTCAAATAATCTAGACAGCATTGCAGACTTACATTACCTCTACTCCATGTTTTTATTGGCTGCTTGAATTAGCTTATAAAAAGAAACAGTTTTTCTGAACTCATTCAAAGTGCAGTTATTTTTCCATGACGTCAAGTGTTATGGTAAGAACACCGTTTGTTTTGGGAAATACTCTGTTGTCCTTTAACTAATCCGTGCCCACCACTTTCTGTAAGAAAACCTTCTTTTTTTCCAGGAACTATTTAAAACTCAAAAATAACTTTTGACTCTGTACTACACTTATCCTCAAGGCCAAATTGTGTAGGAGCCATTAGAACCTCTTGAATTTCCTCAGAGCACATCCCGATATTCTTTCCCTAAAATTTTGGTTTTAAAAACACCAGGTAAGAATTTTTAAGGTCATAAGGCAATTTTTTTTTTAAAGTTAAAACAGAATCATTGCAGAATGACCAGCCATTTCTAGACTTTAAATAAGCTGTGTAATGTCCTGATGTTATTGAAGGACCGTCATGATATATAATTGCTGCAGTTATAAAAGTCCTTCCTGATATTGACAACTGTGAAGCCACAAAATTTTTAATCAAAGTTGTCAATTTTGTTCCATCAGGCCTACATCGTTGGAACATTAAAATGACATACTGGCCATATGTTCGTATAAATAATGTTGACAACATTTCAGACTTACATTGGCTACACTCCATGTTGTGATCAGCTGCTTTTACTAGCTTACTAAAGGACACTGATTTACTGTCTGGCAAAGTTAAATATATAAATTATTCTGAGTCTACACTAGTAGTACTTGATACCATACAGTTCTCGCAGTCATGCTGCCATTGATAAGAAAGCCCAAACAGGTGATCTACATCTACACCTTCATCATGCAATAAATCAAGCATATACATTAAAAACTCCTGACAATCTTGCTGAATATTTTGAGAGAATTGTGTTTGACCTGAACATCTGTCTAACAGATTTCGAATTTCAGACACACTTTCTATTTTTGTTCTATCAGTGCTACATTTCTCTAACACAGAATTCAACAAACTGCAAAATCTCTGATCCGAATTGACCACAATCACTTGTTTTAAAGTTTCTAGAGAAAACAAAACATTAACCACTACATTAGCATAGCAGTTGACACCAGAACTGTTTTCAAATTGAAAACCAACAACATCTTCAACAAAATCCTTTTCCTTTCTGCTTATAATTTCTGGTTCATCGACTTTTCGTCTTTTTGCTACAACCTCCCTACTATTGGTCACATTTCTTCGTTTCCGGCCTACCACACGTTTCTCAAACAAAGGATATTGAGGCAAATGTGGCGCATACTCTCTTCTTAACCTATTGTATTCCTTAACACAGTCTAGATCCGCACAAATGTTTGTGACATCACACTCAATCAAGTACAATCCCGATAAAGTTCTGACTCGTGACAATGCCACATATGCCATACCCTCCTTGAACACAGAACTGCCAATATTCACCAATGCACTGTCTACACTCAAACCTTGCGATTTATGGATTGTCACCGCATATGCCAAGCAAACAGGAAACTGCTTACGGCGAACATATAAGTCTTTCAAAAGCAAAAACCTAGCAGAGCAACGACCAATTAGCTGTACTTCCTCAATGCCATCAAATTTAATTTTTAAAAATTCAATTTCATCCCTATTTCTGTATTTCACAAAATCAACAACATTACCCATTGATCCATTTACCAGACCTCTTTCAACATGTAAATTCCTTCTTAAAATTATACGGCAATTTAAGCACACATTCAGAGTCTTTTCAAAACCCGCAGTTTTAGATATACTCTTTTCTAATGAATCCAATTTTGATTTCAAATTCTCAGACAAAATAATTGTTGATCCCATATGCTCTACTCTGTCAATAGCTTCCAGTTTCACAATATCTTGGTTTTCTAAATACAACATTTTGTTGTTGAAGATGGCACATTCTGCAAGAGTTGGCATCAAACATATTCCAAATTTTTTCTCAGTAATTTTCTGAAAAATATTCTCAGGCACAACGTCTTGTTCTGGATACAAATTTGACAGTAATCGTGCATGTAAAGCTTCTTTCCCATGCTCTGTCACTTTTACGATTCTAACATCTTGTAGAATATTCTTGTAATCTTCATCCTTCGCCTGACGCATATTTTCATGCAGTTCAGCATAATTGAAGTTTAACCATATATTAACGTTGCCAATGCTCCCTAGGCACTTCCTGGTATCTTCATGCGTGAGCATTTTGAACACAGGTTGTCCTTTCACTGGTGTCAGCTGCAGAAGATCACCGAAAACAATGATGTGTTTGCCACCAAATAACACATCATACTCTGTTTTGAGAACTTCTTGCATTGTCAAATGCACAAAGGCAAGCATGACATTGGAAACCATGCTTACTTCGTCAATGATAAGAAGTTTCATTTTCTTCAAGACTCTTGAAACTTCACAACAAGCATCTCCAGATAACTTGTGGTATTGTAATTTGTTATCATGCTCCACTGGCAGCATCAGTAGACGATGCAAAGTAATACATTTAATGTTATGAGCTGCCAGTCCAGTTGGAGCGGTGACAACACAAGACAGCGATGACTCAGTCCTTTTCTGCAAATAACATGAAATTGCTTTAATGAGGAAACTTTTTCCAGTTCCCGCTTCTCCACTCACGTAGAGTCGGACAGGTTTCAACGACGTACATGAGCACTCCTTCTTCTCATGACTTAATCCATGATCAATTTGGTTGGTAACTTCGTCATATATTTTCCTCTGCTCAACGTTAAGTTGTCTTTCCAAGTCTTCTAAGTTAACCGCATCCTCCTGAGCATGTGCCATGGCTCTTTCCACTTCAATCATGGCAGTGGCAGCTTCATTTTCGATAACTGGTCCTCCTAGTGGATCCTGACTCAATGAAACAGAACTCTGACTGTCCTGAGAACTGTCTCTAGCAATCTTGGCTGCAATCGTTGCTTCCTGCTCAATTTCCGCATTCAACATTTCTAGATATTTGAGAAAAACAGGACATTCTATGGTCTCCTTGGCGGCATTGAAAGAGTCTTCGTAACAGAGGAAATCTCCAAGCAGTTCCTCTTCTGCACGCCAAGGCTTTAAAAGTTGCAAAAGTGCTAAATAGAAAAACTCTTTTTTTTCAGGAGATTCGCCACTCAATTTTCGATGGTTTACCAAGTGGCATTTTCTTTGCTTGACGAGACATCCCTCACTTCCAATTACAGCATACACTCCTTTATCAATATCTTCTTTGATGTTCCTCTTGAATATGTAATTTTGTAGAACCTCATACAGACAAACATTCTCGAGGTGTCTGCTTCTATTTGGATAATATGTATCCAACATGTTGGTCTTCAAAATATCAGTACTGTTTGGCTCCTTTTCCGCCAAATACTCAATTTCCCGCACAGGTTTCAGAACTCGATTACGCGTTGCAGCAAGACCAAGACACGCCCAAACGATACTCCTGGATTTGGCATAGAGACTTGCTGAAGACAACCGGTCAGAACATTCGTAAGCTCCGATTTCTCGATGTGACAACATCTTCAGACTGAAACTGTACAACTTCTTACTGAGGCTCTTTTCATGGGAAATGTCCTCCCACATATCCTTCAATTCTGTCTTTTCTTTTTTGGTGATGTAAGATGTCACATACCGAGCCACAGCCATACAGTTATCAGCCACGAACTGTATATCCATGTTAGCATTCCACATGGACAAAATCACTGGGTTGTAGTCGTTGATATACTTGGACTCTTCGTTCCTTTTCAAATTGTATGTGTTTTTAGGTGATTTCTTCATCACATTATGTCGCAGCGAAGACATCAAACTGTTCACTCTTCCTTTAGAAATCACCGGTCGTGGAAAGGCGAAACGACATTTGGTGTAGAACTTGTCCTTGTTTCTGAATTTACGACGACAGTACTTTCCACAACGATGGCTTTGGAAGCGTAAAACTTGTTCTCTTAGGCTTTTGTCCTCCTTTGCGTTTGGAACAGCAAATGTAGAATACTGTTCTATGAAACTCATCACTAAGTCTTCTGGATCTGTTCCAAATTTAGGTGCATCCTTGATCCACAGCAGCATATGTATATGAGGAGCACCTCTTGCTTGGTACTCCTTTCTCCAGAAGAAATCCAACACCTCTCCAAGAGGTGGATTTCTCTTGTTCATGATGAAAGACATCATAGCTTCAAATCTATGATTGAAGTACCTGCATACATTCACTGGATCCAAAGAGCACAGTTCTCGGGGTGTCTTGAATTCGATATTTTCAATGTTTCCATTTGCCTCTCGTAGAAATTCAAGTAAGTCTTCCCAGCCATACTCGGCACAGCTGAGAGTGAGGAACCATGTGGGAGTTCCTAAGTTCCTCAGCATACATTTTAAATCACCATGACGACGGTACCAGTACTCATTAGTACCACGCTGACACGCCATGAGATTAATCAGGTGAGAATCCAAAATACTGTCTTGCACATTGACTTTATCCATAAAGTCACTTGCCGAGATGTTTTGCATCTGTATACCACTTTTCAAGATGTGGTTCACTGCATATGACAGTCCAGACAGATCGCTTTCAAACAGGAGATGAAACAAATAGGGAATGCATTGTCGAAACCTAGGATCTTCTGCATACAATCGTAAAGTCCGATATTCAGAAGCAGGAATTTGATGAGGTCGCTCATCATATCTTCCTCCTTGACCTGTTGGAAATAGCTGTGGGAAACACCGAGCTTCCAAACTTTCCTCCCAAACACTAATGGGACTCCCTTTGGCTTGTTTCATTTGAAACAACTCAATAGCATTCCCCATGACTTCCTTGGAATGCAAAGGATGAACACTATAATGTTCATATATTTCTTCACTTTTAGAGGGTTCTACTTTCTCAATTTGACCAGCACACAAATCGCTATCCTCTTCTTCACTTACTTCCTCTTCTGCAACATATACATTCTTATAGTACTTATTGTTTTTTTTCAAATACAATGTTGCCTTTTTGACTTTCCTAACATCCACTAAATCTTGCCATATTTTCTTACTCTTTGTCGGAACCCCATTAACTAAGATAACCAGAGGTTCCTCTTCCACTTTTTCTACTCCAATTGTATTAATGTTTTTCTTCAAATCTAGAGGCAAATAAACAACTCTTCCCTTTAATCCTCTCTGTAAATCTGATGGAGGCAATTTCCCTGTCTTTGGCTCCATTCTTACAATAGCCTGAAAGGGATGGATACTTTGAATCAAAATAGATTCATAAGTATTTAAATCCTTCAATTCAGAAGGAATCTCAACCAATTCCAGATTATTATGACCCGCTCTAGCAGGCATCTGGTTTTGATATAATTTGTTACAACAATAAGTACACACACGTTGATCCAATCCCAAATCAAAACAATTTTCTACCATCAAGTATGTTGCAAAATCCTTCCATTCACTATTATTTTCCCTTTCACTTTTTGCATATAAATCCACTAACTTAGTCTGATTCTTATAATAAGTGCGTCGACAACACACACAAGTGAAATTAGGCCTCTCACTTGATTTCACCTGAAACGTGGCAATTTCCTTCTGAAAATTATCTGTACTGGAAACCTGTACACTATCTTTCACATTACCCTTTTCTTCTGGGTCAATTTCAACATTCTCCTCTTTACTTCCAAAGTAACAAAACTCAATTTCTTCACAAATATTCTTCACATCTATTTCAGAACCATGCAAAAGAGCAGTGCATAATTGTTTAAGCATAACTGCTGGACTCTTAGCATAATACAACATTCTAACTAATTTCCTCACTTTATTATGATGCACTGCTAGCATCCTGAAATGATGAAAAACACTCTGGCATACTCTACTAGAAAGACAAGCCAGTGAATGACCATGCAAACCTGTCACTTCTCTCACTCTGCAAGGATCTAATTCTTGCAACAACTTCATTTTCTGCTTCAAACTTTTCTTATTAAATGTCCGTACAAAATCACAAAGCAAATTGATGGAATCCTGTCGCACACTGCAAATACTACTACACTTCCAGGTGTACACAGGTCCCTTAGGACGTCTTCCTAAAACCTCATTACCTAACACCTCTTCTGCCTCTGTTGTCACAAGTTTTTCTTTTTCAACTGGACAACCATCTTTCACCTCATAAGCTCGACCACTGATGTCAACTGCATGCACCAAATCATTATCCTGGAAATAACTCTCCTCATTAAAAAATGCCTCACAACTTGAACTATGCATCCATTCTCCTGAAAAAACTTCACAAAAATTACTACGATTAACTGTTCTCTTCCATCTACTATTTCTTTTGAAATCATAAATTGCCTTGTTTAGCTTCCTAATTCTATTGATTATCAAAATAAATAACTTTCGCTTAATTTCAAATGCCTGATCAATAACTTTCTCAATTTTTTTTTTCTCTTATAAAAAACCACTTTCTGCTGACCTTTCTTAATATTTTTTAACAACATGCCAATTATCCTGTTGCGGAACATTCCTCTACGAATGTCCCTAAACTGGTTTTTCCTTCTACTACCATGCACAGAGTTATCTCCTGCTCTAGCAGTAACATTTTTGATTGGCCTTCCCTTTCCTTTTAAATTGCTTCTCTTTTTCTGGACTAAAACATTTTCTGTAGTACTACTTTTTTTTCTACAAATATTTCTTATGAATGATTTCTTTATCTTACCCGGACCTTTCTTGGTGACTTGACAAGTTTTTATTGTAGAGGTCTGCTGCAATATTTTTTGGAGCTGCTGTCTTTGATGTTTGGTAGCCTTTCGCCTTCTGTCCTTCGAAGGCATTCTTTAATTTTGAAATGATCTGCAGTTGAATCTGTGGTAAAATATAATAAAAAATGTTATTAACCACTATTAGCAAACAGTAAATCAATAACAGTCATCAAAAATTTAACACACTACTTGTTATTTTTACGTAGAATAATTTTTAGTGCATTGGCAAATTTAGAAATCACAAATAGTAGCAAAGAAATGGAATGCTTCTACATTTTACCTGTGCTGTTTTATATGTGAATCTGATCTAATTTTATGAGCATATTTTACTATTTCATTAAAGACACTACACATAACCTGTTTTTGAAGTTCTGTTTAATTTTAAATGAAACGGTTTACATTTTTACTTTTCATTTCAAGTACATTTTAAAAATAAAGGTTTATAGTTATATAGGCTCAAGCAGGTCAGCTTCCCACCCTATGTCATACAATTCTGACAAATCGGCATCCTCATCATGTTCTTCATCATCCTCAGGATTTAAATCATCCAAGGGATCTACTTCCACTGACGTTTCAATTACAAGTTCAATGATAAGGTCGAAATCAACTGATTGCTCATTGTCACTCATGGTTGATGTTGTCGTTATCTTTAAAGAAAGAGAACAACAATGAGATGTTGCAGAGTAAGAGACAAATCTCAGAGATTATAATAGTGAAATTGTTTAACAAGAGTAACATTTTGCAGCTATTATTTAGCCATATCCAGCGATGCTGAGGAGGTGAGGCCTATGTCCAAGTTTTCAGTGAACAGGACTCATCTCTTCTTAACCTTGGATAAGCCTCACCGACTCTGTGTCCCCTGCTCATACTTAAATGTAAAGGGGCAGATTTATGTTAACTGGCGCATCCCCACGGATGCACCAGTTAATGTGCACCGCTGCTCTGCCACCCATGGTGTGCCACATTTACAATGTGGAGCACCATTGAGCAAAAACAGCACAGATGCGTCACGAATCTGTGCTGCAAAAGCAGCACATTGCAGGAATCACGTTGTAAGCGTGACATGTCTACTGCAATGCACAGGAGGAAGCCTCACATTGCATGGTGCATCACTCCTTATGCCTGTTTCAAACAGACGTAAGGATTTGATTCAGCAATGCTATAAAGCTGACTCAGTGAAATCCTCTAAATTTCACTGTGTTAGTTTTACAGGGCTTTCATGCAAATAAATGCATACCCTGCAAGAAAACACCTATATGAAATCTGACGCAGGTTTCATGTGGCACAGGACTTTACAGCATGACACATCTGCCTAGATGCATCAAGTTGTAAATATGTCACCACATAGCAAATCTTTTGCACCGCGGTTGCATCACAAAAGTGACGCACAGCAGCGGAAAAGAGGCACACACCTATCATAAATCTGTCCCTAACATTTTAAATGATTGATTCAGGATGACGATAAGGTGTGGCCTATCCAGAGGTTTGTTTGAGGTGAGGCCTACTCAGGGTTGCAGATGAAATTTAGGTTTGTGGAAGAATACAGAGGAGATAATACATGTCCAGGCCTACCAATGAAGTGAGTCATGTCCACTTCACTCTTGAACAAAGGCCAGACCTCTTCTGTGTCCGTGGACAGGCCTAAAGCTCATCTGCACAATGTCATTCGTAAAGTTAGAAAACACAGGTGATGTAATTGAAAAATTTGGAGTTTCTTTTCCTTATTTCACAATCACATCACCTGTGTTTCCTTTGGTTAGGTATCTCATAGTGCAGATGGAGTGTAGCATATGAAAGAGTACACAGAAGTTCAGCAGTGTATACAACAATTTTGACATTTACAGAAGATTCAGCTTCTTATCTTGTTGGAGATGAAGTGAGGCCTGTCTTGCAACATGGTGCATCTTTTGCATCACTGCTGCATCGGTTTCATGTGGCACGGGACTTTACAGCATGACACATCTGCCTAGATGCATCAAGTTGTAAATATGTCGCCAGATAGCAAATCTTTTGCACCGCCGCTGCGTCACAAAAGTGACGCACAGTGACGCAAAAGAGGCATACACCTATCATAAATCTGTCCCTAACATTTTAAATGATTGATTCAGGATGACGATAAGGTGTGGCCTATCCAGAGGTTTGTTTAAGGTGAGGCCTACTCAGGGTTGCAGACAAAATTTACGCTTGTTGAAGAGTACAGAGGAGATAATACACGTGAAGGCCTACCAATCAAGTAAGTCATGTCCACTTCACTCTTGAACAAAGGCCAGACCTCTTCTGTGTCCGTGGACAGGCCTAAACCTCATCTGCACAATGTCATTCGTAAAGTTAGAAAACACAGGTGATGTAATTGAAAAATGTGGAGTTTCTTTTCCTCATTTCACAATCACATCACCTGTGTTTCCTTTGCTTAGGTATCTCATAGTGCAGATGGAGTCTAGCATATCAAAGAGTACACAGAAGTTCAGCAGTGTATACAACAATTTTGACATTTACAGAAGATTCAGCTTCTTATCTTGTTGGAGATGAAGTGAGGCCTGTCTTACAACATGGTGCATCTTTTGCATCACTGCTGCATCGGTTTCATGTGGCACGGAACTTTACAGCATGACACATCTGCCTAGATGCATCAAGTTGTAAATATGTCGCCACATAGCAAATCTTTTGCACCGCCGCTGCGTCACAAAAGTGACGCACAGTTAAGCAAAAGAGGCATACATCTATCATAAATCTGTCCCTAACATTTTAAATGATTGATTCAGGATGACGATAAGGTGTGGCCTATCCAGAGGTTTGTTTAAGGTGAGGCCTACTCAGGGTTGCAGATGAAATTTACGCTTGTTGAAGAGTACAGAGGAGATAATACATGTGAAGGCCTACCAATGAAGTAAGTAATGTCCACTTCACTCTTGAACAAAGGCCAGACCTCTTCTGTGTCCGTGGACAGGCCTAAACCTCATCTGCACAATGTCATTCGTACACTTAGGAAACACAGGTGATGTAATTGAAAAATGTGGAGATTCTTTTCCTCATTTCACAATCACATCACCTGTGTTTCCTTTGCTTAGGTATCTCATAGTGCAGATGGAGTCTAGCATATGTAAGACTACGCAGAAGGTGAGAACTGTATGGAACATGGCTATATAAGTCAAATAATCAAAATCTAAATTTGCCAAGCACACATGGGGGTGTATTTACAAGGACCTTCCACCACGGGGAAATGTCTTTAATTAAAATGGGAAAAATAACATCAAAGGGACTCAAATGCCTTTTAAATATACCCCAAGCAACCTATGAAACTCTAGCACTACATATCAAGAAACCTAATTGATTTCAAAAATCGTTTTTAAACACATCATCTAAATCAATTATATACCTACATTCAAGGGGAAATGACTTAAAATGGCCTAAGACACATGAAAGCGTTTTTTTAGGGCCCTTGCACCATTTTTGGGTCGCTTTTAACATGGCTATGTTAGTCAAAGAATTAAAATCTAAATTTGCCAAGCACAGATGGGGGCATATTTACAAGGAACTTGCACCACGGGGAAAGGTCTTAAATTAAAATGGGAAAAATAACATCAGAGAGACTCAAATGCCTTATAAATATGCCCCAAGCAACCTATGAAACTCTAGCACTACATATCCAGAAACCTAATTGATGTCAAAAAACGTTTTAAAGCACATCATCTAAATCAATTATATACTTACATTCATCGGGAAGTGACTTAAAATGCCCTAAGACACATGAAAGCGTTTTTTTTAAGCCCTTGCTCCATTTTTGGATCACTTTTAACATGGCTATGTAAGTCAAATAATCAAGATCTAAATTTGCCAAGCACAGATGGGGGCGTATTTACAAGGACCTTGCACCACAGGGAAAGGTCTTAAATTAAAATGGGAAAAATAACATCAGAGAGACTCAAAGGCCTTATAAATATGCCCCAAGCAACCTATGAAGCTCTAGCAGTACATATCAAGAAACCTAATTGTTTTCAAAAATCGTTTTTAAACACATCATCTAAATCAATTATATACCTACATTCAAGAGGAAATGACTTAAAATGGCCTAAGACACATGAAAGCGTTTTTTTTTAAGGCCCTTGCAACATTTTTGGGTCACTTTTAACATGGCTATGTTAGTCAAAGAATTAAAATCTAAATTTGCCAAGCACAGATGGGGGCATATTTACAAGGACCTTGCACCACGGGGAAAGGTCTTAAATTAAAATGGGAAAATTTACATCAAAGGAACTCAAAAGCCTTGAAAATATGCCCCAAGCAACCTATGAAACTCTAGCAGTACATATCAAGAAACCTAATTGATTTCAAAAACGTTTTTAAACACATCTTGTAAAGCAATTATATTCATACATTCATGGGGAAGTGAGTTAAAATACCCTAAGACACATTAAAGCATTTTTGTAAGACCCTTGCACTTTTTTGCGTCACTTTTAACATGGCTATGTAACACAAAGAAACAAAATCTATTTGTAAAACACTTGACACAAAGCAACATTTTAAATACACAACTTTCTTCATAATTTTCTCCCTAAACCATACTATTCTCTATCTAAATTAAATGAATCTTTTCTCACCTTAGCAAATACTTTATGAGTTTCAAAACAGTCTCAGAAACACACCAAATTGTCTTTAGCAGAGCAAAAGGTATGCACTCCAGAGTCTGCAGCTATAAAAAGCACAGAAAAGCTGTAATTCATCACACATATCTCTCATGTCACCCAATCAAAACTCTTCCCTCACTTTTTTCAAATCAACACCCTTCCCCCCTCTGCCCTTTCTGCCTTTTTTGCATAGCAACCACCTCCTGAAAGACCTCTCATGTTTGCAAGTTCACACAACAATGTTTCAATTGAACTCTGAACTCTCAGTACACCTGCATATCCAGTGCAATCTTTCATAAAATGATTTTTTTTTACCATTCAAATTACATCTTTCAAAGAACTCATCCATGCACCCTAACTTTCTGTTTTCAGCAATCAAAATCCACCAATCACTGCTACTGCTTCATTAACACAGAAACTCCACAGTTTTTTCATTTTAAACTCTTATTTTTTCAACTCCCATTTCATTGCCACACTTCATCTGACTGCAGCAGAACCTCCTCTCACCATGTTTTCTGTCTGGATTGTTGGACTTAGTTATATCCACTGGGCTCAAAGGTTTGCTGATAACAGAAATTTACCTAACCTCAATTTACAAAATGTGGAAATCAAGTGGATTGCCCACAGAGGATTAAAATGACACCAATTGATACCATTGGTGAAAACCTTTTTGCATTTGCCAAAACCTGACCTGTTAATTGTGCACTGTGGAGGTAATGACTTGGGCACTTTGACTGGGGTAGGTCTGGAAATGCTTTTAAAGGACACCTTTGAGCAATTGATGGCACTTTTTCCTCAAACTGCCTTGGTATATTCAAATATATGCCAAAGACAGAAATGGAGGTGGTCAAACCAATTTTGTCCACAAATTGAGAAATCGAGGAAGCATGTAAATAAGTCTGTTTCAGCTTACATGAGAGACCATGGAATGGGCTCCATCTACAACAATAACTTGCGTTACTACATGCAAGATATCTACAGAGGAGATGGAGTTCACTTCTCAGATGAGGGGAACAGAATTTTCATCCTCAATTTAAGACTGTGCATTGGTACCTACTTGTAGGTACCTACATCAGCCACAGGACTCAAAAGCTCTTTTCAGAGCTACCCTACATCTGATCACTCACAATTATTATTTTACTCTAACTTTTTTCACTAATTTTCACCAAAGTACGCTCCCCGGAGCGCTACCCGGTACGCGCACCGGACGCTAACCGTGCGAATTTTTTTAAAAAAATGTTTTTTTTTCGCACATATGGGCCTCCTCAGCCACCCTCAGAAAACCTAGGGGGTCAAGATACGTCTACCGTGCCCCCTCCTAACCATTCTGAACATTATTTGCCCTCCATCTTGTATCTCAATTCTACCAAAACACAAAATGGTGGACTCCCGTAACGCTGCCGGTTCGTGTACCGGGGCGCTCACCGGGAAGCGCTCCATTAAAAAAGGTGGGAAAGTAATTTACAGAAGAAACCCTGGAGACAATGTCACCAAATATAGATTAACTCATACTACATACCAATCCCTACCATTTTCACAAATCTGGTTGGAATTCCATTTAGCCATTTAGCCTGTAGACCTCTCTAAATACCCTGAGGTAAATTACTTCACAAAACACATCTGAAGTGTTGGAATTGACAACCAATTAAAATGTTACTTTCATTTTCTACTTTTTTTACCTGACATTTGATTGGTTATGTACCTGAATATATATAAAAAAAAGAAAGAAAAACACAGCCATTTTGACTACTACTTCCTGAACTACATTGCAAGATCATTTTCACTCACAACTTAAACTTGTTTTTAAAAGGTAAGATGTTATTTTATAAATTTGAAAACATTTTCAGATAGTTATATACTATCCCTCTGTAACAGTTAGACATTGAGAAAGGCTTGTTTATTATAATTATGGATTGATTTAGGTTTCTGTGGTATAATTATGAATTTACATAGGTTTTTTCACAGGCACTTTTTAATAGTACTACTTCATGCCTCAAAAGTACCTGTCTGAACTTAAACTCAACAGTGCCCTATCTCTACTGATATATTTATTTTTTATTCAAATTTCAGCACAAAAATGCAAGGAGAACAGAACGTTTCCTTTGAAATTTTCCTAGACATGAACAATGAGGAAATAATTGAACCCATTGATTTGGAATTCATGGATGAATCACGAGACCATGAACTTCTACAATGTGTAGAATCTGTGGATTGTTTACTTCATTATGATGACGGTCAAATGTGGGAAGTTATGTTCACTCAACAAGAGGACATATCGGACAGTCAAATGTTAGACGTTCTATTAAATTTTGAAAAACAATCCGAAAAATAAAATTATATTTAATATTAAAAAATTGTTTGAGTCTTTAATCATTTTTATATGTAATTCATAAACTAGTACCAAATTGATTATAATGTAAATTCATACTTATAGTATACTGTTCACAATTCCAAAAATACATTTATATTTAATAATCATTAATACTGCTACTTCAATAAAAAATAAATAAAAAAAAAGAACAATCAATAAACATACAATATTTCAAAATATCATAGTCTATCATTCTTTTTTCCTTATAGTACGCTCCCCGGACCGCTTCCCGGTGCGCGTACCGGGCGCTCCCCACGCAAAAAAAACAAAATTTTCTTTTTTGTTTTGCCCCGCGGGGCCCTTTTAAAGCCTCCACATCAAACCTAGGGGGTCAGGGAGGATCTACCATGCCCCCTTATGGTCATTTCCCCCTTTGTTTTGGCCTCCTCTTGTCTCTCGATCATACCGAGAGACAAGATGGCGGCCGCTCCGGACTGTTTAGAATGTTGACAGACACCGGCGAGCCAATCAGTTTCGCTTCGCGAAGTTCCGTTACGCATCAGGTACGCGAACCGGGGCGCTGCCCGGAGCGCGCTTACAGATATATATGTTTTTTTGAACGTTAATTTCTCAAAATCCACTGGAGCACATATATTGAGACCTAGCAAAGGCACATCGGGCTACCAGTCCCTACAATTTTGCCAAGTTTCGTGCAAATCCATTCAGCCGTTCGAGCTAAAAGTGAGGCCAACCGCCCTATGGAAATTAACATGGGAAAAACGCGTTTTGGGACCCCCCTTTTTTCTCGGCCCCCTTTTGACGACTCTCCTCCAAAATTTCAGTGGCTGCTCAGAAAGAAAATGTTCAATTTTCCTGAAAATTTCAGCCAATTCCGTCCACAAACGACAAAGTTATTAGACATAGAATTTTCAAAAATCCCATAGAGAAAAAATCCTAACTATATATACCTACTGGCGACCGCCAGTAGGTAATATAGATATATATATAGATATAAAACACCACTGTTCGCCGATCCCCCAGCCTCTTGGTGGCGGCGGGCTAGAGTGAGGAGGCGATCCCCTAAAATTCGTCACACCAACTTTTTAGATCAAAAAGAAGGAAACTCGAGCCACAATTTCCATGAGCGTGATGATGTTTAATTAATTCAGCAAAATGGTCTCAAACGCCCGACGCATTTCGGTGCAGCCGCACCTTGGTCACGGGTGACTTCAGTTGATACATTTTGTGTTTTTAAAGTGATAAACAGCAAATAAAGTGCAAACATAAAAGTAGGACTACTTCCTCATAACTCCAGGTTTGTTGAACAGTGGAGGCGGCCATATTGAAATATTTACAACAGTCTACAAGTTTTCAATAGAATCATACATTTTTGATTGAATGATGCCCAGATTAGAAGGTGTTGTACTCAACGTGTAAAGCATATGGAGTGTCAGACTGACAATTGGCAATATCTTAAAAGTTGTATAATTCTGAATATTAACACAGTTGTGCATGCTGTTTAAAAGATCAATTAAGTTTTGCCCCAGTGGGCATGATCTACACATTCCCTAAATCTGAAATGTGTTTATATTATTGCCTGTTAGTCAATATTTCATAGATTCTGGCCCAACTGGGCACATATTCGTAATGCCAGAAAAAACACAAGGTTTATATTACATGAGTCATACACCAAAAACGAAAAACATTATAATATACCGCCCATGTGGGCAATTAATTTGTCCATTCAGTGGCATCATAAAAATTGTCATCTACTGTACAGTTGAGAACTTGTATAGACTCCAATTCATAAGGCAACCTCATACGGCTTGTTCTCCTCTGTTTATAGAGTAGTCTCCTACAAATATAAAAGAAAAACCATAATCACTAAAAAGGTGAATATAAAACTGATTAAAAAAGCTTCAATTGTTACAGTATTTTTTCTCTACGGAATTTTGGCAAATATACTTTGACCGTATTTTTTACGTTTTTTAAGTTTTTTCATTCTTTTCTTTCATGGCAATATTTTATAAGATGTACAGACACGTATCCAGGATTATCTAGTTAACCTAGATGGACAGAAAGTTCTTCATCCTTATTAAGACCCCATGGTTGGACCGTTTGGTACTTGATAATCATTCGTGATTCAAGTTGACGCAATTGCTTAAGTCGGTTTCCACCTCTTTCCGATACAGGAATCCTGTCTAATGCACAAAATTGAAGCAATTTAACATTTTTGTTATGAAAATCTTTGAAGTGTTTGGCAATTGGATAATTCTTATCCTCATTAGTGATGGCCCTTGTGTGTTCTAACACCCTTTTCTTCACTTCATTTATTGTGCTCCCAATGTATACTAAGGGGCTTTACATGTTGAGTACAACACCTTCTAATCTGGGCATCATTCAATCAAAAATGTACGAATATATATAGATATATATAATATATATTATATATTACCTACTGGCGGTCGCCAGTAGGTATATATAGTTAGGATTTTTTCTCTATGGGTTTTTTGAAAATTCTATGTCTAATAACTTTGGCGTTTGTGGACGGAATTGGCTGAAATTTTCAGGAAAATGGCACATTTTGTTTCTGAGCAGCCCTTGAAAATTTGGGGGGGGTTCGTCAAGGGGGGGCCGAGAAAAAAGGGGGGTCCCAAAACGTGTTTTTAACATTGAGTTTTCCATAGGGCGGTTGGCCTCACTTTTAGCCCGAACGGCTGAATGGATTTGCACGAAACTTGGCAAAATTGTAGGGACTGGTAGCCCGATGTGCCTTTTGTAGGTCTCAATATATGTGCTCCAGTGGATTTTGAGAAATTAACGTTTAAAAAAAGATATATATCTGTAACAGCGGACCGGGCAGCGCTCTGGTTCGCGGACTTTTCGCGCAACGGAGCTTTGTGAAGCGAAGCTGATTGGTTCTCCGGCGTCTGTCAACATTCCAAACAGTCCGTAGCGGCCGCCATCTTGTCTCTCGGTAGGATCGAGAGACAAGAGGAGGTCAAAACAAAGGGGGAAATAACTATAAGGGGGCATAGTAGATCCTCGCTGACCCCCTAGGTTTGATGTGGAGGTTTTAAAAGGGCCCCGCGGGGCAAAAAAAAAACAAAATAATAATAATCGAACGGCTGAATGGATTTGCACGAAACTTGGCAAAATATTAGGGACTGGTAGCCCGATGTGCCTTTGCTAGGTCTCAATATATGTGCTCCAGTGGATTTTGAGAAATTAACGTTGAAAAAAAGATATATATCTGTAACAGCGCTCCGCTTCGCGTACTTTTCGCGTTACGGAGCTTTGCGAAGCTGATTGGTTCTCCGGCGTCTGTCAACATTCCAAACAGTCCGTAGCGGCCGCCATCTTGTCCCTCGGTAGGATTGAGAGACAAGAGGAGGCCAAAGCGAAGGGGGAAATGACCATAAGGGGGCATAGTAGATCCTTCCTGACCTCTTAGGTTTGATGTACCATTTTGCCAAGTTTGGTGTAATTCCGTTCAGCCATTCAGGCTGTAGACGTATGTAAATGTCCTATGGAAAATTGCATGGGGAAAACACATTTGAAAGTGTTGAAATTTAGAACCAATTAAAATGTTACTTTGGTTTTGTATTTGTGTGTGATGAAAGTTAATTGGTTATGTATATATGTCAAATGAGAGGAAACCACAGCCATTTTGTGATACTACTGTCTGAGGTACATTTGTGAGGAATTTTTGGTGGTGAATTTCTGGTGTTTGATTTACACAGTACTAACACTTCTGCTACTTTTAAAAAGGTGAGTTGTTAATTTGTATGGGGAACTATGTTGTACACTTGAAGATAATTTGAAAAATGTTTTCTGTTATTTATTTGCAGTCCTTCTGTTATACTAAATACTTGATAAAGTTAGTTTTATATTATGTATTACTAAAGACGATAAATGAAAGTGATTATTTTTTTCTGCAATTTACAGCAAGCAATTTCAAAATAAAATGGCTCACAATGAAGAGACCGTGGCAATTTCTTTTGAATTGTCCAACACATTGATTGAAATTGAGAGCACCAATAATGAAATATTGTCACAAGGAGGACATGACTTGTATGATTCCATTAGATTGATTGAAATGGACAGCACCAAGAATGAAATATTGTCACAAGGAGATGACTTGAATGATTCCACTACATTGATTGAAATTGAGAGCACCAATAATGAAATATTGTCACAAGGAGGAGATGGCTTGTATGATTCCATTAGATTGATTGAAATGGACAGCACCAATAATGAAATATTGTCACAAGGAGGAGATGACTTGAATGATTCCACTACATTGATTGAAATTGAGAGCATCAATAATGAAATATTGTCACGAGGAGATGACTTGAATGATTCCACTACATTGATTGAAATTGACAGCACCAATAATGAAATATTGTCAGAAGGAGGAGATGACTTGAATGATTTTTTTGATCAATCTCTTGATGGCGAATTTATCGAGTGTTTGGAGACCATAGAGTTACAAGAATCATCATTGGAGACTTTTAATGAGGACATTGCTGATGAGGACATGTTACTAGTTCTTTCAAATTTAGAAAATTCTGAAGAATAAATTTATATTTAGAAATCAAAAATTGTTTGAGACATTATTCATTTTTATTTTTAATTTATGAGGTTGTAGCGAAGTGATTGTAGTATAAAATGAGACTTATAGTATAGAGTGCAACATTTTTATGTTACATGGTAAGTTTACTCATATTTACTTCCCTTCTGCCACTATATTATCTCCAATGTGTATTTGACATGTCTTCTTCATCTCCGGCCTCCTTTCTCTCACTGTGTGTCTCCGATGCATCTTATCGCTGGTATTTTGTGTAATTACAGAAGAGAGTAAAATAAAATAGTTCGGAACGTGAAAAGGGGGCAAAGTAGAGTACTCCTCACCCCCTAGGCCTTTTTAGGCGGTCCCAAAAGGATCAGTTTCTGCTTTCCTGAGAGATTATGGTATGAGTTCCATATACCACAATAACTTGCATTACAACATGCAAGATATCTATCTCCTATTATCAACTTTTGGAGATATTCGCGCTAAGCGCGAATATCTCCAAAAAGTAACACCTGCCCTGAGCAGTTCTTAGCCATGTTATCCAATGGGAGGTGGATAACATGGCTAAGAGTATTAGCTCGGTAATGCATGAATATCGCTGAGTTTTTAGCGATATTCATGCATTGCGGCCGTTTATTATCGCATTTGCGATAAACCTTGATAATAGTAAGGTTTATCTTCGATAATTTCTGACGATGCTTAGTGGTAAAAAATTGGTTGGTAAGCATCGTTAGCGATAAATATCGGTTAACTTTGGTAATATGCCCCAACGTCTGTTAACGTTCGATTCGAAGGAAATGAGGAAGTGTTGAAAAACATTGTCTGCGCCATCTTGCCTTTTTTGAAATGCCACACTTTTGTCGTGCACGGCAGCCATTTTAGATGTCTTGACCAGACCCACTCTCTGCACGCTGTCGATTCGTAGCATGGCTCCTCACCCTCGTAAGCATCTCCCCCAGGCACTGGTCACCACCGCTCTCTGTCTTATGCATGGGCAATAAACCTCCCCCCATCTGCGCTGCTCTTCCCTGAGAATCACACTCTGTGCCCGCCCGACACCTCCCTTTCGCCCTATTCACTACCGCACCCTCTGACACTCCTCTTTCTCTGTGTCCGATTGTCCAGGCTATCAGCTAGCCCTGCAGATGTAGTTTATGGCCCCAGCTGTAAAGAATCACCCCTCTTCAAAGGAGTTATAGTAGATCAAGGCCCACACTCGATGAGATCCGTCACACCACACGTGTTCCTACTATCTGAAAACCATCCTGTATTGTGATTGGGGAGGGGACCGAGCCTGAAGCGGAAGATTCCAGGAATGACTCTTTGTACATCAAAGTTTTTACAATTATGTGTCACATTAAAAATATATAGCACTCCAACAAAGTAGTAGGAATATAAAACTTTAATAACATATAAATATATACAACAAAACAAAAACAGTAAAAACATTTAAACAACGAAGAGACCGTGGCAATTTCTTTTTAATTATCCAATAGATTTATTGAAATTGACAGCACCAATAATGAAATATTCTTGTCAGTAGCGGTCTGTTGTGCGAATAGTTCCAAGGCAGCAGAACGCGCTGAAATCTAGATGGCACGAAAGTGATGTCTAGTAAGTTGCCGCCCAGCAAAAAACGGCGTGGGGCGCCGCGGGGGTGAGTGAGTCCAGTAGGCACCACAGCTATTCTTACCGGCATTGCAGAATTACTGCTGGGGACAATGCCTGTGCTGTAGCAGGGTCACAGCAGAAACAAAAAGGATTCTGTTGAAGATGTTGTTGGTTTTCAATTTGAAAACAGTTATGGTGTCAACTGCTATGCTAATGTAGTGGTTAATGTTTTGTTTTCTCTAGAAAATGTAAAAGAGGGGGAGGCAGTCCAAAGTTCCGTTAAAAGGGCAAAGGAAAGGATCGGTGGTTTGAACTATCAGTCAAAAAGGGGAGGGGGTGCAATAATTTTTCCTACCGGGTCACACTGTGCTTTCACCGGAAGTGAGGTCTGCAGGATTGTAGTAATTCAAAGTGAGGCTGGCGCCAGCATGGGAGCGCCGACGTCCCGCGGATACAGTTTCGTCACTCCACGGGCGATCATGGTAGTCATTCCCCATCGGGGGTCGGAGACTCCCGCGGCTCCTCTAGAATCTTCAAGGTCGTGGAGGACTACGGTGGTGGAGTCAACCAGTGACCGGGCCATTTCTTTATGTTGGGCCCGCTCTTGCCAGGTCGACCGCCATTTTGAGAGTTCGGCAGCTACCGGCGATCGCGGGGTCACATGAGCGGACGGGCTCCACCCTGCCGGGCGAGACGTTGCAGCATGGCCACAGTGGAAGAACCGTTATCTAGGTCGTTCCGAAACTGTGCAGCACTGTAGTTGTTAGGATGCCACCGCCTGGAGCGCTGAGGGTGCAGCTGGGAAGTCTCCACCTGGGGAGGCGGGAGAGGCCTGTTTAACTGTATAGAGTAGAAAATGGAAGTGTGATTGATTCTTTACAGGACTGACTAGGTGTGTGAGTAACTCCATGGATGAGTGGCAGAGTGTGAGTGTCTGTATAGGTGTATGAGTGCATATGATTGTGTTGTAAACATGAGTGATTGTATGTATGAATGATTGTATGGGTGAATGAGTGAATGTGTGTGTAGACGTAGGAATCAGTGAGTACGTATGTAGTAACTAGTATTGGTGTGTCAATGGTTTCAAAAATTATACTCTGTTTTTAACACTGGGTGAAACAGAGGTTATATTAAAATGTGAGGAGATGCATTGTATTGTCACATGAATGATATCATCAGTGATGTGGTCATTGATGTCAAATGAGATGTCATCAGTGATGTCATTTGAGATGTCATCAGTGATGTCATCAGTGATGTCACTGACCATGTCATGAATGATGTAATATGTGACATCATCAGCAGTGGATTGCGGGTGCGCAATATATAGTTAGTGCAACTAACTATATATGGAATTTCAATGGTTTTGTGTGAGTAAAATAAGGTTTTTTAAATGCTAATTCCTAACTATATATGGTCTATAACCTATGGTTTTTTCAGTGAATTTTCAAGGTTTTGTAAATGCTAATTCCTAACTATATATGGTCTATAACCTATGGTTTTTTCAGTGAATTTCAATGGTTTTTTAATAGCAAATATCATAAGCTGTCGAATGTCAAGTACGTGGTAAGAATTTTTTTTTTCGTGTTTATGCACACTGATCTGCTTTGATTGCTGCCCCCCACCCCTCATTTCTATTAGGAGTACTCTCTCTTTGCAGATAGTGAAGGGTAGTTAACGCAGCCCTTTCCCCCTTTGTAATCCGTCGTGCCTGCTTCTCTCTCCATTTGATTGATTGTTCTCTTTGGTTCATTCTCTATTTACAAACAAGCACAGAGTCGCAATACTCTGTTTAGTCTTTGCAGATAGCGAAAAATCGTGTAAAAAAACAAAAGGAATCGAGCAAAATCAGTAGGCCACTAATGGGATCTCTTTTGACCTCGCTAAAATAGAAACATTAGGAACAACCTGTTGAAAATAGCAATGCGTATGTATATAAGCGGCGTTCATTTGTGTTCACAGTACCCCTTGTTGATTGTTTCAATCGAGCATTGAATTGTTCGAAGTTAATTCTCTTAACGATCTTCTCTACCTGCAAACGAGGAAGAATAGGAATATTCTATCTCCCTTTGCAGATAGTGAAGGGTAGGTAACGCAAGCCTTTAACACGTCGTACCTATTTCATTCCTCATTGATTGATTGATTGTCCGAACATTGACTGTTTGGGAATTAGTTCTTTTTGGAGGTATTCCCTGTTTGCAAATAAACGTAGGAAAATCTTTGCAAGTAGTGAAAGGGTACGTAATGCGGACCGTTCTCCCCCGTTGTAATCTGTCATGCCTATCTACTCCCCACTGATTGATGCACCTTTTTCACCCGGACCATTTACTAGAGATACGTCATCTGGCCCGACCAGAGAGCACCCCTAGTGAAAAGGACATATGCAATAATAACGAAGTGATCACTGTATCCTGTTAACAGAAACTTTACCATGAAACAACCTGGAAAGAAAAAAATAGGAAAACGAAAATCAGTAGGCCACTGATGAACATGAACTTTTATTAAACAACGAACAAAGAAACGATAACATAACGTAATGATAAAACCTATTAATGTCCTAGAAACAAGAAAACGTTAAAATATGCCAGTGGTGAGAGACCAGAAAAACAGTAAGAGAAACCAAATCACCCCTCGCTGTCCCACCGCCTGCCACGCCAAAAAAATCGATAGACTAGGGAAAATGCAAGTCAGTAGAACATCCACCCCCACTCTGGAAACTTCCAAGGTGGGGCAGGGTTCCGGCTACGCCCAGCCGGGAGCAGCCCATATAAGGCAGGTCCTGCTGCCACGCCTCGGCCAGGAGATCCTAACGTAGGGTGTAGCCGGAGGAGAGGCCGAGACCAGCGGGACCCGGCCAGGGGATTGCCTTTACAACGCTGAACAGTTGCAGGGGGGGGGAATGTCTCCTCGACCCTCCCCTCTCTCTCCCAGTCCGGCCGCGGTGGCCCTTGAGAGTTGCAGGTAGTCCCGCCACATGCTCTTCCGGTCCGACCACCAACGGTCGGGGGGCCGAGGCCGACGGGATCCGGCTGCAGCCGATAAACCAAGAAACCCGTTCATGGGGCCAGAGCCAGGGGCGTCCGGCCGACATCCACCGGAAGCCCGGCCCGAAGACGGACGGGACACTTCTTTCTTTTATAATGGCTGCGACAACACTGGAGGGGGATGTCTTGCACATGCCTCCGACCCCCCCCTCGTCCTCATCGCCTGGTCCGGCCATAACAAATCTCAAGCGAGACGCCGTGGGGTGCACTGGGAGGGAGAGACGGTGCGAACAGGCCTCTCCCGCCTCCCCAGGTGGAGGCTTCCCAGCTGCACCCTCAGCGCTCCA
Organism: Lissotriton helveticus; assembly: GCF_964261635.1. Lineage (NCBI taxonomy): Eukaryota > Metazoa > Chordata > Amphibia > Caudata > Salamandridae > Lissotriton > Lissotriton helveticus. The sequence continues at coordinate 391,830,616 of NC_136059.1, forward strand.
GGCGGTGGCATCCTAACAACTACAGTGCTGCACAGTTTCGGAACGACCTAGATAACGGTTCTTCCACTGTGGCCATGCTGCAACGTCTCGCCCGGCAGGGTGGAGCCCGTCCGCTCATGTGACCCCGCGATCGCCGGTAGCTGCCGAACTCTCAAAATGGCTGTCGACCTGGCAAGAGCGGGCCCAACATAAAGAAATGGCCCGGTCACTGGTTGACTCCACCACCGTAGTCCTCCACGACCTTGAAGATTCTAGAGGAGCCGCGGGAGTCTCCGACCCCCGATGGGGAATGACTGCCATGATCGCCCGTGGAGTGACGAAACTGTATCCGCGGGACGTCGGCGCTCCCATGCTGGCGCCAGCCTCACTTTGAATTACTACAATCCTGCAGACCTCACTTCCGGTGAAAGCACAGTGTGACCCGGTAGGAAAAATTATTGCACCCCCTCCCCTTTTTGACTGATAGTTCAAACCACCGATCCTTTCCTTTGCCCTTTTAACGGAACTTTGGACTGCCTCCCCCTCTTTTACATTTTCTAGAGAAAACAAAACATTAACCACTACATTAGCATAGCAGTTGACACCAGAACTGTTTTAAAATTGAAACCAACAACATCTTCAACAGAATCCTTTTTGTTTCTGCTGTGACCCTGCTACAGCACAGGCATTGTCCCCAGCAGTAATTCTGCAATGCCGGTAAGAATAGCTGTGGTGCCTACTGGACTCACTCACCCCCGCGGCGCCCCACGCCGTTTTTTGCTGGGCGGCAACTTACTAGACATCACTTTCGTGCCATCTAGATTTCAGCGCGTTCTGCTGCCTTGGAACTATTCGCACAACAGACCGCTACTGACAAGAATATTTCATTATTGGTGCTGTCAATTTCAATAAATCTATTGGATAATTAAAAAGAAATTGCCACGGTCTCTTCGTTGTTTAAATGTTTTTACTGTTTTTGTTTTGTTGTATATATTTATATGTTATTAAAGTTTTATATTCCTACTACTTTGTTGGAGTGCTATATATTTTTAATGTGACACATAATTGTAAAAACTTTGATGTACAAAGAGTCATTCCTGGAATCTTCCGCTTCAGGCTCGGTCCCCTCCCCAATCACAATACAGGATGGTTTTCAGATAGTAGGAACGCGTGTGCTGTGACGGATCACATCGGGTGTGGGCCTTGATCTACTATAACTCCTTTGAAGAGGGGTGATTCTTTACAGCTGGGGCCATAAACTACATCTGCAGGGCTAGCTGATAGCCTAGGACCGGCCTGGACATTCGGACACAGAGGAAGAGGAGTGTCAGAGGGTGCGGTAGTGAATAGGGCGAAAGGGAGGTGTCGGGCGGGCACAGAGTGTGATTCTCAGGGAAGAGCAGCGCAGATGGGGGAAGGTTTATTGCCCATGCATAAGACAGAGAGCGGTGGTGACCAGTGCCTGGGGGAGATGCTTACGAGGGTGAGGAGCCATGCTACGAATCGACAGCGTGCAGAGAGTGGGTCTGGTCAAGACATCTAAAATGGCTGCCGTGCACGACAAAAGTGTGGCATTTCAAAAAAGGCAAGATGGCGCAGACAATGTTTTTCAACACTTCCTCATTTCCTTCGAATCGAACGTTAACAGACGTTGGGGCATATTACCAAAGTTAAGCGATATTTATCGCTAACGATGCTTACCAACCAATTTTTTACCACTAAGCATCGTCAGAAATTATCGAAGATAAACCTTACTATTATCAAGGTTTATCGCAAATGCGATAATAAACGGCCGCAATGCATGAATATCGCTAAAAACTCAGCGATATTCATGCATTACCGAGCTAATACTCTTAGCCATGTTATCCACCTCCCATTGGATAACATGGCTAAGAACTGCTCAGGGCAGGTGTTACTTTTTGGAGATATTCGCGCTTAGCGCGAATATCTCCAAAAGTTGGTAATAGGAGATAGATATCTTGCATGTTGTAATGCAAGTTATTGTGGTATATGGAACTCATACCATAATCTCTCAGGAAAGCAGAAACTGATCCTTTTGGGACCGCCTAAAAAGGCCTAGGGGGTGAGGAGTACTCTACTTTGCCCCCTTTTCACGTTCCGAACTATTTTATTTTACTCTCTTCTGTAATTACACAAAATACCAGCGATAAGATGCATCGGAGACACACAGTGAGAGAAAGGAGGCCGGAGATGAAGAAGACATGTCAAATACACATTGGAGATAATATAGTGGCAGAAGGGAAGTAAATATGAGTAAACTTACCATGTAACATAAAAATGTTGCACTCTATACTATAAGTCTCATTTTATACTACAATCACTTCGCTACAACCTCATAAATTAAAAATAAAAATAAATAATGTCTCAAACAATTTTTGATTTCTAAATATAAATTTATTCTTCAGAATTTTCTAAATTTGAAACAACTAGTAACATGTCCTCATCAGTAATTTCCTCTTCAATCATCTCATCTGGAATCTCCTCATTAAAAGTCTGCAATGATGATTCTTGTAACTCTATGGTCTCCAAACACTCGATAAATTCGCCATCAAGAGATTGATCAAAAAAATCATTCAAGTCATCTCCTCCTTCTGACAATATTTCATTATTGGTGCTGTCCATTTCAATCAATGTAGTGGAATCATTCAAGTCATCTCCTCGTGACAATATTTCATTATTGGTGCTCTCAATTTCAATCAATGTAGTGGAATCATTCAAGTCATCTCCTCCTTGTGACAATATTTCATTATTGGTGCTGTCCATTTCAATCAATCTAATGGAATCATACAAGCCATCTCCTCCTTGTGACAATATTTCATTATTGGTGCTCTCAATTTCAATCAATGTAGTGGAATCATTCAAGTCATCTCCTTGTGACAATATTTCATTCTTGGTGCTGTCCATTTCAATCAATCTAATGGAATCATACAAGTCATGTCCTCCTTGTGACAATATTTCATTATTGGTGCTCTCAATTTCAATCAATGTAGTGGACAATTCAAAAGAAATTGCCACGGTCTCTTCATTGTGAGCCATTTTATTTTGAAATTGCTTGCTGTAAATTGCAGAAAAAAATAATCACTTTCATTTATCGTTTTTAGTAATACATAATATAAAACTAACTTCATCAAGTATTTAGTATAACAGAAGGACTGCAAATAAATAACAGAAAACATTTTTCAAATTATCTTCAAGTGTACAACATAGTTCCCCTTACAAATTAACAACTCACCTTTTTAAAAGTAGCAGAAGTGTTAGTACTGTGTAAATCAAACACCAGAAATTCACCACCAAAAATTCCTCACAAATGTACCTCAGACAGTAGTATCACAAAATGGCTGTGGTTTCCTCTCATTTGACATATATACATAACCAATTAACTTTCATCACACACAAATACAAAACCAAAGTAACATTTTAATTGGTTCTAAATTTCAACACTTTCAAATGTGTTTTCCCCATGCAATTTTCCATAGGACATTTACATACGTCTACAGCCTGAATGGCTGAACGGAATTACACCAAACTTGGCAAAATGGTACATCAAACCTAAGAGGTCAGGAAGGATCTACTATGCCCCCTTATGGTCATTTCCCCCTTCGCTTTGGCCTCCTCTTGTCTCTCAATCCTACCGAGGGACAAGATGGCGGCCGCTACGGACTGTTTGGAATGTTGACAGACGCCGGAGAACCAATCAGCTTCGCAAAGCTCCGTAACGCGAAAAGTAAGCGAAGCGGAGCGCTGTTACAGATATATATCTTTTTTTCAACGTTAATTTCTCAAAATCCACTGGAGCACATATATTGAGACCTAGCAAAGGCACATCGGGCTACCAGTCCCTAATATTTTGCCAAGTTTCGTGCAAATCCATTCAGCCGTTCGATTATTATTATTTTGTTTTTTTTTTGCCCCGCGGGGCCCTTTTAAAACCTCCACATCAAACCTAGGGGGTCAGCGAGGATCTACTATGCCCCCTTATAGTTATTTCCCCCTTTGTTTTGACCTCCTCTTGTCTCTCGATCCTACCGAGAGACAAGATGGCGGCCGCTACGGACTGTTTGGAATGTTGACAGACGCCGGAGAACCAATCAGCTTCGCTTCACAAAACTCCGTTGCGCGAAAAGTCCGCGAACCAGAGCGCTAACCGGTCCGCTGTTACAGATATATATCTTTTTTTAAACGTTAATTTCTCAAAATCCACTGGAGCACATATATTGAGACCTACAAAAGGCACATCGGGCTACCAGTCCCTACAATTTTGCCAAGTTTCGTGCAAATCCATTCAGCCGTTCGGGCTAAAAGTGAGGCCAACCGCCCTATGGAAAACTCAATGTTAAAAACACGTTTTGGGACCCCCCTTTTTTCTCGGCCCCCACTGGACGAACCCCCCCCAAATTTTCAAGGGCTGCTCAGAAACAAAATGTGCCATTTTCCTGAAAATTTCAGCCGATTCCGTCCACAAACGCCAAAGTTATTAGACATAGAATTTTCAAAAAACCCATAGAGAAAAAATCCTAACTATATATACCTACTGGCGACCGCCAGTAGGTAATATATATATATATATATATATATCACGCACAGGATTCCGGTAATACAGCCAGTACCCGCTCACGAAAGGGTCGTTGTTAGGGTCCCGGAAACCCAATATATCAATCCAAAGATCCTTTAATAAGAAGAAAACGTACAACGACACGCCAGGAGTTGCTGTGTTACAAAGATTTATTCGGCAGCAAAAAAACAAACAACGCGTTTCACCTCTCGGCTTGTTCACGTTTGTTGTGGACCCAAAACACTAGTCCTTTTACATTCTCAATGAATAATCATAGACAGAGGACTTCCTGTGCACACCCTTCAGTGATATAAGTGCAGCGGACATGTTGGAGAAGAAATTTAAGCATATACCATGCAGTCCATTACCAAATGTATGTGATCATAAAATCAAATTATGGAAACAATTATCTTAAGGTATTTACATGCTATATCTGATAAATAGCATAAAATAAATTTCAATAAACAATCATATTTTATGTTGAATTGAGTGCATTTAACAGATAATATACCTGAAAAAACCAACCTATTGATTTTATCCTACACCAGCTCTATTTAAATCATAGAGCCAGGATTTGTGCACATATTAAATGCGTATTGACCTTATGCCCAAGTGGGCGTGAATTTGGTGAACATATGAGACTGAATGACCTTGGAGGTTACCAATATAAATTGCACAGGTAGACAGTTTCTCCATCCTGAATTTAAGCCCAAGTGGGCTATATATATAAATTCGAAGTCATTTACATACAATTCTGATCAAATTCCCAGTTCTAGTGGTCTCATATTGTCCAAAAAGTTCATATTTTCTGTAGCACAATCATAGCGGTTGGTCATAATCTTAATCTGTATATTTCATACCAAGTTGATAAATATCTTCTGTGCCATTTGAAATTACTGTTTAATGGATTTTCTTGTTCTTACTTTCCAAAGTCCAAAAAATACAAAATCAGGTTCTGTGAATTAAAACATAAATGTACACTTTAAAAAAGACGACTTCAAGTTAGACAGCCAATCATTCTGACAATCATAGTACAAATACTCAATAGTCCAGCTTTAAATGATCACTCCTTATTTATCAAGATGGACAGACAATTCTTCATGGTTATTCAAACCCTGAGGGAACGTACATTCGAAATCAATGATGAATCTGGATTCTAATTTGCGGAGACATGATGTTATATCACCCCCTCGTATCCCCATATCTACTTTGTCCAGTACCACCATTCTTAGTAAATTTTAATTTTGAAAATGATATTCAAAGAAATGTCTGGCCACAGGATATTGCATGTTGTGGTTCCTAATAGCTCTAAGATGTTGCAACACTCTTTCCTTGGCTTTCAGAGTGGTACTCCCTACATACCACTTATTACAAGGGCATATAAGTAGATATATACAGTACATCGTATTGCATGTCAAGGTCTTTTGTATTGTAAAAACTTTTCCCGTACTAGGTACAATTACTGCTGTTCCGACATGCCTTGCATGATCTACAACACCTGAAGCCAGGTATATCCTTGGATTTGGTGGAACTAGTCACCGAATTAGGACTTAACTCATCTCTGCGCCTGACCCAAGACCACCTCTCCTTCAGGAAGAAGCTGAAGACCTGGCTGTTCGAGCAGTAGCGGCACCCCCCCCCCCCCCAGCGCCTTGAGACCCTACGGGTATGTAGCGCGCTCTACAAGTGTCATTGATTGATTGATTGATCTCTCAGGGATCTACTTTTTCTGAACGTAACTTGTGGAGTATGATTTAGATGCGGTTTCAGGTGCTGGTCAGTTAACAATACATGCCAATGTTTGTTTAAGATCTTTTTTACATCAGTTGCCTGACCTGAAAAGGTTGTGATAAACCTAATTTTGGATTCTGCATCTTTACTTGTGTTGGTATTCAAGAGATGCCTCCTGTCTTTAGTGTCAGCTCTTGCAATGGCCCCTTGTATAGTCTTGTTATTGTAGCCCCTTTGTTTGAAACGCTCGATCATTGTCGCTTTCTCCAGTTCAAACGTTTCAGATGTGCTACAATTGCGTTTAGCATGTAGCAGTTCCCCGTAGGGGATACTGTCTATCAGATTTCTTGGGTGTGCACTTCTAGCATTGAGCAGGCTGTTACCAGCTGTGGCTTTTCTGTACAAACTGGTGGTCATCATGGTCCCTTTGATCTCAATAACAACATCTAGAAACTCAATCCTAGACTTATGTATATGTTCAGTAAAACCAAGATTGAGTGTGTTGTTATTTAGCTGGCACACGAATCTACTTGCAGATTCCTCAGTACCATCCCAGATCAGGAAGATGTCGTCGATATACCTAAGCCACAGGACAACCTGGTTGTTAAATTCGGCGACCTCGTTGGACACCTGCTCCTCCCACCAACCCATGAAAAGGTTGGCATAGCTGGGGGCGAAGCAGGTGCCCATCGCCGTGCCCTGTGACTGTCGGTATATCAGCTCATCAAAAATAAAGAAATTGTGATTCAGACAAAAGTCTATCAATTCCAGCAACATCCCAGAATGTTCCAAATATGCAATAGACCTAGATTTTAAGAAATGTCTTACTGCTTGCAGACCCAAATTGTGCTTAATGCACGTATAGAGGCTGTTGACGTCCAAAGTGACCAAGATGTAGGTCGGCTCCCAGACAATACCCTCTATGCTTTTCAAAAAATGTGTTGTGTCTTTAAGATATGTAGGCAGGGATGCTACAAATGGTCTCAGATAGTAATCAATATATTGAGAGGTTTTCTCCAGTAATGCACCTATAGAGGACACTATAGGTCTCCCTGGTGGATCAGTGGCGTTTTTATGTACTTTTGGGAGAAGGTATAAAATAGGGATTTTGGGATGATCGCATTTGAGGAACAAATATTCCTCCCACGTGAGCAAACCTCTGTCCCTATAGTTCTGTAACTTGGTTTCAAATGTGTCTTTGGTCTGTCTTAGATCAGAGAAAGAGCTCAATTCGTAACAGTTGCCATCTCCCAACTGCCTGTGCCCTTCTGCTAGATATTTCTCCTTACCTAGAACCACGACATTACCGCCTTTGTCCGCATGGCGGATAACTATGTCACTATCTTCTTTGAGGCTTTTAATTGCCTTATGATGGTCAAATGACAATTTTTTTCTTGTTGTTAGGCATTCGGTTTGATCTCAACTTTTTAAGGTCATGTAGAACACCCTTCTCAAAAACTTCCACTGCCTCACACATAATCTGAGGAATAAATTTCGATTTTACTTTAAAATTACTATCTGGATTCAAGTGGGTATCAACCTCATCATCAATTAAATATTCATCACCATCAATTGTACCAGAAGAAATAATTTCCATTAATTCCATGTCATTTAAATCCAGATTACTTTCATGCACAGTTCCCCTCATGGGTGGAGGTTTCGGGGGATGAGTTTCAAACCACTTTTTTAGTTTCAATTTTCTCGAAAAATAAAACAAGTCAATCCTAGTTTGTACATAATTTAGATTGTTAGAGGGGCAGAATGATAATCCCAAGGAAAGTACATCATGCTCATGAATCGTTAAAGACCTGGTAGATAAATTTATTACCGTCATATTTGTGTCTTTCTGCCCCTTGTCATCATTCCCACTGGCTGTTTTGCGGCTTTGCTGCCTGATTTTTGCTTTCTTGTTCCTCTCGGTCTTCCCCGATTTCCTCTGCAGCGTCCTCTTTGACCTCCCTGGTCTTGTTGTTGTTCTGTCCTTCCCTGGTTTAGTACCTGAAACTGTAATAAAAAACGCTTTCTAATTTCTTCTTGGTCATCTACAGTGATTTGGTTGAGATCAGTAGAAGTAAGATCCTGTATGCTTCCGTCAGAAACATCGCTTTCTTCTATTTCCAATTGTACTTCTTTTGTTGCGTTTTTTGTCGGTTTTGGTGCTGATTTGTCAAACAGATGGTCGTATTTACGGTGGAAGGTTAAGGTGCGGCCCGCCTGATAGTCTCTGTAATCCCGTAGGAATTTGCGCTGTTTCTTTGCGGTTATTTCCTCTTCTAGTTTATGAATCTTTACCTCCATATATATGTTTTCAATGGCTCTTGGCAAAGGAAGTCACACACAGCAGGTGGAAATTTCCTAGTTTATTGCTCTTCAGAAGTACACAATCACCGTAATTTCTTCTTTTTCACCGACGCGTTTCGATGCTGTTCACATCTTCCTCCTGGGCAATGGTGACAAAAAACGGCATAGTGAGTCATTCCCAAACCACTTCCCGCTTTAGTAGTAACTAGTAGTAGTATATATATACCTGCATACTACTAAGGGCCTGATTTAGAACTTGTCGGTATTACTGTTGTCCTAGATGTATGCTGATTGTCTCCCCATCGACAGAGTAGTCTGTTGCCGTCAGGGCTGCAGGATTGCTCCGAGCCTATTTAGATTTCATAGTTGCGCTGGTGGTTTTCTAGCTGTGGAGTGCCGACGGAGTGATTCTGTCAAGGGAGGCAGTTACAACTGGACTGTTGCTGTGGCGGTAGGCTGCATGCTTCAATCGCACACCAGATGTATATTGGGTAATGGTTTGCACCTGCATACCACACTACAAAAAACATGCTCCATATCAGACCATGATCCTTTGCCATTCCACAGCAGCACTACATTGTTCCATTGTGATTTCTCAGTCAAGTCAGGTTTTCTTTTTGCTTTTCCTGTTGCATGTCCATGCCCTCTCTTTTGTAAATTATTTTTGGGTGCATAATTACAATGTGTTAAGTTTATTATTTCATAATGCCAGGGCACAAAAAACCACGTTTCACTGAGGAAAAATTGTCAGTCACAGTGGATGAATTAAAAGAGTAGAAATAAAAATTGGTTGGCCCAAAATACACCCCTATCTCAGAAAAGGATAACGTGGGCTTGAATAGTTGACAGAGTGAATGCTGTAACAAGCAACCTGCACACACTGGTGGAAATTAGGAAGATGTGGAATGACCTGCGGCGTAGAGTGCTTTTTTCTGGCCTCCAAGCATCACCTGGCGGCCCAGATGACTGGTGGTGGTTCTCTCAGCCCCCTAACAACTCTCTCCCCAGCAGGAGAAGGACTTACAGATCCTATATCTTGAACAATTAACAGGATTCCCAAACCTACATGTCCTGTTTGCTTTGAAGGTATCTTTTGCTGATGTGGTAAGTACAATTTGTTTTACATACAAACCTAAATATATCAGTAAAATCTTATTTGGCTTGTCTGTTTTGATGTATTTAGTTCAATTTAGGATAACAGGTTTCAATAGCCATTGCATTTCACATGATGTTATGGTGCCGGTAAGTGTATGTACTCCAAATAACAAATAACATATATGTTTTTCACATAGTTAATGTCTGTTCTCTTTTAACTGCACATTTACACAAGGTATATTCAAGTTACAATTTTGCAAGTGTAGTGAATGTATCATTTAAATAGCTACAATAACTATGATGCCTTGTTTCTGTTAGTAAAAATCATATTGCTATGTAAATTTGCACATTTTCCATTTTCAAACTTTTTCTACACAAATAGTAAAGTGTCATTTATTGGTCAATACCTATTTCATGTTTTCTATATAAAATTGTTTGTGTTTAGATGTGTATGTTGTCCTTTTCTTGTCATGTAATTGAATTGATGTAATGAGTTACACACTTCGAAGTTTGCTGACATACATTTTTTTTATTATTGTACATTTGTATGCTGAATATAAGTGATATCTGTGACAAATTTACTCTGCACTGTTAATATGATGATTAATGCTAAACCTCAATCTAAGTTGTGTAAATGTCTATTTTATAACCTGCTAGGCTTAGGAGTGGTTAATGTCACATTTCTCCTCTCTATTGTGTTGTGTTGCATTATTGGTACCTTTCATGTATAGTTACTAATTTTTACATTTCAGGACATCCTCTTGCCTGTTATTTTCTACGAAATGTAAACTGTTAGTGTAAAGAATTACAATATTACTGAAAGGTATAATCATGATTTTAATTTCCTTTTCCCTTTTAGGTAGAAACATTTTTGCATTACAACTCAATGTATGTGTAATCCACACTTTTACAAAGTATCCATATCTTTACATTCATAATTGTTCCAACAGCCAGGGTATGTGGCCCACCATCTGCCACTCAGGAAACCTCCACTCAATCCTAGGTTCGAGACTCCAGGGATGCCTACACTCCTGGCAGTCTGGATGAAGAGGAGTGGCCTGGTCCCTCTGGTCTACCTGGGCAGACAGGTCTAGTGATTCTCACACGGCCCACATGTACAACTTCCATCCCAGCTGTTACAACACCTCAGCTCAAAATGTCCAAACCAATAAAATGCTTATCGTGTGCCCTCCAGTCCTGGTTGCTGTTCAGGCACCACCCCCTACACTTCAACCAGAAACCAGGGGAATGGGGCACACTGAGTCAAGGCCGCAGTGTAGTGGGGTTAGGGGTTGTGGAAGGGACACTGAGGGCCAGCACTGAGAGGGCACTGGGCTGATGATTCTCAGCTAGGCCACCCTCAACCAAGTCTTGGGATCCCTCCATCAGTGCCAAGACATGATGGGCCAGGTACTCACAGAGCTTATAGATATGAAGCAGGTGGAGAGGCAGCTCAATGCTCAGATGGAAAATCACAACTCCAATATGAGCTCTCTGATTGGGGTGCTGCATGACATTATCTACCCTGTTGCCCTGATCCCTGATCGCCAGACAGCAAATATTTGCAAAAGAGAACGGAAAAAATTAGACGTTGACTCCCTTAAGCATGTCCTAGATACTCATCTTCCCTCAGATTTTAGTGACATAGACGATGTGGAAGTTGCATCCACTAAGATTAACACTTGGCTCACTGAGGCCATTGATACTTGTCTTCCCCTGGCCTACAAAAAATTGAAAGCTCACAAATCTCCAGCACTCTGGTTTAACGAATCGCTAAAATCAGAGAAATCCCAATGCAAAAGGTTGGAACGGACCTGGAGAAAGGATTATTCCCCCGAAGCTTGTGCTGCTTACAGGAAAGAATTGAAGCTCTACCACAAGTCTTGCACCCTGAGGAGGGCCAGCTATGTTGCAAGTACTATTGCTGAAGCAACCAACAAATCCAAAACACTCTTTGGCCTAGTGAAAGACTTAGCAGGCTCTCAGACCATAGCCAAACCTCTCCCCCTGAATAACAACCAGTGTGAAGAACTAGCGCAGTTCTTCAAAAGGAAAATAGAAAATATCTACCAGGACATAGCGAAACAGAATTGCGATAATCCCCTGCTGCCGCAAGCTATTAGTCCGGAAATCTTACATCACTGTACTGCCAACCATTCACTTCTTACTTACGATCCTTTAATTTCCTGGCCAGACATCAACCCAGAAGTACTTGCGGAGATTCTAGGTAAAGTGAAAATGGGCTTACCAGCAGACCCACTTCCCATTTCGATACTCAAATTACTGGACACTCTGCAGCTTTCTACAATTTGTAAAGCCCTTAATCTTTCAATAAGAAGTGCTTCTGTCCCGGCAAGTTGGAAACACGCCATGGTGACTCCCCTTTTGAAAAAGCCCACTGCTGATCCTAAAGTTCTTTAAAATTTCTGTCCCATTTCTCTGCTACCGGCCTTCTCCAAATGTTTGGAGAGGCATATTCATTTCCATCTTGCCCAATTCGTCGCGGCCAATGATTTACTTCACTTTTCTCAATGTGGTTTCCGCCCGGGGTTTTCCACTGAAACAACTCTGCTGGGTGTTACAGAAAACCTCCAGCATCTTTTGGATAGAGGAGAAACAGCTGCGCTGATTCTACTCGATCTCAGCGCAGCTTTTGACTCCATTTCTCACACCATACTCATAAAATCCCTTGCTGCTATGGGCATCGGAGGCCTGGCCCTGGGTTGACTGACATGTTTTCTTGCTCACCGGGCCTTTCAAATGCTTTCCAATACTGCCACTTCTAATATCCATGCGTCCCCTTATGGTGTTCCCCAGGGCTCGATTCTTCGTCCCCTTCTATTTAATCTATATGTCACGCCCCTAGCCCACATTGCGGAACAAGAAGGTCTTAATCTATTTACATACGCCGATGACTCTCAGATTGTCTTTTCCCTATCTCTTTCGGATCTCATTCGGATCAAGCCTCCACCTCCCTCCTCCAGTCAGGCCTAAAGAAAATATCTAACTGGATGAATCAAAGCCTGCTTAAATTGAATGGAGGAAACACTGAAGTCCTAGTTCTTGGCCAAAAACATGACCTTTTGAGTTCTAAGCATTGGCCTTTAGAGATGGGTTACCTCCCTCTTCCATCTGAACACGTGCGTAACCTGGGGGTCACAATCGACAATGGCCTAACTATGCAGTGTCAAATAAATAAGGTGGCAGACTGGACTATTGGTTAAAAAAAATAATCTGGATGCTGCCGCCTGACATCCAAAAGTCCGTCGTCAATGCCCTGATAACCTCTCGGTTGGATTACGGCAATGTCCTTTAAATAGGGTCTACTAAGGCAGTCACTAGACGCCCTCAACTTGTTCAAAATGCCGCGGCGAGACTGTTATGCAAAAGCCGCAGAAATGACCACATCACGGGCCACCTCCGTGATCTACACTGGCTGAGAGTGGAGAGCCGGGTTAAATTCAAAACTTTGAGTTACATGCATAAAATAAAGTGGGGGACTGCCCCCCGCTACCTTCAATCCCTGGTCCACACATACACTCCTGCACGCTGCCTCTGATCTTCATCTCAAGGCTTTTTTAACGTGCCCAAGTATAGACTCGCCAGAATGGGAGGTAGGTCTTTTTCTTTTTTAGGTCCAAAACTTTGGAATTCTCCCCCCTGCAACATCTGTACAGAGAGCAGTTATTCCCGTTTTCGCAGAGCCATCAAAACCTGGCTGTTTAATCAATAATCGCTAGTACATAGGTACTTCCCAAATCAGCGCCGGGAAACCCATTGGGTAGCTGTCGCGCTCTATAAGCTCAAAAAATAAATAAACAATAAATAAATGGAAAATCACAACTCCAATATGAGCTCTCTGAATTGGGGTGCTGCATGACATTCACCCATACGAGACAGTGGAGGGCGCTAGCGTGCAGAGCAGAACGGAGCAGAACGGAGCAGAGCAGCTGAGACTGCAGCGAGCCACCGCCATCGCCATTGCCATCACCATCTCAGCGGTCGAGCCAAGCAGCCTCCCCTGGTGCGAGCTTCTGCGAGCTACTGGCAGTAAGCGGCGTTAAGCCTGGGGGCCGCTGGGGGCATCGGACAGCAGGCGGATACGGATGCAGCGGTGAGGCGGCGAGACAAGGTGAGGCTCATTGAGTCAGCGTTTCGCTCTGCCCCCTGCCTCTTGTGTTTGCCAGTAATCGGACAAAATCCCCGCCTGCAAGTGAATGAGGAAGGGAGGGCGAGGGAGTGTAGGAGTGGACGGCAGGCTGCTACTACAGTCAGTGGTGTTACAAGATATCTGCAAGCTGACTGGGGCACGAATCAACCCTCACCCCATATTATACTCGGCACTTGGAATGCCGGCCGCTCCATTAAATGTATTTACGGAATATGCAATATTGAATACTGAACACTGACCTTCTGAACTAAACTTGAAGAGTGTTGCTGCCAGTGGCCACTAGAGCGCAGCAGAGAACTAAAAACAGTGAAGGAGAAACAGAGTAAAAACGAAAGCCTTCACAAACCAGGCTACTGATTACAGCTACAGCTGCAGCAGGAGATTTTCGCACTAGCTGTATCATTGACTGTACTATGGACAGCATCTAAAAAGTATTTTAAACGCGTATAACAAGCATTTTATTTAGAAATTTTACTTCACGCATTTTAAGCATTTTTATAAACAATATTTGAATCACACTTCGGACAAACATGCAAACATGCAACTAATGGGAACGTCCTCCTGACGAACTACTTAACAGCTGCGGCAGACTACTGGCAGACTAAGAGCAGATTAACACCAGACTAACTGCGTGTTAAAAAGCTGACACAAGGGCTCTACCAGGTTTTCCCATATACCTGGTAAAGTTGACTTCCAAAATTCCGCAGTCACAGGCTAAAACCCCACTCTTAATTGGATTCTGAATGAAGCCAGCTACTGTCATAATCCTGGAAAGGAAGTAGTGCTCCTTCTGAGGACATTCTATTTTTGACTTGGAGTAATTGCAAAAAGTCAGTAACCACCCCGCCTCATATACTACACTCCGCAAACCATACCTCGCTATCCTCCCTGACGGCAGCTATTCCTATTCAGAGGGACAGACAGGCTTGGGAGGGGGAGTGGGAAATTGGAGCAGAAGTGGTAGAGGTGGAACAACGGGTACAGATACCGGGACCTCGGCCTGACTAGTGCTGGGGAAGGCTTGGGAAGGCCTGGTATATATATATATAAACCTACGACGAGCCACAATCACAAATCAGAAGGAAGCCAGGAAGGAAAAGAAAAAAAAAAAATCTTGAAGCCAGAGTTCTAAGAATACGCAAGAATACGCAAATCAGACTGATCACTGACGGTCCTTATTAAATAAACCTGAAAGAATGAGATCTGGAAAAGTGCGGCACAACATAAGTACAAGGTCAAAAAAAGACGAAGAAGACAGGAACAAGGGCACACAAAAGTCAAGCAGAAAAAGGAAGAGGATGGCACAACAAAGAGAGAGACTAGTGTCGGCACCTGAGCTAACAACTTCAAGTTCAAAACAAAGTAATATTGGGATCCAAAAATTCTTCTATCTAAAGGACCCCATGACGTCAATTTACGGGCAAACAAAGGAAGAAGCCCTCCAACCTAGCCCAATTACACCGGTGCCAAGTGTAAAAGAGAATGTGCAGATACAAACAAATAGCATGAAGGAGAAGAAAAAAGATTCACAGGACTTTCATAGTGAGAGCAGTCCAACAAGCAACCCAATAGACCAGCAACAAATCTCTCGGACTTTCGCCAAGCAAAATAGTAACACTGGCAAGTCCATTGTGGTAATAGCCCAAATAAATAAGAATGACTCTCAAACTCATGAATCAGATAAGGAAATAAAGACAAAGGACAAGGTGAAAGAAGCAATAATGGGGAATAATTTGGCGGCCGGGCAAAATGCCGCACAGGATGACTCTTGGCCAACCTCCTTCTCCTTACCTGACGACATAATCTTGGACAGACAAACAGGAACGGAAAAAAACACCCAATCCCAGTTTGAAGCATCCCAAAAGATCATCCAAGGTCCGCAAGTCAATTATAGATCTCAAGAACACCAGAAAAACGGACCAGATGGTAATGGAAGGCTGGAATCTACACCATTGCATTCAAGTATCAACCCCCACGAAGGGGACAAAGGCCAAAATAAAACTAAAGGATGGTCTAAAAACAATTTAAACCAGGAATCTCCTATTATGATATCATCTATGAGTAGGGCAGATGAAGAATCAGATGTACAGGAAACACCGTCCAGAGAAGAAGATAAGACCCCATGGAGTAAAACATTATTAAACACCTTGGACCAGGCAATTAACGCATTGAACTTCCAGTCAGATAAAATGGACGTTCAGATCGATTTAATAAATCTAATTGCAGGTCATATTTCAGGTATAAATACCAGGCTGGACCACATGGCAACCCTGCTTTTAGGGAGGGTTGATAGGGGATTCCACAAAGAGACAATCCAGCCAAGCTGTGTATGTGGCAAATTAGTGGATAATATGTCAAACTTACCAGTAATATTAAATGATATTCTAAGGGCGGTTCAATCATCAGTGAATACTAAACATAACATCGAAATTACGAGCAATTCTGGGGCAATAAAACATGACGTTGAAATTGGGAGCCATCACATAGTAAGAGACACTACCCAAAACATCTATGTAGAGGAAGAGATAAGCAAGTTAAGTAAAGAAAAATCTGATAATGAATCAGGTCAAACAGAGGACGAACAACGCGCAATGATCCATACTAAAGTCAAGTTAACAAAAAGACAAAGAAAGCGCGCTAGGAAAGGGAGGGCACAACTTAAATTCCAACCTCCAACAGTCATTCATACGAACCCCATCTTTCACCATACCACCACTAAGAAAGAGAAACCAGCTTCTGAAGTAACTGTTTCAAAGCATACAGGCATGTCCCCAGATCAATCAACCCAGTCAAATGCAGCGAGTGGGAATAGCCGGATTACAGAATCACCAATCCTCTCAACCTCCACAAAACCAAATCACACACAAGGGATTATACAAGTGATTAGCCAGAAAAAGAAACAAAAAAAATCCCACAAACTCAGGATAAAGATAAGACTCAAGATAAGATTGATGGAAGGGTCTTAAACCAAGAGGCCTGTATAAATCAGATGGTAACGGTTCACCAGACAGACGAAATACAAATACCCCAGGTCAAACCAGCAAATCAAGACATAAGGTCCCAAAATGACCCAACTAAAGTGGATACTAAACAAAATATAATAGATAAAACTAACCAAAAGCAATCCATAAAAAGAACAGATGAAAAGGAAAACATAAGAACACCAATAAAAATTAATTCAAACGAAGATGGACGAATCTGCAGTATCCTTCGAGCAAATAAACAAATAACGTGTACCCATATACTCCAAAATACGAATATTGACAAAAACACGGACAGGATTAATGAACTCATTACCCACCCAAAAAAAAAACCAGACAATTCATATGAAGAAATAACAATAAAACCTCTGAGTCAAGGGAGAAGAATAAACATAAAAGGTGAAACAACACAAAATACAAAACAAGAAGAAGAAAAATATGCAAAATTGAGCTCAGAAACACAAGCAGAAACAAACAATAATCTGGTATTCATACCTGAATACCAGACAACAGGGCGCCAAGACTTCTTGAACAGAGGTAATATAATGCGGCTTCTAAGAGAAATCCCAGAACTGGACGATATAGCATCCCAAGATCTTCTGTCCGTAGAATTTAAGCACACAAAAAATATTTTAGAGGTAGAAGAATCCTTAACCACCTGGTCAACCAAGGATATAGTTGACAGAATATTTGCAATGAGTAAGTCCTTGGAAGCCTGGGGCATAGCACTGAGGCGGGACGAACGGAAAAAATATCCATTTCCACTTCTAAAAAACATAAGCCTGGGTAAAAAGAAAATGGAAGAGGGGAACTCCCAAAAAACATGCCTAAAGGGAGCTCATTCAGTAACTCCGCAAAAAATATTACAAAATATAAGGAGACACGAAAATGCAATGGTGCAAGGAGGTGCTCAGGAACAGATTACTGATTGGTCGTGGGTGGCATCGGTATTGAGCAATAAATGTTCCTAACATGTCCAGTGATTTAAAAGAAGATACAATACTACATCCACGGATAACAGTCGGTAACCAAAAGGAATTCACTGCTGCAAACCCCCACATGATCAGCCTCTGTTCCTGGAATGTTCATGGTTTTAATAGTATGGGGCACGACCATGAAACCGCAAACTTCTTGGATCAACACGACTTAATATTGCTACAAGAAACCTGGAACCTGCGCCAAGCTTCCATCCCGGGTTATATCGAGTTTCACGTCCTCGCCGAAAAACTCTCTAAATTTGGTCATCCTAGAGGAGGCTTATCAATGTATATCGCCCAACAATACAGATGGCAATCGGAAAAATTGGACACTGTGGTAAACTGGATACAAGCAATAAAACTTACGGAGAAGTTGGACTCTGGTTCAGGTATTTGCAATCTTCTAGTACTTAACGTTTATGTACACCCGGAAAAGAAAGAGAAAAATGAAAAACTGATAACACTACTAACCTTGATCAGGGCTTTGCAAAGTACTCATGAGTCGCACTCCATGATTATCTCAGGGGACTTTAATACCAATCTAACAAAAGATGACAAAATAACTCAAGCTCTCGGAAAACTGGGCCTTTCTATCCTGAACAAGAAAGATAGTGTGGACAGTGGCATACCTATAACTTTTGTAAGCGGTAATCGAAAGTCAACAATAGACTTCACAATAATGAGCAACAGCTTGATGCCGATGGTGAGCTCATTTTCGGTGGAGCAGCGTGTGGAAAGCGATCATCTTCCTCTAATTACCAAAATAAATATGTTGTTCATCAAGACGGAAAAACAAAACACCGTCATCGAGTACACTGAAAAATTCAATCTACGTAAACTGAAATGGGGAGGTAAGGATATAAAACCAACAATGGATAAATTCAAAAATGAACTGCTCAGACTAACATCGGAAGAAAAAGAAAACCTGGTAAAAACATGGGAACATCTATGTGAAGCAGTAACAAGAAATCCCCCAAATATAAACCAGAATTCGAGAAGACTCAATACTGGGAAACAGCCTTGGTATAACATCACCTTGAGAGAGGAAAAAAGAAAAATCGCACGAGAAGTCCGCAAGCAGGTACTATTGATAAAAAGTGGAATAAAACCAGATAAGTCAAAATTGAAAGCCATGCGGAAAAAATATAAGATTATGCTGAGTATCGCAAAAACATCGTACCAAGAGGAAATGTGGACAAAATTACTAATTGCCGGGAAACACAATAATGCCAGAACATTTTGGGGTATTATTAATAAACTGACAAAGGGGAATACCCTAATACAGGAGGCTGGCATTGGAGAAAGTAAGTGGATTCAGCATGTAAAAAACATGTTCTTCGACAGGATGGATGGTCAAAACCGGCCCTGTAAATCAGAGTGCAAATCCTGCATTAGAAATTCCGAACATGCGGAAACTATCTTAGGAACAGGACATAATCCACCAGAAGTAACTCTGAAGCTAACTTTGGGTTGTGGAATTGGGAACAAAGGGAAACTTGAAAACATACTTGTTGGTAAATCAGAAAAATTAGTAATCACCGTGCCTGATACCCTAGTAACAACAGATCAGCTGAAAGCTATAATAAACCGCCTGAAAAAAGAGGGTGCAGCGGGTCCTAACGGGCTTCCAAACTCTATCTTTAAACATTCCCCTGAATTCTGGGCAGAATACTTGACACCATTCTTTAATTCAATTTACAACCAGAATAAACTGCCAAGATCGTGGAACGGGAGTATAATTCACCCCATTTTCAAACAAGGTGACCATAATGAGCCAGGAAACTATAGGCTGATTTCGCTGATGGATGTTGAGGCAAAATTATATGGGTCATGCTTACTATCACTTCTCCAAGACTGGATGGAAGACAGGAATATAATACCCATGTTCCAAACTGGCTTCCGGCCAAGGACCGGCACACTAACAAACTTGATAACCCTGGCTCTCCTAAAGGAAAAAGCTGAAAAAAGGAAGACGAGACTGTACGCTTGCTTTATAGACCTGCGAGCAGCCTTTGACAGAGTGAACAGAACCCGCCTATGGGAAAAATTAAGATCATGGGGTATCCCGAAGAAGCTACTGGAGGCTATTATAGACTTGTATAGTAACACCTGGGCTCGAGTAAAATTGGGAGACGGTAGCAGCGTAACGGCCGAAATTAGAACACAACAAGGCTTAAAACAAGGCTGTGTACTGGCCCCAAGTTTATTCAACCTTTACATGGCAGACATCGTTAGTCACATGGAGGTCGGGGAATGCCATCCACCTTATTTGTCAAAAATTCCTATCCCCTTCCTGCAGTATGCGGATGACATTGTCGTTCTGAGTCAAACGCCAATAGGCTTGCAAAGGTCGATCAACAACTGTGTAACCTATCTGGAACACGAATGTTTGGAACTGAATAAAGTCAAAACCAAAGTGGTCCGCATCGTGGATCCAAAAAAGCCAACATTCAAATGGTACGCAAATAGCACCCCAATAAAGGAGGAAACATCTTACAAGTACCTAGGTCTGAAGTTGGGGCGAGGACAAACGAACAAAGAACACAAAATTGATCTAAAAGCTAAAGCACAGTCCCTGATCTACGCATATCGGCAACTACAAAAAAAACTAAGTTGTCCAAATTATACACACCTGCTGAAAGTGCTAAAAGCACAAACCCTACCCACCTTGTCATACGCATTGGCCACCTGGTGTGGCAAAGAAGCAGGGCTGTTAAACAGCTTACAAACAAAGGTATACAAGGCAGTCCTAAACCTCCCAAAATCGTCAGCACCGGCGCAGGTTCGTCTAGAATTTGGTCTTCTGAATCAGAAGTTTCGCAGTATGGGAACCTTTGTGAAACTCTGTCACAAAATACGAATGTCAGAAGACGGCTCATTGGACAACCTGTGCTGGAAAGAAATCGATACCCAGCAGAAACTGCACGTGCCGAACAGTTGGGGAGGTTTCCTGTCCCAATCCCTGAACTGTATAGGAATTGAAGAAATTTGGGACACGAGGCCAGATAGATATACTTTTGACAAAATAGTAAACAAAGCGGTCAAATGGGAATCCTATCTGGAAGACAAAACAAGTACCGCGAAACGACGACATGGGTGGACTGTGATAAACTCATATTCCGGGATAAAGCCACATACCTATCTGGAAAGCCACTTCAATAGTTCCCTAAAACAAAGATATATAAAACATCGACTAGGCTTACAGTTTTCAAAGGATTTGTTACCATCCTGGAAAAATTGTCACACTGACCCTCATTGTCGTCTATGTGGATATCAGAATGAAACATTAACTCACTTACTATGTGTTTGCCCGGTGCTTAAGGATTTGAGGAGACGGCTTTTAAAGAACATTTTTAACAAATTGAACATTCGAACATGTAGGCAAGCTGTAATTCGATGTCTAGATGGATCATCTCCTATGTTGGCCTGCAGGGGGGTTAAATACATGATGAAAGCCCAATCCCTCTTACAGCAAGCTGAACAGGGAATCATAGTATCAAATTGAAATACATTATATTTATTTTTCATATGGCTAACAGTCCCTAATAGTTGACATTATACATGTGTTTTATGTTCTATGATGATCAAAATGTATTTTGTAATAATTTTTAATAATTTTATACAATAAAAATTGACTTGACTTGACATTCACCCACATATGTGCAGGGCTTTCCCAGCACCATCTACCTCTTTCAGTGGTCCTACAACATTTGGCTCAAGTACATCTGCCACAGCCACAGAATGGGATGCCCTGCCACAACAAGATACACTGGCACCCACCCCAATCCTTGCAACTGGGGTGGGTGGGGACAATCATCCAGACTACCAACTGGAGAGAATGAGAAGACCTCTAAGACCACCAAAAAGAAAGCCACAACCAATTTCCTCCAATGTGGGAATAACATTCACAATATTGTCTGGACATATTCTAATGCAGTTGTATATTGGACTTCAAATAATTTTGGCTCTTCCAGAATAGAATCATTCACCATGTCTGACTTTTAATTTTTTGGTTTGATATTGTATTCTCATTCTATTATAGTTCATTAGGTTTTTAAAATAAAACTCAAAACTCACAAAGCCAAAGACTGTTGCATTTCTCAACTCAATTAATTCATTTGTTTCCCTTCATCATAAATTTACAATTTCAAAAAGCAAATGATTGTGTAATCATACATTGCAAGTAGGTGATGTTTCTCTCATATTATCAACCATGAAAACAAAATACAAATACCAATAACTCATCAACTACTAATTTATTACATTTGGCAAACAATTGCCTGTCAACTTTCTCACAAGTATAACAATCTATACATGACACAATTACTCAGTGCCATTTTCAATTTGTCAATTCCAGACCTTGTCACTGTGGAAGTCGGGAATAAAACATATACAATTGCATAGGTAAACTATTACTGATTGATGTCATCAGCTGGATCTAGATCATTTGCCTGACATTATGAATCCCACATCAATAACATCAATAGACAAAAGCATGGCAGGACATGAAGGAAAGTTAATCTTTTTGAGATGGTTAGCTCCCATTTTTTGCCGATGTACTTTCTTTTTTTTTTTTTTTTTTTTTTTTTATTATGCCCCGTATGTAGACTTTAAACGCTTCCCATACTATCTGGAAGTCGTCCACCGATCCAACATTCTTTTCGAAAAATAGATCAATCGCCTCTGCCAGTTCTCCGCGAAAGACTGAGTCCAGAAGCGAGTATGGTGGGAAGCGCCATGTGAAAGGGGGAATTTTCCTAACCGGAGCTTCCAGTACCAGCACAATGGGCGAGTGGTCTGACAGCGTGCGCGGCAGCACCTTTCATTTGCTAGTACTGCAGTGCACCCCCGAGGAGGCGAACCAACAGTCTATTTTAGTGTGCACTCCATGGTAGGCCGAATAGTGTGTATACCCTCCCGAACCCGCATTTCTGCTCCTTCATACATCTACCATATCCAACACAAGAAGCCTAGCAGCAAGCGTATGTGCCGCTGCCGATGGCTTGCGAGGTGGACCAGTGGACCTGTCCAAGTCTGGGTTAAGTGTCAGGTTAAAATCCCCACCCCAGATTATGTGGGGTGTGTCGTATGTGCTGATCCTCGCAGCTAACGATTCGTAGAATTCTGGGGCGTCATAATTGGGACCGTAAGCATTTACAACCAGCAAATCCAACCCCATGCCCTTACAGGACGCTATGACATATCTGCCCTCTGGGTCGGTACTCAGTGTCTGTAACAGGATTTTCGATCCCGGGTTAACCCATGTAATGACCCCCCTGGCGTGAGTCGTAAACCCAGCTGCTGCTATGTTTCCCTCCAGGCCTCTGCTACGTAACATCCTGCTGGTGAGTGGCAAGTGGGTTTCCTGTAGCAATGCTATGTCTATATTTTGTCTTTTCAGATAGCCCAAAACTTTCCTTAACTTTCTGAAATCATTCAATCCCCTGACATTCCACGTGAGCGCGCTTATAGTGGCTGGCTGTGCATTTTCCTGTTCTCCCGCTATGTTAGACATCATGATGTGACGCGCTTAGTATGAGGTGCGCAAGGTCTCCAGAGGCGATCCAGACTAGTGTGCCAATCTTTGGAGTCGTGCGCGATGCGGACGTGGGCCATCATGTAGTGAGCCATTCGTGAACGTGTATACAAGGAGTACAGTACATATATTCTTGAGCGATAAAACCTCCCCCTCCCCATAGATTCACCCCTCCCACAGCAGACCATCCCCAACTCGGCCTAGCATGAAAATACCCCCCCCCCAAAACTTCCCAAGTGACCCATACTGGTCCCAGCAGGGACCAGTAGTGCATACAGCGCTAGGGCAGAGGTCACCAGAATAAGAACAGGTATCAATTACAGGCTAAAATGTATCTCAGTATCGCTCCTAGCGCCATCACCCCATTCGTGTCCTTCAACGTGAGCTAGAATCAATGTACCATTGCGTACCGTTAAGCAGTTCCCCGCAACAGTGCCTCCATCCCTCCCAACTCTCAAACGGGCACATCGCGTGCCAACAATGTGTAAAAGGAAACATGTGGCAACACAAAGCCTACTAAGTTCAGTCACCACTATTCAAATAGGGAAAAATAACATGGAAAGGTCTCACCAGGTCTCGGGACGTCGTAACACTCGCTGGCGCCTTGAGTCCGCTCCGCTTCCTACTGTCTAGCAAGCAGAGAGCTCAGATAATCGGGGCCTAACACCCAGACCCTGCTCTGGCCATGTCTCAACTCATCCCATGGCAAGGTTACAAAAGTGAGACAGTACTACTATTCTTGCTCATCCAAACGACTGGCGATTTCCTGTTCACCCGTCTGGCTTTTTGGACTACTCCTTTGCTCCTTAGTCCATGCCTTTAGGGTCTTTTGAAGGTCTTTTGGGTCAGTGAAGAAGTGAGAGTGCCCCTGTCGGTTAATTCTTAGCTTCGCAGGATACAGCATGGCATAATCCAATACAAGGTCTCGGAGTTGTTGTTTATACGGAGCAAAGTGCCGACGTTCCTCCTGCACCTTCGCTGTGAAGTCTGGGTATAAGGAGATGGCCGCCCCTTCGAACTGCAGCTGTCTCTTCTCTCTGGCGACCCGCAGCGCAGTATCTCTGTCTCTGTAGTTTAGAAGTTTTGCGATGATTGGTCTCGGGGGAGCCCCCGGGCGTGGGCGGGGACCCAGCGTGCGATGTGCCCTCTCAACTATGAACATGGACGAGAAGACATCATCTCCCAGTAAAGTGGTCAGCAGCTTCTCTACAAATAACTCAATTTTCCCGGTGTGCATTGTCTCCGAAACTCCAGTGATGCGTATATTAGAGCGCCTAGAACGGGCTTCCAAATCTTCTGACTTGTCCTGTATTACCAGGAGGAGCTTGTCAATTTGTTTACGGTCTTTGTCTAGTTCCATTTGTGCTTCCTCTACTTCAGTCAGGCGTCTTTCCGACATGTCCAGTCGCTCTGCATGCTTGTCTACTCTTTCTGACATCCGGTCCATGCGATAGATGAGCGCGTCAATCTTTGTACCAATAGACGCCATACTGTCCTGCAAGCCCTTCTCCATAGTGACCAGCAGCTCCTTGATATCCGAGTATATCGAGCCCACCAGGCCCCTGGTTTGTTGCGCCGTTTCCGGCTCCTGTGGATCTGGGGCCTTTGCTCGTCGCTGTTCGAATGGGAGTTTGGTTTGCGTCTTGTCGCCTTTATCCATGGTGCTGGGGTAGGCCGTGGGGACCCTGTTCCACTTAGTTCGCCGAATGGAGCTCAGCTCAGCGCAGTGTTCCCGCCACCAGAGTTCCACCTGGTTTCTCCACCAGGCCTATCAGGGGCCCCCCTCAATTTTCAGGAGAGGTCACACTGACCAGGCAAGGGTGAGGGGCAGTGAGACGTGTCGGGCAGCCCAGCAGGGTTTCCACACCAACAGCCAGGGACTGTTACTTCGCTCCGCCGTCAAAGGAGGGGAGTGGGGGCAGTCAGAAGTGTCCTCCACAGCCAGTTTTTAAATTGCCAGCTTTTTGATCAGGGGCGTTCTCGTCAGGTGTTCGGGGGCGTCAGGCTCGCCCCCTCCACAGGGTACCCCGCAACGCTTACCAGAGCGAGTGCCCAGCAATCTAGGGCCAAGGCCACCTCGATGTCCACCTCTGCTGCACAAGGCCCAGTGAGTGCGTTACAGCCGGTTCGTTGTGGCTGAGCCAGGAGGGGGGGGGGGGTAGATGTCCAGATAAGGCTGGTCTCTGCGAGCTCCCCCCGGTAGATTTTTGCACTGGTGTCACTAACCTCAGGTGTGCGCGCCCCGTCTGTTGCAGTGCTCCACTGTTGCTGTTGCCCGCAAATGATGGGCCTCTCCCGGCCGCGCCCGAGCGCCGGGTGGAGGTCGTGTAGGCCCAGTCCAGCACCAGAGCTTCCCGCAGTTTACAGGGAGCGTAGTCTGCCCCCAGGGCCCAGTCACTCCCGCAGTATCCTCCCCAGTGTTCCAGCGCAGCCGAGCTGATAACCGCTGCCCAGGCCACACGTCCAGCGGCTCACTCCAGGCAGCGCTCAGAGCCAACCAGTGGGACCGGGGCCCAGCACGCCAATATGGCCGATAGCGCCCCTCTTTTTAACGGGCCGTCCCCTGCTGATGTCAGCAGCCTCCGGGGGTCGCGCTCCCCCGCCGCAGTCACTTAAGCTCCGTCGAGCAAGGGTTTCAGGGCTTTCGCAATGTCGCGGTGTCTCAGGGCCAAATGTCGCCAAATGGGCCAAATGTCGCGGCTCCAGCCGCACGTCGGGTGACGCACGCCGGGCAGCGCACAGCGCTAGTCCAAGGCTTTGCGGCCTAATCGGCCGAGACGTCAGTCCGCCCGCAGCTCCGTCCCAGGCTAGCAGCGCTTCCCCGCGTTCACCTCCATTGGTGTCGGCAGTGTCCGAGGACTGTGCTCTGTCAACTAATGTTCTTGGGCTCCGTTTTTACCAGGATAAAAGCAGGATTATGTGGGTGATGGCGCGGAGCTCCGCTCTCAAGCGTCCACCATCGGCTCTGGCAAGCTCCGCCCCCTGCCGATGTAATTCCTAACTGTAAGTGCACTAGGTACCTGCCAATCAGGTTCCCAGTACCAGATCTCTTTCCCAAAACTGTGCCATGATTGGCACAACTTCAGCCACCCCTGTAAGTCCCTAGTAAATGAAACCCCTGATACCTAGGACATGGGTACTGAAGAAGGACCACTGGGGCTGCAGCACAAATTGTGCTACCTCAGGGACCACTCACCAAGGCCATGCAAACCGCTATTGCAGGCTGCGTGTCTTGGTGCAGAGAAAACCGAAGAGTCTGCTTGACATGCAGCCCTGTGTGCCACACCCCAAACACTGCATGAGGTGAGGGTAAGTCACCCTTACTGTAGGCCTTACAGCCCTATGGCAGGGGGCACTTTATCCAGGCTATCCTGTTTGAGGTTTAAACCTATAATAACCGATAAAACTACACCAAAAGTGAAATAGCCCTCACCAGTGTAAACATATAAATACTGATAAATACCTGCACAACCACAAACTAAATGACATTCAAAGAAAGGAAAAGGAGGGTAAAAGAGTCATTTGTATTTCTCCATGAAGGGCCCAATACAATGTAACTGTGTTATACAAGGTAGCAGCAAGAAAGACTGGGCTAATATTATTCTGCTTGAGTTTTGTTGTTTAGGGATGTCACTAAAATATTGTTTCTTCTTCCCACTGCTTTTTTTTATTTTGTGGTCTTTGGTCTAACGATGCAGAGTTTAGAAACATGTTTTAGGTCGTATTGAATTACTTTATAAACTGTAGTGTTTGGTCTAAAGATGCAGGGTTTAGAATCATGTTTTAGGTCTCATTTAATAATTTTACAAACTGAGGACACTTAGGAAATATCATAATCATATTTGATATTTTGGCTTCGTTTGATTCTTTCACTGAAAGGTAAAGTAGCTGTTTTTATAAGAAGCTTTCCCAATATGTACCATCACATTTACCTACAGACATAGAATACCCTTTGGTACATCAACCCCCTTTTCTAGCGAATTAATAGTAGGTGAATTGCCAAACACCCCAGGATTTAAACAATCAATGCATGGGGTAGTGACAGGTAAATGTGAAAAGAGTGCTGTCATCAATATTCTGGGATAGTGGTGAAACATGAAATCAGACTATGGAAAACATGGAATGCAGTGTGACTTGAAATGCTGCGGACAAACTGTTTTTGCCGAGTTCAACAAAGATTGGAGTGATAATTTTTGTATTTGCAGTGATTCAGCTATGTATATGAAAAAGTTGTGTGATTATATGCCAAAATCTATACCTGAGCTGAAGTACTTCCCTGTAAGAGATCTTCACCACTTGCTAGATGGTATGCTGAAAGCATTTTTGCAATCTTCAGAGTTAATGCTATTGACTTTGTAGCCCATTCTGGTGCACTGTTTCGTTATGCGCGGGAACCAAAACACAAATATTTCTCATTTAATGCTTTATTTGGCATCAAAGGAAGAGTCATCCCAACAGTGCCATTTAGCCTGTGGTTCTCAATTCTAGAGGACGTGCATGATATATTATCCAAGTGGTGACTGTTTACAGAATGTTTGCTTAGTGATGCCAAAGTCAAAAAAATATGAGGATCTTTGGTTGCATATTGAGAGCGATGTGAAAAAAGTACTACTGCATTCTTAAATTTTTACAGAAAACCATGACTGCTGTATTGCATATAATCAAAAAACTTGAGTCTGAAAACGCCCTTGTCTACTAAGTGTTTAGCATAATTGGTGTAGATGAGAAACATCTCCTTGAGTGTAGGCTGGGCGACACTTTTAGTGACTTTGGCTCTGAAACATGTTCCATGTTAGAATGCTTGCTACTTGGTGAGCAAATAAATATTGAGCAGCAATTCAGGAAAATTTATTTTATAATGTATGGAACAATAGCTTGCAATGATGCATAGAAATGTCCCTTCACCATCCATGGCATTTGAAGTCAATGAAGGCTCATTGTGGTACTCGGCACAAGTTCTAGATCCCGTCCGTGAAGGGGAATTTACTCCGGACTTAAAAAAAGTACTGCTTAATTTTTTACCACAAATACCTATGAGGGCATATGTTTCCAATTCAATGCATATGTTGCAGAACCTGTCCCAGAGAATCGCTATCTTCAGGTGCACCAGTATTGGCCTGGGAAGCTATATCAGTGGCAAGAGATAACGAATTGTCTAATGTCTGTTTTGGTGCTGCCTGTCTCAAGTGCCAATGTTGAGAGGGCCTTTTCACAGATAAACGTTTACATGGGAGGGAAAGAGGGAGCACGCATGGCCAAGGACTCACTGAAGAAGTATTGTATAGCATACTACAATAAGTTTGATTTCTAAAAATGTATTTGGTGCCTCATATACACTTTCCGTTCACTGTCTATATACCATGCACTATCAGTGCAGAAAGCAAGTCATAGTAAAAGCTAAACATTCCATAAACACCAGAAAAAAATGTTTCTGTTCTTTTCAATTGCTCGAAAATGTGTAACAACTGATACCCACTGCTTTTTTTGAGGCATTGAAATCACTGGAAAACCACTGATAAAATGCCACTAGAATTTACCAAAAATAGAAACTGGAAACAGGACAGCCTAATTCTGTCCCATGTTTGTACATATCTGCATGAGCAGATATGACCTTACAATATCAAGTTTCTTCTTTGATATTGTAAGCGCACAGGGAAGTCATAGAGAGTACATGGGCAGGATACTTGTCATTGTGAGTTTACTAGCTCCATGATGGCTTCACTGTACCATAAGATGTTTGGTACCAAACATCTTGTCTTACTAAATCCTCACTGAAGCCAGTGTTGTATTTATTAATAAATGGACACAGGAGACCCTTTAGAGGGTCTCCTGAAAACCTACCAAGCACTGGTATGGGCTCTGATTAGCTTTAGCCAGCCTGCCTCCACTATACATGGTGCGGTGAGGGTCAGCACTCTCACAAAGAGGCCAATAACAAAGCCTGCTCAGGGCAAAGGTGCTTCACATCTCCCTCAGGACAGGATAGCATTCCAAGGCGAGAAGCTTCACAGTTGATGCCGCCTTTGAAATGCGACCCAGGCAGCCCCAGCTTGTGTAGGATACCAACACCCCTTTTCTGCTCCACATTTGGCAGAAGGACTGGCGGGGGAGGGGAAATTAGGTAAATTAGGAGGTGGGTCCCCATTAAGCCGGCACCACCCCTATGGTGGAGGAGAAGATGGAGAACCCACTTTACACTTTCCTCCATCTTGGTTTGAGAGGAAATTAGCCAATTAGGATCAGGGTAATGTCCCTTCCCACAGAGAGGAGTCACTTGGAGGGTGTAGACACTAAATAGGTGGGCAGCCCATTGGCAACTACCTGTCTCCTCCATTAATGCCCCTAAATTTAGTATTTAGATGCCATCCCTGGAACCTGAACTCAGATTTGATGGGCACGAAGATGACAAGGACAAAGAAGAGCTGCCTGCTGCTTTAAGTACTCAACAATTGTGGTGTGCTGTCCTATCCTGCAACTGTGAGGCCTCCTAGACCCCTGGAGCTTCTACAAATTGGAGAAGACTCCCTTTGAGTGAAGGTACTACCTACAAAGTCCGGTTTGTCGACTTGCTACTCCCTGGTGACTCCGATGCAGCATTCAAACCAAAAGTAGTACTTCAGCTTCGGAAGATCAGGTCTGTATCCCCACCAGGTTTTGAGACACCAGGATCTACAGGAGCCATGCCGCACCAATGCCTGGAGTGCCAGCTCGCCTACAACAAACAGCGAGGAGAAGGGTCCATTCCAGACTCCAACTACCCAGAATGCAAGCACCGATTGAGGGACGTCAAGACCCATGAGACCCACTTCATGTGTGGCCCAGCTGTCCTGAAATCGCCTCTCCAGCTCCCTGCCCCTGACCACCAGGACATCTTGATGCACGTCTCCCACCTGACCTAGCTGCTCTGTACCTGGCCCGACTGGCCGTGGTAAAGATGATCCTGCTGCACTCCTGTGGTCCTGAGTCCCCTGTGACCTGCTTCCTCTAGTGGGAATCCTCAGATTTACCTTGAAGTCCCCTTGCACAGTGTGTTTTCAGGTGCCCCCTTCTTTGCAGCACACCAGCTACCAACAACCTCACCACCGCTCTCGCAGATGAATCCGGAATGCTCTCAAGAATCCGATGGTGGAACATTGGATCTGGCCTTACTAACTACCGAAATCCAAGAAGTGAACCTTGAAAGGCGACTACATTTCTACATGCATTTTTGTCTTATTCCCCATTGACTTCAATGGTTCGTAACTGCTCAGAAAAGTGATATATTTTGTGAATTCTAAAAATGTATAACTTAAAAAGTGCTATCTGTACAGCAAAGTTGTTGGTCTGAAAAATTACATGAAAATCTGTGTTATTTTTATAAATTGGTCTCTGATTTATTCTGAAGCGTGTGTCTCATTTATTGCCTCTGTGAGTACAACAAATGCTTAGCACTACCCTCTGATTAGCCTAACTGTTCGCCCACATTACCACAAATAGAGCATTAGTATTATCTACTTTTGCTTCTTTTTATCAATTTGAGTACTTAATTTTAGTGCACTATATAGAGAGCCAGCATCCTACATTGGTGGAGCAGCTGTGGGGTCCACAACTTTGCGTTTGCTGATACCACTCTGTCAATAAGTGCCCATATGAATAAATCCAAAATTATCTTGAGCCAGTTGTGTTTTTTGATTGATCTGTTTTGCTAAATTTTAAAATTAACTGTTAGGGCCTTGGTTAAGCCCCTTTTCTTTTAACTTTAAGAAAAGGTCCCAGCTTTAGTGCAATGATGGGTAACCCACAGGAGCAAGCTTAGGAGTTGTTGTAGTGATGATGTAATATTTCAGGAACCATGAGACCTATATACTTCATTTTTGTGTCAAAAAGTGGGTTTTGGCGGTCAAGTAGTCTTATAGAGGCATAAAATAACTGTTCAGAGCAACCCTTCCACCATTTTCAAAAATGGCTGCTCTATAATGATATGTTTTGGTTATAATACTGGTAATTTATTTTACTATTGTTTTTTTTCAGGTTTTCCGTTGATTCAATTCAATTCAATTAATCTTTATTTCGGTTAAGAAACCATAAAAGATATACATTTAACAATTTGCACATCATAATAAAAACACCATTCATTTAATATCATTGTCCTCAAGGTACCGCTAGACCAATGCATACTTGCTAGAAATCATATTTCCTTTCTTGATTTTTAAAAAGAATAAATATGAGTAAAATGTCGGAATTAATAAAACCTAAAACATTGGGGAATTTTAGATAGTATCAACTGGGCAACCAAGGGCTTTAAAGTTCACATCTGGCATCCCTTCAGTATTCCATTTATATTGGCAGTAATACAATAACAAAAATGTAATATAGCAATATTACTTTCCACATACTAACTAAAGTGCAAGTGCGAGAACCATTTTTTATGAAAATTTAAAAGTTAAACTTTCAAACCTTCCTTTTTTCTTACTAGAACTACTCCAAACAGATATCTGCTAACACTAAAACCACTCTTTGAGATGTATCTGTACTCAATATTCTTTCTGCCTCATAACAGGATCTAATGCCCAATAGCTAGCAAATGGGTTTGATCCATTTAGTTCTATATTTTGTATATGCTGGGCAGAAGAATAATAAATGTAGATAATTTTCTTTTACGCCTGTGTGACATAATGCACAACACTCAGAGTTTTCCTCCCCTTGTTTAGAGGACCACTTTGACGTATATGATTTTATCTGTAAAAGTATAGTGAGTTTGCTAGCTGAGCCTACACCTCATCTAGAAATGGCTCGAAGCTCCTTGTTGGTTTCATTAAAAGGAATTGCGTTGTTAATGTACCTGTAGCTAAACTATGGGACAAACTATCTTGGATGTACACCCAAAAGGGTAGCTTCAGTATTTTCTTGGAGGCCATAGTTTACTGTGCTGGTTCTTCCTAAAAATGTTTCAATCCCAATTTATGAAACAAACTATAGATGTGCTTCAACCATGGCAAGCCTATGGCATTATTAAATCTTAAAATTTCCTCTAGCCCATCTTTATAGTGGGCGAGTTCTTCCGTGGTCCACAGTCATAACCAAAACAATAATGGTCGTAAAATTGCCTGGTGATCTATAGGACGTACGTTTACATCCATTGCAATAGGTGTTATTGGTGTGCGCATCGGAAGGGATAATAATTTCCTAAAAAACTTGTTTTCTCCCACCATGAAAGTATTATTACTTGAAGGCCTCCACAATTCTGCCCCGTAGAGGGATGCAGATTGTGCCCTATACTTATATACCTAAAGGGCAGGTGAGACCGCTTCAGACATGCTATTCTCTGTTTCTTTACTATTGGTAAAGTATTTTGAAGTAAAATAGTCTTACTTTTCTCCTTTTTTTTTTTTATTTTTTTTTATTGAGAATTGTTTCCCCCATTTCGTTATAACATGAGCAGAGCACAATGGATACAATACCTTGAAACATAGGATTATACATACAAATTCAAACAATCAAACAAAGTTTAAACAATTTCTTGGTCTTTTAAGGGTCTACTCCGGACTTCCATCGAATGAAAGGCTCCCAGATTTGCATACCCAACTTCTTCCCCTTTTTTCCCTTCCTAGCATATATGGCTGTTTCCAATTTTTGTATTGACATTACTTTTCCTAACCATTGGTGATATGATGGTGGAATCGGGTCTAACCAGACAGAAGCCACTAACAGTCTCAAAATCGCCATTGACACAAATATAACATTTTTACAACTCGTCTGTTCGACACTTATCCCCAATAAATTAGTGGCTGGTGTTAACTCTATTGTTGTTGACATTGCCGTTTGAAAGAAGTTCACAATATCCCGTTTCAGTTTATCTAGATGGGGACAAATTGCGAAGATATGTATCAGACCAGCGTCTGTACTTCCGCATCTAAAACAGGTAGTACCTGATGTACCGCCCCACTGAGCAATCTTCGCAGGCGTATAATATAGATGGTATAACATCTTATAGTGCTGGGCCTGGAGGGACGACGAACATAACATTTTTCTCCCCATTTCCAATGACTCAGTGAAGATGTCCCCACCCATTTCCAAATCTGAGGACCATCTGTCTACCCATTTCTCTAGATCATCTTTCTTTAAAATTGTCATTTCTAAATAGTATGTTATGTTATGTTAAGGGGGGATTTTTAAAGCGCTCTGTCACCATGGGTTTCCTGGCGCTGATCTGACACTGAGAAGGAGAGGGAGAGTTAACCAGAATGTGGGAAAAGCCAAGTTTTTAGGGATTTACGGAATTGGATGAGCGAGATAGAAAATTTGAGTGATAGAGGAAGAGAATTCCAGAATGTGTGGGCAAGGAGAGCAAATCTCCGGCCACCCATTCTGCAGAGTTTAAAAGGAGGAACAACCAAAAGACGAAGGGTAGAGGATCTGAGATTGCGTGAGGGACAATAAGGACTGATGAGGGATTTCAAGAAGGCAGGGCAAGTGCCAGTGAGAGATTTGAAAGTGAGGCAGCCGATCTTAAAGGCTGCCCTAGAAGAGATAGGGAGCCAGTGAAGTTTAGTGAGAAAAGGTTTGGCAGATTGCCATTTCGGAATCCCGCAGGCCAGTCTCGCCGCTTGGTTCTGGACGGTCTGAAGTCTAGAAAGAAGGGCCTTAGGCAGCCCATGATAAAGTGAGTTCGAAAAGTCCAAGCGGGAGAGGACAAGGGCCATGATTACTAGAATCAGGGCTTCGGGCGTCAGTAGGTAAGCCACCTTTCTGATCCTGCGCAGCTGGTACATGCAGGAGGAGACCACCGACCCTATTTGGGGTTTAAGAGATAACTCGGAGTCAATGATGACCCCGAGACTCTTTACTGAGGCCACGGGGGTGGGAGGAGGACCAAGGTCTCCCGGCCAGAAATGCGGGCCCCAGTGGATAGAGCTCTTACCGGGGAGAAGGAGTTCCGTCTTCCCGGGGTTTAATTTAAGCTGGTTCTGGCCCATCCACTGAAGAATGTGGGTCATGACCGCCTGGAAGTTAGAAATAGCAGAAGAAGAATCGAGAGGAAAGATGAGTTGCAGGTCGTCAGCGTAGTTGAATACGGTGACGTCCCACTGCCTCA
The DNA here is from genome assembly GCF_964261635.1 of Lissotriton helveticus. Taxonomy (NCBI): domain Eukaryota; kingdom Metazoa; phylum Chordata; class Amphibia; order Caudata; family Salamandridae; genus Lissotriton; species Lissotriton helveticus. Next base: position 391,865,034 of record NC_136059.1, read on the forward strand.
GAGAGAAGAGAAGAGGTTGAAGATACAGATTGAAAAGAAGAGGAGATAAGGAAGAGCCCTGAGGGACCCCGCAGAGTGAGCGCTCCCTAGGTGCCCTGAAAGTACCCAGGCTGAGAGTCTGGGACCTCCTGGACAGGAAGGATTTGACCCAGGTCAGCGCCAGGCCCTGGATGCCGGCCTGTTCGACACGGTGGAGAAGGATGTTATGATCCACCGTGTCGAAGGCGGCCAACAGATCTAAAAGAACCAGGGCCTGAGGGGTGCCCCTGTCAACGCCGGCTCGAAGAGCATCCAGTACGGCGAGGATTACTACCTCCGTAGAGTGACCGGGTCTAAAACCGGCCTGGTTGGCTTCGAGAAAGTTGGAGCTCTCGATGAACTGAGAGAGACAGGCGGTGACATGGGCTTCCAGAATTTTGGCGAAGTAGGGCAGGAGAGAAATGGGCCGATAATTCGCCAAAACCGCGGGGTCCGCACCAGGTTTCTTCAGTAAAGGCACTAGGACGGCTGCCTTGAAGGAGTTAGGTACAGAACCAGAAGAGAGAGAAGAGTTCAGCAGAGAGAGAGTGTTATCAGGAAGATGGAGACAGATGTCCTGTAGTATGGAAGGTGGACAGCAGTCGTCCGGGGAACCAGATTTAACCTGGGCGGCCAAGGTGGCCAGAGATTTTGAATCTAGAGGAGGGAAGTGTGTGAAAGCAAGGGCGTTAGGAGGGGGACAAATAAAGTCAGCGCCAGGAGAGGTGACCGGAATAGTGGCCTTGATCGTAACGATTTTCTCCAGGAAAAACGAACTAAGGGCATTGCAGGACTCCCGTGTCGGGGCCTGGATAGGGAGCGTCCTGGGATCGGAAGAGAATTCTTCAAGCACTCTGAAAATCTCCTTAGATTTGCAGGGGGCAGAAAGAATCTTGTTAGAGACATAGACTGTTTTGGCTATAGCTATGGCTTTTTTGTATTTGTTTCGAGCAGCCACGTAGGTTTCTCTGCTCGTGGAGCAGTAGGTTCTTCTCCACTTACGCTCCAGCTGGCGTAGCTCCAGATGTTGGGTTTTAAGTTGAAGGTCAAACCATTTATGGGAGTTGCTATGCCGTGAGCGGGGAAACTTAGTGAGCGGAGCAAAGATGTTACTGGCAGACGTGAGCCAGTCAGAGATATTGCCATCTAGCTCGTCAATACAGGTGTCGCTAGGAAGGGTGAGACAGGAGCGGGACAGGTGAGAGAGGAATGCAGAGGAATCAACCGTCCTCCACTTGCGGGCCACACCACCCTCTGAGGAGGGGGCTCTGATGTTATCACTGATCGAGATTGTGATATCGATCAGGAAGTGATCAGACCACACACAAGGAGTGATCTGCGGACAAGAGGACTTCACCCCCAGAGTTCATATGTGGTCAAGAATGTGGCCACCGCTATGTGTGGGAAATTTAATAAGTTGGGTAAAATTAAGGCTTGAAAGAGTCTCAAAGAGCTCAGTGGAGTGCGGCCCGGCATCTTTATGTTGGGACCAATAGTTAAAATCGCCAAAGATGGCGACACGAGAGGTGAACGTGGTGAGATTGGCTAGCTGCTCAATAAGGGAAGAGGGGAAGGAGGGCATAGGGGAAGGGGGACGGTAGAGAATTATAACGGTGAATGCACCTACCTCAGTCCCTAGGCTGAGGACCAGGTTATCCACTTCGGGAAGGATCAAGGAGGCGGTGGCAATGATTTTAAAGTTCTTGCGTATAACAGCTGCCACCCCACCACCGGATGGGCCCCCAGGGCGATTGGCATTCAGCAGATAGTAATCAGGGGGTAATGCCGCCAGAATATCCGGAAGGGAGTCGTTGGTGAGCCAGGTTTCCGATAGCAGAAGAACATCAGGGTTCTCAGCCGAGAGTAGGAGGAAGATGTCAGTTTGGTGTTTAACAAGGGAACGGGTATTGAGAAATAATAGTCGGATGTTAGGTTCGCGGGGGGTAAGTGGGGTATATGGTCCTGACAGGGATGAGGTGTTCACTGTAATTCCTAGAGCGGAAATGCGCGCTTTGACATCGGGCGGGAGGGAGTAAGAATAACATTGTAGGCTCTTTAAAGCACTAGAAGTGTAAGATATCACAGCGGCAGAGTCCCTGGCCCCTGGGCCCGTCCGGCCGCGGACGGGCGCAGACGGGCTTAACTCTGGCGCAACTCCGGCGCGCGCTCGTCCGCTGCGCTGACGCATATGGGACGTTTAAGTAGGCTGGTGACGAGGGGGGTGGGCGGAGTCAGCAGGGCGGGTTAGGAAGTGGTTTCTAAAAGTAAAGTAAAGTAAAGTCCACATTTGTAAAGCGCACAATCACCCGTAAGGGTCTCTAGGCGCTGGGGGGCCGTCGGGAAGATTAAGCGAGCTATTGCCCAGAGTCACATGGTGCTGGGCTAACCTGCCGCCGGAGCCGGGGATCGAACAAAAGATCTAAAAGATCACGTCGACGTCTAGTAGTCAGCGGGAGAGGAAGGCTGGGCTATACTGCTCGTGGTCAGCAGAAGAAGAGAAAGGTATTTAAATTAAAATAGCAGTGACAAACGCGCGCGAGCCCTCTGCCACCGGGCTGCTCGCAATCACTGAGGGAAAGGGGAGTGGAGCCTAAGTAGGCTGGTGACGAGGGGGGTGGGCGGAGTCAGCAGGGCGGGTTAGGAAGTGGTTTCTAAAAGATCACGTCGACCGCTAGTAGTCAGCGGGAGAGGAAGGCTGGGCTATACTGCTCGTGGTCAGCAGAAGAAGAGAAAGGTATTTAAATTAAAATAGCAGTGACAAACGCGCGCGAGCCCTCTGCCACCGGGCTGCTCGCAATCACTGAGGGAAAGGGGAGTGGAGCCTAAGTAGGCTGGTGACGCGGGGGGTGGGCGGAGTCAGCAGGGCGGGTTAGGAAGTGGTTTCTAAAAGATCACGTCGACCGCTAGTAGTCAGCGGGAGAGGAAGGCTGGGCTATACTGCTCGTGGTCAGCAGAAGAAGAGAAAGGTATTTAAATTAAAATAGCAGTGACAAACTCGCGCGAGCCCTCTGCCACCGGGCTGCTCGCAATCACTGAGGGAAAGGGAAGTGGAGCCTAAGTAGGCTGGTGACGAGGGGGGTGGGCGGAGTCAGCAGGGCGGGTTAGGAAGTGGTTTCTAAAAGATCACGTCGACCGCTAGTAGTCAGCGGGAGAGGAAGGCTGGGCTATACTGCTCGTGGTCAGCAGAAGAAGAGAAAGGTATTTAAATTAAAATAGCAGTGACAAACGCGCGCGAGCCCTCTGCCACCGGGCTGCTCGCAATCACTGAGGGAAAGGGGAGTGGAGCCTAAGTAGGCTGGTGACGAGGGGGGTGGGCGGAGTCAGCAGGGCGGGTTAGGAAGTGGTTTCTAAAAGATCACGTCGACCGCTAGTATCTTTTAATAGTGCAGTCAGAACCACTCTCTATAAGGTCCAACAATATGCTTCTTCCAAAACCCAATGTACCCCCTTATTTTTTCGAAAGACAACTTCTTATTTGGAGATATTTAAAAAAGTGTTTTGTGTCCAACGTAAAGCTGTTTTGCAAGTCCACAAATTGTAACATACCTTGAGGACCCATCATATCACCAACTTTTCTTATCCCCGACTATTCCACTCTTTAAAAATAGCTCCCGAGAAAACCTCGCTAGGTATGGAAGGGTTATCCTTTAATCTGGTGTATGAATTAAACTTCCCAATTCCCACCTTCTTTGAAATCCCTTTCCAAATATTATATGCGGCTATTACTGTCTTAAAACATGTTCTTTTGAAGTAACTGCCCTCCAAGAATCTTAAAAATACATCTTCAGCATTCGTACCAAGAACCAAGCCATAGATTGCAAGCGACCCAAGCTTATCCCAACCCTCCATTTCAGCCCCTCCAATCAAACCTACCATATATTGCAGTGCTGCTGCCCAATAGTATAGCTTTAAGTCTGATAATGACCAACCTCCTCTTTCCCGTGGGAGCGACATGAATCTCAACGCCCTCTGCGTCTTGCCTTTTGCCCAAACAAAACGATTGATCATTTGTTCACAAATTTTAAACCACTTATTATCTACTGCTAATGGAATTGCTCTAAATATATACAAAAATTTCGGCAAAACCAGCATTTTAATGATATTGACTCGTCCTACTAGTGATAAATGGAGGTTCTCATATCGGTCAAGATCTTTTTTTACTTTATCTATTATTAGGGCTATGTTTTTTTCCACGAGGTTATCAAGGTCAGCTGAGATATTGATACCTAAATAAGACCCTTCCTGGACCACTCGATTATCACCACAGATTGTCATGGAGTTTTTAATAATCTGTGTCTTTGTAGTGTTCAGGGCATATCCCGAAACATGTCCAAATTTAAGAGCTTCCGCCTCTAGCAACCCTATCGCCTCCGTGGGGTTTGGTGTTATCACCGCCACGTCATCAGCGTAAGCGAGTATCTTACAGGGACCCAGTAATGTATTTAGTGGGGAGATATCTGGGCATAGCTCTATCCTGCGAATTAGTGGATCAATATACATGGCAAATAAGAGGGGCGAGCAAGGGCACCCCTGTCGTGTGCCTCTCTTAATATGAAATCGACCCATAATCCCCCCGTTAACTCTTAAAGCTGCGACCGGATCCCTATACAAAGTCTGTAGGGCTTTCACAAAGCTCCCCTTTATGCCAGCTCTTATTAAGATGTGCCACAGATAGTCCCAGGAGACCCGATCGAACGCCTTCTCTGCGTCTAACAGCATTACAGCCATCGGGTCTCCTGTGACCTCGGCGGCATCGAACAGGGTTATAACTTTCCTGATGTGATGTGTCGTCCCTCTACCGGGGATAAAGCCATGTTGGTTGCTACTAACTAAGGCACCAATTACCCCTGCAAATCTTGTCGCGAGTGTTTTCGAGTATATTTTGGTATCATTGTTTATCAATGTGATTGGTCTGTAAGACCCTGGCTCAGTCGCCATTTTCCCCTTTTTTAGTATTAAAACAATATCTGCAGCACCCCAAGATTTGGGGATAGACTCCCCAGTTTGTGCAGTTTGGAACGTTCTAATTAGGGCCTGACCTAGGCTCCCCCAAAAAGTTTTATAAAACTCTAGAGGGAGTTGATCCGGGCCAGCAGCCTTTCCAGAGGGGAGATTGCCCATAGCTTCTTGAATTTCAATTTGATCCAATTGCTTCTCCAGCCCTTCTGCGTCTTCAATAGCAACCCTTTCAACCGGGATATTCTGGAGATATTCGCTTATCTCTTCCGGATTACAGAAATATTGCTGATCGTATAATTTCTGATAGAATTTCCTAAAGACTTCCCTTATTTCATCTGAATCTGAATGTATCCTTCCATATTCATCCCGAATCTCCCTAATGGTGCCAGATGCTGCTATCTGTCTAGTCCGCATGGCTAAAACATGTCCAACTTTTTCGCTATACTCGTAGCATCTTTCCCTTTTTATAGTATAATACTGTGCTGCCCTATTCGCCAATTCCTCCTCAGCTTCACTTTTTACCTTCATCAGTTCTATGCTTGATTGTTCAGTCGATTCGCCCCTTATTACACATTTATGAAACTGTTCCTCCGCCTCGAATACGGCCCTCTCCAAATTACTATCTCTAAATCGTGCTGCTTTTCGTTTGTATGCGCTAAAGCTACATGTCTCTCCACGGGCACCAGCCTTAAATGCGTCCCATACAACCCCTACTGGGGCACTCCCTCTATTATTCTCAAAAAACTCGCTAATCCATTTGGACATATGTTGTATATAGTTATCGTCTAAAAGAAGTGCTCTTTCAAAAGTCCAGGTCCTACTTAATCTAGTTCTCCCTACTGCCTTCATCGTTAAGAGTAAAGGATTATGATCGCTGAAAATTCGTGGTAGCCTTTCAATTTCTACTCTGGTCAATAGATCATTAGATATTAAAAAATAATCTAATCGAACACAGATACGATGCGGTGCAGAATAGTATGTAAATCCTGTTTGGTCCGATCTAATACTGCCCCAGACGTCTTGCAAAATATTATTCTCTAAAAGTTTAATCAATGCCTTGTGCACCCTTTTCTTTCTACCTTTATAACACCCTATCCCCAACCCATCTGCCCCATTAATGTTTAAGTCGCCTCCTATAACAACCTGGGGTGGCCATCCTGCTAATTCTGCATCCAAAAACTGCAGACTTTCTGGGTCGTCCTGGGTCGAACCATATACCGCCACCAAAGTTGTCCATACTCCATCTATTAAGACCTCGGCTATTGCCCATCTGCCCCATTTATCTTCTAATTTTCTTCCAACTACCACATTTTTACTTCTTGAGAGAATAGCTACCCCTTTATTTTTCGCCCCAAGCTTAGATCTTGCTATTAAATGAAACCCTAGCTGATTGAGGCAGAACTCCTGAGTGCTCATTACATGGGTTTCCTGTAGGAATATATAGTCTACATTCATCTGTCGCAGTCGAATAGCTATCTTCTGTCTTTTTTGGACATCATTTATTCCACACACATTCCATGTTACAAATCTAAGTGTCATAGCTGAATTTAATGAAACTGACGACCAAGTGCCAACTATTAATAACTAACTTAACAAATTTATTCTTCCCTACTTTACTTTCAAGTACTATCTTGACACTCTTATACCTTTCGATCCAAAACATATAATCATAAGTCCAGCCTATGTCAAATTTTTCCTCTCCAATACTCATGTGCCCTGCCCCTTTTTCCCCCCTCCCCCACCCCTGACTGCCCACCCACAGAACCCCACCCCCCCTATGGGCAATTAGGTCAAGAGGACCTATGTCTGACCGACGATGCCAACAGGATGTCCCACCCTCCCTCCCCCTGATAATCGCATATCGAAAGATTCTCGCATGGTGCTCCCCCTATGGTACTAATGAGCCTCAAAGCTTCTCTCCCCAATATCCCCTAAACCAGTCAATGACCCCTAATATACACCCCTTACCACCAATACCAATACAGTGCAGTATATACCATTACTCCGATATACATCCTTGATCCATCAGTTTAAGAAAGTGAAAAAAAACATCGAAGTTTTTACTTACAAGGTGTACAAGAAGAATAACTAAATGATTCAAGAAGGGCAAAAAAAAAATAAGGACACAGTGAGCACTACTGTTGCCACCACTTGTGAGTCATACTCTACAAACTCTTTATCTTGTGCCTTATGTTTGCTCCTGGTCTCACGCAGGAAGCTTAGGTACTCCTGAGCCATAATTTCGGAGTGAAAGACCCTGAAATTTCCATTTAACCCAACCTTCAGTCGTGCTGGAAATAAAAGGTAAACCTCGCACCCAATGTTCTGGAAGGGAGTAATCATTTGTCTCATCCTCCATCGCCTTTCCACTGTGGTATGACAAAAGTCAGGACGGGCTGAAAAATACAATATCCTTGTAGGTACGTCTAGTCTGCGGTTTTTCCTTGGCCATAATCTCTTCACGGAGTAAGAAATTCCCTACATAGATCAATATTGCGCGTGGCTTACCCTGTGATTCTTTCCGTGTCATCGGGAACCGGTGGGCCCGCTGAACCTCATGTTCCCAATCCTATGAGGCCATTTCAGGGAAGGCTCCCTTCAGTAACTCAATCACGAATCCTCGTACATCCCCGCCCTCCCTTCCTTCCTGTACCCCAAGTAACCTGACATTATTGCGTCTCTGTCTGTTTTCGGATTCCTCCAATTTCCAAAGTATATCTGTTGTAGTCTTATCCTGGTCTCTCTTAACATCCTGTAGTTTCACCACATCATCCTCCAGTTTACCCGTTCTGGCCTCCACCTCAGATACCCTCTCAACCACTTCCTCGTACATTTTGTTTATCTTATGGAGTGAGGATTGAATTTTTTTATAAGCATGTCTGGCTCTTTTACTAGCCCTTTGGCTCTCGGCACGCGCCTCATCCTGTATTTGTTTTAGGGTAGATAATAGGACTTCAAAGTTAGAAGCATTTCCTTCAGGGCCCTGGAGATTGACTTCTGTCGTGTCCATGGTTATATTGGCGGTCTCCGCCGTAGATGGTGTACAGCTTTCTAATGTATTGTACTCAAGCTTTTTCGCAACTGATTTCTCCGGACCCCCGTGAGTTGCTCTGGCCGGGTGTTTTTGCTTAGAAATATTTCTTTTGGTCTTACTCCTGGTCTTACTCCTGCGCATAGTTTTGCTCTTAAGTGCCGGTTTAGTCATCCCCCTGGGAGCGGAATTTTGAATCGCCTTAGGGCCCTTTTGTACTGTCTCATACTCCAGATCATTAGGACCCATATCCTTGTCCGTAGGGGATGAAGCGCTGTCACCTTCTGTCTCTTTATCCGTATCTGGGTCATTACCAGATTCAGAGCCCACAGATGTTTCCAAATCTGAATCTGAGGCTGACTTAATATCCGAGTTGGTGCTCACAGTTTCACCCTCGTCATCTGCCTCATCATTGCCAGTATAAAAAACATCCTCGCTTGGAGAAGCCAAGGTTGGTCCCAATAAAGCTGGTATATTTTTTGCCAGGGTTATAAGTTACACTCGCATTTAGGATTTCGTTTGCGGCTTTCTTCCCCCCTGCATTCACCAACTCAGAGTTTATATCCTTGTCTCCATCCCGCTGGGTCAGCTCTAATGTTAATTCTGGGCTGACAACTATATGCCCACACTTGTCTGTTCGTTGTAGGTCAGCACGAGTATCATTGTTAACTTGCTCAGTGACAGACGGTATATCTGGCTCTGTCTCTTTAAGTAAACCTTCAATCTCCATATCTCCCGCCTTTGAGCTCTCCGCCCCGCCCCCGGCCAGATCCGTAGAAGAGCCTGTCAATCTCGAGGGCTCTGTAACTTCCACACCGCTCACGGGCTCAGTCGGGAAAGACGTCTCCCCAGCTGTGCTCACCAGACTACCCAGCCGTTTCTCCCCCGCCCTGCCACAGAGGGAGACCAGAGATGAAACCACAAATCCTTGAAGCAGAGCCGGCTCCAATACCGGCTGGGCACTCGGTAAGAGTAAAGGTGAAAATGTTTCCACTATGGTGGTTTGGCGAAGCAAAGTCTCTCTCCCGACTGTCTCGCCAGCGGGAAACTGCGTCTCATTACATTTTTTAGAAATAGTCATCGGTTTTTTTTCTCCGCTTCTTTTTCACGAAGCTTACGCATTTTATTTTCCTTAGCTGCCTCTCGCCTCTGTTGCGCTTTTGTTCGTGCTTTTCCTCTCAAATTAGAGGCAGGAGCCCCAGAGCCATCTGTGAGCGCTTCCTCGTCTTCTTCATTCCCCCATCTATCTTGGGGGTCACGAGCATTCTTGAGTGAGCGCAAAAGTTTAGGCGCCATTAATCTTAGCAGCTCCTTCCAATCAAGCCGTCCTGCCTGAGCTGCTGCAGTGAGAAAAGAGCTGACTTTGAAAAGACACCCCCGCGCCGCACGGCCACCAGCTGCTGCGTGTGCCCCTGCCCGCCCTCTGCCTCGCTACTGCCTCGTTTTGCCGGCTGCCGGCTGCCCCCGCAGTAGGGTTTGTTTTGACAAACATTTGTGCCTGTTTTCTTTCCTTAACTCCGTGCATCTCCTTTATTCTTTCCTTTTTTTCCTGTTTTGTCCAACAGTTGTGCTTGTGTAGTATTCTCCGTGTATCTTGGTATCTTTCCCCTCATACCCCTTGTTTTGTAGCAGATTTGTGCCTGTTTTGTTCATCCCCCTCCTTCGTGTTGTCCGCCGCCCTCCACCCTCCCTTCCCGCCACCGCCACTTGTCCCCGCCCCTTTCTTCTCTTCTGTATCCCTCCCCGCTCCCGCCTCCCAGCTGCTCCGCCCACCCGCGCACTTGGCCTTAAATGGCGACCGTGCGACGCAGGTGAGTGTGACCCACTTGTGGGACACCCCCGCGCCGCACGGCCACCAGCTGCTGCGTGTGCCCCTGCCCGCCCTCTGCCTCGCTACTGCCTCGTTTTGCCAGCTGCCGGCTGCCCCCGCAGTAGGGTTTGTTTTGACAAACATTTGTGCCTGTTTTCTTTCCTTAACTCCGTGCATCTCCTTTATTCTTTCCTTTTTTTTTCCTGTTTTGTCCAACAGTTGTGCTTGTGTAGTATTCTCCGTGTATCTTGGTATCTTTCCCCTCATACCCCTTGTTTTGTAGCAGATTTGTGCCTGTTTTGTTCATCCCCCTCCTTCGTGTTGTCCGCCGCCCTCCACCCTCCCTTCCCGCCACCGCCGCTTGTCCCCGCCCCTTTCTTCTCTTCTGTATCCCTCCCCGCTCCCGCCTCCCAGCTGCTCCGCCCACCCGCGCACTTCGCCTTAAATGGCGACCGTGCGAACGCGCAGCGGTCATGCGCAGCGGGCGCGCCGATCGTGCGCCGAAGGCGCGCCAAAGGTAAGCCCGTCTGCGCCCGTCCGCGACCGGACCGCGACCAGCGCCAGGACCCCTGGACCTCGACGAGCCCGACCGACCCGCAGGACGTACTCCGCCGCCACCCTCAACGCACTCAACACCGGCCGACGCCCAGAGTGCCACCAAGCCACTCCACGACGCACCCACGGACCTTTCAGCTGCCACGCCTGCAAGTTCGCCTGCATCCGGACCTGCCTCACACCAGCACCCGCCAAATCGAACACCAGCAGCACACACCTCAAGTGCATCCTGCTCAACACCCGTTCCGTCCACAGACACGCCGTAGAACTCTGGAACCTCCTAGACGCCACAGCCCCTGACGTTGCCTTCCTCACGGAGACCTGGATGAACGCCTCTTCAGCTCCCGACATCGCCATCGCCATCCCAGAAGGCTACAAGATCGTCCGCAGGGACCGCAACGCCAACCAGATGGGAGGAGGCATCGCCATCATCCACAGGAACACCATCCGTCTCACGACCAGCACCGACAACACCCTGACCAGCGCCGAACACCTGCATTTCCAGATCCACACCAACCCGAACACCACCCTCAGAGGCAGCCTGATCTACCGACCCCCCGGACCACGCACACATTTCAGCGAGGACATCGCCGACTTCGTCAGCCCGCATGCCCTCCCCTCCGCTGACTACATCCTCCTGGGAGACCTCAACTTCCATCTGGAAAACAACAACGACCGCAACTCCAGCACCCTGCTCGACAACCTCGCCAACCTGGGACTCAAGCAACTGGTGTCCACCCCCACCCACCGCGCCGGACACACACTCGACGCAGTCTTCTCCTCCAGCAAAGACGTCAGCTTCAGCCACGCCACTGAGCTTCAATGGACGGACCACAGCTGCGTCCACTTCACCTTCAAGAGAACGACGACCCACCACCACCAGCAACAGACCGCCCGCAGAAGCTGGAACAAGATCACAGCAGACCAGCTCGCCACGTCCCTGAGCCAGCACCCTCCTGCCAGCTCAGCAGACCCCAGCCAGGCCGCCGACAACCTCACGAAGTGGATCAGCATCTGCGCGGACGAGCTCGCCCCTCTGAGGACCCCGCCTAGCAGACCCGGCAGCAAGAAGGCCCCATGGTTCACCGACGAACTCAAGAGCTCCAAGAAGAACTGCCGAGCCCTCGAGAAAGTCTGGAAAAGGGAACCGACACCGGACAACAGGACCTCCTTCAAACTCGCCACCCGGAAACACCACCAGCTGATCCGCGCCGCCAAGAAAACAGCATTCAAGGACCGGCTGGACAACAACGCACACAACTGCAAGGAACTCTTCAACATCGTGAAAGAGCTTTCCAACCCCAGCGCAGGAAACAACGACATCACCCCATCGCAAGACCTCTGCAACTCCCTCGCTTCATACTTCCACAACAAGATCACGGACATACACAACAGCTTCAACATCCAACCAACGCACACCATGACCGAACAACCACCCCCCACCACCACCCTCCACGCCTGGACCCCGATCAGCACCGAAGACACCATCCGCACGATGAACTCCATCCACTCCGGATCACCAACCGACCCCTGCCCTCACCACGTCTTCAACCAGGCCGACGCAGTCATCGCACCCCACCTGCGAGACATCATCAACACATCCTTCGACACCGCCACCTTCCCGGAGAGCTGGAAGCACGCCGAACTCAGCGCTCTACTCAAGAAACCAACAGCGGACCCCACCGACCTCAAGAACTACCGCCCCATCTCGCTCCTCCCGTTTCCAGCCAAAGTCATTGAGAAGAACGTCAACAAGCAGGGGTCGAGACGAACGGATCCCTCGACCCCTCACAGTCCGGCTTCCGAGCCAATCACAGCACCGAGACCGCCCTCATCGCCGCCACCGATGACATCCGAGCCCTGATGGACAATGGAGAAACAGCGGCCCTCATCCTCCTTGACCTCTCCGCGGCCTTCGACACGGTCTGCCACCGCACCCTAGTGCAGCGCCTCGACAACGCCGGAGTCCAGGGGAAGGCACTGGAATGGATCATCTCCTTCCTCGACGGAAGAACACAGAGAGTCCGCCTACCACCGTACAAGTCAGAGGCCACCGAAGTCATCTGCGGCGTCCCCCAAGGATCCTCTCTGAGCCCAACCCTCTTCAACGTCTACATGAGCCCCCTCGCGGCCATCGTACGCAAACACAACCTCAGCATTATCTCCTACGCCGACGACACCCAGCTGATCCTCTCCCTGACCAACAACCCCGCCGCCGCCAGAGCCAACCTGCACGAAGGGATGAAAGAGGTAGCCGAGTGGATGACGACCAGCCGCCTGAAACTAAACTCGGACAAGACGGAGGTCCTCATCCTGGGCTCCTCGCCCTCCGCCTGGGACGACTCCTGGTGGCCCCCCGCCCTGGGTACCGCACCCAAACCGACGGACCACGCACGCAACCTGGGCTTCATCCTGGACTCCTCCCTCTCCATGACCAGGCAAGTCAACAACGTCTCCTCGGCGTGCTTCAACATCCTGCGCATGCTACGGAAGATCTTCTGGTGGATCCCCACCGAGACCAGGAAGACCGTCACCCAGGCCCTCGTCACCAGCCGGCTGGACTACGGCAACGCCCTCTACGCCGGGACCACCGCCAAACTCCAGAAGAGACTCCAGCGGATCCAGAACGCCTCAGCCAGACTCATCCTCGACCTCCCACGAACCAGCCACATCTCCGGACATCTGAGAGACCTTCACTGGCTCCCCGTCAACAAAAGAATCACGTTCCGCCTCCTCACCCACGCACACAAAGCCCTACACAACCAAGGCCCGAGCTACCTCAACAGCCGAATCAACTTCCACGCTCCCAAACGCCACCTCCGATCAGCCAACCTCGCCCTCGCCGCTGTCCCCCGCATCCGAAGAGCGACATCAGGAGGAAGGTCCTTCTCCTACCTGGCCGCCAAGACCTGGAACTCCCTCCCGACCGACCTGCGCCTGACCCAAGACCACCTCTCCTTCAGGAAGAAGCTGAAGACCTGGCTATTCGAGCAGTAGCGGCACCCCCCCCCCCCAGCGCCTTGAGACCCTTCGGGTAGGTAGCGCGCTCTATAAGTGTCATTGATTGATTGATTGATTCCTTAAGCTGGGAGACAAACTCTGAACGTAGAAGCCACAACGAGAAAGATCCGATCATTGCCTCCAGCAGTTGCTCTCATATGCTCTCTTGTACTCTCTTACATGTTCCTTAATTTCGCCTGCCCTTCTTTCCACCACATATCCATCCGGGATCAGTCTATTAGTGATGGGTTACCCCGAAAAAGACATCAATTCTAAGGGGATAAGCGTCTAGAAGGGAGCATCAGATGCGCTGCATACGGCACCAACAGGAGGGAGGTCAGATGCGACTCTCCTCTATGGCGTCTCGGCGGCCATCTTGCCCGGTACACCTGAACTCAGTCTTACTTTTCTCCAATTGCGGTTTCCAGGTCATTTTAGTATTCAGGGTAATGCTTAAAAAGTTTAAATTCTGCACATATTCTATTTTCAATTTATTGACAGTTAAATTCTTTTTAAAAGACTTATGCGGATTAACTGCTATGTATTTTGTTTTATCCTAATATATTTCCAGGCCCCTAGTCGCATAGTATACCCCAAAAGTGTATATTAAACATTGTAAACCCTTTGGAGTTTGGATTATCAAAATAGTATTGTCCGCAAATAAAAGTGCTGGTACTGGCACCCCCCATAACTTGGGAGAATCATGTTCGCAGCCCAATAGATATTCGGGAATATCATTTACATATAATGAAAATATAGTAGGAGCCAGTACACATCCCTGCCTTATGCCTCTGTTTACCTGTATAGGCTCAGTGAGCTCACCCCTCGGACCCCATCTAACCCTTGCAAAATTATCCTCATGCAATCTAATATTTTGCATGAGTATTTCCCCTGGTATCCCTTGATTTTTTAGGGATCTCCAAAGGAGGGGCCTCATTTATAAAAAGTGACACATCGCTGCGTGAAAACAGTGCTGCGTCACTTTTCACTGTGCCCTCCTTGCTACACCAATGATGCGTCATATTTACAGTATGACGCATCATTGCGCAAGGAGTTACAGATATGTCAGTATTTCTGACGTATCTGTATGGCGCAAAAGTGACACATTGCTGGAGTGTGTCACAAAAGTGACGCAACTCCAGCAATGTATCCTTTCACATGGGGCAAGCCCCATGTCAAAGGGCCTGCGTCAGTCTTACGCCTGCTGTGAGGCAGGCGTAAGAACTTGACGCATTTGTGTCCTAGAAGTGGCGCAGTGAAATCTATGAGATTTCACTGCGTCACTTCTACGGCCCTTTCTTGCATCAAAACGCCCCCCTTGCATACATTATACCTGGCGCAGGTATAATGTGGCGCAGGGGTTTCCAAAGTGACGCATCTATCTAGATGCGTCACTTTGTAAATATGGCGCAACAAGGCACATTTTTTACGCCACTGGTGCGTCACAAAAAGTGACGCACCAGTGGCATAAAAGTGACACACAGCCTCATAAATGAGGCCCGAGATTTCTAGGGATGAGGTCAAAGGCGGCCTTTAAATCCACAAAGGCGATATACAAGTGGCCCTTCTTGAATATTGTGTGTTTCCAACTCATACAAAGGAATATAAAGATCTGGTCAATTGTGCTTGTTTTGTCTCTAAAGCCTGCCTGATATTTTGATAAGATACTGTTCACCTCAATCCAATATTATAATTTTTTAATTTGTGGAGCATATATTTTCTGTAATACATCTATTAAACTAATCGGTCTATAATGAAAGGGGTCTTGGCGATTATCTTTTTTAAAAACTGTTGTAATTTCAGCTCCTTTGCATGATTCTGGTATTGTAGCTCCTGCGGCGACTGAATTACATAATACATTAATATAGGGGCCCCAAATCTCTTTGTCGCATTTTAATAAATCTCCAGGGATTTTATCAGAACCTGGTGCCTCCCCTGATTTAAATGCGTCCATTGCTGCCAAAGTTTCCTAAAGGATAAAGTGTAGCGGGGCTATGGTTGGGATTATTACATAATCTTGTAAATTGAATTCTATATCACTTGTAGATTTTGAATAAAGGAGAGAAAAATGGCGGACCCAAGTTTTAGCAACCAAAAAGAGGTCCTTACTACATCTTCCTTTTTTGCTACCTTTCGATATCAAACGCCAAAAACCAAAGTGATCTTTGATTTTGACTGCGTTAATTAATTCAGTCCACATGTTATCAAACCAATTTTTCCTAGTTTGTGTTAATAATCTCTTATAGTTGTTCCTTTTCTCTTTTAAGGCAACTACATTTTTACTTTTTGTTGCCAAAATGAGTTCCTTTTTAGCCTCACTGCATTCTTTATTGTACCAGGGATTTTCTGAATTGCTTACTTCTTTCGCCCCCTTCTTGCCTGCTTTAGGGATCCTGCATAATATAGCTGTCAAAGCTTCTACTAATACATTGTGTTTATTCGTGATTGAGATCTCTGAAGCAGGCAGATCTACATAGGGAGAAATAGTATCTGCAAAAATTTCATAAATCTGCTTCATTGCCACATCCTTTCCCCCTATTGAGGGCCATTTTTAGGCTCTACGATTATTACTTAATAATGGTTCAATCATATTACAGTTGATATCTCCATTACCAAGAGTATCTTGCTGAAAGGAATGAGCCTCAAGTGTCAAGCATAGGGGGTAGTGATCGCTCTCAAATCTGTCTTCAACTACCAGATCCCGTAAAATTGGCCACATGCCAATGGATGCCAAAATATAATCAAAACAACTCTTAAAATTGCTCCTTCTTAATGTGGCAGCATTCAGGCTATCAGACGGCAATCGGCCATTACAAGCCCGAAGCCCCTGTCCCGACACCAATCTTATTAGTTGCGCAAAAGAAGATGTTTAGTAAGGAGCGAACCATCTGTGGCCTATGGAAATTAATCACAGTACATTCGCCATTAATACACTTAGGGGAAGGGCCCACCCATCCAACTCTTCAAACCATTAAAATATCCCTTGTATCCAAAGGGTGAAACCTTTTATCTTTTGTTAACCAGTTTGTTAACCAGTCAATAATTTTGTTTCGTAGGTCAACTCACGTCTCTCTCTGGTCCTCCCTGAGGGCAGATACTCCAGCCAAAATTATAACATAAGGACATGTAGCTAGGGGTAGGTTCAATACATCTGTGTTTGGTCTTGCACGATTACTGAATAAATCATCTGCTGTATTATAGGTTAAAATACTTGATGCAGCAGCAGGGGCTAAACATTCAGGATAACTATTTTGCGAACCTACCCGCTCCACGCTAAAACTACAGCCGTTTGACCCATCATGCATTTTTCCTTCTGAGCCATTTGGATTAGGGATAGGCATATGATTTACATTATTTTTACCATCCAAATTTATAAATAAGTTGCTATCTCCTTTTGATTGTACACTTTTCCTTTCGGTTACATGTAAGTGTTTGGCCACATCATTACTACTGAAAGTCTTATAGCAGTGTCTAGTTGTTCAAATCTTTCCGATAAAAGGGCAAATTTCTTATCACACAAATCATGGACACAAGTTATCACAGTTCCCAAGCTAGAGTTATCAACAGGCGTATGTGTTTCAGTCATTGCATCCATGGTAATAACATCTTTTAACCCAGAAGACGGTGAAACCACATCCGTCTGTGTGCCAACAGAGTTAGTTCTCAATAACTCCAATGCTTTTGCATTATTAGTCTGAGCACTCAGTTGGGATCCTTTTGTATTCCTAGCTTTTTGTATACCAGAACCCCGTTTCCTTTTTACAGATGGTTCCACCACCTTCCATACATCAGAATGTTTAGAAACCCGTGGCCTAGTAGCTATGCGTGGTGCTTTTGGTACTTCTGGAGCAGCAAGTGGTGGAGAATTCAAAACTAGCACCAGGGGGGTAGGTGACACATGTTTAGGCAATGCAGGTAGACATGTTTTAGCAAAATCACTCAATTTATCCCCAACAGTACCCAATGATGACTGTCTCTGGGTATTAGATGGATCTAAAGAGAGGTGTAGTTCAGTTATTTCTATTTCATGTGTTAGTAAGGACTCCGGCGTAACTAGAAAAGCATCCAAAGTACCAACAACACCCTTACGCTTATCCATGGTGAGAAAAAACACTTAATTACCCACAGCAAGGTTGCAAAGTTGCAGTCAGTCATACTTGAGTAATGTAGCGCCACAGAAATACTACAATACCTTCACATTCTGCCAATACTCGTTTGAAGTCAGAGTTTAAAGGAATTGGCGAAGCCCAGCCTCTTCCGGGCTTTGACGGGTGCAGACGGGCCTGCCCTTGGCCTGGGCACATCCTGCGCTGCGGGAGTTAGGCGTGAAGAGAATCAAATATTTTATTATTGTAATAACAAATGCTACAAGTTGTATACAATGGAAAAAAGCCTGGAAAACATGTGTCAACAAATAGCAGAAACCAGAGAATCACAACAAGAATTTGAGTCTTCTGAGAAAGCGACGACAACCAAACCCAATGCCCATCCACTGAGAAGGTCAATGGCTACTCATCGTCCACCTCCAACAACTGATCAGAAAGCAGAGGATCTTCAATGTGTTATGTGTGGTTTAGCCAAAACAAGGGCCAAAAGGACTGACAGAGGAACAAAGTACAGAGTATGTAAGTTTCAAAGGGCAAACATGTTTTATCTGCAACTAGTTTCTTCCCATATGAAGTTTTCAGCTGAGTAGCTGATCTAAAAAGAGAAGTGAACGTATTTGCAATGGATTCGTATACCCCCCCGAACTGCATGCGTCGATACATTAGAAAATATGAATGTACAATGAGCTCCCAGTAGCAACATACCACCAGCCTTCAGTTAAGTTTGCACTCTTTGAAAAAGCAAATGAAGTTTTAAAGCCACTCTTGAGTGCTGGCTACGGTTTCCCACTCGGTGAGATCAGAGAAATAATGGTCAACCTTGATGAACCTGTTTTGATTCATAATAATGACATTACGATTTTTCTGGTGACAATGTACAATGACATAATTTGTTTTTGTCAGTCTAACAAAAAGAATGAGCCACTTATGGTTTTCTCAGCTGATTTGACTCCTGCAGCTGATATGATTTCTGAATTTCTTACTGCCAAAATAAGATCACAGGATGCAATAAAATCAGCAGACACCATTTTAAGAAATATCCTGAAAGAATACATTTTGAATTCAATTACAAATTTTGTGATGCCCAACAGCTCAGAAAATCCTTGGAGTCAACAAGACTACACAATGTTGTCTTTACATAAATGTTTAATATCAGCAAAGCAAATCTGTTACAAACTAAAGTTCTTGAGTTCGGAACAGAAACCAACAACATTGATGATGGCGTTGAAGATATAAGTGAAGAAGTGGAAGACAAACCCAATAACGGATAGGCTTATGCTGCGGAAATGTACTGTCTTTCCCAAATCATGTTTTATTAATTACATCACTGCAAAAAGAAATCTCCTCTACACATGACGACTGCCCACGCAGTATATGACAAGTTCAAAGGTAGAGAGCTAATCACTTCAATTAATAGGACCGGTCTATCAACACGTTACAATGACACAGTACAGACAAGGACCTTGTGAGCAGTTCATGCTGTTTAATCTTCTGTCTTCAAAAGCACACCACTGCCAAGTAATTTTTCCAGGAAAAAATTAAAAATTGCTGCTCTTGATCATTTTGATTTTGAAGACAGCTTTTCTTTGTCTGGAACACACTGCACACATGATCCTGCCATGGTGCTTTTTCAAGACTGTACCAATGAAGTAGCTGCTGGAAAACAAACGGTGTCAGCTGTAGGCATAAACAAATGAAGCTGCAGACTTATAACTCAACGGCCTTGCCAACGTGTGCTAAATCACTACAAGCTATCAACACGTTCTAGTTTACCAGAAAGTTACAAAGTGGATGAAAACATGGATCTTCTTCTTCCTGATGCTGCAGTCCGCAAATCTGATTTAACTGAATTTATCTTATTGCTTAATCGGTGCGCACTGAAAGATAAAGAAAAGCCAGTTCCTGCGTAGGCTAGTATTGCTCTGATCTCCCAGAATACCGTCCCACTGAAGCTGGTTGGGTTTGTACCAGTAATACCATCTCCAGTCACAAACTACGCATTAGTGTACACAGCTCTAAAGAAATTCCAAAATGTGTGTGCTCAGCTTGAAGACCAGGCTAGCGTGCACATTTTCTGTGATGAAGGCGTTTTCCATATTGTAGCTGACATTTTTATGAGCAAGCCAGTAGAATTTGATGATCTTTATCCAATTTGGGGCATTTTCCACATGACAAAAGTTGTGCCGTGGTGTGCAGGAAGTTATCTCAGGGGATGCAGCATAGAAGATGGACTTATTGACGCTGAAATCTTTGGAAGCAAAACTGTCCAGCCAGTATTGAGCAGAACTCATGATGTTTGTTGATTACAAGGTAGGCTCATCATATCTGACTCTCTGGAAACATTGCGTTGGAATGGTTCTGGAACAAGAATGACAAATTAGATATTGCATATCTTATCTCAGAAGCGAACAAGGCATAGGGGCACTTCATCCAAAGATATAATGCAAAGCAAGGCCGAGATCAATAAAATAAGATCAAAATCAGAAAACCTGAAAAACAAGTTTATATGGTTTGTCAAAGAATAAGAAGAAAAATCTGACCTTTGCAAATACTGGAGAAATGTTTTACACATGATAGCTCTGGTGAAATTCTAGGTACGTGCTGCTTGAGAAGGTGATTGGGAGCTCTTGTGAAGACTGTGGAGTCACTGATTACTATGGTTTGCCAATTCAATTGCGTACACTACCTGAGATATGGTCCTGGTATTTGGAAAGAGTGAAGAAGCTTGAGGTGGAAAAGCCATATCTCTACTGAAAATGTATCCAAATATATTTTTGTTGGAATACAGAGAGGGAAAGTTCAGTGCTATGGCTCCAGATATGAAACTGGAACAGACGATCCAGAGATCCCAGAAAAGCTCCAAGGGAATTGTTGGTCAGACACATAAAAGTGAATAATGTTGCTCAATGGCAGCTAGTTTACCATGAAGTCCTTTCTATTTGCAATGTTTTCAGAGTGATGACAAATTCAAAAGTAATGGACCATTGTGGAACTGTTCCTCACCATGAACTTGTGGGAAAGAGAAGGGAAGATTTTTATGAACATGCTGACAGCCTTCTTCATTACATGCATATTTTAAGAGACAGTGGTCCCAGAGTTAGTAAAGAATAAAGATGAAATTAATACAGCCCCAATCTGTACTATGTTTTAGCCGTTATCCATTATAAGGGCAGTTTAATACGCACTCAGCAGGACACACCCGCGACCCCCTCTTCACTACAGCAAGCTCCATCACTTTGAGCCACACCATCGAACTTCGATGGACAGACCACTGATGCATCCACTTCACATTCAGAACACCCACCATCCACAGACACCAGCACCTGCCCCACGAAGGAACTGGACAAAAGCCACTGACGACCAGCTCCCCTCCTCACTCAACAACTCCATCCCAACAATCACAGAAACCGACAACCCCAACCCCAACACTGCAGCCCACATGCTACATCGATGGATCTCGGACAGCGCCAACACCATAACCCCCCTCAAGAAAACATCAAAACCCACGCCAATAAAGCCAGATGGTTCACCAGCGAACTTCTTGAGTCCAGACGCACTTGTCACCACCAGGAGGGCAGTTTCCACGGGCAGGAACAGTTTCCGCGGACGGGCACAGACGGGCTTGCCTTCAGCACGCCAGCGGCTCGACCGCGCATCGGCCACCATTAGGTAGGGTAGGCGGGCGGGACTGGAGGTAGGGAGGTGGGAGCGGGGGCTGTGTTGGGGGAGGGGCCCCAGGGGCAGCAGCGGCGGGAAGAGTATGAAAAAGAAAAACGTACCCAAGTAAAATTAAATTAAAAGGACGACCTAGTGGCCAAACAAAATAAGTATTCGAAGTCCTGAGGAAAAACCAAGTGAGCAGGGGGCGAGGGGGAACACCAGGCAGGCTGGTAACTCGATCGCCTGTGTTGTCTGCGGTAGGCTGCCGGCACGAACCCTGGAGAAGGGAGGGCTCCGCACCTGGGCGATGGGGCGATGGAGCAAAGCTGCTGGGGATAGTGCTGGCCTGGACCGGAGCTCACAAAATGAGGAAATCAGGAGGCATGCAGGAGAATGTAACTCATGCAGGTCGTGTGAAGCATCTGAGACCTCGGCCAAACATGCTCTGAGCTGGCTGGTGGAGCCGGTGTAAGGCGAGATGTAGAGCTGATCACGTGGACAGGGGAGAACTAGACCGGGTGAATGGAGGTCAAGGCTTGTGCCCCGAGGGGATGGAGCAGAGGAAAGTGCCAGTAACAAGATGGCGGCTAGAAGAGCGAGGACACCGAAAAGATTGTGACAATTGGAGCAATAGAAATACATTACTAACAGTTTGGCAAACATAATTCTTTAATACATTTGGAGAAAATGGCAAAAATTCTATTAAATTAATAAAAACAGCGGTTGACAATCAGCGGAGTTAAGGAATTGAAAACCGAGAAGTGAGTACAATTTACTGATGGTGCCAAGCTCATGTACTATGAAAAACGTAGAGTACCAGTTGCATATAATTTGTCGCATTATGACAATCGTAGAATACCAGTGGCATATAATTGGTCACATATAAATAAACCGGAAATATGGTTAGGTACCTGTCAATACGTCAATGTTTCGTTATACATGGTAAATTTAGGAATATTTATAATGGCTCTGTATTTTCACATTGGGATCTGGCAACACATGAAAGTTAAAACCGGCGGTAGGGTCGCATTTGTGGATGGGAAGAGGGGGAACTATACAAACATAGGGTGCATCTACAAATGGGGATGGCAATCAGTAATACAGATTGATAAGGGGGGGTTTGGGAGGGGAAAGGATAAAAAGGAACAAATCAGCGACTCCAGACAAATTACATAGAAGGTCATATTCAGCATTTATAAAAATTCAAGCAGGGTCAAAGACTATGTGGAACAGTAGGCTAGATCAGTGGAGTTAAGATGTTGCAATGACAGTGTTCCATTCATCTAAAGAGTTGAGTCGATTAGCCACGGAGAGGCAGCGGGCGATCCACCTACACTCTCATTTATTCAGAGGAAGTTGCAAATTGCCACCGCAAATAGGGAGTTAGGGGCGCTCAATGACCTGCCATACCAGGTCTGTTTCAGAATGGTTGTGTTCTTTGAAATGTGCCACTAGTGGTGCAGTCTCGAAGATGCATCTGATGTGTCTTTTATGTTGGGCAACGCGTTACCATCTAGGTCGATTGGCTAATATATAGCAAGTTGCAGGGGCAACGTTTGGCGTAGATGACATTGGTGGTGTGGAAAATGGAGAATTGTTTTAGTTGGTAAGTGTGATCAGAGGTGACAAATATTTTTGTGTTGGCGGTAAGATCACAAACGTCACAAGTCTGGCATTGGTAATGGCCGATGATGGGTGGTAGCCCCCACATAGATGCAACAGATGGAGTTTTCTTTTCTTTTTGTGGCCAGGTAATCGGGTGGACCAGTTTATCAGAAAGGTTATTGCCTCTTTTGAATGAGAATATGGGGGTTCTCTAAAGGGAGCATGGGTTCGAAGTATGCACCAGTTTCTATTGATCACCTTGCTGATCTTGTTGCTCGAGGGACTGCAAGTGGATACAAAGGGGATGCGTGAGTTGGTGCATTTGGGTGATTGTGAGGGGAGTAATTCCCTGTGGTTATACCATGCGCATTTTGAAGCCCTGGAGAACAAATGTTTCGGGTATCCCCTGTTGATCAGTTTCTCACAGAGGATGGCCCCCTCTCGGAAGTAATCTTTATGCCATTTGCAATTCCTCCTGATGTGGAGCAACTGTCCGTAAGGTAAGCCATCTTTCAGACCAGGTGGGTGATAACTAGAATACAATAGCAGGGTATTGCGTTCTGTGGGTTTATGGTAAAGTGCAGTACTGATGATGCCGTCCTCTGCATGGAGTGTGAGGTCAAAGAATGGATGATCATTGTTTCTCTTGTCTTACGTAAAAGTGAGGTGAGTTTGGCAGGTATTGAGCCAGGAGACAAATAAGGATAGATCATTGGGTGTGCCAGGCCAAAGAAAAAGAATGTCATCAATGTAACAATGCCATAAACTGATTTTATTCAGTAAAGGGTTTTGGACGGACAAGATGTGTGTGGTCTCGAGGTGGTGTACATAGAGGAAGTGAAAGGTGTCCTCGTAAAGGAAATAGGTGTTGGTCAATGCTATGTGAAGAAGGTCTATTATAAACTCAGTAGGGACGCAATTGGGCCTGGGTCAGCTATCCAAAAGTTGTTTTATGACAGCAAGGCCTTCAGGGTGGGGGATGTTGGTGTTTGGTGATTCGATGTCAAGGCCCGCCATCAAGTCAGTGTCATTGGTAAATGGTAGGTCTTCAATGATGTTGATCAAATGGGTGCTATCCCTGACAAAGGTGTCAGTCAGTGGGACAAACTCTTTCAAGATAGATTCAATGTATTTACACAGGGGTTCCAGAATGGAACCAGAACCTGATACTATGGGTCTGCCAGGTGGCTCTGATGGATTTTTGTAGACTTTGGGCAGTACATAGATCACTGGTGTTCTAGGGTGAGGATTATTTAGGAAAGCGTGTTCTTTTTTGGAGATGATCTCAGACAGTAGGGCCTGGTTGATAACAGTTTGCATTTTTTTCCAAATGTCTGCAAGAGGATCTGAAGTCAGGACACAGTGGTGTGTGACATTTATTAGCTGACGTAAAATGTTCCCATCATATTTGTCTATATCCATAACAACTATGCCTCCACCTTTGTCAGCAGGTTTTATAACTATGCTTTGATTGTCGCATACGTTTTTCAGTGATTGTATGGGACAAATTCAGATTGGTGTTGAAGTTCCTTCATCTCATGCATGACCAGTCTCTTGAAAGTCTGGATTTCAGGTGACATCATGGAAGCTGGGGGCAGAAATGTGGTGGCCAGATGGAATTGCCTCTCGTAGGGTCTATGGTATCGGGTTTGCCAGAAAAAAATTGTTGAAGATGGATACGTCTAAAAAACAAAAGTAAATCCTGCAATTTAAAGAAGTTGCTATGGTCAGCGGGGACAAAGGAAAGGCCTTTACTGAGGTGTGTTTAGACAGATTGAAAATGAGAATGGTAGTGCAACTGGACGTTATGGGGAATGGAGATGTAAGGTCGATATTGGTAGTCATTCTCAGTTGGGTAACCTCTTCTGTGGGTCTTATGGATAGAATAGGCGTGATAGTTGAGTCTCCGGAGGAACTGGGACCAGTGGCAGTAGTGTCCACATTGTTAGCAGAGGTCAGTTGAGTTATCACTGTTGGTGTTCCCACTGATAATGCTTGCGACGGGTTTACCGTCGTCAGTTGGGTTATTACTGTTGGGGGCCCCAATGATAAAACTTGCGATGGGTTTGCCATTCGCCCGCGTACTGGTATTGGTAGTTCGGCCTCACCCGGCCCCGACGGCGTCTGCGGTTTACTCCCAAAAAACCAGTAGGTAGGAGTGATGGTGGGCGCTCTGAGCTGGGCCCTTCACCAAGGTCTGAATCTTTTGATGGAAGAGTTGGATGAGTCTGAAAAAGTAATGACCTGATTGTTCCTGTATCTCCCCCAGTTTCTTTTCCTAGGTGGCTGGTAGGGAGTGTTATAAAATGTGTCAAGTAAGTATGGATAGATTTCTGTATTATGTTTGTTTTCTTGTTCTGTTCAAAGGTGTTGAAAGTAGCAATCAAACTCAAATTTTGTTGAGGATGCACTTGGCGTTGGTGATGGTCATGTCAGCTAGAATGAGCTTTTGAGCTCGGCTATCTCCTCAAGCTCCTTGTACTGTGTTCTATTGCTGTGTCTAAGACAAGTACCATCCAGTGCTTTGAGCAGGTAGTGGCCAGGTGACTGAAACAGTTCCGGAATTTAGGGTCTTGTTTAAAAATTGCTGGCACGTTGCGTATTTGTAATCCTAGTGGTGTGGTGTCGGATTTGAGGTATTTTGTAAGCATACGTGCATGAAGGTCAGTGTGAATCTGTTTTTTCTTCAGATTCTCGAGCTTCTCTAGTAGAGCCCTTGAGGTATTAGGAGCTGAGGGAAGGAGGTGGACATGTATGAAAGCAAGGAAGGGCCACTAAGAATGTGTTGGATGTAATCATTTGTGTAGTTTGGGGTCTCCCTAGATGGGTGTTCTAATCAAGGCAAATATTTTTACTTGTGATAACACTATAAGCAAAAATTGTAACAAAGCTTAGAGCTTTAACTGCTGAATCTGTGAAGCTTCTAAAAGGAGACAGAAGAAGAATGTGACTTTAAAGACGTAGAAAAATACCTGTGCATGTGTGGAGAATGATTCTGACTGTTACACATTTGACGATCTTAGGTACAGTGAGTTCAAAAGATCAGTCTCACTAAATTACCTTCCACTGACATCATATTCTGTTTGTGGACACATTAAAAGAGCGTTCTACTTAATCAGAAGAGTAGTAAATATTTTGGATCCATGACCCGTGTGAATTGCATTGGGTTGGGTGCTCAAACCTATGAAATTTCTAAAGTCTCTACTTATAGAACTTACAAGTACATGTACTTGCAAAACGTGTGCTACAAAAAGATGTCCCTGTCGAAATGCTCTTCTCAAATGTACCGCGAGCGACCACAAGCGATTGCTGAAACAATTAAATAAAGTGAACTATGAAAATGTGTCTTAAACAGGAGTGATAAACATCATTTTTTTCATATTCAGATCATAAACATTGTTTGGTGGATACATACAAGGATTAAAAACATTATTATTTGTTCCACCTCTATATATGTCTCTTCTTCCTCTATTATATTTATAGCCGTCTTTTTGGAAAATAGCCAAAGGGTTGCTCTGAGGAGTTATTTTCTGTCTCTATAAGACTACTTGACCCCCCTAACCTATGTTTTGGGGGGCGTGGTCTGGCACGAACAACGATGGGCACCAAACTACGCTGTGAGATGGGCTCCAGATGGAGGAGGCAACTTCCCATGTGTGGCTGAGAGCATAACAATAATGACTCTTGTGCTGCTGGGAACCCTGGAAATCGATAGACTTGATCCCGAGACAGCTGAGGTGTAATCCGGGTATGGTGCGGACCAAAATGCGTGAGAGGACGTTGGCCCAAGAGGTATACCTGCAGCCTCGACCGTAGAGTATAAAGTTGATCCTGCCTCTCATGCTCTCTCATCACTAATAATGTCCCTGGCTCCACTGGCATCAGCAGGCCTGCACCTTTGAAGAGTCTAATCTGCCTGACGAGATTGAAGAGGCAGCAGCGATTCTCCTCATAGTTATGCTGACAGCGTTAAGGGCCCTGAGAGAGCAACACAGGCTGAGACACTGGTTAGTGCCACGGTTTCTGAGTAACCCGCCGCCTCAACTCCCAAACCTATCACTTACAATGAGGTGCTTGGGAGAGTGCTGGGCCTGCACTTAGCCTTAGCAGCCGCGACCCACACTTACTTGGGAGACGCTGCCTTTCGCAGCAGTTGGCCGCAAATATCAGCAGACTTACCGCAACGTCTTGAGCCTAAGACAAGTAGAGAGCCTAGGCCCTTAAGCAAACATCGGCTCGAGCCTCAGAAAATTGCTTCAGATCTCAACTGGGTATTTTGAGGTGCTTAGGGCCCTCAGACAACCACGCAACCAGGCACACTACTCCTACTGGGTTTCCTGCCTAAATTTCTAAGTCTGACCTTGCAGAACTGTCATTACAGCCTCAGTCACAGCCAAGTGTACAAAATCAATAAAGGGCACCATGAGGAGGGCGGGAGGAAATAAGGGAGGCCAAATGGACCGATAAACCTCTCCAGCATAAGGCATATGCTCATAGAAGATGAGAGTCTTGGCCACTACCTCCCACCTGTCCATCTTGCCCATCCTTCTCAAGCAAAAAGTAAGGAGCGCCAGTGGAATACTTGAGGACATCAGGCCCGGAGAAACGCTCACAGCCTCAGCCCCCATGCCTCCAGAAGCATTGCCTCCTAGACCACTATTGTCCCAGGATACGAAGATGAGCAAGTGCGGCAAGACGTATTAGGGCGGCAGCTCACACACGGTGAGGGGAGACCAAACCCCCTCCCCCACTAAGAACAGGAAGATCCTGATGACTGACACAGAAGGTACCAGGTGGGAACCCTGAAGAAGTTTTGCACGGACCTCGATCAGCACCCAGCACCTCGCACAGATACCCTAACGGTGGAAAGGTCCTCACAAGAGCACGCCATCCACACCTGGAGCGCCTACAGTTAGTAGACACCCCCAGTTCATAATATGGTCACCAGAGCCCTGACCCAACAAATTCTGGTGTGCCTTTGTGTGTCTGCACTGGGCACCATCAAGCACAGAAGTGAGTCCTCCAAACAGCTCCTTTTCATGGACAAACTCAAACATCCAAGCAACATGTCCATGAAAGGTGCCACCCCACCAGCAGACGGCTCATACCAGGTTACCCAAATCTCCACACAAGGGGAGGCTATGGATGGCATCTTACAAGAAATCTCAGCCATCAGCCGGCGGCTAGAAGGAATGGACACAAACATATTCTCTTTAGCGGCAGGAGCAAAATTGATAATAACAGACATTGCAGGTTTCCATACAAGAGTTGAGGGGCTTGACTAAAGGCTGACAGCAGCAGAGGAATTCCTGGAATCAGTACAAGGCAGAGATCAAGAACTAATATTCTTTCGCAGCAAACTGATCAACTTGGAAGACTGCAGCAGGAGTGATAATATTTGTTTTCTTATAGGGCAGGGCACAGTTGTATGCTTAAGCCACCCTGTAGGTGAAGGCCAAGTTCAACCTCTACAACAAACCCAAGATCCAGAATATTCTGGACTGGGTACCTCCAACCACCTAGACTTAAGCCAGGGCATTCCTTGCCTTGACTTGGTAATATAGGAGATTTGTCAGGTTATATGGGTCCATTGTGACCCCTTTCACAGAACGGACCATCAAGAAAATGCCCAAAAGGGTGAACTGGACATTGAGCTGTCAAAAGGCTTTTGACATCCTGAAGGAAGTAATGTGATCAGCACCAATTCTGAAAACTCCAGATTATACCAAGCAGTTCATAGTGCAGACAGATGCCTCTGAACATGGGATAGGATTGGTCCTATCTCAGACTAATGATCAGGGCCTTGGCCAACCTGTTGCTTTAATAAGCAGGAGGGTTCTCCCCAGAGAGCAGTGATGGAGTGAGATTTAGAGGGAAGCCTTTGCTGTGGTTTGGTCCCTGAAGAAGGTGAGACCATACATGTTTGGTTCTCACTTTCTTGTCCAAACTGATCACAAACCTCTCAGATGGCTCATGCAAATGAAAGTTGAAAATCCAAATCTGTTAAGGTGGTCCATATTTTTACAGAGAATGGACTTTACAGTGGAACACAGACCTGGGTCTGACTATGCCAATGCATATAGCCTTTCCAGGTTCTTCCACTTAGACAATAAAGACTCTCTAGAAAAGTTTAGCCTGATCTCTTTCATTTTGGGGGTGGGGATTATGTAAGAAAGTATCTCTTTTGACATGGTTAGCCCACACATTTTGCCGAATTCCTGATGTAATTTTGAACTGTAATTGTACTGGGTCACTAACAACCACGTTCCCAGTTCCGGATCTCTTTCCCAAAACTGTACCATGATTCTCACAACTTCAGCAACTCCTGTAAGTCCCGAGTTGTTGGTATCCAGTTGGTAACTATGGCATGAATACTGAAGAAGGTCCACTGGGACTGCAGCACAAATTGTACCACCACAGGGACCTCTCACCAAGGCCATGCAAACTGCCATTGCGGGCTGTGTGTCTTGGTGCAGAGAAAACCCAAGAATTGACATGGCCCACAGCCCTGTGTGCCTTGCCCCTATACATTAGATGAGGCATAGGTACAGTCCTTACAGCCCTAAGGCAGGTTACACTATATGTGGTACAAAAGGGAGTGGTGATGGACGGAGCATCTGAACCAATCAAACACTCACACCCAGTCAACAGATCTGGGTTTAATCCATCACCGTTCTTTAGCCCACTCTGCCACCCCAGTTCAGACATGGCCATATGCAAATCAGTCTGACCCTGTGCCTCATGGGAACAGCCCAGCCCGAACTGCCAAGCCATGCCTTCCCTGGACCGGAAACAAGCTTCCGAGGACTAGTTTCTGGCATTTCAGCCGTCTTCAGCCCAGCTTGCTTGAATCCAGTGGCAAAGTGAGCAAGGGACTCATGTCTGAGCATACCCTGCCAACGTATGGCGAACAAAGTGGTACAAAAGGGGGAGGCGATGGACGGAGCATCTGAACCAATTAAATACTCACACCCAGTCAACAGATCTGGGTTTAATCCATCACCGTCCTCGGAAGCTTGTTTCCGGTCCAGGGAAGGCATGCCTTGGCAGTTCGGGCTGGACTGTTCCCATGAGGCACAGGGTCAGACTGATTTGCATATGGCCATGTCTGAACTGGGGTGGCAGAATGGGCTAAAGAACGGTGATGGATTAAACCCAGATCTTTTGACTGGGTGTGACGATAAGAGGGGCCAAACTCTTTTTTGTTCACCACCTTCTCTTGGACCAGGTCTCCGACTTTGGGTAGCCAGCTGACTACCGGAATCTGCAGTGCTGCATCTGTGGCGGAGGGTAAATGTTACTTTGCAAGACTGTCCCGTGTCTCTTGTAGCTTCTGTAGTACAGCAGAATGATTATCTACATCAAAGGATGCAGCAGTTGCCGCGATGTCTAGACCATCAAGGTCTGGCACAAACATTTTCATGCCAAACACCATTTCGAATTGGGTCCGCCCACCCAGAGATCTTCTAGGGAGATTATTTAGTGCACGTTGTACGCTATGCAAATGGGCGAAACAGTTCCTGCCACTACCTAGGACCCTACCTGTCAAGGATTGCTTTAAGTCATGGTTCATTCGCTCCACAACTGAATTACCCTCAGGTCTGTATGGAGATGAAAATTTGACCTGTACTCCCAAAGACCCCTTGGCCTCCTTGTACGCCTTAGAGGCGAACGTAGGACCCTGGTCTGAATGGAAAGTGCCACATGCAAAAATTCCCCCAAAGACACGCAAATCCCTGATGACAGTTCGAGCATCAGCACTTCGTTGGGGCCACACCCAAAGAAAATGTGTGCACGTATCAACTGCAACTAAGATGAATTTAATGGACCGCAGTGATCTAAATAAACAAATCCAAACGGTCTATTAGAAATACACAGCGGTGTTTGTGGTGGACTTGTTACCGTAGATGGCTTAATCGGTTGGCAAATGTCACATGAAAGCACATAATTACATGTTTGTTTATACAACCCACGCCACCAGTAACACTGCTGTAAGATTGAAAAAGTTGCAGACACCCCAGCATAGACCGAAGCTAAACCTTTGTGTGCGGCTGTTATCAATGAAAGTCTGCTGTCTGCTTTGGGAATTAACCTTTGGGAATTAACCTGTCACCAACATCATTAATTCTCACATAGGAGACTTTATTGGGACTTAAGTGATAAGAATATTGTTGGGATTCCTCGTGTGGTTTGGTGCGCGCAGCTGTTCCTTGCATGGAACACTGCATGCGTGTCTCGGCAGTTGCTGCCGAGGAAGTGGAGACTCTGGACGCCAATAAAGAAGTGGAACCACTTACTCCCTCGTGGTCTTCTTTTCAGTGGGAACGAGGTGTCCATGGTATTGATAGATTACATGTCTAAATGGCCTGAAGTCAGATTTGTGGAGAGGATTAATTCTGCTACTGTCGTTAACTTTTTTAAGGAGGTTTTTCTTCGGGAGGGTTTCCCAGAAGAGTTGGTGACGGATAATGGCACCCAGTTGGTATCTGCGGAGATGCAGGAGTTTTTGAAGGTGCATGGCGTTAAACATATCCTAACCTCTCTTTATCATCCTCGCAGCAATGGTTTGGTTGAGCGCTTGAGTCGTGTGATTAAGGATCAGTTACAATTGGCTTCAATTAATGGTTTACATTGGAAAACTGTGATCTCTGATATGCTATGGGCCATGAGGACTACTCCTCACCCAAGTACTGGGATGTCTCCTTTCACCTTGTTGAGAGATAGAGTGGCTGGTTCGAAGCTGAATAAGGACTGGATGTTGAGGAAAGATGTGGATCTGGAAAGGTTGGGAAGTGTGGCTGATGTCAGGGCTGCCACTCAAGCCAAATATGCACATGAGTGTGTCAGAGTGTCTCCTGTACGTCAAGTAGATTGGGTGAGGATTAAGAAACCCATCCACGTGGGTAAAGGACTTTCTCGGTTTTCTGCTCCTGTTAGGGTGAGTGAGGTGAGAGATCAGGTTGTGGTACTAGAGAATGGGAAAATCTGGAATAAGTGTGCGGTTTCGAATTTTGATTATGTCAGATTTTAGTTGCATTTAATATATGTTTTTATTACTATGTTTTTCTTTTGTTTTCCTTCCATGCTTGTTTAATCTATTTTTGTTCATTGTTATATGAAGGAAGGGGGGTGTGTTGGGATTCCTCGTGTGGTTCGGTGCACGCAGCTGTTCCTTGCATGGAACACTGCAAGCGTGTCTCGGCAGTTGCTGCCGAGGAAGTGAAGAAGCTGGACGCCAATAAAGAAGTGGAACCACTTACTCCCTTGTGGTCTTCTTTTCAAATATCTAGAAGGGAAATCCTGCGGGTAATTGCCGCCCTTCTATGTAGCAGCAATAGCTGCAAAGATGCCATCATCAATCTTATTCATGGATCTAGTAACCGCTGCAACTGAAAACGTGGCTACTGCTGATTTAGCAGCTTCATCAGCTAACCTATTGCCAACCGCGTGTACTCCTACACGCTGGTGGCCAAGAGTATGAATTACATGTGTGAGAGGCAGACGTTCTTTAAGATCTGCAACTCAAACCCAAAGCATTTTATGCTTGATTGCACTGCCTTTAGAATCACAATAGTCATTTTGAGACCAAAAGTATAAGTTGTCAGACTGAACACAGTAGTAAGAATCACTCACACTGAGAGTAGTCACATTCGGATCAGCAAACTCAAGAGAGAGCACTAGAGTGTGCAGCTCAGCTAATTGGGCGGTACAGTGTCCCAGTGCCTGAGTGTATACAACACTTGACTTGAACTCTCTGTTCACTATCGCACCTGCCACAATCGCGTATGCTGCTGAATATGAATGCTTTGACCCTATCGCCGGTTGCACTGAACCATCAGTGTAAATGACACAATGGTACTCCTCCAACGGACGCATAGATATAGGAGCAGGATGAACAAATTCATACTGTAAAAACTCCTATGTTTGCAGGGAGGAGTCGAAGATGAAGGTGACATGGAAACCAATTCCTAGCATTAGCTTACCTGCAGCCTGTCATTCTATCGGCTTCCAAGGACCGTCTTGCTGAAATCGCCTATCCCCAAACATTATTTCCATCAGGTCGAGGGGGGTGAGCGGCGGCAATTGGGGAGGTTAGCTTGCTGGTGGTTTGGCAAGCTGATAAATTGCGAGGCCGATGTGACTGCGCAGCACTGTTTGCTTGGGAAGAGTTGTGTTCAATACCCTCCAGGATCGTGTGTGTGCATCTGTGCACGTGAGGATTGAGTTTGTTTGAAATTGTTTTAATCAGGAACTCTGTTTTTCTGGTACCCCATCGCTTGGTCTATTCTAGTAATTCCGTGAGGGAACTAGACCCTCTGGGAGACTCCGCTCGTTGTCCTATATTCCAGCCGAGGATTAAATCTGAGGTTATGGCAAAGTATTGTACCAACTGTTCCCTTGCTCTCCCCCTTATCCTGTCGCTTCCATGTAATTCCCTTGTCAGGGGCAGATGGGAGGCAGGGAGGCAGAATCCGATGGTCGAGCCTGATTTCAAATGCCTTCTCCTAAACACCAGATCTTTAGTTCAAGACAGCGCAGAGTGCTGCCTGCTTATTGAGGAACAGGATGTTAAGATGGCCTTCATCACAGAGGCCTGGACTGACAGTACGTCAGTTTCTCCCCCAGACTTTCTCTGCCACAGGTTTGACAGATCTTAAATGAAAGGAGGGGGCCTCGCTGTCAATTATCACAAGAGCCTTATGCCCTCATTTGCGGCTGCTTCTAATGCAGACTGTGAGGCATTATCAGTTAGTGTGAGGTATGCGCCACAAGACACGTTTAAAGCCATGCTCATTTATCAACCTCCAGGTCCCAGGGGTGTTTTTTTTTTAGTCTTTGGGCTCCTGGAGGAGGGGTTCTGCGCCAAAACCTTTACCATTTTGGGCGATTTCAACTTCCCTCTTGAAGACTCCTCTGACCCAGATACCTCCAGATTGCTGAAAATAATGGGGGGAGGGGGTCTTTCGCAATGGGTGTAAGGCCCGACTCATAAGGCAGGCCACACCTTAGATGGAATCTTTACTAACTCCCCTAGTCTTTCCATTCAGGATATATTGCCGCTCCCTTGGTCGGACCACGCCGGAATCATTTTTGCTAGTGCCCAGCCCCACAACAAATTAACCAATTCAAAGTCTAGGGAGAAGATAGCTACACGAGCCAGAGAAAAATATCAAAAGTGCCAGCTTTGATAAAGCTTTCGAGGGGTGGATTGACACCGCCTGTCAGAGACTAGCAGCTGTCAAATGGTGCTCTCCCAGATGTGGATCTCCCTCAGCCCCATGGTTCTCTCAGAGCTAACAGGATCTAAAATCAGAGTGTAAGAGGCTGGAGCGTCTCTGGAGAAATGGATACAGTCTGACCAATGAAAAAGCCTACAAAAATTACAGCCTATAAAAAAACACTTCAGGAAGCAGAAAAAAACTATTTCTCACAACAGATTGCTGGTGCTAAATCCTCAGTGAAGGAATTGTTTAGAACATTGTTGAATCTTACGACTCCCCCTGAACCTACTACTCACAGTAGCCCAGAACTTTGTGACTCCCTAGCATATTTTTTTCTAAACAAAGTTGAAGTTATTTTTGCTTCTTTTTGCAATAAACAAGATGAGACTAGTATTGAGGCACTCAGGTCCATTGAAACATACCACCCCCCTACGTTCCACAAGTTTACCCCATTGTGGAATAAAACGGTTAACAACCTTTTGATGGGGTGTAGATCAGGCTCCCCTAATGACCCGTGTCCAGCTGCGATAATGAAAATTTCATCGATCATTATCTCCAACACCCTAACCTCTTTATTTAACCATATATTGGGGCAGGGCACTACCCGGTCGCCTGGAAAGCCGCCTCTATACTGCAACTTTAAAAACAAATAATTTAGATCGCAGTGATCCTAATAACTACAAACCTATCTCCCGGCTCACATTACCGGCCAAAATCTTGAGAAGGCCATGAACACGCAATTAAACCTGTTCTTGGAGAATAACAACATTCTGGACCCCTCTCAATACGGGTTCCGTTTGGGTCACTGTACAGAGTCAGCCCTGATTAAAGCTCGGAGGAGGTGCGTGAGGCGGTGGACCAGGGAGGCTCAGCCATTCTGATCATGCTGGATCTGTTGGCTGCCTTCGATATGGTCCATCATGAGGTTTTGATGGATCGTCTATCTAAGGCGGGGGTCCTGGGTGAAGCCTGGAACTTATTAAGTTCTTTCTTGGCCGACAGAGTACAATGAGTAGAGCTTGGTGGAGTAAGATCTAAACCAGTCTCTCTTACCTGTGGGGTTCCTCAGGGCTCTGCACTTATCCCAACACTCTTTAATTTTTATGTGAGACCACTGGCTGCCCTTATAAGATCCTTTGGGCTACTGTTAACCTCATACGCTGATGACACTCAAATCATGTTATCTTTGCAGAGAGGCAAAGAAGCTGAAAAGGCCCCAAGTTGCCATGGCTGTATGGTGGAAATAACCAGCTGGATGTCGGCCAACTGCCTGAAGTTGAATGCAGGCAACACAGAGGTGATCATTTTTGGGAATAATCCCAACCTCTGGTCCCCAGCATGGTGGCCCAGCGACATGGGCCCCCCGCCACCACCCGTACGGAAGGTTAAAAACTTGGGAGTGATTGTGGATAACACCCTTACTTCTGGTGACCAGGTTAGTGGCGTGGTATCCACCAGCTTTTTTATACAGAGAACACTAAAGAAAATAAAACTCTTCCTCACGGATGACACCTTCAGAACAGTAGTATCAGTTCTCGTTCTCTCCCGTCTGTATTACTGTAAGAGCTTGTATCTGACTATCACTAAGAAACATCGTAACAGACTGGCCCAGAAGATCCAACAAAACTCATCCAATGGTATGTTCCTGGAAGAGCGTTGCGCTCATCGGATGCAAAGAGGGCGGCCGTTCCAAAGACTAGAAAGGTGAATTGGGGCGGGAAGAGCTTTGTTTTCAGAGCTACCTCGGCTTGGAACGAACTCCCGCTCAATCTAAGGTCAGCCACGGAATTTCTATCATTTAGAAAAGGCCTGAAAACATGGTTGTTTCCAGTTTAGCCATAGGTCCACTTCAGGTATGGACGCTCTCAGGTAGACAGTGCACAGCACCAGGAAACCTTTGGGTATCAGCGCGCTTTACACATTTATATAACATAACATAACATAACATCCGAAGATGTCAATGAAGTTACCCATTGTACCAATGTGGATGCAAAGCTTTTGAGTTTTGCACACTCCCCTTCGCCACTGCTTCTAGAGCAGGATATGGTGTGGCAACCAAAAGTGCTTCCCCTGTGCCAGGGCGCGTTCCTTTAGGATCCCCATCTGGACAGCTGTCAAGATTTTTTCAACAGTGGAAAACCGCAGTTCAGCCGAAGTATACAAATCTGACTTGTAAGCAATAGGCACTGTGTCGCCCTCATTAAATGTCAAGTATCTGAAACCCACCGCACCTGGCACGATACGTATCACCAGGTTAGTGTGGTTATCACGTGTCAACAAGTAATTAGATTCAAGAAGATCAGACAGCAAAGATTGCAGGATAGATGAATGTTCCGTAAGCCAGCAGGCTTTTGAAAAAGTAGATTCTATCAAAGCATACAATGGTTTGATATGCTGGGCATACTCGGGAATATAGGTTTGACCGAAATCTAAAAATCACAGCAAAGACTGTAGTTTTTTCAGGGCTGTAGGAGGTCGCAAAGGTGCACATTTCTCCAAGAAGTGAGGCGCCAAGCCTTTACCTTCATTATTGAGCTAGTAGCCCAAGAACAACACTGTATACACTGCAATGTGTGATTTTGCACAGTTAAACTTGTAGCCTAGTACGCAAACAAAATTATGATGCAGTCCACTCAACAAAGATGCGGC
Organism: Lissotriton helveticus; assembly: GCF_964261635.1. NCBI lineage: Eukaryota > Metazoa > Chordata > Amphibia > Caudata > Salamandridae > Lissotriton > Lissotriton helveticus. The sequence goes on from NC_136059.1 coordinate 391,901,649, forward strand.
CATAATTCGACATCCGTGAGATAAATATCGTCAATGTACGAGTACGCATCAGGGTATATGCCATCCAACAAAGAGACAACATGGGCGGCAAATACATCTGGGCTGTTTTTGTAGTCCATTGCCAAATGCCAAAATTTTTTTGTTTTCCGCCAGCGGTAAAGGCGGTCAATTGACTGCTTTCAGGTGACAGGTTGTGACTGAAAAAGCCGTTAGAACTATCAAGGGTAGTTCTATATTTTTTACGAACTATACTGTCCACTAGAGCAGAACGATGGGTATTCTGAACCGCACAGGTACGACCATGAGAATTCAAATGCCAATAATCCAAAACTAGGCGGTACGACCCATCGGATTTGGTTACGGTAAACAAAGGGTTATTCATCAATGACACACATGTCTCAATTACTCATTGATATTCTAATTGAGCCAGAATTTCTGAAACGGGGGGTTTTGCCTCCCGTCGTATGGAATACTGAGGTTGTGGCTGTGGAACCCACCGCAATGGTATCTCATGCGAAGTGAATCATTAGCCCAGCCCACCTGAGTATGGTACAGTGCCGGTGCAAGCACCAAAGCCCACTCTTCTGCAAAAGCCTCCGTGTGCTCCTTGGAGAAGTTACGTGAAAAACTCAGAAGTATTACTTCCTCCCCTCTCTGAACTGCAAGAACAAAAGGTGGGGGCCAATCTGCTTCTGTCAACAAAATGTCATAAGAAGGAGTCAGAATTTCCCAAAAGATCCCTTTAATTACACGTTGTATGTCACCTTCAATCATAAGGACTATGCCATATGATCTGTCAGGGGGAGCCACTCGGGTTTCGGCCATTTCAACTGTGATGAACGTTTCAGTTGCTGTTGCATCCAGAAATAGACACACTGCTTGCCGCACTATGGTAACCTCTCCTGCGCTATCTAGCAGCGTTACTGCCAATGTTAGGTTCTGGAGCTGTGTCCTCACCGTCTGTGGCATATCTCACTGTTAAAGCCACTGCTTTCTTTTTCTGAAACTGTGGGTGCTGACGAGGAAAATCGTCCTGTTTGCCTTTTCCGTCAGTCTGACGAGGTTGCTCACGTCCTTGTGGGGCACCTCAACCTCTTCCACGCTCCTGGCATTCTCTGCCACCATCCTGTTAGCCTGATGTGTCCTGTGAAGAATGAGGAGAACACTGATCAGGAACCTGAAATCTGTCAGGAGACCTAATTCTCGCAAGGTCACACAAATCATAAGTGCGATCTGAAGACTTGGGTGCAGGTAACGTGGCACGCGACCCTTGTTTCTGTTGTTGCTTCCCGTGTTTTTTATTTTTCCAATTTTCTTAGGAAATGTTGGACGGTTGTCTTTTGCAGACTGTGCCATCTGTGTTTGCTGTGGCGCTGGTATTTTAGCACCCACACAATTACGGCCAATTGTCTTATAGGCATTTGCAATGATTTTCGGTTAAGCTCTGTTTTTCTCATCTTCCGGGAAAAGGCGTAAGGCATTAGACACCTGAAAGTTGATTGCATCTCCCTTGACATTGGCAAGGATTAGATCAGCAACTAAGTCAAACACTCCAACCAACCTCATCCCCAATTCCACAGCCGCCTCCAGACCGTGCTCATCCTGAACATGCTTAATCATGGAGGGGAGCACTGTCATAGAAGGTGTGTCAAAACATTTTGCATACACCGCCACAAACACTTTACCCCAATTTTCACAATCAGTTACCTCGGGTATTAAGTTTTTCTGCAAACTAATAGTTAGAATCCTGTGTTTCTCGACAGGAGTGGTATTCGGAAATACCGCTTCCAGCTGGTCAAATTTCCAAGCAAGCCAGTAAGGTAAATCATCCTTATTCTGTGGACGCTTACACATAACCGAATTAACCATTACAGGAATAATAGTCAGCCCCCAGGACCAGCTGGTTGTGCAGCAACCCCAGGTGCTCCCACCTGAAGATTGCGTGATACGTACTGCACGAGAGCTCGGTGTACCTCAATTAAGGAGCTGTGCAAGATGCAAAGTTCTGCTATTGTTACTGCCAAATAACATGGATGTGGTGTGTACCCGGTTAAAACTGGCCAATCGGGAATTGATAAAGGGCCTAAACGGACCGGATTCACTATGTGGGGTAGGGTGCCATTAAACCAAATACGGTGTTGCCATGCCGAAATCGGAACTTCAAGAGTCTTATAGGCCGATAAGCCACAGGTGGTGCAGTGTGAGTGTATACATGTAAAAAGTTATCATCTCCATTCACTGCCGAGAAAGTTACCCAAGAATAAAACACCTCAAAGTGGAAAGCTGAATCAGCTCCAACCACAAAAATAAGATTGATACCAGCGTCCAGCATGCCATATGCTTGCAAATGATGATGGAGCGGTGCACGGCTATTAGCTGCAATATCGCCAACAACCATAAGGACTAGGAAAGAATAACAACCTAATGTGTGGCAGCGCAATATAGGGTATTAATTCAAATGAAAAACCATTTAATTATATCAAGCTTGAAAAGACCTATAAAACATCAATATAGGTAGGTTGTGCCGTCACAACTGTTTACCGGAACACAGAAGTGAGGGTATTGTGGATGGATCACTGAAACAATATCGATGGCAAAAATATAGACCTACAAAAATATGGAGTAAAAAATATAGAATGCCTAAATATCGACTTCCTATCTTCAAACAGGTAAGTACAAAAATATTGAATCAAAAATATAGACCTACAAAAATATAGATAGTCAAAATATCGAATGTTTTAAATAGTTAAAAGTAATTTTAAATTAAAGAAATAATAAATATAAGTAACTTAAACATACTTAAAATACTTAAATAACATTATTTATTTATTTATTTATTTATGCGATTTGTATATATATATATATATATATATATATATATTGCGCTCAAAAAACTTCTCCGTGAAAAAGAAGAGGGCAGCACTCAGGAGAGTTACTTTCAGCGTGCAGTTTATTCAGCACAGACAAACGTTTCGGCAAGAAGCCTTCGTCGGTGTCACAGCCCATGATTCAAAAACACACCTTAAATCCAATCAAGTGGTTAGTCATGAACATCAACAAGGGACTAAACCCTCAGCAATACCAAAGGCGCCATCTTAGAGTGGTTTTCTAAGAGTCAAAAAACCATACAGATCTGAACCATGGATTGGTTAAATCAAATACGCAGAGGGCAAAATTCAATAATGCGTTCCAACAATTACACAAAAGAAATATGGCCGTGGATTGGCAAAGGTCCCTTGGATGAGAAGGATAAACAAATTCATAACCACATACAATCAGGTGCTAAAATTATACATAAATATGTGCAAAAAGGAAGTGGCCTACTTCATATGAGCAGTCAAAGTGGACAGTGTTAGATACTATGATTCAACCATAATTAAGAAATATAGAAAAAAGTGGTTAAATGATCAGTCCTGCACCACAGTAAAACAGATACCTCACGTCCGTCCGGCGGGAGATAAGCAAAAGGCTATATACAACATGATCATAACTACACAGTAAGGAATGGACGAGTTAATAAAGTCCATTAAATCAAAGTTTGATAAGTGTAGAAAATGATCTAAGTCAAATTACATACACAAACATACAGATACTAGCACAGTCTAAGAGGAGTGAGATTCGATACGAGATATATGATATATGTACACACAGTATGCTATTGGATATGGAAAAGTATATACATATATATACATATATATACCCATGTGTATATAAATATGTACGCAATACTTTACAAAGACTGTTAATCAGCCTGAGTATATAATATACCATGTAATCAAAGCACAATATGTACATATATACATATATTTACATTTAAACATTATCACATTTTCATAAGTTGGCCATGCTTTCGGATAGATATGCAAGATGTTCTAGCATATAGATGGTATAAAGGCATAACAGAATGACTACAGACTTATTTCCTGCTCTATTATTTCCCCAAATGAACCACCATATCCTCACCACTATTCATGCCCTTGGGGAACTTAGTAGACAGATCGATTATATATCTGGACTCAAGACGCCTGAGCCTCCTTAACCTGTCTCCACCCCGGGGATTGGATGGGACATGATCCAAGCCAAAGTAGCGCAATTTCGTTCTATCCCTTTGATGATACTCGGCAAAATGCCTCGCTACTGGGTAAGTGGGGTCCACTTTGTCGATAGCCCTCTGATGTTCAAGCACTCTCAGTTTAAGTTGGTTGATGGTACTACCAGTATATCTGAGACCGCATGGGCATATCAGACAGTACACAGCGTAGGTGGTACTGCAGGTGATAAACTTATTGATTTTCTTAGTTATTCCTGCATCAGGGATATCATATTGCAGGACCCTACGGCTGTTGCTACACGCTTTACATTTCCCGCATGGGAAAAAACCACTCATGGTTTTTAAAGTGTTGGTATTACTTTGAGTGGGTAGGGGTTCTAAATGGCTGTGTACTAGCGCATCTCCCAGAGACCTCGCCTTGCTAAAGGTCACCTGGGGATGTGCAGGCATATCCTCTCTGAGTACCTCGTCTGTGAGCAAGATGTGCCAATTCTTGCGCATCAAGCTCCTCAGTCTGTCAGCACCTGCAGAGTAGGGGGTAATCATTCTAAAGACATTCCCACTGTTCTTATCTGGCGGCCTTGCTTTTTCAGCTAGCAGCTCAACTCTCGAAATCGTTCTCACTTTTTTCAATGCATTAGACAAAAGTGGCTCATCATAACCTCTGGATCGAAAGCGAGAAAGACATTCCGAGGCAGCCGCCTCGAAATCCTTATCTTGGGTGCTGTTCCTTTTGATTCTCAAGAGTTCACCATAAGGGATACTCTTGACAAGCTTCGGTGGGTGGGCACTACTTGCAAACAGGATAGAGTTTCCTGCCGTCTCTTTTCGATAAAGAGACGTTTGGACTCGGCCTCCTTCAATGTGCACCCGTAGGTCCAAATAGTGAGCTGCCACCCCACTAATGGTCCCGGACAGGTGCACATTGTAGACATTGTTATTAAGAATATCAATGTATTTTCTGGCCGATTCCTCTGTACCCTGCCACACGATGAACAAGTCATCTATGTAGCGGTACCAGTGTACCACTTCCCCACTCTCACCATCTTTGTCATAGCTCCTGGGCACATGCTCCTCCCACCAGCCGACGAACAGGTTCGCGTAGCTGGGGGCAAAGCATGTGCCCATCGCTGTCCCAGAGGTTTGTCGATATAGGCTATCTTCGAACAAAAAGATATTATTCTCCAAACAAAATTGCACAAATTCTTTTAGCATCACATTATGTTGCGCAAACCGGATGGGACGTTTGTTTAGATAATGTTCGACAGCAGATAGTCCATGTCTATGCTCAATGATGGTATACAAGCTGGTAATATCCATCATATATATATATATTCACTGAAAAAAACATAGGTTATAGACCATATATAGTTAGGAATTAGCATTTAAAAAACCTTATTTTACTCACACAAAACCATTGAAATTCCATATATAGTTAGTTGCACTAACTATATATCGCGCACCCGCAATCCACTGCTGATCATGTCACATATTACATCATTCATGACATGGTCAGTGACATCACTGATGACATCACTGATGACATCTCAAATGACATCACTGATGACATCACTGATGACAACATCCAGTGACTGTATGTTTCTGTAAAGTTAAAATATGTCTTACATATTGAAGAATGAGTGGATGTATAAGTGTCTGGATGAAGGATTTAGTAGGTGCGTGACTGACTGTATGAGTGAGTGATTAAATGTGTCTCACTGAATGCATGGGTTAGTGACTAAACTGTCTTAATTTGTGCATCATTATGTCTGTTGTTCTGTAAACTGCTGCATGTGTTGATCATTAGCTATACGAGAGGCTATATGTGTTATTAATTGGTTGCCCAAGTATTTCTATGGGAGATTGAGTTTGTGTGGGGGTGGCTGGAAGGTGTGTGACTCTATGCATAGATGTGTGAGCAGTTTATTCACTAGGTGTATGAGTTCAAGAGTGCATGTGGAAACAGCTACATGGGCAGTTGACTGTGTGCATGAGTGTATTGATGAGTGAATGGATATCTCAATGCTACATGTCATAGTAAGTACATATGTAAAACACAGTACATGTGAGAGTTGGCATATATAAATAACTGCATGAGAGCCACTGAATGAGTGAGTGGTTGTATCGATCATTGTGAACTTGTATCAGGGATTGTATAAGAGAGTAAATATGTGTTAGTATATGTTTCAATAAGTAAGGTGTGTTTAACTGTATAGTTGAAGAAATGGAGGTGAGATTGTTTCTTTGCATGACTGACTGGGTGTGTGAGTAACTCTATGGATGAGTGGCAGTGTGTGAGTGTCTGTATACACTGAGTGTATCTAAGGTTATATTAGAGTCTGAAGAGGTTTATCGTATTAGCACAAGAATGATGTCAAATGAGATGTCATCAGTGATGTCATCAGTGATGTCATTTGAGATGTCATCAGTGATGTCATCAGTGATGTCACTGACCATGTCATGAATGATGTAATATGTGAAATGATCAGCAGTGGATTGCGGGTGCGCGATATATAGTTAGTGCAACTAACTATATATGGAATTTCAATGGTTTTGTGTGAGTAAAATAAGGTTTTTTAAATGCTAATTCCTAACTATATATGGTCTATAACCTATGGTTTTTTCAGTGAATTTTCAAGGTTTTTTAAATGCTAATTCCTAACTATATATGGTCTATAACCTATGGTTTTTTCAGTGAATTTCAATTGTTTTTTAATAGCAAATATCATAAGCTGTCGAATGTCAAGTACGTGGTAAGTGAAAACATTTTCGTGTTTATGCACACTGATCTGCTTTGAATGGTGCCCCCCCCCCCTCATTTCTATTAGGAGTACTCTCTCTTTGCAGATAGTGAAAGGTAGTTAACGCAGGCCTTTGCCCCCGTTGTAATCCGTCGTGCCTGTTCTCTCTCCATTTGATTGATTGTTATCCAAGTATTTACTGTTTTAGAATTAGTTCTCTTTGGTTCATTCTCTATTTACAAACAAACACAGAGTCGCAATACTCTGTTTAGTCTTTGCAGATAACGAAAAATCGTGTAAAAAAAAAGAAAAGGAATCGAGCAAAATCAGTAGGCCACTAATGGGATCTCTTTTTGACCTCGCTAAAATAGAAACATTAGGAACAACCCCTCATGACAAATACAAAACTAGTGAGATGAACTGAACTCCACACAATGATGGCTGCAAAACAGCTCGGCTCCGCCACCCACCCCGCCCAAAATAACGATAAAGAACGGCTGCCATGATTGGTTGCGGAATGACCACGACGGAGCTACGAAATGGTGCTGCTCTCATGCTAACCCCAGCTTCAGTCTTAAACATCCAGAAACACTGTAGACTACCAATTCGATCAGTTCCGGTAGCGCCCCAATGTAACCCGGTAGAGAAGAACTAGCCCTCCCCTCTTTGACTGATGGTTCTTGTTGCCTGTCCCTTCTGTTGTCATTTAACAGAACTATTTAGCCTGCTGAAAGGGGTTGTGTTCCGACCGCTGGTTGGTGGAGACATTTTGACTATATTCTGTACCTGCGTTGTCGCGTAATGCGTCATATGACGCGCCGCGTTAGCGCATCCGGAAGTCATCCGGGGCGCGCAGCGCGTAACGTAAGCATAACAAGTCATGTGACTTGTTAATAAAACTTTTCATTGGTTCATTTTACTTTTCTTATTGTAATGATGAAAGGCTTGGTCATATGACCTAAAAATTACGCTTTTCATTACTTCCGAACATTATTTTTTCTTAAATATATGTTATAATGTTCCAGGCTAATGTACTTTCCCGGAAATTTTACAACTGTCCTGCAAGTAAAATATATTCTTTTTTCGAGAAAAAGAGCGTTTCTTCGTCCCATGACGGAGCCGTTGAGCAAAAGAGGGTCGACCTGCTGTCTTAGTCGCCGATACGCCTGAATATGAGATTCTTATCGATCACTTTATGTTGCAGGAATAGAAAACACAACAGCCCTTGACCATTTATCTTTACTGCGTTTCTTCGTATTATACCTTTTACCCTTCATGTAATTGGTCTGCTTTATTTCACTTGCCTTTTAATGATTCTAAAACAGTCACTATTATTAAAAACTTTACCAATGTATATACTACTACCATGTTTTCTTTTAAAAACCTTTATTGTGAAAATTTCATTATACAAATACGAGCCTATAACCACGTGGGCCTGCCACAGAGCAAACTGTAATCGTATATGATGAATAGACATTTACACTGTAGAGGAACGTAACGGGCGGGCCATTAGGTTGCAAGAACTAAGGTGTCTAACAGTTACGGAATCGGTGGACGTACATTTTATAATTAAAATACGACAGGGCCAGTTACAATAAAATTATCTAGATATACATTTGCGGGCAAGTACCATGGGTGACGTTAATTCGAACTTTCAACAGTACAGTAATCAATAACACATCAGAACTTAATATCAATAGGGATGTCGAAATATTCAATCAATTCTCGTCCCCGCCCGCCATGTGCTTCAAAACTGCATACGTATCTCGTGATTTCAAGGTTCTGCAACCAGTACACAACAAGGAGTTACGAGTCCCATTTATTCCGGCGCCATTTTGGGCGAGGACGGGCAGGTCCAGGATATAGTCAAAATGTCTCTACCAACCATCGACTATGATGATGTTCATATGCTGTATTTATTAGAGTAACACTCATCTGTCCACATGAAATTAATTTGCCACAATCTAAACATGTCATTTTAATCTTTCCAAAGTTCTTCTAAATATTTGGGACCGTTTCCCTTGCCTCTGAAGCTCTCAGTGCCACTTCTTTGATGAATGTACTAGCAGGTCAGGGGTTCTCCTCCAAATCTCTCTTTTATGCAGCACTATAATTAATTGGTGCCACATCTCCATATGACGATGCATGGTATAGTTACCACAACTATATTTTTTTTCGGTTCCTCTGGAGAGTTCATCGTGGCAGATGAAGCGTGTAACGTACCGGGCATTTACCTTTTTTTGCATGTACAGGAAAGGAAAAAAAAATCGAGCGTCCGAGTTCTAAGGTGTCCCAGGGCCATTTTAGTGGACCAGGCCCAAATCCAAAGAACAGGCCGCCATTTTGAGAGTCCTCTTGCAGCCGCCTGTCGCTGTAGCATCAAGAGCAGCCGAAACTCAGCTGAATGGCAACTGAAACGGTAAAGGGGCGCCCCACTACAGCAGACGAGCCTCCACCTAGGAAGGCCCATTCACGCCGGCTCCCCCCCCCTTCGGGCACCCCACGCCGTTATTCGGAGCAGTATTGTAGGATGGCCACACCAGTGCGGCAACTTGCTAGACATCACCTCGGTGGTAACCGAATCTCAACGCCTTGTGGTGTCTTCTATTCAAAAAACATTGTTATGCTGCCTTCGACCTATTCGCCGCAAGTGCGCACACAACTCAACTGCATAGCTTGCTAGACACCACCTCGGTGCCATCCGGATCTTGGAATGTCAGCACCTTTTGGTGTCTTCTCTTCAGAAAATATTGTTGCGCTGCCTTTGGCCCCATTCGCACATCAGTCCGCTACTGACGCCATCTCACAGGCTAATGGGGCGCCCCACGCCGACTTTCAGCATTGTAGAATGACCACACCAGTACAGCAACTTGCTAGACATCACCTCGGTGCCATCCGGATCTCGGCGCCCCACTGCAGATGAAGTGCCTCTCAACTATGAAACCACCACGGTGACATCCGGATCTTGGCGCGTTGTGCTGCCTTCGGCCTATTCGCACAACGGTCCGCTACTGACGCCATCTCACAGGCTAATGGGGCGACCCACGCCGAGTTTCAGCATTGTAGGATGACCACACCAGTACAGCAACTTGCTAGACATCACCTCGGTGCCATCCGAATCTTGGCATCTCAACGCCTAGTGGTATCTTCCATACAAAAAATATTGTTACGCTGCCTTTGGCCCCATTCGCACATCAGTCCGCAACTTAGACATCACCTCGGTGCCATCCGGATCTTGGCATCTCAGCGCCTTGTGGTGTCAGTCAGAAAATATTGTTGCGCTGCCTTTGGCCCCATTCGCACATCGGTCCGCTACTGACGCCATCTCACAGGCCAACGGGGCGCCCCACGCCGACTTTCAACATTGTAGGATGGCCACAGAAGTGCGGCAACTTACTAGACACCACCTCGGTGCCATCCGGATCTTGGCGCGTTGTGCTGCCTTCGGCCTATTCGCACATCAGTCCGCTACTGACGCAAACTCACAGGCCAACGGGGCGCCCCACGCCGACTTTCAGCATTGTAGGATGGCCACACCAGTGCACCTTACTAGACACCACCTCGGTGCCATCCGGATCTTGGCGCGTTGTGCTGCCTTCGGCCTATTCGCACATCGGTCCGCTACTGACGCCATCTCACAGGCCAACGGGGCGCCCCACGCCGACTTTCAGCATTGTTGGATGGCCACACCAGTGCGGCAACTTACTAGACACCACCTCGGTGCCATCCGGATCTTGGCGCGTTGTGCTGCCTTCGGCCTATTCGCACATCGGTCCGCTACTGACGCAAACTCACAGGCCAACGGGGCGCCCCACGCCGACTTTCAGCATTGTAGGATGGCCACACCAGTGCTGCAACTTGCTGGACACCACCTCGGTGCCATCCGGATCTTGGCGCGTTGTATTGCCTTCGGCCTATTCGCACATCGGTCCGCTACTGACGCCGCCTCACGTGCCAACGTATTTTCTCCGCATTTTATACCCTATGCCGCATTACAGGTCATGTGACTTGTTTATAAAACTTTTCATTGGTTCATTTTACTTTTGGTTTCCTAATGATGGAAGGCTTGATCATATGACCTAAAAACAACACTTTTCATTGGATGAAAACTTTTTTTTTTTCCCAAACGATGAAAGCCCCACCTTGTTTCTGGATGTTTCAGACTAAACTGGCGTCAGCATGAGAGCACCACCATCTCGTAGCTCCGTCGTGGTCATTCCGCGAGCAATCATGGCAGCCGCTCCCCACCAGAAGCCTGCAGGAGTCGGGGCCCCCAAAACTTTTGATGAATTCTCAAGGCGGAGGGGACGCTTTCGAGAATGGGGTCCAAGACCTAGCAGACAAGCGTCCGATTTCCAAGGTGTCCCAGGGCCATTTCAGTGGACCAGGCCCAAAAAGGAAAGAGCCTGCCGCCATTTTGAGAGTCCTGTGACAGCCGCCTATCGCTGCACCGCAAGAGTGGGCGCAACTCAGCTGAATTGCGGCTTTTGACACAGTGGACCAAAAACGGACGGAATGGCAACTGAAACGGTAAAGGGGCGCCCCACTACAACAGATGACACTCCACCTGGAGAGGCCCGTTCACGCCGCCTCCCCCGGGGCGCCCCACGCCGTTATTCGGAGCAGCATTGTAGGATACCAAAACCAATGCGGCAACTTACTGGACATCACCTTGGTGCCATCGTTCTGCTGCCTTGGAACTATTCGCACAACAGTTTGCTACTGATGACCCACCCCCCGCGACGCCCCACGCCGTTATTTGCTGGGTGGCAACTTACTAGACATCACTTTCGTGTCATCTAGATTTCGACGCGTTCTGCTGCCTTGGAACTATTCGTACAACAGTTTGCTACTGATGACCCACCCCCCGCGACGGCCCACGCCGGAAATCTGGACGTTGTGCTGCGTTGGGACTATTCGCACAGCCGACCGCTACTTCGTTGTTTTTCCCTAAAAATGTTTATATGTTATTACTATTTTTGTTTTCTTGTATATATTTATAAATTATTAAAGTTTTATAATCTTACTACTTTGTCGGAGTGCTATATATTTTTAATGTGACACATAATTGTAAAAACTTTGATGTACAAAGAGTCATCCCGGGAATCTTCCGCTTCACGCTCGGTCCCCTCCCCAATCACAATACAGGATGGTTTTCAGATAATAGCAACGCTTCTGCTGTGACGGATCTCATCGAGTGTGGGCCTTGATCTACTATAACTCCTTTGAAGAGGGGTGATTCTTTACAGCTGTGGCCATAAACTACATCTGCAGGGCTAGCTGATAGCCTAGGACCGGCCTGGACAATCGGACACAGAGGAAAAGGAGTGTCAGAGGGTGCGGTAGTGAATAGGGCGAAAGGGAGGTGTCGGGCGGGCACAGGGTGTGATTCTCAGGGAAGAGCAGCGCAGATGGGGGGAGGTTTATTACCCATGCATAAGACAGAGAGCGGGGGTGACCACTGCCTGGGTGAGATGCTTGCGAGGGTGGGGAGCCATGCTAAGGATCGACAGCGTGCACAGAGTGGGTCTGGTCAAGGCATCTAAAATGGCTGCCGTGCACGACAAAAGTGTGGCATTTGAAAAAAGACAAGATGGCGCAGACAATGTTTTTCAACACTTCCTGATTTCCTTCGAATCGAACGTTAACAGACGTTGGGGCATATTACCAAAGTTAAGCGATATTTATCCCTAACGATGCATTGCAAAGATTTTTTTACCGTCAGAAATTATCGCAGATAAACCTTGCTATTATCAAGGTTTATCGCAAATACGATAAAAAACGACCGCAATGCATTAATATCGCTGAAAACTCAGCGATATTCATGCATTACCGAGCTAATGCTCTTAGCCATGTTATCCACCTCCCATTGGATAACATGGCTAAGAACTGCTCAGGGCAGCTGTTACTTTTTGGAGATATTCGCGCTTATCTCGAATATTTCCAAAAGTTGATAATAGGAGATAGCGATGTTAGCGACTGTTTCCAGTCGCTAACATCTTGGCATGCCCACTTTGCATGTCATTAGTGATAAATATCACTCACATGCAAAGTGGGGCCCAAGATGGTCGCTATCTCCTACTAGCCGTCGCTAACTGGTGTTAGCAACAGCTAGGTAATACAGATATAATTTTATCTCCGCGAAGCGGAGCGCTGTTACAGATATATATCTTGTTTTTGAACGTTAATTTCTCAAAATCCACTGAAGCACATATATTGAGACCTAGCAAAGGCACATCGGGCTACCAGTCCCTACAATTTTGCCAAGTTTCGTGCAAATCCATTCAGCCGTTCGATTATTATTATTATTATTTTTTTTTGCCCCGCGGGGCCCTTTTAAAACCTCCACATCAAACCTAGGGGGTCAGCGAGGATCTACTATTCCCCCTTATGGTCATTTGCCCCTTCGCTTTGGCCTCCTCTTGTCTCTCGATCCTACCGAGAGACAAGATGGCGGCCGCTACGGACTGTTTGGAATGTTGACAGACGCCGGAGAACCAATCAGCTTCGCTTCACAAAGCTCCGTTGCGCGAAAAGTACGCGTCCTGGAGCGCTGCCCGGTCCGCTGTTACAGATATATATCTTTTTTTAAATGTTAATTTCTCAAAATCCACTGTAGCACATATATTGAGATCTACAAAAGGCACATCGGGCTACCATTCCCTACAATTTTGCCAAGTTTCGTGCAAATCCATTCAGCCGTTCGGGCTAAAAGTGAGGCCAACCGCCCTATGGAAAACTCAATGTTAAAAACACGTTTTGGGACCCCCCTTTTTTCTCGACCCCCCTGGACGAACCCCCCCCAATTTTCAGGGGCTGCTCAGAAACAAAATGTGCCATTTTCCTGAAAATTTCAGCCAATTCCGTCCACAAACGCCAAAGTTATTAGACATAGAATTTTCAAAAAACCCATAGAGAAAAAATCCTAACTATATATACCTACTGGCGACCGCCAGTAGGTAATATATATATATATACATACATACATATATATATATATATATATATATATATATTCACTGAAAAAACCATAGGTTATAGACCATATATAGTTAGGAAATAGCATTTAGAAAACCTTATTTTACTCACACAAAACCATTGAAATTCCATATATAGTTAGTTGCACTAACTATATATCGCGCACCTGCAATCCACTGCTGATGATGTCACATATTACATCATTCATGACATGGTCAGTGACATCACTGATGACATCACTGATGACATCTCAAATGACATCACTGATGACATCACTGATGACATCTCATTTGACATTACTGATCACATCACTGATGACATCATTCATGTGATGATACAATGAACCTCTTCAGACTCTAATATAACCTTAGATACACTCAGTGTAAACAGACACTCACAGACTGTCACTCATCCATGGAGTTACTCACACACCTAGTCAGTCTTGCAAAGAATCAATCACACCTCGATTTCCTCAACTATATAGTTATACACACCTTACTTATTGGAACATATAATAACACATATTTACTCTGTTATACAATCCCTGATACAAGTTCACAATAATCCATACAGCCACTCACACATTCACTGGCTCTTATGCACAGTTATTTATATATGTCAACTATCACATGTACTGTGTTTTACATATGTACTTACTTTGACATGTAGCACTGAGATATCCATTCACTCACCAATACACTCATGCACACAGTCAACCGCCCATACAGATGTTTCCACATGCACTTTTGAACCCATACATCTAGTGAATCAACTGCTCACACATCTATGCACAGAGTCATACACCTCCCAGACACCCACACACACACTCAGTCTCCCATACAAATACTTGGGCAACTAATCAATAACCCATATAGTTAGTCATATAGCTAATGATCAACACATGCATCAGATTACAAAACAACAGACACAATGATGCACAATTTAAAACAGTTTAGTCACTAACCCATGCACTCAGTGAGACACATTTAATCACTCACTTATACAGTCAGTCATGCACCTACTAAATCCTTCATCCAGACACTTATACATCCACTCATTCTTCAATATGTAAGACATATTTTAACTTTACAGAAGCATACAGTCACTGGATGTTGTCATCAGTGATGTCATCAGTGATGTCATTTGAGATGTCATCAGTGATGTCATCAGTGATGTCACTGACCATGTCATGAATGATGTAATATGTGACATCATCAGCAGTGGATTGCAGGTGCGCGATATATAGTTAGTGCAACTAACTATATATGGAATTTCAATGGTTTTGTGTGAGTAAAATAAGGTTTTCTAAATGCTATTTCCTAACTATATATGGTCTATAACCTATGGTTTTTTCAGTGAATTTTCAAGGTTTTGTAAATGCTAATTCCTAACTATATATGGTCTATAACCTATGGTTTTTTCTGTGAATTTCATTGGTTTTTTAACAGCTAATATCTGTAGCTGTAAAATGTATTCTTCTTTAAATCCAAAAATATATTTTATATGTTTATGAATATTTTTTTTTTAAAATATTTTTTTTTCTTCGTTCCCGCTTCGCGAATCAGGAAGCTTCCCGTTAGCTGACCTTGATGCCGCGAAATAGACCGCGAGCCGGTAAACGTTTCTTTACCGCAAGTGCCGCGTTAGAAAACAACATCGTGACGCCTCCCGTCCGCATGACGTTCCACGTTGTCGCTTGATACGTCATATGACGTGCTACGTTAGCGAACTGGTACGCGAAGCGAGTGCCAAAGCGCAGGTTTCTGGAAGCAAACAGGGAGGCCCTGCAAAGCGCTTAACGTAAACACAGCAAGTCATGTGACTTGGTAATAACACTTTTCATTGGTTCATTTCACTTTTGGTTTCCTAATGATGTAAGACTAGGTCATATAATCTAAAATGAACACTTTTGATTGGTTGAGAACTCTTGTTTTTCCCAAATGATGAAAATCCCTCCTTCTTTCCTCACTCTGACTTTCATCATTGTGAGAGAAAGACCCTTTGTGATCACTGAGCAATGGCTTCTTTAGTAGCTTCAGCTGGTGCTTCCCCACCACCTCCACCACATCCAAGGAAGAGTGGACCACCTGCTCAAGTTGTAATTCAACAAGAAGAAGAAGAAGAGGAACAGGAGGACGAGCACGAAGAGAGGCAGTTTTTGCCTGAGCAGCCCAAGACGTCTCACCGGAAAGAAAACTTCATTTGGCAATTTTTTTAAATTCCCAAAGGTCAGAAAAAAGTAAATGCAAGATACGTAACTTGCCTTATATGTCAAGATAGACTGTCCAGAGGGACCGACAAAAAATACAGTTTCGGAAACTACACAATGCATCGCCATATGACTAGGTGGCATCCTAACAACTACAGTGCTGCACAGTTTCGGAACGACCTAGATAATCTCCCTATTATGGCCAGAAGATCTGTTGTACCGGAAGTAACGGGACCAGAGGGCAGGGAGATGGTGCCAAATATACAAATGAGATTTGGTGAAGTAAAACACACCTGCGTATTTTGCGATGGATTCATTTCCTACGGAGAAAGAAGCATCACTCTGATCAACAGAGCTATTGACTATCATATGCAAGTTTGTCCGAAACGCCCAAAATAATAAATACTTCTTTTTTTTGTTTTGTTGCTCCTGTTGAGCCCTTTACAATGAATCGTTTTCATTGCCCCCTCCAAGAAAAACCCCAAAAAATATAAAACTGTTCCGAAAAATTCAAAAACAGTAAAAAAATGTTCAGAAAAATAAAAAAAAAAGTTCTTTTCAGAACTACCTCCCCGTTATTAAAAAATTGGTACAATATTTGGAACTGTGCCAACCTCTATTTCTCTTAGTTCGCTTCCTAGTTCGCTCGCTGGTACGCGAACTGGAAGCGAACCAAAAACAGTAAGTATAAGGGAAGGAAACACACACTTATGTTAAAAGAAAGACAGCTATAGGGGAGTAAACTAGAGATACTATTACCCATAATCCACTACTGATGATGTCACATATTACATCATTCATGACATGCTCAGTGACATCATCAGCAGAGGATTGCGGGTTTTTTGGCAACATGCCTTATCCACGGTTTAATAACGCTGCCTTTTGCTTTATATAAGTTTTCAAATTGTATGAAATATATACCAATAGGTCTTTATGAACCTTTAGGTAGTGCTTTTGTTCATGAGGTCTGGTCGCTTCCATACACATACAGATGTTTCAAAGATGATCAAGAAGTTTATCTGAATGGAGAGGAATGCACTGAGACGCCAGATCATTCACTAATGTGTAGGCACATACAGTTACACGATTCATGCAACAAACACCGACCAAATATGGCTTGCGTGTTGCAAGGCACGCCAGTTCCTGCTATCATCCCCACGTTCAAGTTGTTGGAAAATGGTAGTTATTTGATGCTCAATAATGAAGATTGTTCTGAGTTAATTAAAAGTATTCCTTTTATCGTAACAGTAAGTGAACGGGTTATTTGCTGCAGAAATGTTCTATTTCCTCCCACACATGAACATAGGGAGTTTTCAATCTGACCACAAATACCAACCTTGGGACACGTTTCAACGGCATGACAAGAATAAGAGCTCTTTTGTCTCAGAGAGAGGTGGCCTTGAGTTCGGCCCGTGAAACTTTCGTACTTCACATAGCGAACACCCGTACACAGGTTTGCCTTTCAATTTCAGCAACATGTTTCCGACTATCTTTAACGCATCCTCCACAAAATCCCTGGCACACTTTTTTAAAGTTGTTACCAGTGGTCTCGTGACTTCATTTGAGAAAATCTTTGGAGTCATCCCTGCTCCCTTTCATTCCATTTTCTCCACTCTGGTTCGTGGATTGCATTTTTACTTGCATTACCAGCGGACGCTCTTGTGCTTTTTTACATTTTTAAATATGGATGTCCCTCCTATGCAACCTCCGACCCTGCAGCTGCTGACACTGTTCCGCAATCGCATGCTAGAATATTATGGCACAATGCCGTTGGCGATATTAAGCACGGCATATGGATTATCTTTTCGGTTCTCCTACTTCACCTGTGTCCAGCCTGTATTTCACTGCCTGACCTGTGATTTCGATTGGGCCATTGATTTGTGTCTCTGCGGACCGGTTTCTCCTGACGTCGACTTTAATCAGCTGATGACTCCTATCATTACTCACGAGTTGATTTGTCCTGGCGAAAGGATTATGGCTGTGGCATTGATGCATGGACTACTTGGTCCCTGGAATTTACTGGCGGCAGCACAGTCTTTCTTGGAACACAGCTTTCTTGAAAACCCACCGAGCTGTCCTCTGATGGTGATAGAGGATCCGGTGCTGGGAGAGCACGTATGTTCTTTTCCGCTTTTAAATTGGATGGCTGAACTGTTTTCGGATGAAGACGGTGACTTCCTATTGGAGGCTGTTGCAGCTTATTTTGCATACACAGTTATGTCATAGACCTTTTTCATGTTTCATATGCTGAGTACTAGCATTTCATTGACAATTCATTGACTTATTTGTCAAGTTTTTATTATTTACCTTGCCTATTGGCTTAAGACTCGATAAAGTACTTGGCTGTTTTATTTTTCTTTAGCATTGAATTTTCCTAGTTTTTAATGCTTTACCTTGCGGACCGTCCACATATAAACTTGCAATCTGCTCTCATGAGATGGCACTTCTATTATCTTATTCAGTTCGTTTCCGGATCATGAGGAGGTGTCATCTAGGTCCTGGATATCTTTACACCGTGTTAAGTTAGCATGGGCTCATTACCGGTTTAAACGCCATTTTTCCTTTTTTGCAACTTCTGCACACGACACTTAGTTGTTGCTTTAGCTTTCCACCTAGTAGTTCATCGTGGTTTACATGAGAATAATATGTTATTGGTCTACTATCTGCTTTACTTGTTAAACTATATCTGTACAGCGAGTGCTAAAGTTTCAAGAACAACACGATACAGAATTGTTATGAGGTCTGATCTCCACGACTTCATACTCATAACATAAGTGCAACTTCTGCCAATTCTGGGCATGAGGCGGGTTTTATATTGCTTTGCCGAACACACATACACAACACTTGATGCGGTTCACATGAAGAGAGAGCTGGTGTATGCTGATGTGATTCCTTCAAATCTAAGACACTAAAGTATGGGCACGCCCTAAACCAACACAAAGAGACCTTCTTAGCAAATAATATAATATGTGTATTAGGGAGGGTGAGATATAAGCAGCCGCGGGCCGTGGAGGGAGTTACGGTGAGGCAGGGAGGCGGGGAGGGGGAGAAGCAGGGTGGAGCCCTCTCTACCTTGCCCCTCCCCCTCCCCGCCTCCCTGCCCCACCGTAACTCCCTCCACGGCCCGCGGCTGCTTATAAGTGTTGCTAACTCTTATTCATTTACAGCATGTTAACATACTGTCACCATTCGCTTTTTATGTACTAGTAACTATGCTGGTAATTTTGCTACTGATAATATGTGTACTTGTATTCTCCACCCTGCTTCTCCCCCTCCCCGCCTCCCTGCCTCACCGTAACTCCCTCCACGGCCCGCGGCTGCTTATAAGTGTTGCTAACTCTTATTCATTTGCAGCATGTTAACATACTATCACCATTCACTTTTTATGTACTAGTAACTATGCTGGTAATTTTGCTACTGATAATATGTGTACTTTTATTATCTAAGGTACTACGCCTGAGAAGACGGCATTAGTAAATAAACATTTCAAATACACATGTGTTCTTCTTAACTCCATGTTCTGGTTTCTAAGAAATATATAACGACCGACTGTTCATGAGTTCCACGTATCCTGAGGTACTATAAGTTCATATTCTGGATTGTCTAAACATTGAGAGTTTGTTATATCCAATGTGACACTGTACCTAGCTTGCTAAATAGTTTTTGATTACTAACGTGAGTTTTGGGACACCCTAATTCGCCGAGGTTCCAATCCTCTGTCCACAGTTCTGTGTGAGAACAGAAACCCTGCGACAGGGGCACCCCCGACCCTTGCTGGACCTTCATCACACTTGCGATACAACTCCAGCAATGCGCCACCTTTACGGCACAGATACATCACGCATCTGTGCTGTTTTTGCCCCATGATGCGCCGCATTGTAAATGCAGCACACCATAGGTGACGGAACAGCGGCACAGAATGACTAACACATCCCTGGTGATGCGCCAGTCATCATAAATCTATCCCTATGCTTCTTATCTTGTTAGAGATGAACCGCCATATGTATCATCAAAGTTATTTGCATTTCCTAAATAGCGAACTTTAAGGAATAAATAGCGATTCTTTACCATTCCTAGTTTGCGATGAGCTATTTGCTAATTAGCCGAATGTAGCCCAATGAAGCCCAATGTAGCCCAATGTAGCCCAAAGATGGCCACCAGACACACAAAAAAACAAATGTAGCCCAAATATCAGCCAGATGTAGCCCAACTATAGCCCAGTGACAGAATGACCAATCAGCTTCGCAAACCTCCGTTACGCGAAGCGGAGCGCTGTTACAGATATATATCTTTTTTTGAACGTTAATTTCTCAAAATCCACTGGAGCACATATATTGAGACCTAGCAAAGGCACATCGGGCTACCAGTCCCTAATATTTTGCCAAGTTTCGTGCAAATCCATTCAGCCGTTCAATTATTATTTTTATTATTTTTTTTTGCCCCGCGGGGCCCTTTTAAAACCTCCACATCAAACCTAGGGGGTCAGCGAGGATCTACTATGCCCCCTTATAGTTATTTCCCCCTTTGTTTTGACCTCCTCTTGTCTCTCGATCCTACCGAGAGACAAGATGGCGGCCGCTACGGACTGTTTGGAATGTTGACAGACGCCGGAGAACCAATCAGCTTCGCTTCACAAAGCTCCGTTGCGCGAAAAGTCCGCGAACCAGAGCGCTAACCGGTCCGCTGTTACAGATATATATCTTTTTTTAAACGTTAATTTCTCAAAATCCACTGGAGCACATATATTGAGACCTACAAAAGGCACATCGGGCTACCAGTCCCTACAATTTTGCCAAGTTTCGTGCAAATCCATTCAGCCGTTCGGGCTAAAAGTGAGGCCAACCGCCCTATGGAAAACTCAATGTTAAAAACACGTTTTGGGACCCCCCTTTTTTCTCGGCCCCCACTGGACGAACCCCCCCAAATTTTCAAGGGCTGCTCAGAAACAAAATGTGCCATTTTCCTGAAAATTTCAGCCAATTCCGTCCACAAACGCCAAAGTTATTAGACATAGAATTTTCAAAAAACCCATAGAGAAAAAATCCTAACTATATATACCTACTGGCGACCGCCAGTAGGTAATATATATGAAGAAAGGATCCCAACCTGTCAATGGACGACAGGCTACGGCAGGGTGCAGACCTCAAGACGCCACATCAAACGGTCAGATAAGCTCAAAAACGTACCAACTCCAGTGAGTATGCAGGACAACTCCAGTGAGTGCAACAGTAGAAAAAACATTGAATAGCATAGCAGTAAAAATTACTATTCTCACTCCAGTGACTGCAACAGTAGGGAAAGCGTTGGATAGCGGGAGGGTAAAAATTACTATTCCCACTTCAGAGAGTGCAACAGTAGGGAAAGCGTTGGATAGCGTAGGGGTAAAAATTACTATACCCACTCCAGTGAGTGCAACAATTGGGAATGCATTGGATAGCGTAGGGGTAAAAATTACTATTACCACTCCAGTGAGTGCAACAGTAGGGAAAGCGTTGGATAACGGGAGTGTAAAAATTACTATTCCCACTCCAGAAAGTGCAACAGTAGGGAAAGCGTAGTGGTAAAAATTACTATTCCAACTCCAGTGAGTGCAACAGTAGGGAAAACGTTGGATAGCGTAGGCATAAAATGTACTATTCCCACTCCAGTGAGTGCAACAGTAGGGAAAGCATTGGATACCGGGAAGGTTAAAATTTCTATTCCCACTCCGAAGAGTGCAACAGTAGGGAAAGTGTTGGATAACATAGTGGAAAAAATGACTATTCCCACTCCAGAGAGTGCAACAGTAGGGAAAGCGTTGGATAGCGTAGGGGTAAAAATTACTATTCCCACTCCAGAGAGTGCAACAGTAAGGAAAGCGTTGGTTAGCGTAGGGGTAAAAATTACTATTCCCACTCCAGTGAGTGCAACAGTAGGGAAAGCGTTGGATCGCAAGAGGGTAAAAATTACTATTCCCACTCCAGAAAGTGCGACAGTAGGGAAAGCGTTGGATAGCATAGGGGTAAAAATTACTATTCCCACTCCAGTGAGTGCAACAGTAGGATAAGCGTTGGATAGCATAGGGGTAAAAATTACTATTCCCACTCCAATGAGTGCAACAGTAGGGGAAGCGTTGGATAGCAAGAGGGTAAAAATTACTATTCCCACTCCAGAAAGTGCGACAGTAGGGAAAGCGTTGGATAGCGTAGGGGTAAAAATTACTATTACCACTCCAGGGAGTGCAACAGTAGGGAAAGCGTTGGATAACGGGAGTGTAAAAATTACTATTCCCACTCAAGAAAGTGCAACAGTAGGGAAAGCGTAGTGGTAAAAATTACTATTCCAACTCCAGTGAGTTCAACAGTAGGGAAAACGTTGGATAGCGTAGGCATAACATTACTATTCCCACTCCAGTGAGTGCAACAGTAGGGAAAGCATTGGATACCGGGAAGGTTAAAATTTCTATTCCCACTCCGAAGAGTGCAACAGTAGGGAAAGTGTTGGATAACATAGTGGAAAAAATGACTATTCCCACTCCAGAGAGTGCAACAGTAGGGAAAGCGTTGGATAGCGTAGGGGTAAAAATTACTATTCCCACTCCAGAGAGTGCAACAGTAAGGAAAGCGTTGGTTAGCGTAGGGGTAAAAATTACCATTCCCACTCCAGTGAGTGCAACAGTAGGGAAAGCGTTGGATAGCAAGAGGGTAAAAATTACTATTCCCACTCCAGAAAGTGCGACAGTAGGGAAAGCGTTGGATAGCATAGGGGTAAAAATTACTATTCCCACTCCAGTGAGTGCAACAGTAGGATAAGCGTTGGATAGCATAGGGGTAAAAATTACTATTCCCACTCCAATGAGTGCAACAGTAGGGGAAGCGTTGGATAGCAAGAGGGTAAAAATTACTATTCCCACTCCAGAAAGTGCGACAGTAGGGAAAGCGTTGGATAGCGTAGGGGTAAAAATTACTATTACCACTCCAGTGAGTGCAACAGTAGGGAAAGCGTTGGATAGCATAGGGGTAAAAATTACTATTCCCACTCCAATGAGTGCAACAGTAGGGAAAGCGTTGGATAGCGGGAAGGTAAAAATTACTATTCCAACTCCAGAGAGTGCAACTGTAGGGAAAGCGTTGGATAGAGTAGGCATAACATTTATTATTCCCACTCCAGTGAGTGCAACAGTAGGGAAAGCATTGGATAAGGGAAGGTAAAAATTACTATTCCCACTCCAGAGAGTGCTACAGTAGGGAAAGCGTTGTATAGCATAGAGGTAAAAATTACTATTCCCACTCCAGAAAGTGCGACAGTAGGGAAAGCGTTGGATAGCGTAGGGGTAAAAATTACTATTACCACTCCAGTGAGTGCAACAGTAGGGAAAGCGTTGGATAGCATAGGGGTAAAAATTACTATTCCCACTCCAATGAGTGCAACAGTAGGGAAAGCGTTGGATAGCGGGAAGGTAAAAATTACTATTCCAACTCCAGAGAGTGCAACTGTAGGGAAAGCGTTGGATAGCGTAGGCACAACATTTATTATTCCCACTCCAGTGAGTGCAACAGTAGGGAAAGCATTGGATAAGGGAAGGTAAAAATTACTATTCCCACTCCAGAGAGTGCTACAGTAGGGAAAGCGTTGTATAGCATAGAGGTAAAAATTACTATTCCCACTCCAGAGAGTGCAACAGTAGGGAAATCGTAGGATAGCGTAGGGGTAAAAATTACTATTCCCACTCCAGTGAGTGCAACAGTAGGGAAAGCGTTGGATAGCGTAGGGGTAAAAATTACTATTCCTACTCCAAAGAGTGCAACAGTAGGGAAAGTGTTGGATAGCATAGGGGTAAAAATTACTATTCCCACTCCAGTGAGTGCAACAGTAGGGAAAGCTTTGGATAGCAGGAGGGTAAAAATTACTATTCCCACTCCAGTGAGGGCAACAGTAGGGAAAGTAAATACTTCATATATAAATAAAAATAAAATAAATATCAATACCAATTACAAATTAATTAAAATAATTAACACTTTTATATAATATATTAATTAATCAATTAAAAATACAAATACAAATTAATTAATGAAAATAATTACCTACTAATACAAATTATTTGCCAATTAACAATAAATTAATTAACAATTAAAAATTAGATAAAAAGAAGAATTTAAAAACTACATTTACT
This sequence comes from Lissotriton helveticus, assembly GCF_964261635.1. Taxonomy (NCBI): domain Eukaryota; kingdom Metazoa; phylum Chordata; class Amphibia; order Caudata; family Salamandridae; genus Lissotriton; species Lissotriton helveticus. The sequence goes on from NC_136059.1 coordinate 391,925,780, forward strand.
TACAATTAAATTACTCCACACCCTATTCCCCTATAAACCCACAGCCCACCACAGAATATAAATTAATAAAATTAACATAATTTTCAATTAATAAATTAATCAAAATTAATTACCCATTATATTTTAATTAATTACCAATTAATAATTAATTAACAATTAATTAAACATAAATACCAATAAATAAATTTACATATTTAATTATTTATAATTAAATAACTTCCCACCCTATTCCCCTATAAACCCACAACCCGCTACAGAAAATAAATTACTAAAATTAACATATTTATCAATTAATCAACTAATTAAAATTAATTACCAATTATATTTTAATTAATTATCAATTAATAATTAATTAACAATTAATTCAAAATAAATGCCAATAAATAAATTAACATATTATATTAATTATAATCAAAATACTTCCCACCCTATTCCCCTATAAACCCACAACCCGCTACAGAAAATAAATTACTAAAATTAACATAATTATCTAATAATCAATTAATTGAAATTAATTACCAATTATATTTTAATTAATTACCAATTAACAATTAATTAACAATTAATTTAAAATAAATACCAATAAATAAATTAACATATTTAATTAATTATAATTAAATTACTTCCCACCCTATTCCCCTATAAACCCACAACCCGCTACAGAATTATATTACGCAAAAATTAAATACCATAAACATAATCAATTAATATAAATATTAAAATAAATATACACTTTTCAAAATATACTAACATAAAAAACAATTTAAAAATTGATATTAACTTACTTACATCAAATTCGATATTTTTGTAGTCTATATTCTGTCCATTCTATATTTTTGTAGTCTATATTCTGTCCATTCTATATTTTTGTTGTCTATATTCTGTCCATTCGATATTCTGTCCATTCTATATTTTTGATTCGATATTAATGCTATCCTATTCGATATTTTTGTAGTCTATATTCTGTCCAGTTGATATTGTGTCCATTCTATATTTTTTAATCGATATTATTGCAAATCGATATTAAAAACTCGACATTTTGACTGTATACCATAGTGGACAAGCACCAGTACTACTCGAGTGCCTCTTAAATAAGAACCAGACGAAACGTTAGGTGCGCCATGTTGCAGGGATTCTGCACATACACAGAACTATGCGCAGGAAAGCAGGACCTCAGTGTGTAGTGGTATACCAGAAAACCCACCTCGATGTCCAGAACCCCAATCTGACTAGCTATAGTGTTTCATTCGTTCTCCGTACTACAGCGAAGCTACCAATGATTAGACATCCTAGAACACGTCACTCCTTCCCTCTCAGGAATCACGGGAAGAAGAACACTCTTTCGTTCAAAGACTCCTACTAGTCCACAACCTGAGTAAACAGAGATACGATATAGTTTAAAATGTTTATTTTAACTAACGTGCTCTACAATGCAGTACACTAGCCAACGCTAGCAGCAAAATGCATAAGAACAATATAATTAGAATGGTTACCATTCCATAAAGCACAAAAGGGGAAATAATATTATAGTGACAGTGGAAACAGGACTTCCGCGCCTTACCACCCTATCTGTGATATAAGCTAGTTTATTATAAGTATAGAAGACCTCTAAGCCTTGTCAGGGGGACCCCATACCTCAAAGTTTAGATGCAAGGAATAACATCTCAGGACAAGCAAAGCTGTTCTTCGTTGGAATGAATCTCTCCAAGTGCTTTTTCATGCATGCAATGCCATAGTAAAAGCACTTAACTTTCAGTAGTGCAGCTGTGTTCGATGTAGTGTCTATGAGCGTGGGACTGACCAAAGTGAATCAACAGCATACATTGTTTTTTTACCTTGAACACGCTGTGCAGACGAGGAGCACAGTGTACAGCTAAATGTGTGAAAAGCAGACAGTTCTAATGTGATAATGCACCAGCAGCATATCCATGAGAATAAAGCCTTGTAGTAACATGTGCAAAAGCGGCAAGATGGCTGGCAAGCATATGCTAACTAATGTTAACTTAGCAATGTCTGCGGTTAATTTAATAACCTCACTACAATTCACCTTGAAATTACCCAAGCAATATTATGCCAGATTGTACTTACCAACAAGTCAGGCCATCTAAGGTCCAAGTTCTGACATTTGCAGGTGTATTCTGCTGTTCTGTAGTACAAAGGAATCATGGGCTCATCCGGGTAAACACGCACAAACACTTGTGATACATATTAGGTAAGCAGACTACATCAATTGCTCCAAATACAAGTGGTAGGCAACCCAAAGAATAGAAATTGCCCGTAACATTCACTGAAATCCTCATGTCGTGGAAACAGGTTGATGTGTTTCATTATTGACAAAAGAACTTCTTGTAATACACCACTGAAAATGTATTGTGACATTCCAAGAGATACCGCCACAGTGTACTGGAATGATCCTGTGGCCACAAAGTGAAGTGCTGCCATGAGGTTGACAACTGGTGTAATAACTGTGAGAATTCAGTTGTGAGGCAGAAAATCATGATCCAGCTGATGACATAAATCATTATATTTTGACTATTCAATCTGAACTTTTTGATAATATCCCGTTCTTCCATGGTGGCAAAGTCTGGAAATGGTGTACACTTGAGGCTGTCGTCTCCTCACTCTCACAGGGTTTAAATGTCTGCATTTTAAAAAAGTTTACATTGTTTAGCTTTTGCCACATATTTATTTTTGATATTTAACACAAATGTCATGGTGTGCTAAAAATATATGGTTTCACAATTTTTTTTGCCATTTTCACTTCACAAATGTGATTTTTTACCTGTCACTAATTTAATTATGAAAGAATGTGCAAATAATGGATTTATAATGTATTATTTACACATTCCTTCTTAAACATTTTTCATCCAAAATACGTCAGCGGAGGTGTAAACAAAATCACACAAATACCACAATTACTCACAGTAACACACGATATATAAATGTTAATTTTTTAAATACATGAGTGTCCTGCAAAGTTTGAATATGTAAGTACACTAAGCACCATTTAGAGTGGTGGTGACACACTCAACAGCCACAAACACACTATTTGACCTTCCAAAATGTTGAGTGCTTGACCTTGCCACCAGGATATTTGTAATCAGACATCTACGGCAGAAGGTGACCGGGTAGTGGGTGTTCAACTCCACGACGGACACATACGTAGGCTAACGTATGTGAAAGCAACATGAGAAGGCCAATGGCCGTGTCCGTCTCTGCTGAAGATCACGTACCTCTCATATATGTACGTGGCGGCTCCCTTGTCTCCTAAAACTGCAGCCATCAAGACCTACTCTACTGGTGCTGCTGTTTGTGACCTCTGGGAGCAACAATGCCAGGTCAAACAGGTGAAAGGGCACCTGCCTACTCACCAAAAGAGCTGGAGTTGCTGGCACAGTAGGTCCTTTCCGTGTTTGGCCAGCTCCATGACTCACCAGAGGAACAGGTACATGTTTGAAATGTAAATGTGATTCTGTCCAAATGCTCTTTTCCTTTAGCACAGGCTACAATGTCTCTTTGAGTTCTTGAGTGAAGTGAAGTGTAGTGATTGATATGAAGTGTCATATATTTTGTTCCTTACACAGGACAATGATGTTAGGGATTTGTAAACACTTCACAATGTTTAAAAACAACAACATTAGAATGTGTTGTGTGTTTAAAGCCATAGCTTCTATTTGGTTTGTGTATAGGGATATATCTATGTATATGTTTGAACTGCATGTGAAATGTAGAAATCTCACTTCATGTAAATTCAAAAACACATTATATAGTCTTTACAACTGTACATATATATGTTTTCTGTACAAACCAATTGAAAATGATCTTAGCTATGTGTATCATCGATGAATCACCTAGATCAGGTGCTCCAAAGAGATGATTGGGAGCTACCAGTATCTCTCAGACCAATTCAGAGTATCATGCAGCCTTGAGGTAAGTCATTAGATAGGCACCCGATCCTTTTTTCATATGAAAGATAAGGGAAGCGGTGTTCATTTGACATCATGGTCTTCAGGCTGCAGATATCAGGGCCTAACAATATGCAATGCTCAGTAAGAATCATGGGCCAGGTTGGCGGCTGAGACACAGGGACAAACAACTGAAGCACTGAGGTACATCTGTCATAAACATGTATCCATGTCAACTAAAATTTGAAGGTTTGCACAAAAATATGCCCCTGAACTCTTTTAAATGGACGACAATTGAAATGGAGTGTTACCCAACTTCTTAAGCTAACACTTAATTTCATTTTACTCCCATTTCAAAGTGTTTCAAGTCCAAACTGCAGGCCCCGTGCTCCTAGTGGCCAGCATTAACTTTGCCATAAGTATTTATGGATACAACCCTTTTTTACATGTGAGAATTTTTAAGTGCAGACAAATGTTCTATGATAGGAATTGTTTGGTAAAATATTGCTCTGCACTTTTAAATTATCTCAATTCAAAAGGACATACAATTGTATGTTTGTTTTATCCATATCACGGTGCCACATATGGCAAAAGCTGTGTCCTGTGCTATAAGTACATACCACACAGGCTCTGTCATCCCTACAAGTATATCCCAATTACACATACACATGTTCATACATCCCCATATAGCATGCTTCCACTGACACACATTGCAACCCTTTCATGGTACCCATAAAGCTGGCCAGGCGGGTATCTGGTAACAACACGCAAGTTGTTTAATCTTCAGCATGCGCAATGTTTTGCACTGATCATAAGTAGTTCACATCACATAAAATGCACAAGCCCCCTAGGCTAGATGATACCACTGTCTGGATTAGAAAGTGTAGGACATTGAGAGGGATGAGGGTAGTCAAGAGGTCACTGTTAGAAACGGGACCCTGGCCGGCCAAGACTCGCGCCGAGGTCAGTCAGGGATCACCATTTCCAAGGTCAGGGCTAGGGAGTCACACACCAAGATAACCCCCGCTCACCCTCTAGGTAACGTGGCGCGAGCAGCAAGGCTAATCTCAGAGGCGATGTGTAAAGCGTTTGCGCGCGCACCCCAGCGACAACAACCAAAGGCCCACCACAAAGGAAACTCCACACAAGGTTATATCAAAAATAGCCTTTGTATTATAATAATAAGAACACATTAGATAACACACACACTTTACAATGTGCCAACAGGCACGGGCAAGATTTACAAGGGATTATGTACAGGACAGGGCCACCTGGACCACTGTCAGGGGTATGCACTTGTTAGAAATAATACTTGTAGGTATAACACTTTAGCACATCAACATATAATGACTGTAACACAGAAATAGAAAATGTAGCATACAACCAGTAACTACTGGTAAAGGGAAAATACCTCCTACGCCACCCTAGTCTCTGTAGGGAAATCACGCAGGGAGCTAGGACCTTATCAGCAGGACCTATGGAAGGAAAACCTATCACCTCCTACGCCACCCTAGTCTCTGTAGGGAAATCACGCAGGGGGAAGGAAACCTAAAATAATCACCTAGGCAAGTAACATTTAGCAAAGGCAATCAAACACAAACAATCCTCTAAGCAGGTCACTTTTAGCAAAGGGGATAAACACATAAAGAATTACCTAAGCAGGTCACTTTTAGCAAAGGTAAAAACAAACATTCCTCTAAGCAGGTCACTTTTAGCAAAGGGGAATAAAAGAACAAAGAATCACCTAAGCAGGTCACTTTTAGCAAAGGTAATAATAAACAAGAATTGCACATGTAACATTAAAACACATTCAGAGGTGCAGGTTAGAACTTTTGCGCAAGAATCATATAGCAAAGAAATCACAATGCGCAGGGTGCATGTAGCACAACACTCAAAATGTCCCTCAGGCCAACTGGCCTCGAAAGGGGCGGAATGCCCTGAGTCTCAGTGTCAGGGAGGTCTGCGCAGGCAGCACAGACACAAAAGCCTAAACGTAGCAACTGTCCACTAAGTGCTGGACAGTTGTAAATAGCAGGTAGGCAAACGTTGGAGCCAGGTGGGCTCAAGAACAATGGTGGGGAGACACAGCGTGGGAGCCTCGGGCTGCAACCAACTAACTGCCTGTGTCCCCCTAGAGCCTCTCAGGGCTCGCAAAGCAAAATAGGCAATGTAGAGCTTCAGCGCTCTTAATCAATTAAAATGGCCCCCAGAGCCTCTCTGGCTCGCAATCAATGAGGGCGATGAGCCTCGCTGGGCTCGAAGAACAACTGTGCCCCCCACGAGCTCCTCTGGCTCGTAAATCCTCTATGGCTGGGGCGGGAGCCTTCCTGTGGCTCAATAAATCAATCACATGCCCCTCAGAGCCTCGGGGCTCACTCGAATGCCCCAGAGCCTCTCTGGGCTCGGACACCGCTAGGGCCTCACTCGGCCTGCACACAGAAGGGGAGGGGCGGGCACCGACAACGTGCCCCGACGCCCTCCTCCCTTCCTCTACTCTCCCGCCTCACTCACCGGCTGGGTCGCTGGGCGGCTCGGGGCTCCTCTGCCACTCCGGGGCTCTCCTCTCGATCGGGAGCCTCGGGACGACGCGCCGGCCGCTTCCTGCTCCTTTGGCCTGGCTGGATGACGCGGCGGAAGGCTCGGCCGGCTGGGCCAATCCCAGCGCGGCCGGGCTGTGACGTCAGCGGCTGCTTCCTTGCATCCCCGGGCTGCGGCGGTGATCACGGGCGATGCCGGGTGGGCTCCGGCTCGCAATCAATAAAAGAACACGGGGCAATGCCGGGCGGCACCGGCTCCCCAATTAAGAGATAAAGCGAGGTGGCACTCGCTACGCCGAAAATCGGCGAAAGTCAGCGAGGTGGGCACTCGCTAGGCAGACAAAGCGCTCCAAAGCGCTAGAATCAAAATACAGCGCGCCCAGCGCTTAGGGGTAAAAATAAAGCGCTCCACAGCGCTAGTGGGCAAATAAGCGCTCCCAAGCGCTAAGAGCAAAGCAAAGGCTCCAGCAGGGTCTGGAGGCAGGCAGGGGGGCAAGGCAGGGCCAGAGCCAGCACACTGGGTCTCCAGGCAGGGAGACAAGCCAAGTGGCGGTCCTCCTGGCCCCAGCAGCAGCAACAGCCCCCTCTGGCAAGGATCCACAAGTAGAACAACTTCTGTGGGGACACAGCCCCATATTTATACAGAGAATTCCTTTGTTAGGAGGTGCAGGGTGGGGGGAAACCAGTTGCAGCTGGCTTGGGAGTACCCTTGATGGCCCAACCACCCCTTTCATTCACTGGGGAGGCTTGGGTCATTAGACAAACCACAGGGGGGCGGAGCCAGCATTGTGTGGGGAAAAACCCAGCCCATCCAGGACACAGATCTACTCCTCCCACACATCACTCATGCTGATCTCACACTCACCACCGGGCAGACCCATCCAGACTTTCTGGAGCCTGGCATGCCAGCCAGCTCCAGCCAATCACGCTCCAGTATCCTCACTGCACACATACATCAATGTCCAGAAGTAGCACTTCCCTTCTAGACACATACAAGCCGCACATACCATTGCGCAGCATTCACTCTCACGAGTTCATACATACTAAACTCGAGCCTGCACTCCCCACACATCAGGAACTACCAGGGTACACACATTCCCCATGCATTCCTATGGGAGGGCAGGCCAGCCATACTACACGCACGCACTTTCACTCTGGGACCCAGGGAAAAAGTGCGCCAAGACCCAAAAATCACTACACAGGGTCACAAATAAAGGCAAAAAGATTAGGGGTGAACCTGCCCTAAGGCCCAAGTCTAACACGACCCCCTTCCAGCCAAAACGCAGGGCAGACCGATCACCACCGTGATGGGCTTCCCTGCTTGGGGCGATAAAACAAGGACGCGGGCCCACAACTGCAGGGACACCCTCCTGTTTTACGCCACGGTGAACCCCTAGGGTTCCTTCTAAAACTACTGTAGGGACTAACTGGGGTACCCCACTGATACTCTCCAGCTGCCCTCGGCCAGGACCAGGCCCTAGGCCATCCAGGTACCACTGGATCCTGCCTACTCACAAAGTGGGGGGTAGTAACCCCTGGCACATAATAGCCATGCTCCACTCTTCCTGTCTGCAAGACAGGGCTAGACTTCCACTGGTTCTCCAGCCTAGGGTCTACAACCTTAGGTGGACCAGGAGTCTCAGGGAAGGCTCTCCTCCCCTTACCTCTTCTCCTAGGGTTCCTCCTCCTCCTGCGAGGGGTCCCCTCTAAACAACATTCTCCCAACCTAGGGTTTAACCCCTCAGGTGGTAACGGGGTCAGAGGTGGGCTCTCCCACCCTCTGCACCCCCTTCCAGAGTCCTGCTCCCTCCCAACCGGGGCGGTACTTCTGGAGAAAGAACTGGTCAGGACACTGATTACAGTAGTCCCACCCTTCAGGTCAGGCTGATCCTGAACCTGGCCATCCAACCTCTGGTCTAAAACCTTCGGTGGAACCAATGCCTGGCACTCCAGGACTTCTGGGGACTCACATCCTATCCCCCAATCACTCATTTCACTGGACTTCTGTACTCTCCCTCCTGGAGCGGTACTGCCAGACTCTAGAACCGTGGAAGCTCCGCTTACAGATGCTCCAGGTTCTCTACACACTAGGAGATCTCCCTCAAGTGAACTAACAGGCAAGTCTAGGTTCCTTTCCTGGTGTTCCCTAAAGAAACCATCCAGGCTCTGTGACAGGGCTTCGGGCGTCTGGGGACTCTCGGTCACACACTCACTCCCGCTCCACTGAGACAGGCAGTCAGCCCCTACACCCTTCTCACTAACCAAGGACCTAGCTGGGCTACTCTCACCCTCCTCCACCACACTGGGCTGGAAGACACCTGACCCACTATTGTTGGAATCACTCACTAGTGACTCAAAAGAACCTCTCGCACTTTCCCAACGGTCTGCTTCCTCTGCCAGTTCATATGGCTCAGACAATCCACACCCTAACAGGTGCTGGCGCAACCCTGGATAAACAACACTGAGCAACTGCTCTCTGAGAAACATATCGAACAATATGTCCCAATCACATTTCGTGGGCTCCCGTACCCAATCACACAGGGCTCCACAACAGTCATCCACAAAATCTTCCCAAGACTGATGAGACGGTTTCCTAAGGTTCCTAAACCTCAACCTATTCTCCTCCTCTGGGGAAACAGGAACCATACTCGGGGAACTGGGAGTGGGACTGTCCACACTAATATTTAAAAAGCTGCCACCACTGGACTCCACCCTCCCTGGGGAATCCAGACAATTACAATTATACTCAGGGGATAACCTACTCTCCCTGAACAAGGCCCTCTCTTCCCTCCTATCCAACCACTCCTCTGGGGACAGGGAAAGGGATGGGGCGCTGGTACTGACACTGGACTCAGCAAGGGACTCCCTATCTATGGGGTCCTCACTATCTGCTGACATCCATCCACTGTCATCCTCATACAACTCACATTCTTCATCAGAATCTTCAGGGCTCCCAACAGACTCACCATCCTCATGACGTGCGGCCCGGGCCCTCTCTCTCTCACTGTACTCAAGATCCCACTGACCCTTTTGCCATTGGATCAGGCTGTCCCTAAGCTGGGACTGAGTATCCGACACACTCACCTCCATGCCTCCCTTTTCACAGAATCTGACCAGCTCTGACCTACTGTACCTAAAAAGACAACAGAGATCAAAAACAGGCTCCATTTTGGCGGACGTTCTCAAGAAGAGTTTGACACAGGGAACCTGGGGGTCTGAGCTAAACAGGAGTATACAATCAACAAAATTCAGCAAGATTCCTATCTCAGAACTTGCACTCCACTGTCCAGCGTAACACACACTCATTCACACACAACCCTCCCCTCGGACTGGTAAGGCAGTTTCTACCACCCCTGATTATCTCAACCTGACCACTAGCGACACAGGTACCAAACTCTGGGAGCAGGGCGGGGAAACAAGGTACTGGACAAAATACAAATGACACCTTTCAGGAGAAGCAAAACTGAACTTCCCTAAAAAACAATAATCCCAAAATGTGGTTATCTAAAATTGCAGAGTTTTGAAGTGTGGCCTGTCGCCACTGTGGTACAACGCAAACGCAAGTCCAATCCGCACCGCTAGCCACCAATGTTAGAAACGGGACCCTGGCCGGCCAAGACTCGCGCCGAGGTCAGTCAGGGATCACCATTTCCAAGGTCAGGGCTAGGGAGTCACACACCAAGATAACCCCCGCTCACCCTCTAGGTAACGTGGCGCGAGCAGCAAGGCTAATCTCAGAGGCGATGTGTAAAGCGTTTGCGCGCGCACCCCAGCGACAACAACCAAAGGCCCACCACAAAGGAAACTCCACACAAGGTTATATCAAAAATAGCCTTTGTATTATAATAATAAGAACACATTAGATAACACACACACTTTACAATGTGCCAACAGGCACGGGCAAGATTTACAAGGGATTATGTACAGGACAGGGCCACCTGGACCACTGTCAGGGGTAAGCACTTGTTAGAAATAATACTTGTAGGTATAACACTTTAGCACATCAACATATAATGACTGTAACACAGAAATAGAAAATGTAGCATACAACCAGTAACTACTGGTAAAGGGAAAATACCTCCTACGCCACCCTAGTCTCTGTAGGGAAATCACGCAGGGAGCTAGGACCTTATCAGCAGGACCTATGGAAGGAAAACCTATCACCTCCTACGCCACCCTAGTCTCTGTAGGGAAATCACGCAGGGAGCTAGGACCTATGGAAGGAAAACCTATCACCTCCTACGCCACCCTAGTCTCTGTAGGGAAATCACGCAGGGGGAAGGAAACCTAAAATAATCACCTAGGCAAGTAACATTTAGCAAAGGCAATCAAACACAAACAATCCTCTAAGCAGGTCACTTTTAGCAAAGGGGATAAACACATAAAGAATTACCTAAGCAGGTCACTTTTAGCAAAGGTAAAAACAAACATTCCTCTAAGCAGGTCACTTTTAGCAAAGGGAAATAAAAGAACAAAGAATCACCTAAGCAGGTCACTTTTAGCAAAGGTAATAATAAACAAGAATTGCACATGTAACATTAAAACACATTCAGAGGTGCAGGTTAGAACTTTTGCGCAAGAATCATATAGCAAAGAAATCACAATGCGCAGGGTGCATGTAGCACAACACTCAAAATGTCCCTCAGGCCAACTGGCCTCGAAAGGGGCGGAATGCCCTGAGTCTCAGTGTCAGGGAGGTCTGCGCAGGCAGCACAGACACAAAAGCCTAAACGTAGCAACTGTCCACTAAGTGCTGGACAGTTGTAAATAGCAGGTAGGCAAACGTTGGAGCCAGGTGGGCTCAAGAACAATGGTGGGGAGACACAGCGTGGGAGCCTCGGGCTGCAACCAACTAACTGCCTGTGTCCCCCTAGAGCCTCTCAGGGCTCGCAAAGCAAAATAGGCAATGTAGAGCTTCAGCGCTCTTAATCAATTAAAATGGCCCCCAGAGCCTCTCTGGCTCGCAATCAATGAGGGCGATGAGCCTCGCTGGGCTCGAAGAACAACTGTGCCCCCCACGAGCTCCTCTGGCTCGTAAATCCTCTATGGCTGGGGCGGGAGCCTTCCTGTGGCTCAATAAATCAATCACATGCCCCTCAGAGCCTCGGGGCTCACTCGAATGCCCCAGAGCCTCTCTGGGCTCGGACACCGCTAGGGCCTCACTCGGCCTGCACACAGAAGGGGAGGGGCGGGCACCGACAACGTGCCCCGACGCCCTCCTCCCTTCCTCTACTCTCCCGCCTCACTCACCGGCTGGGTCGCTGGGCGGCTCGGGGCTCCTCTGCCACTCCGGGGCTCTCCTCTCGATCGGGAGCCTCGGGACGACGCGCCGGCCGCTTCCTGCTCCTTTGGCCTGGCTGGATGACGCGGCGGAAGGCTCGGCCGGCTGGGCCAATCCCAGCGCGGCCGGGCTGTGACGTCAGCGGCTGCTTCCTTGCATCCCCGGGCTGCGGCGGTGATCACGGGCGATGCCGGGTGGGCTCCGGCTCGCAATCAATAAAAGAACACGGGGCAATGCCGGGCGGCACCGGCTCCCCAATTAAGAGATAAAGCGAGGTGGCACTCGCTACGCCGAAAATCGGCGAAAGTCAGCGAGGTGGGCACTCGCTAGGCAGACAAAGCGCTCCAAAGCGCTAGAATCAAAATACAGCGCGCCCAGCGCTTAGGGGTAAAAATAAAGCGCTCCACAGCGCTAGTGGGCAAATAAGCGCTCCCAAGCGCTAAGAGCAAAGCAAAGGCTCCAGCAGGGTCTGGAGGCAGGCAGGGGGGCAAGGCAGGGCCAGAGCCAGCACACTGGGTCTCCAGGCAGGGAGACAAGCCAAGTGGCGGTCCTCCTGGCCCCAGCAGCAGCAACAGCCCCCTCTGGCAAGGATCCACAAGTAGAACAACTTCTGTGGGGACACAGCCCCATATTTATACAGAGAATTCCTTTGTTAGGAGGTGCAGGGTGGGGGGAAACCAGTTGCAGCTGGCTTGGGAGTACCCTTGATGGCCCAACCACCCCTTTCATTCACTGGGGAGGCTTGGGTCATTAGACAAACCACAGGGGGGCGGAGCCAGCATTGTGTGGGGAAAAACCCAGCCCATCCAGGACACAGATCTACTCCTCCCACACATCACTCATGCTGATCTCACACTCACCACCGGGCAGACCCATCCAGACTTTCTGGAGCCTGGCATGCCAGCCAGCTCCAGCCAATCACGCTCCAGTATCCTCACTGCACACATACATCAATGTCCAGAAGTAGCACTTCCCTTCTAGACACATACAAGCCGCACATACCATTGCGCAGCATTCACTCTCACGAGTTCATACATACTAAACTCGAGCCTGCACTCCCCACACATCAGGAACTACCAGGGTACACACATTCCCCATGCATTCCTATGGGAGGGCAGGCCAGCCATACTACACGCACGCACTTTCACTCTGGGACCCAGGGAAAAAGTGCGCCAAGACCCAAAAATCACTACACAGGGTCACAAATAAAGGCAAAAAGATTAGGGGTGAACCTGCCCTAAGGCCCAAGTCTAACACGACCCCCTTCCAGCCAAAACGCAGGGCAGACCGATCACCACCGTGATGGGCTTCCCTGCTTGGGGCGATAAAACAAGGACGCGGGCCCACAACTGCAGGGACACCCTCCTGTTTTACGCCACGGTGAACCCCTAGGGTTCCTTCTAAAACTACTGTAGGGACTAACTGGGGTACCCCACTGATACTCTCCAGCTGCCCTCGGCCAGGACCAGGCCCTAGGCCATCCAGGTACCACTGGATCCTGCCTACTCACAAAGTGGGGGGTAGTAACCCCTGGCACATAATAGCCATGCTCCACTCTTCCTGTCTGCAAGACAGGGCTAGACTTCCACTGGTTCTCCAGCCTAGGGTCTACAACCTTAGGTGGACCAGGAGTCTCAGGGAAGGCTCTCCTCCCCTTACCTCTTCTCCTAGGGTTCCTCCTCCTCCTGCGAGGGGTCCCCTCTAAACAACATTCTCCCAACCTAGGGTTTAACCCCTCAGGTGGTAACGGGGTCAGAGGTGGGCTCTCCCACCCTCTGCACCCCCTTCCAGAGTCCTGCTCCCTCCCAACCGGGGCGGTACTTCTGGAGAAAGAACTGGTCAGGACACTGATTACAGTAGTCCCACCCTTCAGGTCAGGCTGATCCTGAACCTGGCCATCCAACCTCTGGTCTAAAACCTTCGGTGGAACCAATGCCTGGCACTCCAGGACTTCTGGGGACTCACATCCTATCCCCCAATCACTCATTTCACTGGACTTCTGTACTCTCCCTCCTGGAGCGGTACTGCCAGACTCTAGAACCGTGGAAGCTCCGCTTACAGATGCTCCAGGTTCTCTACACACTAGGAGATCTCCCTCAAGTGAACTAACAGGCAAGTCTAGGTTCCTTTCCTGGTGTTCCCTAAAGAAACCATCCAGGCTCTGTGACAGGGCTTCGGGCGTCTGGGGACTCTCGGTCACACACTCACTCCCGCTCCACTGAGACAGGCAGTCAGCCCCTACACCCTTCTCACTAACCAAGGACCTAGCTGGGCTACTCTCACCCTCCTCCACCACACTGGGCTGGAAGACACCTGACCCACTATTGTTGGAATCACTCACTAGTGACTCAAAAGAACCTCTCGCACTTTCCCAACGGTCTGCTTCCTCTGCCAGTTCATATGGCTCAGACAATCCACACCCTAACAGGTGCTGGCGCAACCCTGGATAAACAACACTGAGCAACTGCTCTCTGAGAAACATATCGAACAATATGTCCCAATCACATTTCGTGGGCTCCCGTACCCAATCACACAGGGCTCCACAACAGTCATCCACAAAATCTTCCCAAGACTGATGAGACGGTTTCCTAAGGTTCCTAAACCTCAACCTATTCTCCTCCTCTGGGGAAACAGGAACCATACTCGGGGAACTGGGAGTGGGACTGTCCACACTAATATTTAAAAAGCTGCCACCACTGGACTCCACCCTCCCTGGGGAATCCAGACAATTACAATTATACTCAGGGGATAACCTACTCTCCCTGAACAAGGCCCTCTCTTCCCTCCTATCCAACCACTCCTCTGGGGACAGGGAAAGGGATGGGGCGCTGGTACTGACACTGGACTCAGCAAGGGACTCCCTATCTATGGGGTCCTCACTATCTGCTGACATCCATCCACTGTCATCCTCATACAACTCACATTCTTCATCAGAATCTTCAGGGCTCCCAACAGACTCACCATCCTCATGACGTGCGGCCCGGGCCCTCTCTCTCTCACTGTACTCAAGATCCCACTGACCCTTTTGCCATTGGATCAGGCTGTCCCTAAGCTGGGACTGAGTATCCGACACACTCACCTCCATGCCTCCCTCTTCACAGAATCTGACCAGCTCTGACCTACTGTACCTAAAAAGACAACAGAGATCAAAAACAGGCTCCATTTTGGCGGACGTTCTCAAGAAGAGTTTGACACAGGGAACCTGGGGGTCTGAGCTAAACAGGAGTATACAATCAACAAAATTCAGCAAGATTCCTATCTCAGAACTTGCACTCCACTGTCCAGCGTAACACACACTCATTCACACACAACCCTCCCCTCGGACTGGTAAGGCAGTTTCTACCACCCCTGATTATCTCAACCTGACCACTAGCGACACAGGTACCAAACTCTGGGAGCAGGGCGGGGAAACAAGGTACTGGACAAAATACAAATGACACCTTTCAGGAGAAGCAAAACTGAACTTCCCTAAAAAACAATAATCCCAAAATGTGGTTATCTAAAATTGCAGAGTTTTGAAGTGTGGCCTGTCGCCACTGTGGTACAACGCAAACGCAAGTCCAATCCGCACCGCTAGCCACCAATGTTAGAAACGGGACCCTGGCCGGCCAAGACTCGCGCCGAGGTCAGTCAGGGATCACCATTTCCAAGGTCAGGGCTAGGGAGTCACACACCAAGATAACCCCCGCTCACCCTCTAGGTAACGTGGCGCGAGCAGCAAGGCTAATCTCAGAGGCGATGTGTAAAGCGTTTGCGCGCGCACCCCAGCGACAACAACCAAAGGCCCACCACAAAGGAAACTCCACACAAGGTTATATCAAAAATAGCCTTTGTATTATAATAATAAGAACACATTAGATAACACACACACTTTACAATGTGCCAACAGGCACGGGCAAGATTTACAAGGGATTATGTACAGGACAGGGCCACCTGGACCACTGTCAGGGGTATGCACTTGTTAGAAATAATACTTGTAGGTATAACACTTTAGCACGTCAACATATAATGACTGTAACACAGAAATAGAAAATGTAGCATACAACCAGTAACTACTGGTAAAGGGAAAATACCTCCTACGCCACCCTAGTCTCTGTAGGGAAATCACGCAGGGAGCTAGGACCTTATCAGCAGGACCTATGGAAGGAAAACCTATCACCTCCTACGCCACCCTAGTCTCTGTAGGGAAATCACGCAGGGAGCTAGGACCTATGGAAGGAAAACCTATCACCTCCTACGCCACCCTAGTCTCTGTAGGGAAATCACGCAGGGGGAAGGAAACCTAAAATAATCACCTAGGCAAGTAACATTTAGCAAAGGCAATCAAACACAAACAATCCTCTAAGCAGGTCACTTTTAGCAAAGGGGATAAACACATAAAGAATTACCTAAGCAGGTCACTTTTAGCAAAGGTAAAAACAAACATTCCTCTAAGCAGGTCACTTTTAGCAAAGGGGAATAAAAGAACAAAGAATCACCTAAGCAGGTCACTTTTAGCAAAGGTAATAATAAACAAGAATTGCACATGTAACATTAAAACACATTCAGAGGTGCAGGTTAGAACTTTTGCGCAAGAATCATATAGCAAAGAAATCACAATGCGCAGGGTGCATGTAGCACAACACTCAAAATGTCCCTCAGGCCAACTGGCCTCGAAAGGGGCGGAATGCCCTGAGTCTCAGTGTCAGGGAGGTCTGCGCAGGCAGCACAGACACAAAAGCCTAAACGTAGCAACTGTCCACTAAGTGCTGGACAGTTGTAAATAGCAGGTAGGCAAACGTTGGAGCCAGGTGGGCTCAAGAACAATGGTGGGGAGACACAGCGTGGGAGCCTCGGGCTGCAACCAACTAACTGCCTGTGTCCCCCTAGAGCCTCTCAGGGCTCGCAAAGCAAAATAGGCAATGTAGAGCTTCAGCGCTCTTAATCAATTAAAATGGCCCCCAGAGCCTCTCTGGCTCGCAATCAATGAGGGCGATGAGCCTCGCTGGGCTCGAAGAACAACTGTGCCCCCCACGAGCTCCTCTGGCTCGTAAATCCTCTATGGCTGGGGCGGGAGCCTTCCTGTGGCTCAATAAATCAATCACATGCCCCTCAGAGCCTCGGGGCTCACTCGAATGCCCCAGAGCCTCTCTGGGCTCGGACACCGCTAGGGCCTCACTCGGCCTGCACACAGAAGGGGAGGGGCGGGCACCGACAACGTGCCCCGACGCCCTCCTCCCTTCCTCTACTCTCCCGCCTCACTCACCGGCTGGGTCGCTGGGCGGCTCGGGGCTCCTCTGCCACTCCGGGGCTCTCCTCTCGATCGGGAGCCTCGGGACGACGCGCCGGCCGCTTCCTGCTCCTTTGGCCTGGCTGGATGACGCGGCGGAAGGCTCGGCCGGCTGGGCCAATCCCAGCGCGGCCGGGCTGTGACGTCAGCGGCTGCTTCCTTGCATCCCCGGGCTGCGGCGGTGATCACGGGCGATGCCGGGTGGGCTCCGGCTCGCAATCAATAAAAGAACACGGGGCAATGCCGGGCGGCACCGGCTCCCCAATTAAGAGATAAAGCGAGGTGGCACTCGCTACGCCGAAAATCGGCGAAAGTCAGCGAGGTGGGCACTCGCTAGGCAGACAAAGCGCTCCAAAGCGCTAGAATCAAAATACAGCGCGCCCAGCGCTTAGGGGTAAAAATAAAGCGCTCCACAGCGCTAGTGGGCAAATAAGCGCTCCCAAGCGCTAAGAGCAAAGCAAAGGCTCCAGCAGGGTCTGGAGGCAGGCAGGGGGGCAAGGCAGGGCCAGAGCCAGCACACTGGGTCTCCAGGCAGGGAGACAAGCCAAGTGGCGGTCCTCCTGGCCCCAGCAGCAGCAACAGCCCCCTCTGGCAAGGATCCACAAGTAGAACAACTTCTGTGGGGACACAGCCCCATATTTATACAGAGAATTCCTTTGTTAGGAGGTGCAGGGTGGGGGGAAACCAGTTGCAGCTGGCTTGGGAGTACCCTTGATGGCCCAACCACCCCTTTCATTCACTGGGGAGGCTTGGGTCATTAGACAAACCACAGGGGGGCGGAGCCAGCATTGTGTGGGGAAAAACCCAGCCCATCCAGGACACAGATCTACTCCTCCCACACATCACTCATGCTGATCTCACACTCACCACCGGGCAGACCCATCCAGACTTTCTGGAGCCTGGCATGCCAGCCAGCTCCAGCCAATCACGCTCCAGTATCCTCACTGCACACATACATCAATGTCCAGAAGTAGCACTTCCCTTCTAGACACATACAAGCCGCACATACCATTGCGCAGCATTCACTCTCACGAGTTCATACATACTAAACTCGAGCCTGCACTCCCCACACATCAGGAACTACCAGGGTACACACATTCCCCATGCATTCCTATGGGAGGGCAGGCCAGCCATACTACACGCACGCACTTTCACTCTGGGACCCAGGGAAAAAGTGCGCCAAGACCCAAAAATCACTACACAGGGTCACAAATAAAGGCAAAAAGATTAGGGGTGAACCTGCCCTAAGGCCCAAGTCTAACAGTCACTATAAAAGTCTGTATTAATTTAATTGATTTGGTCAGCATGTGAAAATACACATGTTGTATCGTAACTTATGAGTCATGCTTGTGATAGATGTAGTAAAATTACATTACATCAATACAAATAAACAAAAAGTCACAAAACCATTTTATTTCTTTCATTTTTTGTATCCCTACAGGTCAATGCCCATTAGAAAATGGATATTTGGAAGGCCATCGCCAAAAATATGCAGACCCTGGGGCCTACAAGTGGTGCAGCCTTCATTACAAGAAGAGGTGGACGATCTACGATGCTGGACCAGAAAGTCAACCGAAGTTCCAGCTCGGGTAGTCCTTCCGACATGGGAAGTGAGTATGCCACACTCGGACCCCCCAATGGCGTGCATTCTTGCTGTGGCCTATACCCAGCTTGATGAGCAGTTGAAAGCCTAACTGCAGCGTGAAGGGGGTACGTTCTTATTTGAGGTTCACATGTTACATGACTATTTTTTTGTTACAGCCAGGATTTTTCCCATCAACATTAAGGGTGACCCGTGTCCAATGAACAAGAAGAGTTCTGAAGGTGTAAGTTTCCCACAATGTGTATGATGATGTGCTTAGTCTATTAATTTGTTGGAAAAGATCACACCTGATTTCTGTTCCCTACCAAAGTACTGGGCTGAGCAGGCACATGGCTGCCTAAACTCCACATATACATCAGCTTTTTTATATCATGAGGGACAGTTGTATAAAAAATGCCAATAGTCTTTATTATGTCAGGTATGATGCTTCTCCACTGCTGTGGATGATGTGATGGTAGCTCTGTTACATGTGACATAGCATAATGTGCACCTCTGATACAGTGAATGTACCAAATGTCACATTGGTAAACTGGGATTGGTAAACTGGGATTCTACACAAACAAGAGTGAGTATGTGAGCCAAAAGTCACATCAGATGTGATGGCTTCATTTTGGATTCCAAATATATCCAAATTGTGATTTGCATCAGAAATACTGTTTCACACAGTGACGTATTTGCATGATTTCTTACTCACTCACAAATGTGTATGTAAGCCAGTCTGTTTTTGGACAAATAATTGTGATAGGACCCTGTTCCTTGTGGAAACAGTCCAGCCCGAAATTCCAAGCCAGGTCCTCCCTGGACCAGAAACAAGCATCCTGGGACCGGTTTCACCCTTCTTCAGCCAGGCTAGCTTGATTCAAGTGGCACAGTGAGCAAGGGACCCACATCTGGGCATACCCATCCCACTTAGGGCGAAAAGTGTTACAGCAAACAAATGATGGACGGACTGCTGACAATGCAAACATTCTCCCCCAGTGAAAAGATCTTGTTAAAATCCATCGTTCTTTGGCCCACTACGCCATCCCAGTTTGGACCCAGCCATAGGCAAATCAGTCTTGACCCTGTGCCCCATGGAAACAGTCCAGACCGAACTGCCAGGCCAGGTCCTCCCTGGACCGGAAACAAGCATCCTGAGACCGGTTTCTTTTGCACATGTCGCTCTAAGTGGGAAGGGTATGCCCAGACGTGGGTTCCGTGCTCACTGCACCACTGGATTAAAGCTAGCCTGGCTGAAGAAGGGTGATGCCCTGAAACCGGTCCCGGGATGCTTGTTTCCAGTCGTGGGAGGACCTGGCTTGGCAGTTCGGGCTGGACTTTTCCCACAAGGAACAAAGTCAAGACTGATTTGCATATGGCTGGATCCAAACTGGAGTGGTGTGGTGAGCAAAATAACTATGAATTTTACTCAGATCCTTGTGACTGGGGGTGAATGTTTGCATTGTCCAGCATATGAGTCTGGAGTCAGAGCTTCAGGAAGGCAAGGTAGAGGGCCTACATGCTGGTTCTATCGCCCAAAGCCGGAAAGTCCATCAAAGTAATTATTGGTCTACCCTGATTTTGACTGGGAGGGTTTGTGTAGGACTTTGCCTTTTTGGCTAAAGTTCCCTAAACCTTTTGCTTTCCCCCTAGACCGTTTTCCTGACATAGAGTTGCCAATTTAGATGCTTTGGGTATTTTGCCACTGCTGGTCAGTGTCAAAGTACAAGTGTTCCCTGTGTAAAGTGTAATGGTAATTGGTTGGCCATGATTGATATTTTAGGCTTACTAGTGAAGTCCCTAGTGATGTGCACTGTGTGTGCCAGAGCTAGTAATGCAAAGGCGCGTGGAGAAGGGAACTCAGTCTTGCAGAGTAGGGCCTGCACACAGTATGCTAAGTTAGCATGTTGTCCTGACAAGTGCAACCACTTGTCAGGCCTTACTTTCCCTTTTTCATACACATTGGGCACCCCTGTGGTAGGTGCCAGGTAACCCCTGGGCAGGGTGCAGTGTAAGTAAAAGGCAGGACACATACTTTGGTGTGTGTTATGTCCTGACAGTGAAAAACACTCCATTTCACTGCTGATAGGCCATCCTGACCATAGGTCAGAATGGGGAAGGCTGGGTGCTGTAGGTGTTAGCCTAGTTTCCTATGAGTTTAAAATGAAGAGGTGAAGTTTAGTATGTATGAACTCACAGTGTCATAACACATCTTTCTGTGAAAATGGTTTTGTCATTGTGTGTTCAGAAACCACTCTTTTAGAACGTGGCTGAGTTTTGTGCTTTAAGCATTTCTGTGTGTCTCTGCTGAAATGTGGATTGGCTGTCTGAATCTGAAAGGTGAGAGGACCTGGGAGAGGTCTTGACCCAGGGAGGGGGTGAGATGGCACCAGGCTGCCCTGTATCTGGAGAGTACGGGGAGGAGAAGCCCGGGAGGTGAAAAGGCCTGGGCTGGTGCTATAAACCAATTGACCCATCTCCTACTGAGTGATTAAGGATCCAGACCCCCAGTATCAAAGGGAAAAGGTGACACTGGGAGGGAGACACCCAGAACTGATTTAGGCAGGGGTTACGGACCCCTGAGCACAAAGAACTTTAAAGACATGAAGGGGTATAACTAAGAGAACTGAAACCCCTAGAATTTGGTGTAGTTTTGAATGGTGAAATGGTCATGGTGAGTCTGCAAAGGGTTTGACTTCTTTCCTGGTCAGGAAGAACTTCTGCCAAGGAAGAAGTTGCTGAAGAGACTGCTGGTTAGGACTGACCCTTGCTTCGTGATCTGGGGCTGGCCTGCAGTTTATAGCTTTCACTAAGGAAGAGACTGAAGGGACATTGCAGTGGGTGGTGTCCCGCCCTTCTTGAACAGGACTGTGCTTTGTGCTGTTTGCTGAACCCCAAGGGCCCGAGGTGAGCTGGCTCCCAGTTTGGAAACACAAAAACATAAAAGTTTCTGGAGAAGTCCCAAGCAATGTGGTGTGCGCATGCTTTTACAGCTGGAGACCCTCAGAAGTCGTGCCTTGTGATCATGGGCACACAGGGGTAAGCTGAGTCTCGGAATCGCAGGGTACGTGTCGTGGTGCAAGCCAAGGTGTTGGTGAAGAGCGCCTGGTCGCTGTGTGCACCGGGAGAAGAGAGGAAACTCTGACACGCAGGGTGCATGTAATGGTGCAAGCCAAGGCATTGGTGAAGAGCAATAAGAACAAACAGGTAAAATGTGGGTCCCAGGGGAGTTTAGAGACCAAGCACAGTTACAAACCCCTAAGTCCAGAACCTGAAAAACACAAAGTAACTGTGCGTCTAAAGGAATTAGTAATTGAGAGGGTCTGACCACCAACCTAATGTCAACTAAAGCATAATCCAAAACAATAAGTGATGCTTATCGGGTGTAAAGGTACCCATCAGATATCGTTCGGTGCCGCCCTTGTCATCACTTGGGACTCCTTACACCAAGGAGGATATTACTGCATCCAACATCAAAAATAAAAGGATGCCCCAGGCTAACTAAGAGTGTATAAGGGTAACCTCACGATGATACCTGAAAAGCAGTGCGTGCAAAAAAAGGGAGTGGTAGTGAATGATGTAAAATTGGAGAGTAGAGAGGGAAGATGATTTACCTCTCATACTTTCAAGACTAAAAGCCAGTGCGGAACATAGTAGTTTTCAACAAATAGCTACTATATAGTTAGAAGGGGTCGACATGTTTCAGCAGTATGAGGACCTGGTGTCCACTGCTTTCTTCAAGACCAAAACTTCGCTACTGCGTTAATGTCCATAAATCAAGAATCACCAGTGTGTGTGAAATCCATAAGTGTCACCTGGACGCCTAGGATCTGTAGCAGTCCTTCAGTCTCCTAGAAAAATTACATCCAAGTGGAATAGGTTAGCCTGTCAGTCAAACACAACAACAATTAAAAAAGACAAAGACACATTGGTATTTGTTAGAAAACAACACAATCGATAATAGGCATGAACAACTGTTTCTTCTACCTCCAGTACCCACAACAGATGTACTAAGCCCAACATCACGGCTGTCGTCCACTCATGTAGGACGTAAGTGCTGCGCCTCACCTGGCTGCGGCTCAGGTAGGTAGAGCACCGCTCTATTAAAAGTAAACAGATGTAAGTCATAAACACATCATATTTATTATTGTCACATGATCTGCATTGTTCAAAGAGGGTGTGCATTAAGGTAAAGATGTTCAGGGCGCGCATCAATGTTTGTAGTACTAGTCTGCTTACCCTGCATGTCTCTGATAGTAATTTTGCACCAAGTGGCTACCTGGTATCAACATTGACCCATACTCATAGTTCTTTAGTGGGTATTAGATTTCACTCTTGTCTCGCATTAATGTTTGCGTACCAAGTTGTGATTCAACACTATGGAGTGTCATAGTTTAAGAATGCACCCTATTTCTGTATATGTTCTTTAATGGAGCAAGTCATATGTATCGTAGCTAACCACAGAGTTGTCATACTCACGCATCTGCAACCAACAGTTCTAGCGTGTGTTCAGGCATTTCTCTTGTTCATGAATTAGGCATTACTTAGCGCTCCCACAGATTAACATAAGAACGAGCCATGCCGTTTGTAGCAGATCATTAAGTGCCGTCTGCAGCCAAAACGTCTCTGGCGGGTTATACTCAATATCAGTGCGTGTTCAGCATATACATGAATGTTATAAGCCCCAGCAGTGTTCCCAAATAGGCACATATTCTATATGCGTACAAGTTCTTTTAACAAAGTGCGCCCTCATTAAGCTCCTTCCTGCTAAACGCTCTGTGAAGAAAGCGCCATGCCATTTGTAGCAAATTATTTAAATGCCATCTGCAGCCAAAATGTCTCTGGCGTGTTATACTCAATATTAGTGCACGTCCAGCGTATACATGAATGTTATAAGCCCCTGCAGTGTTACCAAAGAGGCACATGTTCTATATGCGCACAAGTTCTTTTAACAGAAGAGCGCCCTCATCTCGCTCCTTGCTGCTAAACGCTCTGTTAAGAATGGAGAGATCATTACAGCTCATTAATAATAAAACCAAAAGTAAAAAGCCAAGTCCTCACCTGCCCGTCGGTACTCCGGGCATCCCTCTGGGCCGTCTTGGGGAGGGACCGAACGGGTCGGTAAAGCCGATTTTAATACTTCCGTATTTCAGGACAAGCGTAACGACAGGATATCACGTGTTCTGCTATGCCATCCGGGAAATGTAGTTCTTGGAGTCCGGTTCCCTGATTGTTATTCTATTTGCGTTGGGTTCAGATCTATGGAGTGTGCATAGTGAGTGGAGGGTTTGCACGTAATATACAGCCTCCCAAACGTCTTGGCAAACCATGAGTATATCATGCGATCTTGTTTTTAATATCACAATCACCTATGTGAGCACTGCTTTTGCCTTGATAAATAAAGCATTGTGCCATGGTGAAGAGCGCCTGGTCGTGGAGTGCACCAAGTGAAGAAGTGAGTTTTGGGCGCACAAGGTGCGTGCTGTGGTGCAGTCAAGGTGTTGGTGAAGGGCGCCTGGTCATCATGTGCACCAGAGAAGAGGCGAGACTCGGACGCGCAGAGTGCGTGTCGAGGTGCAACCAGAGGCACTGGTGAGGAGTGCCTGGGTAGTGTGTGCACCGAAATCGAAGTAAGTCTCCACAGTGCTGAGTACGGGTCTCGGTGTCCACCGAGACCACCGGAAGGAGGGCCAGGTCATTGGGCCCTCAAAGTGAAACAGTAGCGGCCGGATCATCAGCCCTGGATGAGCTGAGCTGCCGGCCTGACCTCGCCGCGCTCATTGACGGTGTTCTGGATCAAGGCCCACTTAGCTGAAGGAGGAGAGGAGAGTAGGTTCACGCACCCCGAGGTAACGTGGCTCACCACCTGGGGTGGGGTGCGGGCTCGGAGGGACACTCTCTCGGCCTCTCGCTTCTGTCAGCTGCACAAGCCTGTTGCTTCGGCTTGGATCGAGGCCCGTCCTGGCCCAAGGAGGGACAGTTCTGGGGCCGGAATGAGATGCTGTACTTTTGTGTCATCATTGACCCAGAATGGGGGCAACTGTTACCGGAGCACCTAAACTGTTGTAATACACTTTGCATTATTGCTGTTAACGAACTATCGTACTGTTGTATGATGCCTGACCTTATTGTACATGATTGTAATGTGGCATATTGCATTATTTCTTCATCGCACAGTTCATGATTATAACTAACGTGGCGCATTGCATTATTTCTTCATTTCACAGTACATAATTGTAGCATGATGCATTGCTTTGTTTCTTCCTTGCACAGGTCATGCTGGTAGTGATACGCATTGCATTATTCCTTCTATTGTAAAGTACATGACTGTGGTACTACGTATGGCATTGTTTCTCTATTACACGGTACAGGAGTATATCATTAGGCATTGTAGTATTTCTTTTCTTTTGCAACGTGTGTGATTCTAGCAAGAACCTACCAATCGACCGGAAGGAATACTACCCATTATTATATGTTGGTTTTGTATTGTGTGGTCATATCGTTTATCTTCTTATATAAAGATTATACTCGTTTTATACAAAACTCGTGTGGAGTCTATTTGTGGTGACATCATTGGGTTGCTGTGAGTGTGGTTGCACATACTGTACACTTGGCCTTGGAGATAAGCCTGGCTGCTTGTCCCAAGCTACTAAGTGGGTGAGCAGGGCTATCTCAGACGGTGTCTTTACTTAGCCTAAAGTTGAAACTAGGGGTTCAGATCTCGCACCTGGCAACAGCGGTGTGGGACAGGGACTCCCGCCTCCAACATTTGGTGGCAGCGGTGAGGGATAAGGACCACCACTTCCAACTTCCAAAACTGGTCATTCCTAGAATTGATCGTAACATAGAAATGTCTCGTGGGGATTTGCAGTAGGCACTGCTTGCAATTTAGCTGGGTCAGGTTTCATACCCCTTTCAGAAAAGACATGGCCAGAGAATTTTAAGCTTTTCAGCAAAGGACACACCAGCATTAGAGCTTTGTTGTGCTCTCTCTGTGTTGCTCCGAAAACCAATCTCGCATCACTACAATTAAAAACATTTACTACAGGTGTTTGACAAGTTGAATGATGTCTTGGAAAAGTTTGACACCAGAGGATATACCAAAATTCAATTTCATGTAGCGAAACAAATCAATATGCGTAGAAAAGGTTGTAATGTACCTATATTTTTCATCAAGCTCCAATTGGTGATATCGTTGATTTGAAGCCGAGTGAAGAGCTTTGCACCATTCGATTGAGTGATTATGTCTGCAATGTACAGACCAGGATGTCTTTTTCGCTCAATTAACTTGTTGGCCTGACTCTTTTTATTTTTGTCTGTGTTTAAATCTGTTTATTGCTTTTTCCTTTTATGGTTACAGTTACAAAGAGAAAATGATTGCAGGAACACACTGTACAACAATGACATCAAGTCACAATTGCATATTATTAACTTGCATTAGCAATAGCATTGTTGGCGATATTTAATGGAATCTGAAGAGTCATTTCCACCCTTAGTACCTGTGTTGGTAATGAAAGGCAGACTGGTAGGAGTTTTATATGCTAATCATAATAAGAAGAACTTCAACTGGGTAAATCTTACATCGATTGAACGTTTCCTGTGCGCTGCAAGCAATATACTCAATGACAGAGATAAACGTTTAAGGGTCTCAATCAAACAACATTGAGAACGCATGTGAAAAAATGGGAACCTTAGAAACAGCTGTCATGTCAGCTCTGCCCCCAAATGAAGGAACCCTGCCTGACTAATTGCTAAGCCATTTACTCATGCCTGCCATCAGGTATCTCAGCAATGGGGCCATTATCTGAAAAGGCGCGCACGTCATCCATGTCGAGCTTGTCAAGGGTAACGACTGCAGGTGGATGCAACATGTGTGCATCACCACCCGATTAGTCATTGTGAGATAGTTGGACTTTTGGTGACAGGCGAGCAACTGAGATGTCTGTGTGGAGGTCAGCTGTGACCATATCCCAGCTATCAGCCAATGGATATTTACAGATTACCATGCCATCTTCCCAATATAATGTCACATTCTCTGCTTCAGCCCAGTTGGAAAGCGACTGCATGCAGGCTACAGCCCGCAAGGTATGGAGGGTCAGGTGACTTCCATCTGCATGTGATCAGTCACTCAACTACAATTAGACCCAGATCTAGGAAGCAAGATGTGACTTTGCGTTTTTTACCATGCCGGTATAGGCCAAGTACGAACACCTCCCATGTATAACTCTCTCTCAGTACAGTGACCCAAACGGGTATGGACCCCACACACTGCAGATGTATGCAGCCCCAGAGCATATGTATGATATCTTCATTCACCAGTCCACAACGGGGCAAGTGGCGCTTGCACATTGGAAGTATTTGTTAATGTTGACCGGAGTAAGGTAGGCCCTGTGTACAATGTATAGCTGAATCAGGCAAAAGCAGAATTGCGAGGTATGTGAGTAGGGCTTTCCAATACTGTGGACCATTCTTCATCATTGCAGGGATGGGAACGGTCAGCCTCCCATTGTGCAGTTAGGGATGCCGGCAGCGGAGCAGTATGTGAGCGCAATGACATCAAGTGCCTGCCACAGCCCATGACATGCATATTTGGTATAGTTAGATGCATGGGCGGCTCCCCTGTCATGTCTTCCCACCGCCTTCTCAGCGCACCCAGTAGCATCGCATGGAGAATGAACTGACCAGGCGGGAGACCATCCTTCTCCACTAGCAGCTCATAGGAAAGCTCGCCATTTCTATATAGATCTCCCAATGTCTGGATCCCCTCTGCAGTTCAACTGGTCAATTATAACATAGGGGTGTAACGCTGACCACACAACATACCCAAGAGTGCTAAGGCTGGCGTATATGGCATAATATGGTGCGTACGTTATAGACTCAGTGATGCACCTCCATTAGTAATGTTGGTTTGGGAGGCAGTGGTCGGCACAAAGGTGGAATAGCTGGGAGATAATGGCCACAATCCAGGCCAGCAGCGGAAAGGCAGTGTCTGCTAACTGGAAAGATGCAAGCCACCTAGACACTCATTGAAGTTGGGACTCTAAGTAATATTGATCAAAGTCAGGGACCGCTAAACTTTCAGAGGTTGTGGGTTGATACATTGTACAGAGAGCTACATGGCACCTGGAAGAGTTCCAAATGAAGGTTCTGATCTCTTTCTCACAGGAACATAAAAAGTAGGTGCAAATGGATAAGGTCAAGTTGGCTAAGAAGTACAGGAGTTGGGGGAGTGTGACCATCTTCAGCAGAACTACTTTGCCTGCAACTGAGAGGAAGAGTCTTCCAGATTGTCATCTGAGTCCACTGTGATGTGACAGCATGTGTCAGGTTACCGTTGAGGAGATCAGCAGATAAGTGACAAACATAAATGCCTAGATATCAAAATGTTCTGGGCTGCCCGACAAGGGTGTAGTGAACAAGTCAGAATTCGGGCCAAGGGTGGTTGGAGCAAGAGGGAAAAAACAGGATTTGGGTCAGTGCTAGAAGAGATGTTTCTCAAATAGATGAGAAGAACATCTGTAAAGAGTGTATACCATCTCTTAGGCGTACAACCCCACTCTACGCTCTGCATGTGCAGGTGAGCTGCCAGCAGTAGGCAGAGCCGGTATCCTTGGCACTTGCCGCTGCCTATGATGATGGGGTCGGAAGTGAGGGAGCTAGTCTTCGCCCGGGTGAACGGTAGCGTATATAGTAATTGGACGAGTCGCAGGAATCTGTCTCCAAGACCATGCAGCGGCAACACTGCGAATAGAAAGGGTCACTCTAAGGTGTCAAAAGCCCTCTTTAAGTCAAGGACCAGACAATCTGCATGGGGTCATACGAGAGGTGTATGCTCCATAATAAGGAGGAGTTGTCGCAAGTGGAGTGAGGTTGTACGCGCTAGAACATATTCATTTTAGTCGAGTTGCACCAGATACGGGACCAACAGAGCCACTCGATCCACTTGCATTTTTGCCAGGATCTTATAGTCCATGTTTATTAATGCCAGTGGGTGTTACGACCCCAAGACCTTCGGGGTTTTGCCTAGCTTAGATAGTGAAATAAGGAGCATTTCATAGGAACAGGAGGGGTGGCAGAGTCTGAAGCAATCTGCAGACATTGGGGGCTTTGATCAGAGTGGGTGCTACCTAGGTAGTCAATGTGTGTGACACAGAGGACCTGGTTCAGTGTACCAATCAGCCTATCAATCCTCATGTGCAGATTGTGAAGTGTAGAATAAAAGGAATACAGCCTGGTAGTCTCATTGCAGTTATGCCACAAGACTACCAATCCTCATTTCTGTAACCAGCTTTTGAGTGCTTCGGCATTCGAGGAGGCAGTCTTACGGGGCAATGAAGGTAACTAATGGTCCAGGGCGACATCTAGCACACTATTAAAGTCACTGCCTAATAGCTACGGTACTCCAATCCAACGCAACAGAAATCCAGAGAGATCATGCAGGAATTGTACCTGTTCAGTGTTGGGGGACATTATGCTTCCCAGCACCCATAGAAACAGCAAATCACCTGTTACAATTATTAATGTGCAGGAAGGTGTCCCTTTCTGCACATAACAATTTCCCCTGCAGCGCAGGCACCCTTGCAACATGGTGCAAGGTGCCTGTGCTGGCGCAAGGCTGTTTTTAAGCACCAGAGGTAGGGGAAACGCAGGGATGCGCCACAATACGGCACATCCCTGCATGTAAAAAAATGTTGGGCCGTGGCCTTATCAATTTAAGGTAACATTGTGCTCCGACATTTTTTTGTAAATATCCCCCTGAGTTCCTACACAAAGTAATAGGCTAATTCCAGGCAGATCAGCAGAATCAATGTTTCTTGTGGTGGGAAAAAAGGAAGGGTTAGCACAAGGCATGAAGAGAAAGAACATAATAATTCAGCTCGCTATGTGACCATGAAGCACAATAGGTTAAGGCGAGTCCTGGACGACCATTCTTCACGCTGTGTGTGATGTGCGAATGGTAGATAAGGCAGAAGGCGGATCAAATATTGTCATCGGTGGTTTGTGGAGTCACCTCTGGAGGGGCATGCACAGATTTCATCTGAAAAAGGCTGGGTTAAATCAACTATAGGCTAGAGTGTCTTGTTTAATCTGTGAAGGCAGCAGTCTGTTGCAATTCTCTGCCTCTCTCCATAATTATCTGATCCCGATCCATCACAGACTTAGGGGCCAAAGGCCAGTGTGGTCCAAAGCTACGACAGTGGCAGCAACTTTCAGTGTGTGCCCAATTCTCAGCAGCACCGGATCTCAACAAGCCATTGGAGTGAAGGCCATAGGTTTCCAGCCACTTCCAGACCTCATCTTGTGAGTCCAAAAAGTGTGTGGTTCCATTCACAACCACTCTGAGATGCGCAGGGAACAGCAGCAAGTAGTTCAGCTCTAAATCGTGGAGAGGTCGCTTCAGCACCAGAAAAGTGCTGCATTGTCGCTGGACTGCGATGGTGTAGTGGGAAAAGATAATTATTTGTGCGTTATCCACTTTTATCTCACCTAGTTTTCCGGTCTATCGCAGGGTTGAGTAACAGTCATGGAAATGTAGTATGTGGGGTACTACTGGACGAGGATTAGATCCAGGAGGGGGCTTTCTCCTCAGTACTCAGTGCACCACTTCAGTAATTAAATATTGAAAAAGGTGTACGGGGAAGCAAATCCCGCAGCCATTGCTCCATGTATTGTACAGTGTCTCTGCCCTCTGTAACTCAGAGAAACCCACAATTTGAACATTGTTTCTCCTTGATCTCCTCTCAGCATCTTCAGCCCTCTGCTCCAAGACATCAATCTGCTCCATAACTGACCACCTCAATTGCCGCCTGAACAGGGTCCAGCTTGCTTTCCTGCTACGCAGTATGGTCTGAGGACTCTGACATTGAGGCATCTCTCGCAGGCAGGAAGGAGTCACTGCCAGCCATGACGGGGTTTCCTGGCTGCGCGAAGGCAACACATCCCTGACATGCAAGGTAGAGAATCCAATAAAGCAGTAAGGCGAGTTCAGGAGTAATCTCACAGAGTCCAGGCTGTGGAGCAGTCAAGTTAGTCCTAGATAGGGGCAACCACAGTGGCGGAGGCCGCCCCAGAGACCGCACCACTCACATGGCCCCAACTACTACTGCAGAGGGAGTACAGAGAGTTTAGGTAAAGATGTCCGCTTGAAGCTGCAATACAAACCAGGGCCCCCAAAGCCAGAAAGGCACCACTGGACACCAGGGGTATGGCAGGGCTCAACCAAGTCTCAGCCCAACCAGGCAGCAAGGCCGCACCACACCACTGGCTATGAGTTACAGCAACCAGTGGGGCCCCACTTGAATATATAGGATCAGAATCTATGTCAGTTTTTAGGGTCTGGGCAGTAGCAAGAGTCCCTGCGGGGGGCCAAGATATGGCCACAGTATCCTGGATCCAGGCACTGCCCCCCACACTTTTCCCAACACCCACAGCAGAAGTGGCCTGTCGATGAGGCCCAGAAGCAGAGGCGCCAGCCTTGACAATGCATACAGGTCCAAGTGCTTTTTACTGTAGGATGGGCCTGAAGTGACCCCTTGCCCCCATCTCTAGCAGCAGCAGCCACAGCGGCACCCCAGGGTCCCAAACGAGAACACGCAGCTCACAATCCTCGTGCCCTCCACCAGGAGCACAGAGGGAGCTAGATGTGTTGCAGGAGCAAAGGGTTTATATGCACCAATCACTGCTCAACTCCACTCCCAGCCACCTGGCTGAGTTCCGACATGACCCCCGAGCCCCTAGCAACTGTAGTAGTCAGGGAGGAGAAAGTCCGAAAGCCACCACAGTAGGGAGCAGCTAGTGTCCATCCTTGCCCATGCTATTGCACCTACAGGCACAGCAGCAGAAGCCCAAATAGCACAGAGGCAACATGTCAGTTTCTGTGGGCACGGGTTATCAAGCAGTTGTGCTTGGGGAAGGCCACGGTCAGAGAAGTCAGGGCCAGTGCTGGGACAGAGGAACACACTCCACATTCCATAGCTAGGCCCAGGCCCAATATGACTTCCGGGCACATCACCATCACCACAGCCAGTGGGGGAAAGTGGAGGTGGTGAAAGAGAAGAGGTGAAGGGCAGGAAGGAGAGTCTCACACATCTCACAGGGGTCACTTAGCGGGTAGCCTCCCCCTCTGCACTCATCACTATCACAGTATACTTAGTCCCCAGTAATCCCTGCTAGGACCATGGGAGGAGTGTCAAACCTAGACCTGATATGGTCCCCGGGGTCTCAGCAGCAGCAGCGGTCAGGAAGGAGGCAAGTGCGAGCTCACTCGACAGCAGAGGCCTGGGCCATAGCCAGCCACCAGTGCCTTTGCTGACTACGATCAGCATTGCTGGAGGAAGGCAGCAGCAAGAGGAGCCAGGGCAGTGGAGCAGCGGGAAGACAACCACAACCCCTCACCGCGATCAAGCCTGGGCCTGTTCCAGCCACCAGGAACCTCATCTCCACCGCAGTCAGCAGGGGAAGTGGGTAGAGGAGAGAGAGGGTAGGCTGGTGATCAGCATTCTCATAAAGTTGCCCCCGGTAATAGCTCTCACCTTTGTACTCGTCGCGGACCTCCTTTCGATCTGTCAGGTGTAGGCTAGGATAACGGCCGGATAATGGGGAACAGAGGGAGGCCTCCTCAGAATGTGTTCACCATCTTGGCTCAGCTAGCCACGCCCTCTTGTTAGCCTGGCTCATGGCAACAAATATTCATCTCCTTCAGTGTCTCTTTTATACACTATTGCAATGGGGGAAACCTATGGTTTTGGATCAGAGGAGCGTTTAATGGTGTAATGTTTAAGCAGCAAATCAAGTTCCTTTTCAACCACTTCTTGCAAGTGAAAAGGCACTCAACATGTCATTTGTGACTGAATCATTTTAATATCATTTTAACTACTGTTTTAGATTAGTTAACTGACCTTGAGAATCATTTTGCACAAAGACACTTTACATTATTTGCACAGATTGCTGATATTACTTTTCCCTACCCACACTGATCTCTATTGTGTTTGTTGTAATTTTGCACATTGCTGCTTCCTGTGTCTGAGCAGCTTGTGCCAATTGTACGGACGGAAACAGGCCACACACTTCGCAGTTTGGAAAGACGACTGCGAGTGCCGTTTTTCAGGGCATTTGGCAGGCTAGTCTTCCATAGCCTTTCCTTAGTTAGTGGACCTGATAGCTATTTAAGAGGAATCCTGGAATAGACACACAGCACTATATAGGTCTTTTTTTTTTTTTAAAGTTTGATTTATTGAAGAAAGTAAAAGGGAGGAGGGAGGGGAAGGAGGGGAATAAGAGTTACAATAAGTAGATGGATGAAATAAGTAATACAATAACAATTTCATAAAAAGTAAGCATAACAAGCATGAGGAATTATGAACATATCATGTGATTACAAGTGAAAAGTAAAATACATTATATTAGAACTTTGTAATTATAGCAATCAGGTAATAAGAAAAACAGGTAACAAGAGAATCAAGGTGGTTTGCGTACTTCAACTGTTGCAGAATCTGGAGAAGAATGTGCAGGAGTAGAGGATGAAAGATATGTTACCAAAGGAAGCCAAATCAGGTCACGTTTGATGGCTAGGGAGATGGTGGATACATATTTGGTATCTAGACGGTGATGAAAACAGACCGCATTCCACCAAGATTGGTAGGAAACATTTGCAGCTTGCTTCCAATTGGAAGTGATGATATGAAAAGCTACAGCTATGAAGAGGTCATGTAAAAGGTAGTGGCTGGGAGAGAGAGGGAGGTCCGGTGAAAGGGAGCCTAAAAAAACTTGTGAGGATGAAAAGGGGACCTGGAACCGGAATTTCTTTTGTATTTGCTTCCAAACTGACTGCCAAAACTGGGAAATGGGAGGACAGTCAAACAGCATGTGTTTGAGATCAGCAGAGGGGTAAGGACAGTACCAGCAGGTAGAGGGAATTCCTGGTGAAAAACGGGATAGAGCAAGTGGAGTGAATAGAGTTCTGTGATAAATAAAATATAGAGTTTGGGTGGTATTAGCAGCTCTAGAGGTCTTATGAAGTTCAGTCCAAAGTTTTTCCCATAAGAGTACAGGCCAACACTGAGAAAAATCCGATTCCGAAGCAGCTTCAATGCGAGATTTCAATCTGTCGGTGGTTAAACGGAAAGAATTGTACAGAGCAGATGCAGAAGGGGAAGCATCCAATAATAGAGAAGTGTGTTTACGGTTTAGAGGAACATCATTGGAAGGTGGTAAAGAACGAAGATAGGAGTCCAAGACTGGATAAAGAGCAATGTATTGTGAGTTAGCAGAGGTGGGTAATGAGAAAAGGGATTGAAGTTCTTGGAAGGAAAGAGGTGTATCCTGAGAGAGAAGTTGAGAAATCCAACATATTCCTCGAGAGTACCAAGTGTTCCAAAAGATGATACGGTTACGAATTTTGAAAAGTGAATTGTGCCAGATCGGTTGTTTGTGGATGGAAAGGAGGGAGGGATAAGGTAAAGACATATAGGGAAGAAGAAGATTGCGAGAGTATGAAATAATAGGTGTGCGGAGGCAAGCTAAGGAGGATGTAAAGGACAAGAATTCGCGGAAGGCAAATGGAGAAACAAAATAGGATTCCATAATCAGCCAGACAGGAGGATAATGCGGAAGATTAGATGAAAACCAGCGAATTGATTGCTTCAAAGAAAAGGCTCGGTGGTATTCTTTAAAATCAGGAAAACATACACCAGAATGAGCTTTATCTTTTCGCAGGGAGGCAAGAGCTATGCGAGGGCGTTTACCGTTCCATAGAAATTTCAACAGTAAAGAATCAATTTTTTTGAAGAAAGAAAGTGGAATGTGCAGAGGGAGCATGGAAATGGTATAGAGAAGCAGGGGGGATAACATCATCTTTATAGAGTTGAGCCGACCCCACCAGGACAAACAGAGCGGATGCCAACGAGTAATGGCCGAGTCCATTTTCTTGTAAATATAATCGAAATTTAGTTTAAGAGTATCAGATAAAAGAGGAGCAAACCAACCCCCATGTATTTGATTTTAGAAGGTTGCCATGCGAAGCCTGTTTGAGAAAAAAGATGTTTCTGGCAAAGAGAATTCAAGGGCAAAATTTCACACTTGTCGGCGTTCAAGCGTTAACCAGAAACTGCAGAAAAGGAGAAGCCTTGCTGAAGAAAAGAGGGAATAGAGGTAACAGGATCGGAGCAGTAAAAAAGAATATCGTCAGCATAAACCGAGAGTTTGACCTGATGAGAACCAAAATGAAAACCAGAGATACTGCTGTCTAGTCGGATTTTAGTAAGGAAGGGTTCCAAGGCTAAAACAAAAAGTAAGGGGGATAGGGGGCAACCCTGCCGAACCCCCCTATGTAAAGAGAAATAGTCCGAGGTCATCCATTAACAAAAATAGAGGCCTGAGGATTAGAATAAAGTAAAGAGACAATAGAAATGAATTTGGAAGGAATGCCGATCCAACGCAAAGCCTGAAACATGAAATCCCACCCAATCCTATCAAAGGCTTTCTCCGCGTTTAAAGAGATAGCTGCAAAAGGAAGGGGCAGAGAAGAAGCCTTACTAAGTATTTTAAGGAAAACTCTAGAATTATCGGAGGAAAGACGTCCTTTGACTAAACCAGATTGTTCAGCACCAATTAGATCCGGTAAGAGGGGATCCATGCGTAACGCTAATATCTTTGCTAGAATCTTATAATCAGTGTTGACCAAAGATATTGGCCTATAATTTTTGCATAAGGAATGATCCTTATCCTGTTTGAGGATTAAGCAAATTAAAGCCTGCGAAAAGAACCGCTAGAGGAGTTCGCCTCCAGGAGATTTTGAAATAGGAGTAAAAGTTTAGGAAGAAGGAGAGAAGCAAAATGGCTATAAAATTCTATAGTAAATCCGTCAGGACCTGGAGATTTACCATGGCGAAGTTTAGAAACGGCATGGGAGATTTCAGAGAGTGTAATGTCCTGTTCCAGGGAGTGAAGATCAACATGGGAAACCGAAGGAGATGGAAGAGAATGAAAATAAGAGAGGAGATCATCAGTATTCGGAACCCGCTCTGGAGTATAAAGAGTGTCGTAAAATTTGACAAATTCAGAGAGGATGCCTTTGTCTTTAAAAGTGGACTCTCCAGAACAAGTCTTGATACATTGAATCTTTGTGCGCTCCTTCCGAATCTTTAAGTAGTTGGCCAAAAGCTTCCCCATTTTGTTCTTACCACCATAATATCTGGAGTTACATTTGAGCAAGACATTAGAAGCAGCGTCAGTTGTAAATTTGTTAAATGAGATTTTCGCTTCAATAAGAGTTTTAAGGGAGGATTCAGATTTAGAGGCATAATAGGCAAGTTCCAAGGCTTTAATATCAGCTAGGATTTTCTCCGATTTGGCCTCTCGAAGCTTCTTACGCCAAGGTACAAAATTAATAATAAAACCCATAGAGGCTGCTTTAAAAGCATCCCAAACCATAACAAAAGGGGAGTCATGAGTGTGATTTAATAGAAAAAATTCTTTGGCAAAGGTGGTAAAATCGGTACAGAAAGCGTGTTCTAAAAGCAGAGCATTGTTGAAACGCCACCTGCCAGAGTGGGGAGAGAATGGGAGTAGGTCAAGATCTACAAAAACAGGAGCATGGTCAGAGAGTAGGATAGAGCCAATTTCAGAACGGATAGCGTGTTGTGACAGGGATTTACTAAGAAAAATATCGTCAATGCGGGATTGGGATTGATGAGGAGGGGAGAAAAAACTGTATTCTCTAATATCTGGATTACACAATCTCCAAATATCTACTAACGCGTTGTTTTGAAAATAATTTACAAATTGAGTGTGCATTCTAGAGGGAACAAAATTGACTTTTGAGTGACGGTCAAGGAAGGGGTCAACAACCTGATTACAGTCTCCACCAAGAAGTATGTAATCCCCAGAAAGAGAGGATAACTTGGAGGAGACAGAGGGCCAGAAGGATCTGTCAATCCCAGTAGGGGCATACACATTAAAAAGGGTGAGAGGAATATTATCTATGAGTAATGTAACAATGACCCAACGGCCATCAACATCGCATTCATGAGTAATTGAAGAAACGTTTAACTTTTTATGCAACAAAATTACAACACCATTCTTTCAGGTGGACGTAGGAGAGCAAATAACATGACCCACCCAACAGCGCTTAAGCTTCAGGGCCTCCACCTCAGCGAGGTGAGTCTCCTGAAGGAGGGCAACGTCAGTCTTAAGTCTTGCTAAGTGTGAAATGACCCTTTGTCGTTTAATGGGATTACTCGATCCCTTAACGTTCCACGTCGTTACACGGAACGGAACAATTTAGAAAAACAACTAACCGCAACATGCTTATTAATGCATAAGAAATATATTGAAAAAATTGAGAAAAATGGAAATATGATGATAAAAAGGAAAAGATGAGAGAGATGGAAAGGAGAAAGATGGAAAGAGAGAAATCATTGCTACAGGGAGAAAAATGAGGTCGAAAAAAAGAAAGAGGAAGTAAAGGTAGGAGAGAAGGGTAAGAAAATAAATGAAAGGAGAGAGAAAAAACTGTCAGGAGAACAGGTGCAGAAGAATAGGATAAAAGGACAGAAATAAGAACGAACAAGAAGAAAGTACATGTCCAAAAAGAACAACTGAAGTACATACTTACGAAAAATGAAAAAACGCAAAAACGAGGATGGGAAGGTGGCGTCGGGAGACAACAGCGACAACATCCGGAGCGGACATCAAATCTCGATTACCATGAATCCAAATGCAGCATATAGGACAATATGATACAGCAGATGAAAAGGGAAAGGGAAAGGGGGGTGTCTGCAAAAAAAAAACAAGAGAAAACAGACTAGTGAATAGAGAAATGGATCAAAGAAAACAGGACAAGTGACTAAATCTGAAGACTAGAGACACAAAAGAATAAAATAACGATTGTAATGAGAAACTTTGGGAAAACACAATGACAGCATCAATAACAAAGCATCAGGACCATAGCCAAACTGAGACAAAGAGGCAGTGAATCCTGTCAACCAGGATTAGAGACATCCATAATGTCTGGACCATGGCGTCGAAGAAACTCTTGCAGGACTGCAAGATCGTCGTAGGTGGTTGTTCTGTCCTTGTATGTGACCTTGAAGAGACAAGGATGAAGGAGACCATATCTAGCATTGAGTGCTCTGAGCTGAGGTCTCAAATCCAAAAACGTCTTCCTCCGATCCGCTGTAGTCTTGGAGACATCTTGCGATAGAAACAAGCGGTGGCCTTCCCACACAATCTGCTTCTTTAGCTTGGCAGCTGAGAGGACCTGTAAAAGGTCAGTGTATTGCAGGAATAACATGATGACTCCTCTAGGTTTGCTAGCGACCTTAGGACCAAGGCGATGAGCTCGTTGAATATTGACGGAGGCTAAGGCCGGAGCATCCAATATCTTGGAGAGAAAGGATTGGAAGAAAGTGGTAGGATTAGGCCCCTCTGTAAGTTCTGGAAGTCCATATAAACGTAGATTGTTCCTACGATTCCTGTTTTCCAAATCCTCTGTCTGACGCTTAAGGAGGAGGATTTCCGCCTCCAGAGATGGGATGTGATAACAAGAAGATTGCAGAGAGTCTGTCGTGAGTTCAAGATTCTGAACACGTGAATCCAAAGAAGACCATTTTTCCTGCATAGCCTGCTTGTTTTTGGTGGTGGCTTCCATAAAAGGTTTAAATGCACGAAGCTCTTCCAAAATAAGATCCATAGAGGAGGATGATGAGTTGCTTCCTGGAGAAGGAGGATCTTTCTTGAGACGTTTAGAAGAATTTAAGGAAGACGGCGTCTTGCCTTTGCTCCGTTCTTTCGGGATAGCTCCACGTGTCGAAACAGCTTTTGATGACGCGTCGTCTTCCATGTCTTGGTGAGTAGAATCTGAATCTGAGCCAGTCGGCAAAGCAGAGGATGAAGCCAGATTTAAAGTACTAATTTTCCCCATGAAAAACTGGAAATGCAGGTGTATGTCAGCAAGCCGCCTCTGATGAGGAGAGCAGAACTAGTAACACAGAGTAGTGCAAGAACAAATGAGACTGAATGGAAGTCACTTGAATACCAAACGGAATGAAATGATGCAGGTCATACAGAGTTACGCAGAAGAAGAAGGGTTAGAGGATCTGTGTAGAAGCTACGTTGAAAGCCTATGAAGGCAAAACCCTGAAGCAACAAGATCCATCGACGATAAGTGTCACTGCAGCGTAAAGAACCTATTGATCTGAGTGAACAGAGTGATCGTGCAGAGTAATGTTCTTAGACTGTTGATAAAAATCCTCTGTAGGAGATAATACCAGGGGAGAAACGAACAACATCTGTGACAGGTCACCATTAGTCTCCAATATAGAGTAGTAGAGCTGAAAAATTTGCAGACATCCTATAATTCACAGTCTCTCAGATGTACATAGGCAGCTCATGAAAAGTATGTAGAAGGGGTAAAAACAGGACCCTTTCGTGAAGCATAGAAGAAGCGCAGCGTAGGTGAAGAACAATGATGAAGAACAAGCTGATATAAGCAGAGGAATCATGCGAAGAGCTGAGGGAAGTCACAAAATGGCAGCGGAGCCGTGAATGCCAGGTCGTATGAGGGGAGAGAAACAACCAGAAGCAGCATCAGGCTGGGAGTAGGGCTCACCTTTTATGCAGAGCCATAATCATCAGGTTTAATTATCATTGCGGCAGACCAGGGACCTCTCAGGAACTTCTCTGACGGCCGCCGTGTGGAGAGCGCGGCCGGCGCACAAAATGGCAGCTGCAATCGCCGAAAACGGCACCTCCGCAAAAGTGTTGAAGAAATTTGCGGAGCCGGGAAACAAAGAGAGCAGTCAGCACAGCTCACATTCCGTTTCACATTTGCGCCGCAGGACAGCGTGAAATCCCTTTCCGCGCTGCAGATAAAAAGTGATGCGCCGAGGCTTGTGTCAGAGCTCCGGAGTTACGCCGCCATCTTGGCCGGCGCTCAAGCCATGCACCCCAAGTCATTTGTGACTAATGCATGTCAGAATTGCCAGAATCATTTTAATAACATTTTAACTACTGTTTTAGATTAGTTAAGCAAACGTGAGAATCCTTTTGCACAAAAGCACTTCATATTGTTTGCACAGATTGTTGCTATTATCAGCCTGATTCATCAAGGTACCGTTTTGCGAGTCTCTAATAGAGATTCATAAGGAATCGCTATTAGAGACTCGCAAAACGGTATTCATGTAGGAATTGCTAAATTAATAGCGATTCCTACACATTCCTTATTTGCGAGTAGCAATTTGCTACTCGCAAATAAGATAGCGATTTAAAGGGTGCCAGGGGTGTCCAAAGGACACCCTGTAGCACCCCTTAAATGCAAATTGAAACTGGTGTTGCGCACACACATGTCCAAAGGACATGTGTGTGTGCAACATGCAACTTAGAAAAATGCTTTTAAAAGCATTTTTCTAAGTTTTTGCTATTTACCGAGAGGTCTGACCTCTCGGTAAATAGCGGCCCAAAATTGCATTTTCGCAATTTTAAAATGCTTCATGAATTGCATTTAAGGAATCTCAAATAGAGATTCCTTAAATTCAATTCTTCGCAAATGTGCGAATTCTTAAATAGCGAATTTTGCATTTGGGATGATGAATCCCAAATGCAAAAATTGCACTCGCAAAGGGCCAGATTCTGAGAATCTTGCCCTTTGCGAGTGCAATTTAGCTTGATGAATCAGGCGGTATGTTTCCCTGCCTGCACAGCTCTCTATTGTGTTCATTGTAATTTTGCACATTGCTGCATCCCAGGTATTCAACGGCTTGTGACGATTGTACGCAGGGAAACAGTCAACACACTTTGCGGCTTGGCAAGACGACTGTGACCGCCATTTTTCCAGTCGATTGGCAGTCTAGTCTCCCGTAGTCTTCCCTTTGTTACTGGAACTACTTAAGAGCAATCCTAGAGCAGACCTACTCAGCGGGTGCACTGCTGGCACACCAAAGACAAGCCCGTCTGTGCTCAAATGCCCATTCTATCCCGAAACATGCCCTGGAACTTTGGGACTTGAAAAAAACAGATATCTGTTTTATATTGGAAACATGGCATCTGTTTTATATCGGAAACGTGGCTCCATTCAGCAGCACTCCCATGCATTTCAATTGCTTTCCCCCCCGAATTGCTCTTATCAGACAAGATAGAGGGGCATATTACCAAGGGCCCTTATCGCCGCTTTAGCCGGACTTTTTCCCGCTACAGCGGCAATAATTTGATCGCCCTATTACCAAGCTGTCGCTAACACCAGTTAGCGACAGCTAATAGGCGATAGCGAGCATCTTGTGGCCCGCTTTGCATGTCAGCAATATTTATCGCTAATGACATGCAAAGTGGGCGTGCCAAGATGTTAGCGACTGAAAACAGTCGCTAACATCGCTATCTCCTATTACCTACAAAGGCGTAGTTTTGCAAATATTCGCGCTAAGCGCGAATATCTCCAAAAGCTAACACCTGCCCAGAGCAGTTCTTAGCCATGTTATCCAATGGGAGGTGGATAACATGGCTAAGAGCATTGTCACGATAATGTGTGAATATCGCTGTATTTCCAGCGATATTCACGCATTTCGAATGATTTTTATTGTTTCTGAGATAAACCTTGTGGATAGCAAGGTATCTCAGCGATAAAAATTGTCGTAGCGCGGCGATAAAATTATTCCCGCTACCCCTGCTTAGCGATAAATATCGCTATTGCTAGGTAATATGCCCCTGAGAGTCCAAAGTGGGTGGCGGGGTGGCTATTGCCTTCCACCAAC
Source organism: Lissotriton helveticus (assembly GCF_964261635.1). Classification (NCBI taxonomy): domain Eukaryota; kingdom Metazoa; phylum Chordata; class Amphibia; order Caudata; family Salamandridae; genus Lissotriton; species Lissotriton helveticus. Next base: position 391,967,096 of record NC_136059.1, read on the forward strand.
CATTAAAAGTTATTTTTGTAGACTCATTACTAACAGATTGAGGAGAGCTGTGTATTTTCAAAATGGAAACCTATCGAGGGTAATCTGGAAGAGTGCATTAGTATATTGCCCTTCAGGTCCCCAAAATAATTTCAGTAATAAACTGATTGAAAGTATAGCACCACATATTTTGAAATCAGATAAATTCATGCTTATAGGGGATTTTAACTATCACGCAGAGTTCGTTTCAGACCCTGATAGCTCCTGGCTGCTCTCTGACCTAGAATCATTAGGCCCCCATCAAAAGTATCAGACCCAACACATACAGCTGGACACACATTAGCTCTCATATTTACAAATGTGCCTATCCTACAGGTTTTATCTCCCATGCCTCAGATTTGGACAGACCATTTTTCGATCAATTTTCATGTATTTGTGGGAGAATCTTTGGACTTCAAGACTGTAGTAAGGTCAGTTACTGGAGGAAGGTGTCTGCAGTTCTTTACTCCACATTTCACTTCTACCTCTCCAACTGCTCATGTAGATATTAATCTTGCGCTGAAAGATTTTGAGGCTGCATTTAATAGGCACTGGATGTTATTGTTCCCGAAACACTTACAGCCTGATTCATGTATGGGCCGTTTTGCGTGGCCCTAATAGCGAATCATAGCGACTCGCTATTGAGGACATGCAAAACGGTATTCATGTAGGAATTGCTAAATAAATAGCGATTCCTACATGTTCTCTATTAGCGAGTAGAAAATTGGTACTCGCAACAAAAGGAATAACTCCCCATTCATTCCTATGGGCCAAAAGGCCCATAGGAATGAATGGGGAGTATCCCTTATTTGCGAGTAGCAATTTACTACTCGCAAATAAGATAGCGATTTTAAGGGTGCCAGGGGTGTCCAAAGGACACCCTGTAGCACCCCTAAAATGCACATTTGAACAGGTGTTGCGCACACACATGTCCAAAGGACATGTGTGTGTGCAACATGCAACTTAGAAAAATGCTTTTAAAAGCATTTTTCTCAGTTTTTGCTATTTACCGAGAGGTCTGACCTCTCGGTAAATAGCGGCCCAAATTTGCAAAATCGCAATTTTTGAAAGTGTCATGAATAGCATTTAAGGAATCTCTAATAGAGATTCCTTAAATGCTAATTCTCGCATATTAGCTAATTCTTCAGTAGCGATTTTTGCATTTGGGATTGTGAATCCCAAATGCCAAAATTGCACTCGCAAAAGGCAAGATTCTGAGAATCTTGCCCTTTGCGAGTGCAATTTAGCTTCATGAATCAGGCTGTTAGCCTCTCCAAAACTCAGCAAACCATGTCCCCTTAGTTTTCAGAAGCCCAAGGGCCAGAAAAAGCAGCCTGCAGAAAGTTTGAACACTGGTGGCGTACCACTAAAACTGATGCAGGGAAGGGCATTTATAAAACAGCCTTAGGCATTTATCATAGAAATATCAAAATAAGTCCGAGATAATGGATAGAATAAACAATGCCGGAAACTCGAAATGAATTATATAAGATTTTAGACAAGTTTGCCAAGCCTTCAGCATGCGTCTCATCTATCTCAGCATAACAGACATTTTGTGATGATCTCAACACTTATTTCGAAGAAAAAATGCCTAAAATGTACGGCTATTTGTCAAATGGTCTTACACAGGAAATGCTGGTTTCACTGACCTCTTCATTGTCTAATCATATCATTCTTCTGGATTTCATTGCAGGCTGGATCCACTCAGCAAATCCTGGGCCTGATATATAAGATCAAATCAGGCTCTCCTGAGGATTCTGCTCCTCTGTACATTATGGCAACTTTAACCCCAGCATCCCTACCTGTTTAATTGAGTACAGAAACCATTCATAAAAAATGGAAAACAGCACACGTTAGACCCATTTTAAGGAAATCTACAGCAGATCCTTCAGATCTTATTAGTTACAGCGCAATATCACTTCTTGCTTTTCAAAGGAACATTTTAGAGACTGTATTAAAAAACAGTGATGTCCTTCCTGGAAACCTATTGAGAGCTGGGCCCCTCCCAGTCTGGTTGCCGGGCGTCCCATTGTACAGAAACTGCATTGGTGGATGTCTTGGATACCATTATACTCTCTTTGGATGTAGACCACCCAGCCTGCATCCCGTTATCACAGAGCCGAAAACAACAAAGGTGACTTCACAAGCTCTTCGACTTCGCATAGGTTCACCGGAACCTACGCCTCACTGCTGATGCTGCCTCACCTATCCTGTCCTGTATTCGATGTCGCGCCTCATTACAGACTCAACACCTCGCCTTCCCCATAGCAACTAGGGAACCGGCTTCGCTTCAGCACTGTGCATTATCCATAGACTTTGTTTCCAAGGTACTGTACTTTGGGGGTCCGTGTGACTCCGGGCACGATGCAGCGCACCTCACAGTCAGTGCCGTACTTTGGATTTATGCCTTTCATGAAGTCGTAATATCCCCAGGTGGAGCTATTTTGTTTCTGCATTCTCTAATATTGGAATAACTGTTCTAAAAGTATATCTTGAGACCTGAATGTTGGATTTTGGTCGTTTTGGTCTTGTTAAGTTTAGATAAAGATACTTTATTTTTATAAATGTATGTGGTGTGTTCTACTGTGTGTTTGGGAACAAATACTTTGCACATTGCTTTGGGATAAGCCTGTCTGCTTGTGCCAAGCTACCAAAGGGGTGAGCAGGGGTTATCTAAAGTGTGTAATCCCCTTACCCTGACCAGTAGGAAGGGTCCCAACGTCGTCAAACATGCATACCTCTGCCAATTAGAGGCCCCCATTTCCAACAGGATATAATTCTTGATACTCCTCCTCAGGCATGATATTTAAGCTATCAATTATGAATGGTATCTGTTGGACCTGGACCTTTCTGCAGGCTCACCCCCAAATGTTGTACCTGCCTCCTCCCCTTTTTCTGACCACATTTTTGTTGGCTTTAGGAATCTTGGCAGTTTAACACTGCTAACCAGTGCTAAATTGTATATGCTCTGTACTCAAAACATGGGAGCATTGGCTTAGTTACAATTAGCATATTTAATTTACTTGTATGACCCTAGTAAAGTGCACTATATGTGCCCATGGACTGTAAATCGAATGCTACTAGTGGGCTTGCAACACTGATTGTGCCACACACTTCAGTAGCCTTTAACCATGCCTCACACCTGCCACTGCAGAGCCAGTGTGTGAAGTTTAAACTGCAATTTTGACCTTGCGAGTTAACCTACTTGCTAGGCCCAAACCTTTTTTTTATTACATGGAAGTCACCCCCAAGGTAGGCCCTAGGCAGCCCCAAGGGCAGGGTGCAGTGTATTTAAAAAGTAGGACATGCACTTTCAAGTTTTACATGTCCTGGTAGTAAATATTGGTAAATTCATTTTCACTACTGCAAGGCTTATCTCTCCTAATGGTTAACATTAGTATTGCCTTAAACATCTTTGAAGTGTAATTTCCAATTTAGTATATAGAAATTTAAAATGTGGTGTCTTTGGACTCACAATTTAAAATCACAACTTATGGTGAAGTCGGATTTGAAAAAGTAAGTCTGAAAATTCCACTTTTAGAAAGTTGTCATTTCTTACTTTAACCATTCTGTACCTCTGCATGTCTCTGAACACACATCTGGGTTGGGTGGCAGTTGGGCTTTGTGCATCCCCTCTCGATAATCATACAGAAAGGGAGCTGGGATGTGACATTTCCATCCTGATGGCCCATCACCAGGCTGATGTGCCTTACTGAGATTTATTGGGAAGGAAGTGCTTACACTTGCACCGGAATAGGGTGGTGCCTTTTCCCATACAAAGATCCACATACCCCCCTGTACTGAGTCTGGATCCAGGGCAAGAAAGGCAAGGGCCATGTGATCTTCACTTTTTTGTCGTTAAAGAGACTCTGCCAAGAAGAGGAGCTGCTGATTGCTGTGCTCCCAGGAGAGACTAAGCAAACACAAGGAGATGATGGACACTCACCCCCAGTCACAAATCTGGTTGGATCCATCATCATTCTTTAGCTCACTTCGCCACCACAGTTTTGACACAGCTGTATGCAAATCATTCTTGACCCTGTGCCTCATGGGAACAGTTCAGCCCGAACTGCCAAGCCATGTTTTCCTTGGAGCGGAAACAAGAATCCTGGGGCTGGTTTCGGGCTAACAGCCCTCATCAGCCAGGCTAGCTTAAATCCAGTGGCAAAGTGAGCAAGGGACCCACGTCTGGCCATACCCTTCAAACCTAGGGTGAACAAAGCAAACACAAGAAGATGATGGGTGAACAAAGCAAACACAAGGAGATGATGGACGGAGGGCTGAAACGTTTCAGACACTCATCCTCAGTCACAGTTCTGGGTTGAATCCATCATCGTTCTTTAGCTCACTTCGCCACCCCAGTTCAGACACAGATGTATGCAAATCAGTCTTGACCTTGTGCCTCACGGGAACAGTCCAGCCCGAACTGCCAAGCCATGTTTTCCCTGGACCGGAAATAAGCATCCCGGGACTGGTTTCGGGCTAACAGTCAGGCTAGCTTGAATCCAGCTTGAATCCAGTGGCAAAGTGAGCAAGGGACCCACGTGTGGGCATGCACAGTGTAAATAGTTCAGCCTGACCGTAAATAACCTCCCAAACGCAGGGATTCTCTTAGCACTTGTATCCTTAAGCACTGTGTTGACAATTATAAATTTAAATGTGTATAACTTGAAAAGTACTCATTGGATTTTTGTCATTTTGGTCTTGTGTTATTCAGTAAAGAGTGTACTAGTTTTCTATATCAGTGTGGAATCGTTTTGTTGTGCTTTCACTGGGTTACTGTGTTTTAAGTGTGCACATATTCTTTACACATTGCCTCTTACATTAAGCCTGACTGCTCCGTGCCAAGCTACCAGAGGGTAGCATAAGTTAATTTAGGTTTTGCATCTCACTTACTTTCACTAGGATTGTGGTCACTACTTGGACAGTTACATACCTCTGCCACCGAGTGAAGCAATTTCTAACAGTATTGAACACCCCTTTATCTTCAGACAATATTTGAATGTTTGTGGTGCTTTTTCATGTCGATTTTTCTTCACTTTGGAATTTTCCTCGCAATCATCAAGTTCCACATGTGCATGCCTTTTTTAAATAAACATCGAGATTGCACAGTTGTCATTGTCACTTTCACTGGAAACTGTTAATGAGGAACTCTTTGTTGATGATTTAGACAATAATTTACATAGTTTAGTGTCTATTTTTCCTCAGTTGCTTTGACCGCTTGGTCTTTTGGGTGCGCATCGAACGTCTCTGAGATAGCTTTCAGTCGGCATTTCGTCTCCACACTGTGACGCACGTACGTTTCTCCTTGCATTGCAAGTCGTCATGAAATGGTTTGCTTTATCACAGCCGATGCATATTTGTCCAGTGCAGGGACATTTACCTTTGTGTGGAAACAACAGTCTACATCTGTAAATGTTTTCTTTTTCTGTAAAGACATCACCTTGTGTTCCTCTGCCTTGTACTTTGGCTTCCTTTTGATGCTCATGACTGACTCCTTTTGGGCGTAGCTGGCCTCTATGTCAGTCACTTGACGATCAGCACACTCTTCAGTGCAAGCAGCCTTGAGTACTTGTTCTAAACTCGGGGTTTCCTTCAGCGTTTGTTGTTGAAAGGATTCTGACAGACATCCATCGACTACTCTGAGGTGGGTAGCTTACTCATTGTTAAATTCATTGAACTTACACTGCCTCACTAGAACATCCAGTCTCTCAACAAACTATGATGGTTTCACCTGGTGTCTGGTGTTCTTGACTGATTATGTATCTTTCATAATCTACAATTGGCACTGGATTAAATTTCACATTCAAGGCTGTTTTAATTTGATTGTACATCACTTCACTTTAATGTGGTATCTTTTTCATGGCTTGTTTCACTCCTTCATTAGCCAAGTTTCTCAGATACTTTATAATCTTTTATTCATCTTTTTCATCTACTACATCTATGAAATCTTCAAACGTCTCTATTCATGCCATGCATCTATTGCCAATATTATGTTTTTTGGCAGTATCAAATGCAGATGGCGGATTTATGAATGCAGCAGCCACATATATATTGGTGGACAGTAGTGGTCTCTCAGGCGCTTCTTGTGGAATTGGATCACGCAGAGTCTCTATAGCGCCTTGTGATGTCCTGGCTTCAGCGTCAGCCTTAACGACTCTTGGAGCTTGGATCTCACCCTGGCTCTCCAATGGAACTCTCTGCTTGAATGTGGTGTAGGGAGTTGTGCTGAGCCCCTGCCCAGCAGTATTGGTGGTGGGCTGCTTCGTGCAGGGAAAAATCCCTTAGCACACCCCCCCCTCTTCCTGGGGCCACTTCCCAGCAAATTGCGCACAATGAGATGTTGATGGTTTCAGTAAATAGACAAACTTTATCCACTACCAGTCAACGAAAGCCTATAGCATTCTGATATTTGGTCAGCTGTGTGCTTAAAAGTTTCTTCAAAAACACCTGGTCAATCTCTGTTGCATAGCACTTGAATTTCAGTTTGACTTGTACTGAACTATGATTGTGCACTGCTTTTGTAACTTGATTGCATCCGTATTTAGAGTTCTTACTCCGTACAGCATTCATTTGCATAATGGCGCTGTACCTTTATTTGTGACAGTTTTATTCAGTTCCTGGCCACCGGCATGTAGACTTTCAATGTTGCTTTATTTTCTTTAGGTGTTTTACACAGGTTGGTGTTGCACTGAGACTACACTGCTGCCAGCGTCTTCTGCACTTCGACTATGGCACATGTGGTGCACATGAGCAGTTTGTTGGAAAACGGGCAAACTCTCTGGAAGAGCGCTTTCAATGGTTTTCATATTTCCTATCACGTCACCAGTTGTAGCATCCTGCCAGCCCAGTCTACATCTTTATTCTGCTTCATGTAAGTCAGAACTCAACATTCTAAGCCTGCCTTCAACTCATTTCTCCAACACTTACATCACAGGCCTATGGTGTACAGGGGGAACCAAAAGAGTTCTGGCGTTCTTTTATTTACAAGACACTACCCATGGGTTAGGTAATCATCCCATCAGCACACCGATATAAAGTAATATCCAGGAGTGCATGGTATTGGTGCCAATTTTAAATCAGATGAGCATCCTGAGCCCTGGGTGTTATAAAATCACAAAGCCAGACTGCATTTTGAGCCCATTAAATTAGCCTGTTTCCCTTTGATCCACATTCAGCATATCACTATGTTTTGCAGACTACGTAAAGGAGTCATTTCACCTAAACAATTACTTTGCTCTCACATAAGATGACGCCAATCTGCTACAAGCAATGCAATATCTACATTTCCAGGTTTGGACATGTAATACAAACATTCAAGCTGAAATATTTTCATCAAGCAGGTTTACATTGCATATGTCTCAGATTATTTGAAAGTCACCCAATGTAGGATAACAGACATTGGTGCCCTTTATAAACCATGTGTATTGACCACTAAATGCCAAAGGCTTTCACACTAAGTTATTGCGAGAGGTCCTGCCAGACTGCTGTAGCATCCTCACTTACGTTTATAGTCGATGCAGGGATGAGAGGAGACGAGCCCTACAGAACGTGTGTTTTCCTTCTGAGAGAACATTTTCTCCCAGCTGAAGACTGATAATCACATCTGATCTGCTATGATGAGGTATACAGTGCAATGCAAACTCTAGAAGCAAGCTAGCTACTTCATGCTGTTATAGTGTACTGCATAAAGGTGGTTTTAGGGTGCTAGGACATTCTATTTTAGAACTTTTAATTGTATTCTCTCTGCTAGCAACATGCATAAGTGCTGTTTTAATTATATGCGGTGTGGTCATTGCTCATGTACTAAACAACAGGATGAGGCTATTGAAACAAGGCACTTTCCAAATATATTTTTGTTGAGTTTTCAGCACAGAAGCATGAACCATAAGAACTATCTCATGCATTCAGGTATTTCAGGCATACTGGTCTGAGTCCATCAGTAACATTGTCAAGCCATTTGCAGCTTTCACATAGTTATATTATATGGTATGTTACAGGATTTGTAAAGCGTGTGGTGATGCGCAGGCACCCCTACCCTGATTGAGGAAAAGAAATGGTCTGAGGAGGCAGAAAAAAGCATTTAGAAACTTAGTTCTTGGAGATGCAGGTCTTAAGCGCCTGCTAAAAGCCCAACTTATTGTCAATCGAGCGACTGGTCAAGGGAAGAGAGTTCCTAAGCTTTGCTACATTGATGCTAAAAGATCGACCACCCCTTCTGGCTCTTCTAACTGAGGGCACAGAGGCTAAAAGTAGGTCAGAGGATCTGAGTGGCCTGTTTGTAATGTGAGGGGTAACCAACTGACATAAAATTGAGGGAAACACTCACGTGTAGAGCTCTGTGGGCAATACATAGTTTTGAATTAGTTTCTCTGAGTGACCGATAGCCAGTGAAGAATTTTCAAACCGTTTCTGGCTGACTCCTGTGTGGGAATCCCAAGTAGGATGCTTGCCGCAGCATTTCACACTGCTTGTGATTTCCGAGTGACTGCCAAAAGCATGCCCAAATACAGTTAGTTGCTGTAGCCTTAGAGAGGATCAAGGCCTGAACTACCAGCCTCGTCACCATCTGAGGGAGCAGAGGCAGAATCTTGCAGAGCATGCACAGTATTCCATGACAACTGGCTAAATGTTTAGTGGCCTGGGTTTCCATTGTCAAGGTTTTATCAAGCTACAGCCCAGCCTTTTTATACCTGTATTAGCAACTGGAGGGCTGACCCATCCTGGCCAGCCCAAGGCCCATTGAGTGGTAGAATTCCTCCCAAGGATCATAAGTTCGTTCTTTGATCCATTGAGCTTGAGGCAGGATATGTTCATCCCACTGGTAACCCATTCCAATGCGGATGCTAAAGGGTCGCTGTAGGAAGAATGTAAAAAAACTCTATGTATCATCGGCTTAAGACACTATTGAAATTCCAAAGGGAGTAATATTACCGGCCAGAGGTTGAAGATACACATTAAATAACCTGGGGCTGAGCGCAGACCCCTGTGGCATTTCACATGTAACTGGAAGGACCTTGGAATGGCAGACTTTGTCAAAAACCTGGAAGGAGAGCTCCTTCAAAAGGGAGCTCACCCAATCCAGGGCCTTGCTATAAACACCTGCCCTATTAATCCATTCCAGAAGCATGGGATGGTCCACAGTGTCAAAAGCCGTGCTCAAGTCCAAGAGCACAATAGCAATCATGACCCCTCGGTCTTATCTCCTGTTAGCATCCTCCACCACTGCCACAAGGGCGGTCTCAGTGCTCTGCTTGGGCCAAAAACCTGTTTGTGTGTGGTGTAATAGAGAGCTGCACTCCAGAAAGACTGAGAGGTGTCTATTAACATATTTCTCAGCCACTTTACTGATGACAGGCAGCAGAGAGATTGGGTGGAAATTCCCCAGACATAATAGCTCAAGGTTGGGTTTCTTTAAAAATGCTTTGACCATAGCATGTTTCCAAGGTTGCAGCACTGTACCCAAGTCCAGGGTCCAGGGATTAGCCATTTGGAGCAAGAAGGGTAAAACGATATCTGCCCTAAGATTAAGAATAAGAATACTGGTGGGGGGGCGCGATCAAAAGGGGACCTAAACGTGATTTGACCAAAAAAAGAATTCAAAAGTCTCCAGAGTAAGGGAAGAGAATTCAGAAAGGATGGGAGAGCCATCCACCTCTTGGAAAGATTGGTAAATATCCAAGAGTTTGGTGTAAAAGAAACCAGTCAGTGCACTGGATATCTCCTTTGAAGGTTCTGAAATAGAACCAATAGAGGTTGGTTTAAGTGAAGCTTTAGTGATCCTAAACATCTCCCTCAGGGGAGTTAGCAGCTTCAGTAATTTCATAATGAGTGGCTTGCACAAGATTAATTTCAGCGTGGTGGGCCCCTACAGTTTGCCGAATTTTTTATATTCCCGCATGATCCTGCCTCCCATACTTCCCTGCGATCTTAAATTTTTAATTCAGATTTCTAAGATGGGGGAGTACCAGGGGTCAGATTTCTTTTAGGAATGTAACTTTTTATTGATTTCAGAAAGGGAGGGGATAAGGAACATCAGCTGTCGCCTACATCCATTGGCCAGCAAGGAGTAAGCAGTAAGGCATTAATTCAATTTACATCATCCTGCACCTACATCCATTGGCTGGTGCAGTAATCATGAGACCAAACACAAAATGGGAGGGAGGTAAAGATGGGAGGGGAAACATAATCCAATTTCACATCAAACCTTGAACAGGAAACAACAGGTGCTCAAGTTGCTAAGGTATAGACTTCACTCTTTCTTTTCTCCTGGATCTGCTGGGGATGTGGGTGGCATGATCTGCAGTACGCATAAGTATATCAGGATTGTTAATTGCTGAAATTCTCCCAAGAGGTGTGTAATGCATGTGCCCCCAATTTATTCGAATTTAGGTAATGTGTGGCTAACAGTACCTGTCAACTTCTCCATCCCTAATAGGTCCCAAAGTTCATGGAGCCAATCTGCGTGGGTCGGAACCACATCTGTGCCCCACTTTGATAGCAGGACATGCTGCGCAGCATACAGCGCCAATGTAATAGCTTTACCCTGTTCAGAGTGTAGTGGATAGGTTAACGCATTGGCCAACCCTAACAGTATATAGGCCGGAAAAGGGGGTATTTTAGTGTTGAACATTGTGTCAATATCAGTCAGAACTTCCTTCCAATACCTATGAAGTTTGATACAGTGGGTGAGTGTGCCAGAGTGAGCGCAGTGCCTCTAACACTCATCCAGCCTCCCCCTCTGCCACTGAGCCAAGCGGGCCGGGATGTAATACCAGCAGTGTGCTAATTTAGTAGAGTTTCTTTGCCTGCGGCACTCGTGGCGGAAGTGCATGCTCGGTGCAATATATCTAACCACTCCATATTCATGAAGCTGCGTTCGCATTCCTGCTCCCATCTCTTCCTAGCTGGAGTGTGTAGCGGTGTAGGCAGGGTATTTAAAAAGAAGTATATGACGGAATAAATACGAGAATCATCGTTCGGAGATAAAGTTTAAACAACATTAGTCCTCTACTAGCATGTGGCTTAATCGTAGGAAGAGACACCCAGTGTCTGACCGCTAAGTAATGCCAATATTCTGAGTCCGGGAGCCCAAAGTCCAACAGGCCTTGCACATCAAACAGGTCCCCATTCCCTTTACATTGCGCTTCCTGCCAAGGTGCAAATGCTTTCTCTGACATTGCCTGAGGGAAATCTGGATTTCCTATGATCGGTGTAAGTAGCGAGATACATGTGGATAGCTGGTGGGTGGAATATACTTTGCCCCAAACCCCAACAGTTGCTCTGACCACTGGCGAGATGTATACACCTGGCGGGTGGTATTTACGCTGTAACCACGGGATCTTCCAAATATGGATGCCCGCAACCTCCTGGTCCAGGAAGCACCAATGTTTTTCAGTCATCAGATGCTGCCATTCCATTATATATCATGGCTGAGCGGCCTGGTATTATTTTGTCAGGTTTGGTATTCCCAGTCCCCCCTTGCCCAGCGGCAGATACGTTCGCTCTTTTGCCATCTGAGCCCTCTTACCCGCCCATATGAAGGCTTCCAGAGCAACCTGCAATTTCCTCAAGATGGCTGAGAGAGGTGGCAATGGCATCACCTGCATAAGGTAGAGAATTTTTGGCAACAAGGTCATTTTCACTGTCGCGATGCAGCCCACTCAGGAGAGGGGACACCCGCCACATTTGAATGAGTGCTCTCACGGTATGCAACAGGGCCACGTAATTATGGGTGATTGAACTTTCTATCGTGGGCAGTATTTGAATTCCCAGTTCTTAGATCTGGGGGTCTCTAGTTGGCATTGGTGATCACCTTTGTCCAAATAGGGACCCTTACTTCTAAGTCAGGATAAGGGGATTACACTCCTTAATAACCCCTTCTCACCCCCTTGGTAGCTTGGCACGAGCAGAGCCTTATCTCAGAGGCAGTGTGTTAAGCATTTATGAATATACACAGTAATACAGTGAAAACACTACAGATGGACACAACACAGGTTTTATAAAAATAAGTATTCTTTATATAGACAAGACCACAAACGACAAAAATCCACAATACTACACTTCAGATTACTTAAAAGATGATTAAAGTCTCTTAGTTCAAGTTGTTGGTAAATGCGACAAATTTCTCAACAAAGTACCTGGATGCGTAACGCAAAGTGACCAAAAGGCTCACAAGAGGGGAGATGCGTCATTTCCGTGACCCGGGGGAACAGTTGCGTCCTTCCTCAATGCTTGCGCAGATTAGGGGACTCGTCGTGAGCCTTACCGGTGCGGAGGTGATGCGTAGATTCTCGGCCTGCGGGCCCGTTGCGGTGCGCAAGATGGTGCCTTGATGCGATGCGATGATCCGGTTGCGTTGCGAGAAGATGGCACCCTTGATGCGGCGATGCGTTGACGATGCGATGACGCCCTGGCAGCCTTGCGATGACTCTGTACTTTGGAGACGCGACAGGCCCTGCGACACGCTTCTCTGGTGATGCAATGGCGGCTCTCTCGATGGCGTCACGCTTCTCCGGTGATGTGACAGCAGGCAGCTTCAGTAAACACACGCTTCCAGGGAGACGCGGCGAAGGCTCGCTTCTCTGGCGTTGCGATGATGTCAGCTGCGGCGGTGACACGCTTCTTCTCGATGCGTCGCGCTTCCAGCTCCCAGAGCAACGCAAGTGTCTGGAGTCAGAAGTCGCAGCAAGGAAATTCAGGAGGGACCTGGAGGTGAAGTCTTTTGTGAGACTTCAGCAGGAGGCAAGCACAGTTCAAGCCCTTGGAGAATATTCTGTAGATGAAAGTCCTTACAAAGTTCCTTCTCCTTTCTATTGGCAATGAAGCAACCACTTCAGGCCAACGCAGCAAACAGCAAGCGCCCTATAATAATAATAATAATACTGTCTTTTATAGAGCGCGAACAGCTACCTCCTAAGAGGTGTCCCGGCGCTTTAGCAGCTAGTGGTGCATCAGGCAGCCTATATAACACAGAGAGTCCAAGAGGCTACTCCTGGTTAAAAATGGTTTCAGAAGTGATTTGTCGCAATGCGTTTGGCAAGGCATTCCAAAGCATAGCAGCCTTAAGTGAAAAGGATCTGCCCCCTAACCGAGCTTTCCTAACTCGTGGGGTGCGTAACAGGTTCTGGGAACCTGAACGGAGAGAACGAGGCTGCTCATAAGCGCCAAGTCTCTGCTTCAGATAGCAAGGGCAGGATCCGTGGAATGCCCGAAAGGCTAGGGTAAGGTCTTTGAATTTAATTCTACTATTAACTGTCAGCTAATGCAATGCTTTGAGATGCGGAGAGATGTGCTGCTTGAATGGGACATGTTTAATCAATCTCGCGGCCGCATTCTGGACCATCTGCAATTTCTTTATCTGGTACGCTGGGAGGCCCAAATACATGCCATTCGCATAATCCAGGCGGGAGGTAACTGTGGCATGAACCACAGACCGGCGACAGTGTTCTGGCAGAAGATGTGGGATTTTACGCAGGTTTCTTAAGGTGCCAAAACAAGCACCTGTCACCTGTTGAATTTGGGCTGAAAAAGATAGGTCCGTCTGCCACTTAATGCCCAGGTTTTTTGCGCACTATGGCATCTAACACCTCCCTTTCAGTTATGTTTTTCTCCAACTGTTCAGCATGAAGGGACAGCAGTTTTGTGACGGGAGCCTGTTCGATGTATGGTGATCAAATGTCTGGGGAAATTACTTCTTCTGTGTACAATTGTGCATAAAAGCGGCCAAATTCCACCGCTATATCTTCATCACTTGCAAGATGGTGTCTGCCGCCATCTATAACAGCCTGTACATGTCTAGAGCGTACCTGCACCCTCAGCCTGTGTGCCAATAATTTCCCTGCTGTGTTGCCCCCGCATAGTACTTCTGTTGTGTTCCCAGCAAGGCGTACGCACCGGGTCAATATTTAGCGCTCTAAGCTGTTTCCGCACTACATTTAGTTGCCGGCTTTTTTTATGTGGGGCTACACGTTGATCAATCAATCAATCAATCAATGCATTTCTAAAGCGCGCTACATACCCGTGAGGGTCTCAAGGCGCTGGGGGAGTGGTGAGGCGCTACTGATCGAAGAGCCAGGTCTTGAGGAGTCGTCTGAAGGCTAGCAGGTCCTGAGTCTGTCGTAGGCTGGTGGGGAGAGCCTTCCAGGTCTTGGCGGCGAGGTAGGAGGAGGATCTGCCAGCGACGGTGGTCTTCCGGATACGGGGAACTGTGGCGAGGGCGAGGTTGGCTCAGCGGAGGCTTCGGGTGGGGGTGTGGAGGCTGAGTCGGGTGTTGAGGTATGTAGGTCCGGTGTTGTGTAGTGCCTTGTGTGCGTGGATGAGGAGCTTGGAGGTGATCCTCTTGTTGATGGGGAGCCAGTGCAGGCCTCTCAGGTGGGGTGTGATGTGGCTGCATCTTGGGACGATGAGGATCAGTCGTGCCAAGGCGTTCTGGATTTGTTGTAGTCGTCTCAGGAGCTTGGTTGCCGTTCCTGAGTAGAGGGCATTCCCGTAGTCGAGTTTGCTGGTGACGAGGGCCTCGGTGACGTTTTTTCTCGTGTCGGGAGGGATCCATTTGAAGATCCTGCGGAGCATTCGGAGGGTGTTGAAGCAGGACGCGGAGACGGCGTTGACTTGTCTGTTCATGGAGAGGGTGGAGTCGAGGATGACTCCCAGGTTGCGTGCGTGGTCTGTGGGTTCCGCGGCTGTGCCTAGCGATGTGGGCCACCAGGAGTCGTCCCAGGCTGATGGGGTAGGTCCGAGTATGAGGACCTCCGTCTTGTCTGAATTCAGCTTCAGTCTGCTGTCCTTCATCCAGTCGGCTACGTCCTTCATTCCTCTTTGGAAGTTGGCTTTGGCGGTGTGGGGGGTCTTCAGTGAGGGATATGATCAGCTGGGTGTCATCGACGTAGGAGATGATGTTGAGGTTGTGTTGTCGTGTGACATGGGCAAGCAGTGCCATGTAGATATTGAACAGCGTCGGGCTGAGGGAGGATCCCTGTGGGATGCCACAGATGATCTCTGTGGTTTTCGAGCGGAAGGGTGGGAGGCGGACGCTCTGGGTTCTGCCGGAGAGGAAGGATGTGGTCCAGGCCAGGGCTCATGCTCATCTTCCAGCTCCTTCAAACTGGCTTCAAGTGCAGCTTGCTTCAAGGCCCGTTCCCTGTGAAGCCTAGCTGCTATTGTGATATAAGTCTCTCTACTGACCGCCTTAAGGGCTCCCCAAATTGTCATAATCGCAGTATCTGGTGTGTCGTTGTCAGCAACATAATCTACTATGGCCTTCTCTACCTCATTTACTTTAGCATCATAAGTTAACAGTTTAGGATTTAGACGGTTTGCGGGTCTAATATGTAGTCGGAAGGTGCATATCTAGCTGGATCGGGGCATGGTCAGATATGGCTGAACCATCAATCATGGCCCCAACTACTCTTGGGCATAAAGGGACCAAGACCAAGAAGAAATCGATTCTAGTGTGAGATTGGTGGGCCGCACAGAAGGAATAGGACCTGGACTGTGGATTCAATACCCACCAAACATCAGTAAGCCCTGCCTCCGCAAGCCAGCTTACCCCTTGTGGGGTGAACATCCATGTGGGGCCTGACTGTGAATTGGACCTATCTATGGCAGCGTCCTTACCCAAATTAAAATTGCCCCCTATTACAAAGTTGAAGTTTGGGGACACCAGTACTTCACCTAGTGCCTGGCAAATAAAGGGATCCTGCCTTTCATTGGGGGCATAGAGGGTAGCTATAGTGAGTGTATGTTGAGACAAAGATACCCTCAGGGACAACAGCCATCCCGGAATCTCAGATTGTACCCCTTCACCCCTCCCTTGGAAGTGCGTGGCCACGAGGATCGCAACCCCTGCCTTTTCCCGACCAGGGGACCAGTACTGGTGATCAAACCATCTCAACCGCATTCTGTGCCCATCCTGTTTCAACAGGTGTGTCTCTTGTAGGAGACAGAGATTACATTGGGCTACCCTAAGCTGGTTGAAGATTGCTACTCTTTTGGCCGGTGAATTGAGAACTCTTATATTCAAACTAAGCACCTTCACCATGATACAATGAGGACTAGGCCACTATGAGCGCTCTCGGCCACCCTTACATAACCCCTACCCTCAACCCAAATACACAGTGAGCCTGTCTGAAGAAGAATGGAGCACAAAAAGTTTGGGGAAATATGACAATAAGAACAAAAAATAGAACAAAAACACCTATTGGTGCACAACTTGCGATTGTGTAGTGAGGGTCCATGTCGCCGGTCGTCCGCGGTAGGGGTGTGAAAAGATGGAAAATCACTGCCCCGCCGCAACCAGTCAAGTAAGAAAGGCACAGATAGGCCTGGGGGAGCCACCTGTCCCACTCCATTAAGGTTAAGTGCTGAGTGGTTTGCCGTTATTCGTCATCACGTTCTGGGGACTGGTGGTGTTCAGAAAGCTGCCGTAATAACTCTGAGCACTCCTTAATGCTTTCGGTGTCCGTGGGCTTTGTATGCTGTGAAAGGGGAGGGATCCTGATGCAGCGCTGCCTTCAGGTGTCCATAGCTGATAATTGTGAGCTATTGCGAGGTGAAGAAGAGTCCTTATCCAGATCTAGACCTAGAATGTCCGCTGCCTCCGAGGGTGCACGGTGTCACTGGCGTCTCCCGTTGCCATGCGAATATCAGATGGAATGGTTGGGCCCATCTTTACCTCACTCCTTTGTCCCTCAGGAACGCTGTCACAGGTCTCATATCCCTATGCCGCTGGAGTGTAATGACTGACAAGTTCTGGCACCAGCGGATCTTGCGACCCTCAAAGAGAACATGTGGTTGGTCCTGCACTGCTGCCATAATTAGCTCATTTTGTGTATAGTCCAGTTCAGGAGAAGGTCTTCCACCTCCAAGGCTGGTACGATGTGTCGGAAGAGGCGCAAAACGTAGTCCTCCATGTGCCCCGCTTCTGCTTGTAAAGGCACCCCTTTAATTCAGATGTTTGACCTATGTGACCTGTTTTCCAAGTCCTCCAGATGCAGGTTGAGGTCCGCGTTGTGATCGTTAAGTTCCAAGATCTCCCTGCGGCATTCCTCCATCTCCTCTTCTCTGGAGTCTGCGATGTGTTCCACCGTGTCCACCCCATGCTCTAGTTCCCCCAGGTCATGTCGCAGACTTTTAATTTCGTTGGCCATATCTGTTTGGAGTGCTGCAATATCGCTCCGTAGTGTGCCGATGAGTGTTTTAATGATGCCCCTGGTATTAGAACTGGGGTCACCAATTCTGACACAGTAGCTTGGCGCGAGGCTGGAAGGCACCCAAAGGCAATGTGTAAAGCAGTAGTGCAGCACACACACGAGCTAACTCAAGAATATACACACAATAGAATGACACCACACCAGTATGTTTTAGAAACCAAGACCCTTTATCTAATCTCTTTAGTTCAGGCAATTAATGTTTCTTATATATTAGGCAAATGGAGTAATCCCCCCTCAAACATCAATCCCAGCAAAATTAACGCTTTCAGTATTCGGGGACAGTATAGGCAACAACATTTCTTGTAAACATAGTCATCAAAAGGGATTTGTAATAAAAATGCAACACTTACCGCCTGATTCATCAAGCTAAATTGCACTCGCAAAGGGCAAGATTCTCAGAATCTTGCCTTTTGCGAGTGCAATTTTTGCATTTGGGATTCATCATCCCAAATGCAAAATTCTCTATTTAAGAATTCGCACATTTGCGAAGAATTGAATTTAAGGAATCTCTATTTGAGATTCCTTAAATGCAATTCATGAAGCATTTTAAAATTGCGAAAATGCAATTTTGGGCCGCTATTTACCGAGAGGTCAGACCTCTCGGTAAATAGCAAAAACTTAGAAAAATGCTTTTAAAAGCATTTTTCTAAGTTGCATGTTGCACACACACATGTCCTTTGGACATGTGTGTGCGCAACACCTGTTTCAATTTGCATTTAAGGGGTGCTACAGGGTGTCCTTTGGACACCCCTGGCACCCTTTAAATCGCTATCTTATTTGCGATTAGCTAATTGCTAATCGCAAATAAGGAATACTCCCCATTCATTCCTATGGGCCTTTTGGCCCATAGGAATGAATGGGGAGTTATTCCTTATTTGCGATTAGCAATTTGCTACTCGCAAATAAGGAATGTGTAGGAATCGTTATTTATTTAGCAATTCCTACATGAATACCGTTTTGCGAGTCCTTAACCCCTTCGACGCTCATGACGAGCCCAGCTCGTCATGGAGTTTCCATTGACTTCAATGGAAATTACATTGAGCATCTGGTACCACCCTTAGCATCCAAGTGGTTAATAGCGATTCGCTATGAATCGCTATTAGGGGCTCGCAAAACGGCCCGTTGATGAATAAGGCTGTTAGTGGGCAGGGATTTATATCCTCAAAACATTTCCTAGATAGGATTCACTCAGGTGCAGATCTTAGGCCTGGGTAGCACACAAGTAACTGGCACAGCATTCCCTATGCAGGGGCACTCTGAACAGAACATAGAACAGGAGCGAATTCAGGGCACAGAACGTCATTATCCAGGGCAGTCTTATGCCCAGTCCAGCATTACTCAGAGCCGTTCCACGCTTACTTTAGGCCCCAGGGGCCGACAGGACCATCAGAGGGTTAAATGGGGCCTTCAGGGCCCGGTTGCAGTCTCCTGAGGGGAGGGGCGGTCACGGGGCTGCCACTCTGACTCGAGGTGGCTCCTCGGCAGCCTCGCTTTCTCAGCAGCGGTTCCGCGCTCCCACAGGGGTGTTACCTGGTGCTCTAGGTCTCGGTCAGGCCCTTGCTGCTCCGTGCCTCTACTCTGGGTCTTCACTCACTCCTGCTCCTCTCGGAGGCCCCATGCTGAGGTCTATGGGAAGGAAGGGCAAGCTAATCCTGGAAACCCCTTCTATAAGAGTTAAATACCCTGAGGCGCGGCGGCCAGAACCAATGGCTGCGCGGCTTTCAGGGGAGCGCACCCGCACCCGCCAATCAAAGCGCGGCTTACCGGGGTCGCGGCCTATGACTCAGCCGACGCCCCAGCTTCGTGATGATGCCCTCTCTGCCCTCACAGGCCCAGCGTGGCCTTCTTTGATACCGCAGCAGGCCTCCCCAGGCTTCGGGGGCCGCGGCGGTGCACGGGGCTTCAAAACGCTTCTTCCTTCAGCGACCCCGAGGTCGCGGCGGTGAGTTGCAGGCACGCTGACAGGGCACAGCGTTTGATCACGGGGGCCGGGCTTCGACGGTGACTGAGCAATTAGCGCTAGAGGCCCCCAGCGCTTAGAAAGCATAACGCGCGGGGGCACGGCAGCAGTTCAACCAAGTCCTGGGCTGCGGCGATGATCGGGGGTAAACAGCCCCTCAACGACACAGAGCTGAAAAGGCATATCAGGCAGTTCATTTAAGTCCTGGGCTGCGGCGGTGATATGGCATTTAGCGCTTTGAGGCTACACAGTGCTTCAGTAACACAGCGCTGGGGGGACAGCAGATTACTTCTCCTTAGCGCAGGGTGGGCACAGTTATTGCAGTATCGCGCTAGATGGGCACAGCGCCTTACCTGTTGTTCCCCCAGCAGCAGCTCTCACAGCAGGCAGTCCACTCCTTTACCACAGTGCCTGGTGGGCACAGCCCTTATCTTGGGGGGGATGGATGGCAGGTCTTAGTAGCAGGTTCTTGGGGGGGAAGAAGGGGGTTGAGTTAGCAGGCATAAAAGGGCAGGATGGGTCCCTGCAGCACATTGGAGTTGGCCCCTGGTTTCCCCCTCACTGGGCAAGATCAGCAGGCTGGTAGAGTCCCTCAGCTAACTTGGGTACAGCAGGGCCTAAGCTCAGTCAGTCCCAGTAGTGTAGGTCCCCCCCCTAGGCCCAACTGCCTATACTCCGGCAGAGGTTCATCCAGGTCCAGTGGTGCCCCAACTAACTGTCAGGTTTCCTTCTTTTCCTCTTATACCCCTAGGTCATGTGACCCTCCTGTAAAGGCGGCAAAGCATAACTCCTCCCAGGGCTGGAAGGTTCCAGGAGCTTCCACGTGTTGGTCTATGGGACAAAAAGGCGGGACGGCAGAGATACAGTATAAGGATGTCCCAGCCCCTCCGCAGTAGCAGGGGCCTGTGGTAGCCATGTTATTAGGAGAGAGCACCTGCACCTCAGCACTGTTTGGCAGTGGGAAGGCGCCCAGAGACCTAGGTCCAACAAAAAGATGGTGGCAAAAATGAGGCGAAAAGGGCAAAAAAAAGGGGGTAAGACCACCCTAGGGCTGGCAGGTCTAACACCTGGTAATTGGGGCTTCCTCGTCTGCCATCTTGTCACGCTGGTGAGCTTGCTCTATTTGCATCTTGGGAGACCACGGTGGTCCCCATTTTCTTGCTGGAGCCCTAAGTTAGGAGATCCTTGATAATAGCAGTGTCCTTCTTTGACCGTGATGAGGCCATGGTGGTTTCGGGGAGGGGCCGCAATGTCGCACTCCGGGCGGTCCTGGTGCAGGATAGGGCTACCTAGAGAGCAGTGGTTGGCATGCTCCCAGGTAAGAAGGTACAGTCCCTCTACGTCTGTCCTCCCACGCGGAAGATCATGAAGTAGGACCAACAGCCTCCGGTGTTTGCCGTCGCTTCCACTGCGGCCATCAAGCAGAGATCTGCAGGGCCCTATGTCAAACCCCAGGTGGGCACTAGATGTTTCAGAACCAGTAAACCCTGTTACTTCACCCACTGAAGCCAGACGCTGCCCAGCTGCCAGCGGTCTCACCCCAGCAAGCCCAATTCGTCAGTTGTCGCAGGCAGTGTCCATCACACGGCAGATGCGAATGATAGAGTTGCAAAGTCCACTGCGGCGGGGCGCTCCAGTCGCCGTCCACTTGCCACGTTCCTGTGCCTAGGTCTGCCTGAGTGATTCTTCGCTGGAGCCCTCTGTCCGACCCCCACTGGGGAGTCTCCCGGAGCCCAGAATAGCAGTCTTGTGGTTCTTTAAGTTAGTACGGCTGTGTTAAGCCAAGGTCCGCCTTCACAGGGCTCCCCTTTTTGGGACCTTCATCATCGCCTAATTCTACAGGGGGCCCAATCTCAGCCCCCGCCCAGGGCGGCCCCAGTCTCCACTGCTGGGGTCTCCGGAAACGTGGGCTAGCTCCTCTCACCGTCGGCACGCTGTATCCTTATTTTGGGGGTTATTCCCATCAAGGCCGCCGAGGTGCCCCAAGTAGCTTCGCTCACTTGGTGTTTCTGCCCACGGCACCCGGAACACTGTTGGAGAGGGGGACCGCTCAACGCTCTCTGGTGTTAAAGTTCATGTGACTTAGATGCGTGCAGGCACCGCTGTTGTCTCCCCGCAGTCCCCCGCGCTCAGACTCACCGGTGGCAAAGCCTGGCCCAGAGCAAAGCTGCCATCCGGCCCTCAGCCTCTAGAATGGGGTGATAGATTAGAGCAGCCACAAACGTAGACTACCAGGATAGGGAAATTGAAAAGATGAGGCTTCCACAGTGGGGGAATATGAGGGGGTTGATTAGGAAGGTAAAAGAAGATTTCAAAATAAATGAAAGCCTCCCTTTTTCTGTCTGCTCTATCTTTGCGAACTACATAGTAGTTGGGAGGACATGCCTGAGCGATGTCTGGTCCTGACTCTGCATGGAGCCAGGTTTCCAATTGTAAAATGAGGTCAGGATTGTTGTCTACTAGGAGGGAAACGATGTCCAACTTGTGGCAAGGGAGGGATATACAATTTGAAAGAAAGATTTTATGTTTTGTCTTAAACGGGGAGTATTCACAAGTTTGATATTAGGTGACAGGGAGAAGGAACAGTACTTACAAATGGCAAGGTCCCTGGATAGGTCCATTATGTTTCGGTAGTTATCATTAAGCACCCTTCTTAGTTGGACCAGATGGTCCATCGTATAAGTCCCTGCATTTGGTGATAAGGCACAGGGTTCCTGGCCTCTGGACCTGTCCGGGCACAGAAGGGCTAGCCTTTGGCGCGCCTTTAGTGCGGCAGCAGCACGCCTGCTGCCCTGCCTCTATTTTATGCATAGGGCCCCACTACTAGATTGCTGACCTGTTTGTCCTGCTGTATGGTGTCCCGCTCTATAGTGGGTGGCTCACTGGCCTTCCCACCACAAACACCCCTGTATAAGCTCTGCACTTCACCCAGGATGACTCCACCCTCCATCTGCTCCCTGGGCTACCCCACAGCCATTATGGGCCTGCGTACTCTTGGGTTCCCCAGTGGCCCTATACCCAATACCTTCTCAAACTTTTCTAGGCACACTTGTGGCTGGTAAACCATTTTTTGGACCATGCACCAGTTCAGGTTAGCTAAGTTCCTCAGGCCCGCAGGGTCCGGTTCTTATCTAGCCCCTGTGTCTTCTCACAACACAACGTGCAACCATCAAGGCTACATTATACAACAAGAGTGCATTGTGGTCCAAAGTTTGTTCCCCCGGATACCCAGGATCACCGGTTGTGAAGTAAGTTCCAGACAAAAGTACATGACTGCTGATATCCTGCAACCCAGATATCTCCAAAAGGCCTGGATCTTGGGGCAGCCCAAGAGTATGTGCACCAAGGTTTTCCTCTGCTGTCTCCCCTGTCCCCTTGTCAAAGATCACTGTTTACCTAATCATGGGGTATAACCGGATCATAGTAATGTAAGCTATGTAGAGTAAATTGGAACCCCACCCATATGAACACTTCCTGCGGCTAGCGGCAAGAGACAACCCAGTCATACAATTATTCCAATGTGCTGAAGTCACACTCCCTTCTCTCCCTCAGGCTATCTAGAGGGGGGAGGTTGTTAGGTAAATGCATAGAGTATATTCGGGACACAGCATGGTTGATTAGAGGGGACCCCAACATCTTCTACCCTAGTGGTGTCTTATCTGGCAAATCCCGCAACATTTCTTCATGTGTCTGCAGTAAGTGTCTTAATTGTTGGTATCAGAGAAACTCACTCCACGTCAGTTCCTATTGTTCAGTGAATCATATTATATTGTCATCCCGCCACATGCCACCCACCTTGGAGATGCCCAGCAGGTCTGATTTTTCATATTCCTCAATCTCCCTCAGCACACTCAGGGTATCTGACTCTTACAGGAGGGGTTTCCAGGATTAGCTTGCCCTTCCTTCCCATAATTTGAGTTGCCTGATGCCATGTTTTAGTACTATTGTCGTCAGGGTGGACAGTGGTATCAACCACCTCCTCCCATAAAGGTTCCTGACATAACTCCCTGGGTCCACTGCCTGCCTGTTTGCCATCAGAAATGGTTGTTGTTATATGGAGTAGGCCAGTAATTTATCACCTGCAGTTGTGTTGCCTAGTAGTAAAGTCGTAGGTCAAGGGGGGCAATTCCGCCCGTCATGGGTTTCCTACTCAGAGTAGTCATGAAAATCCTTGGCATCGCCTCATTCCACAGTAACCCCCTCGTAACCTCATCTACAGAGTGGAAAACTCATCTGGGACCTGAAAGGGAATATTTCGCAACAAGTAGAGAAATTTCAGTAGATAAAACATTTTGTAGAGGGCTACTCTGCACAGCAGGGATAGTGAGAGATGCCTCCAGTGCCCTGCATCCATCCTATAGGTCCAAAGGATTCTGGTCAGGTTTTCTCTCAAAAATGTGTGGCAATGTATTTCGTCACAAAGATCCCCAGATACCTAAAACCCACATGTTTTCATTGTAAGCCTGTTTATTTGACCCAAACATCCCCAGGATTTCGAGGGCTCTTGGGGTGGAGCTCTATAGGATCCACCAGTTAAAGGAGGATGTTATCCGGTTATAGAGATAATGCGTCCTCCCTCTCCCATTGTCACTACAGATAGTGGACAAGCCTACCGGCCTCCCTGCTCAGCCCACATTCGCCTGGGAGCACCCCATTTACTTTGACCCAGGTCAATGGGTCCATGTATAGCAATTTTACCATGACAGGAATGTCCGGATTAATTATTGTCATATCTAGGCATGTTGAAGTTCTATGGCCAGTGTATCGAAAAAGGTATAATATTAAAAATGTGCCACAGTCAAAACCATGGTTCTTGCCTCAGCTTAAATTACAGAAACAGCAATGTAAAAGGCTGGAAAGGAAATGGAGACAGAACTATAGTATAGAGGCCAAAACTGCATTGAAAATACCCCAAAAATCCTACTATGCGGCTATTGTATTAGCAAAACGCTCATACTATATTGATCGTATTGTCCAGTCGGGCAACAACGCTAAAGAATTGTTTAACACTGTTAAATGTTTTGTGACCCTTAAAGTAATGAACAATGCCCACAACCCCTATCTTTCCTGGTGTGAAGAGCTCTCAAATGTTATTATTAACAAGGCCAGGGTGCTTCAACTGCTTTTCGACAATCAGGATGTCCAAACCACTTTGGTGCCTCCTGACCAACAAGTCTCTTCCCCTGCTAAAGTCCCTCTTTCCACCTTTGACCCTATATCGTTGATGGACTCCTTGGCTGCTCTGTCTTCTCTTAAATCAGGCTCCCCTTACGATCCCTGTCCTGACAAACTTATGGCAAGCGTGACTGTTGCTCTTAACCTGCTCATGGATCAGTTGATCAATGCCTCATTGACATTGGCCTCTGTTACTACTGACTGGAAACAGGCACTGCTTATCCCTCTTACTAAAAATATGTCTTTGGACTCTCACCTACCGGCCAGCTATTGCCCTAGCCCTCTGCTTCCGGCTAGTGCCAAAGTATGTGAGAAAATAGTCAATAAGCAGCTAACCTCTTTCCTTAAACAGCATGTACTTTTGCGCCCGGCTCAATCGGGATTCAGGGATTCATATTGCACAGAGTCCGCCTGGGTGGAAATCACAGAGGCTATCCGTGCGATCTTGGTATGCCGGGGGCAGGGCAGTTTTGGTCCTGTTGGACCTTTCTGCCGCCTTTCATACTGTTCCCCACTCACTTCTCCTAGCCCGTTTGCAGAAGTTAGGTATCAATGGTGCCGCCAGTGAGTGGTTGAAATCCTTTTTAGAAGGTAGAACCCAACAAGTTTGGATCCCCCCTTTCGTGTCGGCTACTCAAGCCCTTCAGACAGGGGTTAGCCAGCAAATAAGGTCTGTATTGAGACCAATGTTGTTCAATATTTACATGACTCCTTTTATTCAGCTGGCAGAGGAACTGGGAGCTAAAGTTGGCGCTTATGCCGACGACACTCAGCTCCTGTTCACTTGGAAAAAGACCTCCACTGCCCATGTTAAAACTTGGTTGCTAGCAGTGTTCAATTGGCTTATGTCTGCTGAGCTGAGATGTAATGAAGACAAAACTGAGCTCTTACTCTTTGGGGAGATCCCCCCTCTATTTTGGCATACTTTCTGGCCTAAGGAGTCTCCCAGGCCCTCCCGTTCGAGCCTCCCAGTAAAAATCACGGGATCTGGTTCAATGAAAAGCTTAGTTTCTGCAACCAGATCAGTTAACTCACAGGCACCTGCTTCGGCATCCTGAAGCGTCTCCAAAAATGTCTGCCTCTTTTGCCCTTATCAGTAAAAGAAACAGTCAATCGAGCCCTTGTCACCTCCCGCATTGATTTTGCAAACGCACTGTATGTTGGCCTTCCTGGCTACCTAATGGACAGACTACAGGTGGTCCAAAATGCAGCTGCCCATCTGCTTTTTGAACTCCCCAAACGCACCAGTCTTAGGCAACATTTGCGCAATCTTCAGGCAACATTTGCACAATCTGCACTGGTTACCGGTGAAATCTTGGGTCACTTTTAAGGCTCTGGTAACAGCTCATGCTGCGCTCTAGGAGTATGACCCTGCCTTTCTCAGGAAACACTTTCAGTTCTATATCCCTGGCAGACCCCTGTGTTTCTATAACATGCTTATGGCTACCATCCCCAGATTCCGTCTGAAAAGAAAGGGGTGCAGCTCCCTGGCTTCAAAGTTCAAAGTTCAAAACCACTTTATTCGATTAATTAAAATCATAAAAGTACACATATAAATCACACATCATAAAATACATTTAAAACAATAATCAATATTAAAATCACATTAAAAACCTAATGTAATTCAGTTTCATATCCCTTAAAAAATACCAATACAAGCAGATACAAAAAAGAAAAATCATGGTTCAATCATAGCTGGGCATCTTAATTTTCTTGACCTTTAAGCTGCTACAAAATAACTGGCAATATTAAAAATATTCCATGGGGTATCCAGTAATTGCAGGTACATTAAGGCAGGTTTAACCTGTAAGAACCCCTTGCCTCTTAAGAGTGGAATTATAAACGTTTCCCTAATGTCAAAATAATGACCACAAAAAAATATAAAATGTGTGGTATCTTGAATTGAGCAGCTATCACAATCACAAAGTGCTGCCTTCTCTGGTTTACTCCAGCCTTGAACGATTCCCAATAAAATGTGTATCTGATTGAAACGGAATCTAGTTAGCAACCAGCGATGATATGGCCTTGTTACTAGCTTTAGATAGGGCTCAATAGAAGGTGATGTAACTAACAGAAAATGAGCCATAACCAGAGGTTTTTGTAGTTCCTCAGCTTCCCGTTCCTGCGACCTTAAGGACAAAAAATGCTTTTTAACCCACCTTATATCTCCTTTAACAATGCCCTCTGGGGATTCAAACATTTCCGGTCGCCCAAGTTTCGCAAGCATTAACTTAACGTAAGAAAGCCACTGTATTTCATTTCCCCTTTCTAAAGTAATACAGTCTTTTAAAATACGGCGATTTAGCGTTAATTCTGGATTAAGCCAGGTTTTTAGCCAGCAAATAAGGGGAGCCATGCTAATCAAATCGCAAACATACCCCATTCCCAGCTCCTGGGAGCAAAAAAAATTATTTTCAACCGTCTGCCCCTCTTCAACTTGCTTATACCCCCAAATTGCAGCACCAAATAACGCCATTGCCAGGCATTTTGCCGTATAAATGGAAAAAATCGCCTCACATGGCCTTCCCCCTAGCCGTTGTGCGAAACTTAATAGGGATGATGTAGATTTACCTAAAGCATTCTTTTTTGCTAAGCGCTGGGGGGCCCAGGAACATCTGTCATCAAACAAGACCCCCAGGTAGGTAAAGGCCTTCACCCTCTTCACCTCTGCCCCCTTGCAATGAAAGGTTTTCACTTTATTCATGTGTAACCTCATACACATAACATACGATTTGGCAATATTTACTACCAGGTCCAGAGAGTTCATGAACTCCCCAAAGGAGTTCAGTAATCTCTGTAAACCTATCTGGGTACGAGCTAATAGAACGGCATCGTCCACGTATAGGAGAACCGGAATGGTACTGTTCCCTATACGCGGGATGTCCAAAGTAGCAATATCCAAGGATTTAGCTATAGCATTGATGTACGAAGTAAAAAGTAGAGGGGCCTCCCTGGCTTATTTGGCAGCTGTGACTTGGAACTCTATTCCCTTTGACCTGCACAGCTTACAGAACCCTACTCAATTTAGGAAGAAACTTAAAACTGTCCTGTTCAACTGAGCTGGTTTTCTGTCTCCACCACCACCCTACCTCTTGTTGTTGACTCCTGGCTCGCACCCGGACACTCTTTTGAGTAGCTGTGCGTGTTATAAATCATGATAACATAACATAACAATTGAACAAACAAAAGTCTGTGTACTGGAATGTTTAGAAACTAAGAACTGTTTACAATCTACCCCAGGTCTTCAGGTTTTTTTTTACAGGAAGGAATAAATATGTAACTACTGATACCAGTATGAAAAGTTCTCCGTGTGGGATCAATGCAAAAAGCTGGGGAAGAAGAAATGATTATCACTGTATCATCAAGAATATAACATTGGGTGATTGATTTGCAAGAAGTTTTGTTTGTGACAGAATACATTTCCGAGGTGTGCAACAATGCCGCCTATTGTCAAGGTTAGTTCAAGTCGAACAAGAAGGGATAAATAAATACGGATGATCAGGATGAATTGATGGAAATGATTGTGTGTGCCATATGGATGGATGAATTTTGGTGGAAGAGTGGGTGAAATAAATGAGTGGTAACATTGATTTGCAAGTTGTGATCTTTAGAATGAGTAATGAACAGAGTATGGGTAGGAAAGAAAAGAATGAAAGTTTGAGACTTTATTTAAAGTATAATGCAGGGTTTTAGTGAGAGAGATGGACTTGTGTTTAGAGGAACTAGGTTAGATCTTCCGACGTCTTTAAGGGACAAAAATTTGAAGTTGGGACATTCAGGACATATGGGCATAGCTAAAATTAAGGAGTGGATCAGACTAGAATTTTGATACCTGGTTTAGATGTAATGGTAAAAAGAGTGGAGCGCTGTTGCGTTGAGTGATGTAATTGTGATAAAGTTCTAAAACCTCAGGAACCATAAAGGAAAAGAAAAACATTTGCCCAGGGCACTTTAGGAGGTAATTGCAATTGATTTACTCTGACCTATATAGGGCGAGCATCCCACTCCTTTCATATTTGTGCCAATGGGTATTTTTTAAAAATGGTCAAAAGTCAAGTGTGTTCAACATATTAGTTCAAAGGGTGCCTGTCATAACAGTTTTTCAAATATATTTCAAATAGAGGGTTATTCAAATTCTTTGCTTTGTAACACTGGAGTTCAATTTTTTTAAGTGAAATTGAAGAAGTGTTTTGAAATATGGGTTCTTGCATAACAAATGGGCACTCAACCTCCCTGAAACTAATGGGGTAGTTGAGTCTACCAAAACACTGAGAAAGGGTATTCAGTTTGCACTTCAATGGTATGCCCTGGATAAGCTTCAGAAACGTCTTTTTTCATATTGTATGCAACCTGATGCCATTATTGGGTGGTCTCTATTTGAGTTATTCAAAGGGAAAAAGCGAGCATGTGAATTTTTCCAGGATGGGTGTCATAGCAGAAGGATATGTGGAAAACTTGGTGGATAAAGTCTGAAAGTGAAGAAAGAGAATGTCAAGAGAGGAGACAGGAACAGTACAATAGTAGGTTTGTGATGTGTGCTTTGAAATTGAAGGTGGATTCAACACTTTTTTCTTGTTTTCACACACACTCATTCAGGTATTCGCAGCATTGCTGCATGGGTATTCTTTTCTACCTCAGCCCATGCTGAGGAATCCATATCATTGCCAAGCAAACACTGTATAACAGAAGACACAACTACCCTATTAAGGAGAATAACCCCTCCCCAATCTAAGGACACCAATGCTATTTGATGCACATTAGCCTGATTGTCACCACTAAGGACTGTATAGGTCTTTGCAAGCCAACATTGGTCTGAGGACACAGTTGCTCAATCACCATGGTGACACTGGCACCTGTGTCTCTCATGGCATCCACTGTAACCCCATTGTTATTTGGCAATTGTCTTTATCCCTCTAGATGACTGAGCCAGACAGCCTGGGTAGCTACATCCACCCTTCCCTCTCAGACTAGAGTTGCCTCAGTGAGCACGTTGACATGGTCAGGGCTCACCTGTGATCCCATCTGGAGATTCACTATTGCATTTACTACAGACGTGCTAGAGGCATTCTTTTGTTTTTACAGTTAGGGTCCCCAGCTCGGTGTCCAAGGGATTCACAGTCATGACACCAACAATAGATACACACCAGCATTCATATTTCTAAGGAGTGTTCCTGGCCTGCACCTCCTGCCAACCATAGGTCTCTTAAGCCATAGACGCCCACTAGCATGCACCTTTTTAAGTATTGTTCCATTGTTTTCCTTGACCTGCACCCCTAACCTGCCATTGGTCTCTTAGACCATAAACACTTCAGCATTCACCTTTTAAAGGATTATTCAATTTTTGTCCCTGGCCTTGCATCCCCTGCCTACTTTGAGTCTCTTCGGTCAGGGGCGCACATCAACATTCATCTTTTTAAGGATTAGGCAATTTGTTTCCCTGGCTTACACCCCCTGCCTGCTGTAGGCCTCGTAGGTCATAGGCACACAAGCAATAACCGATTTAAGGATTATTCCATTATTCCCTGGCCCTCACTCCCTTCCTGCTATACGTCTCTTAGTTCATAGTCAGACACAACCAGCATTCACCTTTTTAAGGATTCATCCAATTTTCCCTGCATAAGCCTGCCTGCCACAGGCTTCTCACCTTAGAGGCACATTACGCTAACTTTCAAATCTGTTTGTTGTTGATATCCTTATAGAAATGATATTGTTTGTATGACAAATTCAAACTGCAAAAATGCCACATTTCACTGAATGTTTTCCTTACATGTTTCCTTTTAGGTAAACAAGAGAAATCACCTACATTCCAACCAGACAGAAGGCCACCACAAAGTGACACCACACCATACCACCTGTCTCCTCCTCTGCCTGCATCTACCTCTGCAGCTAAGTGCCAACTAACAGAACTTGAGGGTGGCCCTAAGAAAAGGTGTTTCTGTGAAGAAAGCAGGAAACATTGTGTGCCTGCTGCACTGTCTTTAGGGAGACAGCCACTGCAATCATGGCAATGAGCAGTAAGCCTGAATTCGATTTGTCTCAGCTACAAAGTACTCAATTGCAACAGGAAACCGAGCAAAGTGGACAATGGGAGCTGCAGCCATCAACAGTTCTTCCTGAAGTAGGAGCAGAACATGAGCTTGAACTGCCTCCTGAGTGTGATGTAGCTCTTCAACCATTGGCTTCTTGATCTCCAGCAAGAAAAAGAGAGGGTACTCCACCATCTTCTCCAAGTCTCCCTTTTGATGATTTGGACATGGACTGGAAACCGGCTGAGTCCATGACCTGCAATGGGAGACAATGGAAAAACAAAGTTCCTGAAAGCCTTCCATTATGGACACAGACAGTGATGAGGACTAGCCAGTGGTTGTCAGTATGGAAGCTGGCTCAGAGGATACCGGTATTACACCCCCTATTCAACCTGCTCAGAGGGATGTGGCACTGATTCCTCTACCATCACCATCAGCTTCCATATTTGTGAGGCCCCCACTAAGACCTGCATCCACCATTGCCTCAGTTGAAGTACATACTGCAGAGAGGCAATTGACATACCCATCCATCTCCAATTCTTCTTCAGGCATTGACAGTGGCACATTAAAAAAGTTGACCTTCCCAGTTTGGGACTTCTTTACGATTAGCAAGCTGGAGAATAACATCACAATATGCTCCATTTGCCACGTTAGTGTTCGTCGAGGTAAGCCTGGTTCATACTATATAATAATGGAGGCATAACAACCCATTTGAAAAAACATTACACAATCTGGTGGGAGAAGTACCTTAAAAAAAATCACTGGTGGTGGTGGTGATGAGACAGGGAATCAGCTCTAATCACAGTGATAGTAGGTGATGAGGAAGAAGTGGATGACAGCTTTATACCAAGCAGCCCTATCCCCAGCAGTGTATCAGCATCACCAGCATCAGTAACATCCAAATGACACAAGACTCAGGTAAAGACACCAACGCATACAGTGATGATTACCCCAAGGACCTCCGCCATTTCTCTTTTATTGAAGAAGTGGGAATTTTAGAATATGTGGCGGTCATCTGCCTGAAATGAAAGGTTCCCAGCCAGACCTATATTGCCAGAGTTGCTGTTCCAGTGCTCCATCAGGATGTGCTGCAATTGGTTGGACAAGCTTTGCAGCAGAGTGCAGTTCACATTATCCATCTGATGACAGACATGTGGACCAGTTGACAAACAACTGATTACATATGTACTGCACACTGGATCTCTTGTGTGGGGGTTAGGCAACAGCTATCTACAGGTCTCTTCACTGAAGAAACTTGTAAGGGTGTTCAGCGGCATGCAAAAGTAGCCATGTTCACCATGGAGAAATCCTATACAGCTGCAAGCATCTTGGAAGACTTTAACAGCAAGGTGGTTGAATGGCTAAGACCCAGAGATCTTAGAAAGGGATTTTTTGCCTCGGAAAATGGCAGTAATATAGTGAAGGCCATGGCAAAAGGTGGCTATTTCAGGGTCCCGTGATTGGAACATTGCATCAACTTGATTGTGCAGGACTTTCTCAAAAAATATTAAGTGCCTTATTATGATGCCGGTTGGAAAAGCGTTCAACCCCTATCTTTGTGGTATGGTAACCATCCGACTAGTAGTTGGCAGTTCCACCCAACATATTACAATGCGACTGCCCTGTAGGTGGTTGTAAACATGCCCCTTTCTATTGTGACTTGTGCTGTGGCCAGGAAAAGGGCCAAAGCACAAGCTGCATTAGTAAAGGGCCTGGCACACAATGCATGGATGTTTGGGGGGTACCACATGTGCCCCCATACCCCCATAGCGGAAGCTCCTGAGGGCCCTCCTAGGGCCACCAAAAGTCACTTTCTAGCTGCCTGTTCATGGCGGTGAGACCGCCATGAAAAGGCAGGTGGAAAGGGATATCCTGCTCCCTGCTGTGATGCCTGCACATACACTGCCCCATTGTAGTAATTAGGAATCCAACTATCATCCTGATGGGCTCCTTCAGCCTTTCAGAGGCGGTAGTCTTACCCCCACCTAACTCGCTCCGACCGCTGGAATCATAATCCGCCGGAATCATAATCCGCCGGTTAGACCAATTGCATAGATGTCAGTGAGCCGCCACTGATGGCCTGTTGGTGGCTGTCTCAACGACATCATGATGAGCTCCATAGTCAGCAATATAGAATGACCACCTTCTGAAGAATCTGCACACATTTCTGTCATTCCTTAATAGTCCGGAAGCAGTTGAAGATAATTCTGTGTGCAAATAGAGTTCCAGTTAAAGCCCTCATACAGGTGGTGCCAACGCCTTGGAGCTCGACTTACTACACAATTGTATTGTAATGTATTGTATTCAGTATTTGTAAAGCGCGGCTGCCGCTCGGAAAGGAGCATCCTGGCGCTGAAAAGGTGTGCAATACATTTACAGATACTAAATTGCAGCCATTACATAGGCATCCGGCAGATTTAAAATCCAGGTCTTTAATTGCTTTCTGAAGATGCTATCTTGGTCCAGGAGTCTGAGATCTTTGGGCATGGCATTCCAAGCCTTAGAGGCCAAGACAGTCAGGGTCTTCCCCCCCTTTGTTTTGTAGTGGAACCTAGGGATGTTAATCAGGTTGCCATCAGATGACCTCAACTTTCTGAGAGGATTATAGCGAGTGTATCGCCTAGTGAGATACCTTGGACCTGTGTTGTTGAGAGCTCGAAAGGTAGTCACCAGGATTTTAAACAAAATCCTCTTATGCAGGGGTAGCCAATGCAGGTTTTTGAGGGCAGCCGATGCAGAAGATTTCCTTGGTAGTTTCAGTACCAATCTGACAGCAGCGTGTTGCACACTCTGCAGTTTCTTTAACGTGGACTTTTTAGCTCCGGCCATCAGGCCGTTACAATAATCTAGACGGGAGAGTATAAGGGCCACTGCCACCGCCTTTCTTGAGTCAGTGGGGAGGAAGTCGAAACATTTCTTTAAAGATTTAATAATACTAAAACAGCTTCCTGCCACATTCCTCACATGCTGGTCAAAGGAAAGCGCGGAGCAAATACGACCCCCAGGTTTCTAGCTGATTCCACTGAATGGGGCGGAGCGGGAGAATCCTCTGGCCACCATTTACTCGGGCAAAAGTGGACATTTTTCCCCAAGGGCATAATCTCCGTCTTATTGGCGTTGCATTTTAAATGGTTGTTTTCCATCCACAGGAAAACGTCCGTCAGGCAGTTCTTTAAGTTCTGTTCTGCATCAGTGGAGTTCCTGTCTAGAGGTACAATCAATTGGGTGTCATCGGCATACGATGTTACAAGTATGCCGTATGACTCTATTAAGGAAATGAGGGGAACCATGTAAATATTAAATAATAAAGGACTCAAAATAGAGCCTTGCGGAACTCCAGATAAAACCTTTTTTTCCTTAGAAAGAAAGGAGCCCAGGGCGGTAGTTTGGGATCTGTGTGACAGTAAAGAAATTATCCAAACCAGGGCCACATCTGTAATACCTATGTCTCTCAGCCTGTTCATCAATATTTTGTGGGAGATGGTGTCGAATGCCGCTGTTAGGTCCAACAAGATCAGAACGGCGTTTTTACCTTCATCCTGTAAAAATTTTATGGAGTCGGTAAGCTCAATGAGGGCCGTTTCCGTCGAGTGCCTGGAGCAGAAGCCCGATTGCTGAGGATGAAGGATATTAGATGTTTCAACAAAATGTTTTAACTCTTGATGGACCATCTGTTCTGTTATCTTACCCAGGACTGGAAGGAGAGATATTGGTCGTAGATTTTAAAGGTCAGTAGTGGATTTATTAGATTTTTTCATAAGTGGTTTGACTATTGCTTTTTTCCAGTCTGGCGGGACCAGACTAACCCTGGGCGGAGAACTACGCTCCGTTCGCGTAGTTTGCGAATTTTCGGCAACTTCGCACTTCGTGGCGAGCGCGAAGTTGTCGACTACTTCGCAATCAAAAGCGTAGCGTAGTAGTTTTTCTTCCTCGCGCGCTCAATAGCATTCTCGCGTGCGCGGTAATGACTTACCGTGGTTCTGCGTTCGCTTTCTTGCTTTTCTCTCCCGGTCGCGTTCGCTACGATGTTTGGAATCCGACCGCACAATCCCATGCGACTTTGAGAACGCGAATACGTCATTCGGACGCGCGAACATGTCATTGGGACGTGCGAGCCTCCTTGCAGCGCCATGTTGGTAAGATCGCGTTTCCGGACAGGCAGAAACTGCAATCTGGCACAGAATATCTCCCGAGCATGTTAAAATCTTCTCAAAAATGTTCATTTAACCCCTCAGATTGTGATTTGGCTGTATTTTTTTGGGCTAGGAGTCCTCTTTTTGTTTCTACTCTCTTTTTCAAGAGAAAGGAAGTGCCCCTGAGTCTCCAACTTACTGTTCCTGTCCACCAGGCTCCTCCCAGTGCTTTGTCCATGTGGTGTGTTCACTTTCATTTGGATTTAGAGCTGGAAGGATCACTCTTTGTGTATCTCTGCTTCATCGTAGCATTTAATTGGATTTATTGAGGAATTTTGGATTTGAACTTTTCTTTTACAAGTAAGTTTGAGAATTGAGAATTGGTGTACTGTAAATGTTTGTTTGGTTTGGGTTTTTGTTTAACTACAGTTTTCTGTGCTTCTCAATCTTTCTTAAAAATTATTATTGAGGGAGGCCTGTACTTTCATGAGGGGCCAAGTTGTATGTGTTTGAAATTTCATCCAGTACGCCTAGAGGTACCCAAGGGTCCACCCATGTTTCTGTTGTGTCTGTGGCATTGGATTTAATTGCATACTCTGTTGTAGTGGATTTTTTTTTCTCTAAAATTAGGTAACCCTAGTAGTTCATGTAGTTAGTGTAGGCCTGCTTGAGTTCATTTACTTTCTGTGGGTGGCTTGGCCAGGTGGTGGTGGCCATTTTGTGTTTGGAGCCACTGTGTTTTTTTTTGCCATAGGCCTCCAAGCTTGTGGCCTACTCTGCCAGTAGGCCCAAGGGTACTACTAGAGTCCTCATGTGGGTGCATGAAAGTTGTTCAACTGATTTTGGGTGTTTAAGTTGTAAGTGTTACATCATAGGTCTGGATGGCTTTGGATTGATTAGCAAAATGTTTTTTTGGTGTTGAATTGCAGGTTTTGGATGTGTGTTGGATAATATGCGCACTAGGGAACCCTAGAATTCAGCTTGCGTAGTTTTGATAACTTTGCACAGTGCTACAACGCGACCATACAGTTTTTGTCTTCTTCGCGCGCTCAATGTGCGTGCTCGGGCACGCGATAACGACGTTTTGTACAGTTCGCGCTGCCGAACACGCCGAATTTGCATTCTCGCGAGCTATATCTCCCGAGTTGCCTAAAACGTTCCCGAAAATGTAGATGCTGTTCATTTTGCTAAAAGAAACTCCTCAGGTTGTCATTTGCTTGTAGTTTTTGGAGCATGGACCACTTACTGTTTCTGTCCTCTATGTACTTTGTTATTATTTGAGGGTGGCCTTACCATGTGGGTGGCTTGGCAGCCATTTTGTCAAGCAGCCAACCATTGTCCTTTTGCCATAGGAATGTATTGTCTGTCTTCTCTTTCTTTTCATGTTTTTGTGGGTGGCCAGGCCATGAGGGGGCGGCCATTTCGTGTTTGGAGCCACTGTGTTTTTTTTGGAATAGGCCTCCAAGCTTGTGGCCTACTCTGCCAGTAGGCCCAAGGGTACTACTAGAGTCCTCATCATGTGGGTGCATGAAAGTTGTTCAACTGATTTTGGGTGTTTAAGTTGTAAGTGTTACATCATAGGTCATGGATTGCTTTGGATTGATTAGCGAAATGTTTTTTTGGTGTTGAATTGCAGGTTTTGGGTGTGTGTTGGATAATATTCGCACTAGGTAACCCTAGAATTCAGCTCGCGTAGTTTTGGTAACTTTGCACAGTGCTACAACGCGACCATACAGTTTTTGTCTTCTTCGCGCGCTCAATGTGCGTGCTCGGGCACACGATAATGACATTTTGTACAGTTCGCGCTGTCGAACACGCCGAATTTGCATTCTCGCGAGCTATATCTCCCGAGTTGCCTAAAACGTTCCCGAAAATGTAGATGCTGTTCATTTTGCTAAAAGAAACTCCTCAGGTTGTCATTTGCTTGTAGTTTTTGGAGCATGGACCACTTACTGTTTCTGTCCTCTATGTACTTTGTTATTATTTGAGGGTGGCCTGACCATGTGGGCGGCTTGGCGGCCATTTTGTCAAGCAGCCAACCATTGTCCTTTTGCCATAGGAATTTATTGTCTGTCTTCTCTTTCTTTTCATGTTTTTGTGGGTGGCCAGGCCATGTGGGGGCGGCCATTTTGTGTAACCTTCCATCGTGGTTTAGTTTTTTTGCCGCAGGCCTACAAACTTGTGTGATTTTTTTCTGCCAGTAGGCCTAGAGTCCCAGAGATAGTCAGAAGGATGATTGATGTAGCGTTGTCCATTTTGTCTGTTGAATTTAACATCATTTAGGGCATGGGTGGCAATGCATTGAATTTTCAAATGTGGTGTTTGGGGTGTTATTTGTTTGGGTGAAAAAACTCTAAATGCCTTTGTTGTTTGTGTTGTTGTGTAACTTTCAAACCTTGTAGCCATGGGGATTT
This sequence comes from Lissotriton helveticus, assembly GCF_964261635.1. Classification (NCBI taxonomy): domain Eukaryota; kingdom Metazoa; phylum Chordata; class Amphibia; order Caudata; family Salamandridae; genus Lissotriton; species Lissotriton helveticus. The sequence goes on from NC_136059.1 coordinate 392,004,035, forward strand.
TCTTTTTTGCATTAAGCTGTGATGCAGGCATCCTCCTTTTTCTGGCCATATAGGGAGGGATATAGGCCTGCTTGACTTTATTGTTTTCTGGCATTTGCCCTTTACCCATGTACCTGTGATGATAGTGCCCATGTGGAGCTGGGGTGGTAGTAGTAGTGTGCTGTTTTGTTTTTGACAAATTGGCCTGTGTCTTGCCATTGTTCCTGTTGGCTTACTACTGTTCACATCCCCATTGCTATCTGCTGCAGGTCACTGATGCTGCATCCATCCGAAATGATGCACAAATTAAGGATAAACAAGTTCCACTTCCACTACATTAGCTTTTTAGTTCTTTGCTATTCTTACTCTTACTGGTTGTACTAATACTTCTAGTAGTAATTAAAATTAAAGCTAAAAAAAAATCCTCATTCGACTGATGTTGTTAACTAACTTCTGCCTTCTTTGCTTGTAGGTGCTGAAGAGGAGATGTCATCATTCATCACCTGTTCTACTGCCAGACGGACGTCCTTCTGTACTACGTCACGTGTGGTGTGACTAACCTGACCAGACATCATTCTCAGCAACTTGTGCAACTGAGTGCTGCTGCTGACATCTGAAGAAGATGGGCCCAAAGAAAGCAGGTACCAGGTCCTCCAAGACCAAGAAAGTAGCTGAGAAGAAGGAAGAACAGAAGAAGGAAGTGACACTTAAGTCTGGTGTTCACCCGAAAACCTTTTTTGGGCAAAAAAAAGTACGCCTGCAGCAGCAGTGACCGGGGTCCAAGCTGGGGCCAGCACCTCCGCATCAGTGGGCCCAAGCCACCAACCCGGGCCCAAGCAGATGAGTGGGGAAGAGGTAGCCAGCCTAATGGTGGAAAGCAGTGATACTGAGCCTGAGCTGAACTTATCGCTATCTCAAAGTAGTACACATTCCACGCAAGAGGGAACACAGCAGTAAAGTGGTGAACAACAACCAGCGCCCGCAATAGTACATGTTCAACCTGAGCCACCACCTGCAATAGTAGTTGTTCAACAACAACCACCTCCCGCAATAGTAGATGCTCAACGAAAAGAACAACCACAACCACCGCCCGCAATAGTAGTTGTTCAAGAACCAACACCGGCAATAGTAGTTGTTGTTCCTCCCGAAGTCGGGGCAGTTCAAGAAATTGAGCCTGATGCTGAGCAAGCAGACGAGGCAGCACCTCATGCAGGAGATCTATTGTTTTCCAAATCCCCACCAAGGAAAAGGAGGGTTAGTCCATTGAGTTCTTCGCCAAGCATCCCTTCTGATGATCTTCATATGAATTGGGAGCCACAACAATCTCAGCATGAGAAGGAGAGACATCCCAAGAAGACCAGGCTAGGGAAAAGGAAGGTTCCAGGAAGCCTACCACTTATGGAGTGCGATGTTGAGCAGCCGGATAATGATGGTGATGATGAGTCAGACCCAGCCATCACAAGCATTACTCCCGGCCCTGAGGACATGGAGACCAACATTTTAACCCTATCAAGAATGGCTGCAACTAGGGATGTAGCATGCATACCACCAACACAGGCCACACCAAAACTACCTCCAGCTTCCATTTTTACATTTGCACACAGCCGGCAGCGTCCTACATCCAGCACAAGTTCTACCTCAGCAGACGTAGGTAGTGGTACTACTGCGCAGCCACATAGTGTAATTCACCACACAACATCCTCCACTTCATCCCGCATTGCAAGTGGCACCTCTAGCAGGAGACAAAAGTTAAGCTCCCCAGTGTGGGACTTCTTTACAGTTAGCGCAAATGAGGAGAACATTGCTATATGCTCCATTTGTCATTCCTCTGTTAGTCGTGGTAAGCTTGGTACAAACTATGGTACCGGAGGCCAAATGACCCATATGAAAAAACACCACGCAATCAAGTGGGAGGACCACCTACGTCTCATAAAAGCAGGAACCATTATTGTTGGTGGGGAAGCAGTAGACGGTCCACAGGTTGAACCGGAAGAAGAGGGAGACATTATATCTGGTAGTGGTACACTAAGTACCCCTGTCCGACTCCCCAGCACTGCAGTGGTAGATCCCACATCCTCCGCATCAGCAACATCTCTGTGGCACCAGAGTAAGAGTAACCCGGAGACACCAAGGAGTACGGGTGCAAAGTCTGCCACGCGAATGACAGCATCGGGCACAACAGAAAGAAATACCAAGCAGCGTACCGTTGTTAGCATGTTTAGGCAGGAGGGAAAGTACGAGCGCAACCACTCAATAGCACGTTTATACAATGCTAAGCTTGCTAAAATGTTAGCTCTGGACCTTCTCCCTTTTTCTTTTGTTGAAGGGGTGGGTTTCCTGGAATTTGTGTCAACCCTCTGCCCAAAATGGAATGTTCCCAGCCGCTACTATTTTGCTAGAGTTGCTGTTCCAGCACTACACCACGACGTGCTGGAATTGCTTGTAAAAGCCTTGCAGCAGAGTGCTGTGCATAGTATCCACCTGACAATAGACATGTGGACCAGTAGCCAAGCCACTGATTACATGTGCATCACTGCACACTGGATCTCTTTTACAGGTGTTAGAGAGAAGATATCTACAGGCATTGACACTGCTGAGATTTTTAATGATACTCGCAAACATGCTACTGTAGCCATGTTTGCTATGGAGACATCGCATACTGCTGCAAACATTTTGGATGAGTTCAACAGCAAGGTCTTTGAATGGCTGCGACCAAGAGGCCTCAATATTGGTTTTGTTGCCACCGACAATGGGAGTAATATAGTTAAGGCCATGGAAGATGGTGGCTATTTTAGGGTCCCGTGTTTGGCACACTGCATTAACATTGTGGTTCAAGACTTTCTGAAAAGTGAAAGCAAAGTCAGCAGCTTACTGACCATTTGCAGAAGAATCTGCACGCATTTCAATCATTCTTTTAAAGCCCGTAAGCAGCTACGGGTCATTCAACGTGAGTATAGAATGCCAGTGAAAGCACTCATCCAGGAGGTACCAACACATGGAACTCTACTTATTACATGCTTGATCGGCTGTTTGAGCAGTACATACCACTTAATGCTTATGTCATGACAAGAAGATCAAGGGATCCAACTGGTGTTATTAAAGCCATGACAGTTGAGATGTCGCAATGGGACCTCATTAAATGCCTGACAGAGATGCTACTTCCTTTTGAGTTATTCACACGTGCAGTCAGCAGGGAGGACTGTACTATGAGCCAAGCTATCCCATTGTTGTACATGCTGGAGCAAGATCTGAAGGAGGTGTCTGAAACATACGAAGGTGTTGAAGGAAAACTTGAAGCATGTAATTTGGCGAAGTCCTTATCCGGCCGCTTATCTCAGAATACAAGGATTCAAAATAAGATTGTGTTGCATCAACATTACATTACTGCCACAATTTTGGATCCACGGTACAAATTATTTGTGAACAGTAATGCAGTAATTCCTTTTTCAGAAGGGGATGTTGCCAAGTACAAAACTGTAATAGCCGAGGAAGCCACTGATTTAGAAAACGAACGGCTCTCAATTAGAGGCCTGCCAGTGCCAGCCCAGGACAGTGCAAGTACTACTGAGCATCCTACAGAGTCAAGTTCTTCTTCACAGCATGCGAGCAGTGTGTTTGCTTCCCAGCAGTCACCAACACAAACAATAACAACAACCGCACCAACAGGATCTGATTCATCAGACACAAGCAAAAAAATAGCTGCTTGGTTTCTATAGAAAGGGATGGGTAAGTCCGTTGCTGTCGCAAAGCAAAAAGAGGATGAGCAAACCCAAGCACCAATGAACATTGAGCGGTTGGTCCAGGCCTATCTGGATGACACAACAGAGGTGTTCATGGAGCAAAGCCTATTGGTATATTGGTATAGGACAAGAAGCCAATGGCCACTGCTCAGCAGGCTGGCGATAAAGTATCTAGCTTGCCCTGTTGCAAGTGTCTCTTCTGAGCGTGTTTTCAGTGCTGCTGGTGCCATTGTGACTGTGAAAAGGACCAGTCTCTCGCACAAAAGCGTGGAGAGGTTAACCATGATAAAAATGAATCAGCACTTGATACCACCAGACTACAAAGTACGCGAATCAGAGCTGGAAGAGGAGAGCGAGTCTGAAGAAATAATTAGTGGGTTACAGGACCTACTTCTGTCGGAAGAACCACCAGGGTTTGAGGACGAGCTCCTCTTCCCAGACCACTAGGCTTTGCTTGCAGTGCCAAACTTAATCATCATCAATCACAGGTAAGAAGAGAAGTTTGCTAGGAGGTGTAATGGAGGAGAGACTGGTAGTACAAATAGGACAAATATGACTCAGTGAGGGGTACCGCATCTATCTGTTGGCATGATGTTGTTACATGTGGTCAATTAATAATTATTTCAATCAAACACTGGCCACTGCCCTGCATGTAGAGTAAACCTTGTGACGTACAACAGTAACCCCACCACAAAACAACATCATATGTGTACGTTGAAAATAAATAACATTTATTGAAGTACATAAAAAAATCCTCCTAGTCCTCTCCTATTCCACCCCTATGTGTCCCACAAAAATAAGTTAACCCCAACACCCAATTCCCACCCACCAACAAAAGTATTAAAAAGGGGAAAATTAACAGGGTCCATCACAATCAGCGGGCTTTAAGGTGTTTGTCCACCAATATCTTCACACGCTCCTCTAATTGATCCTCCAACTTTGATACCCGGAGGAGAATATTTTGCCGAAATGCACGGCACCTACATTTGCATCCATGTGGGGGGGGGCGGCAGATGTTGTTACATGCCGGCGGTGAGCGGATGCCTGACCACTGCGCCGTACTCCTGCAGGTGGGGCCTGGCTGGGGCCTGGGGCATTGGTAGAAGCAGCAGCTGCTGCCTCTTCCTCCTCCTCGGCCTCAGCCACCAGCCGGCGGTACTCCTCAACAATGGCCTGCAGTTTCCTTTGCCGGGCCCTGGCTGCCAACTCCTTCCTTGATGGTTTGTGGGAAGGAGTATGAGTATCTATAAAAAATGGAACAGAATTGTAACTGAAACTCTTCCAAATTAATTCAACACATAGTGGCATAGTAGCACTACCAAGCGCAGTACATACAAATGGTGGCAACTTTTAGTATCTATCTAATCTATCCTCCTGCTTCCCCTGCCTGTAACTTTTGTTGAAGTTTTTTCTGGCATTATACTGGCCCTAGTACTATGGGTGGACTTGAGTACACAGAAGAACACCAGTCTTTTTTGTATCTCCTTTTATATTTTCAAAGTAAGACTCTGCTTCCAGTGACAGTCTCCACCTATGATGAATACAATACATTTAGGGGGAAAACAACCAATAAAAATAAATGTCTATCATTCTTTATTATCGCCTTAGCTGGTTTCACTTTCATCAACAACCACCCATTCGTCCACTCCTTCCTTGCCTTGGGTTTCATTGTCACAAACTCCGCTCATGATTCTTGCTATCCACTATATCCATGCACCCATATTGTTTTGCCCAACCAGGCATGCATCTTCTCTTTCACCTTCCAGTTCTACCCATCCTTCAACAACCCATGCATCGGATTCATATCAGCCACGTGCATGAACCATCCAAAGTATCCTTCTATGGTCTTTTGTCCTTCCTCTCTAGTTCACTTCTTTCCCTTTTTGTTCAACACATCCCTCAAGGTCATCTGATCTGATTTTTAGTCTTCTCCATAACTTTCACAGCTGAGTTGAAGTCTGATAGAAGAGGGCTTGTTTACTCAACTCGCGCTGGTAATGCTGCAAAGGGTGTCTTCTTCAACCATTGTATATTGTCCAGTACAATTTCAAATTCATACTTTCTTAATAAGTCTCATAGCACAGTGAGGGAAATGTTCCCCTTCCACCTAGTAATGCAAATAAGTAATGAATATAACTTACCACCGCCCACCGCTGAAGTTTCCTCCCCCACTGTTGCTACTGCAGGTGCCGCAGCCACTGTCCCCTCCTGGGTGGCATTAGTATCGCCGCTGGCCCCGTCGGCAGTGGCACTGGTCGTTGGTAGTGACTGTGCACCTATAAAAGCAAGTACACCTTTTGAGATGCCTGCACAACTTCCCCGATTTTACTAGTTGTACTTCACCAGGAAGAAAGATTGAAAATACAGTTACGTACAACATAAAGCATTGTAAGTGTGACTAGTCCAAATTGCGTACTACTGTACAGCAGTCATTAGACCGAGTTTAGTTTTACTTTATTAGATGGTCCCTAGGGTCATCTAATCTCTACTCCTACTCTAGTCTTTGGAACGTTAGCCTAAGCCATGTAACCATTTTAGAATGATCCGGGTCTACTGTTTTGCCCATGTTGTTACCTTGCAGCTTGTTGCAGTAAGAAAGACACCTTTGAGGCCACATGAGTGTTGCATACAACTAAAGAGGTTGATTTACTTACTTACAGTATTGTTAATCCCTTTTGCTTATCCATAATGTCACACTTTTTTGGCATGACTGCTATAAACTGGCATAGTTATTCACTGTCTAACGTGGAAAATTTTTCTCCTAGGCAGATGAGAAGATTCCCTTCTATGAACCAGAGATTAGCAGAGCTTTCGAAAGATGCATGTGTAACCAGTATACGTTCAACGGTGAGGGGTCTCCCACAATTCCCACAGTTCTCTATCGTGCACTAGTTGTACAAAATTGTATAGTATTTAATCTTCTTTATTGTGCATGGTGGAGCTGGATGTTTTTCATGGAACAACTTGCAAGTTACAACAATACAAAGATTGTTGTTAAAAACATAAAGTTTTTGAACTTGCACATAGACTCTGTGGTATATTTTGAGTGGCTGGGGTGTTGTGGACTTAAACGAGTGAGTGAGCGAAAGGGTGTTCTTCTCTTCTGGATTGTGTAAGAAAATCATTGGGTATATCTAACTATCTTCTTGTGGGGGTCGGGACGGAGTGGGACAAATGACTATGACTGAGACGCTTAGGTAGGTAGACTGTCGTTGAATTGTGGGTTCTTCTGACTGAGTTCTGTGACTAGGGTGTAAGTAAGGTCCAACCTCCCTATCACCAACATCCTATTTTCTTGTGCATAGTTTGGTATGTGCCTGTGCAGAGAATAACCGCAACAGTAGTAGTAGTAGTATAATAACCTAACAAAAATTAGTAGGCAAACATCTGGTTGCGCATTTTTGGGGTGGGAATTGACAAAGACTAGAGATTACAGATGACAACGCAAAAGACAGGAGTGGACCCAGTGGCTACAGCTATTCAATCACAGCTTTATTCCAAATAAAAGAATACCTTAACTAAAGAGTGGCCAACAGGGCAAGCTTAGCTAAAGACAGTCTAATAGTAATAGCACAAAGAGTGATCGGGCAGAGGCAGTTTGAAGGAATTTAAACTAGTCAGGGATGGCATTAGATACCCAAAATTTGGGAAACAAATTGAAGACCAAAGAAGGTTTAGCTAACATTTATTAGGAAGGAGGCTTAATAGGTTTGAAACAATAAGGTGCGTTAAAAAGTTAGGGAAATATAATTCATAATAATATAAGCACTGGAGGACTTACTGAGGCCAGCAGCAGGATCCTCGGTAGAGGAGCGCTCCTCTGGTGGTTGTCCCGCCGACTCGGACCCCGTCTTCGCGCCCCTGGGTGGTGCTGATCATGTAAGAAATAATAAAGAAAGAGAAACATTGAGTGCTGTGAAACAAATACATCATTCAAAAATCCTCTCAAACATTTTAGGAAACAACAATTGCAATAAAATTTAATTCGAAGTCTAAATGACTACTGGCTTGCAGGATTCACAGACCGTCTACTTATAGAACACTAATCAAATGTTCCATAAACATTCTGATTGCAGAATATACTAACGAAGCCAGTACCTCCTGACCTACACCACCTATTCCAGAATCCAGCCGGGCCAATTGTTCAGTAAGTCGGCATTTCCATTTTATTTTTGCCCGCAAACATGCATAGATGAGATGGAGTAGGAAACATGCATAAATTTGTGCATACACGAAATTGTTTGTTGCTTGCGTCATATGAAGTGCTACTGACTGACATGACAATGCTATTGCTGCTAAGCCTACCACTCAGTAAACAAACTGCAAACCGGTTCCATGGAGGGGTGGGATAAATAAGAACTAACTAAGCATTCAGTGACAGAGGAGGCACCACGTCATGCAGACCGTTAAGAAAATATGAACTAATACTATCCATCCACCACTATTTCACTAAAGGACAATGTAAGGACTAGACTCTAGCAATAGCATTAACTAACTTCAGTTCTCTAAAGTTAACTCTAACATCAATAATCACCAGCCCAAGCTAGCGCACAGTTACAAACCAGTAAGAGAAGTGGCGAGCGAGCAGCACCTGTGTCATTTGGTAACCGAAGATTTTGAGACGGAATTGATCTGCAATGTAACTAAGCGCACAAGTAATCGTGTTACTTATTCGTCCAAGAATTATACACAATACTTATACTACTATATATACATATATTAATATTACTAGCTACTCACCAAGCCCCACGACCTCGACACCTAGCAGGTCCAACAGGTCCTGCTCCCTGTCCAGAATGTCTGCCCACCGGTGGGCCAGCTGCTGGTGGGTGCGCCGGATATCCGTGCGGCGGAAGACTGCCCGGCGCACCTTCGCCCACCGGCGGTGACGCTCCTCTGGGAGGTAACCAGAGCCTGGCCTGCCGCCTGCTTCCAAGGTCAAGGGGAGGTGGTGCTGGATAAAAAAAACAAGGGCGGCCACCTCCGCCTCCCCGAAAAGATTCCGGGCCTTCACCCCTGAAGGTCGCATTCTGCCGCAAGGCAGCCGGCTCTTGGGCGCAGGCGCCTTGCCCTTCGAGCCGGTTCTGCTGCTCCCCTTTGCCATGGTTCTGGGGTGGAGGTGGAAAAGAAAAGTTAGAATAAAAGGAAAAAAAAGTTAGGGGGAAGAAGTAGGAGTAAAATAAAAAAGTAGAAAAGTTTAAAAAAAGGTGAAAAAGTAGACATAAAATGCAAAATATAAACTTAGGGACAGAGAGAGATAGATGATAAGTAAAAAAAGTAAGAAAAACTGTGAAAATAGGTAAAGATTGCACAGATATAAGGTGGATAGAAAACTAGGCCCAGAACCATAGCATAGAGTGTGAAAAACAAGATGGCCGCGCCCATCGCGACCACGTGGGCAAGTTTGCGCGCAATTTCACGCGAACACGCACTTTGTCAGCGTGAACAAGTAGTTGTGTTCCCGAACAAGACGTGCACTGCGCGAACACAATATACGCGACCCGGAAGAGGAAATAGGGGACGCGAGCGGGCGGGACAATTGAAAAATCAAGATGGCCGCGCCCATAGCCCACCACATGGGTAAGGTCGCACGCTACAATCCCCCGAACACGCAGACAGCGCCCCAAACACGCATAACGCTCTCCCGAGCAAGAAAAACGGCTCACGAACGGGACCAGCAAGCTACTACGCATGCTCGCGAAGCTCGTGTAGTGCGAGAACGTCTTCGCGTAGCGAGACTACGCGTACTACGCCCAGGGTTAGACCAGACGTGTGCTAAGTAAGGCGTTGACGATCCCATTAATAATGGGATTGACTACGTCAATTGACTGGTGGAGTATCCGTGGGGGACTGTTTGAGCAGTAAAGACTGATCACCGACTATGTCCTTCAAAGAGGAGGTGATGCAACTGGGACAAGCATGACCATGGAGCAAGACAAATTGGGCCTAGTCAAATGCCATGCCCAAATGCTACATCCTTTTTAAGTTTTACACAATAAGTCAGCAAGGAGGACATTATGCAATCCTGTTATTGCATCTGCTACTGGACCAGTTAAAAAAGTGTTGCAATGGATCACTGGTGTGAACAAAAAAGAATATGAGTTGGTTCAGAGCTTAATCCTTTGTTTGTCTGTTAATACAAGGCAGCAAAGAGACAGTGTGTCCTCCAAAGAGTACATCTGTGCCACAATACTTGAACCACGGTACAAAAAACAAATGGCCACTTTTATTCCTTTTCCAGAAGGGGATGTTTCACAATACAAGACGTGTATTGTTGAGCAAGCGAGAAACATTGAAGAAGAATGACTGGAAGTTAAAGTCTCAAGCAGAAGTTCTGCCATGCAGCCTTCAACCTCCAGAGAGGGCAGTGCTGTTGTCTCACAGCAGCCATCACCAGAAACAACACCAGCAATAGAAGTATCAGACCCAACCTCTGCAATGGCTTGGTATCAAGTGGCAAGGCTTAAGTCAAGTGATGTGGTGAAGGCAACAGAGGTTAAACAAGTGGCAGCACCAACTACTTTTTAGAGAATGGTCCATGACTATCCTGATGACCCAAAATAGGTTTACCTGGATCAAACCCATTGGTCTATTGGCATGAAAAGATGCACCAATGGACAGAGCTCAGCATGCTTGCAATAAAGTATGTGGCTTGTCCGGTAGCCACTGTATTTGCCGAGCATATGTTCAGTGCAGCTAGAGCAGTTCTCAGAGGCAGAAGGACCAGAGAGATTGAACATGATTAAAATGAACCAACACTTCACAACATCAGATTACACAGTTCCTGATAAAGCACAGGAGGAGGATGAGGGTAATTGGTCAGACTTAAGTGTATTTGCTGACCACCTTCTGGGCGAACCCCCTAAGTTTGAGGACAAGCTCTACTTCCCTGACTGAATAAGCCATGATAGAACTTTCACATTATTGTTGAACTGCATTCTCATTTAAGTTGGGGATCGGACTGATTGGGACTCAGGGCGCGACTACCTCAACAGCCTGAAGAAGGAAGTTATCTATTTGGGAAACCAATAGGACTTAACCCTGTGGACTAGAGGGAGGTGACTCAAATGTCGGGCTCTTGGACGACGCACCTGCGTGCCGGTTCTGGCATCGAGGCCTTTGACTGTTGTGTGGCGGCCTTCTCTTCCACCCCTAACGATCTTTCTCTACTGATGAGGGAAGTTATCCCGAAACCCGAGACATGTCTCGGGCGATATCCTAAAACCCGGGACATGCATCGGGTCTAGAGATTCATCAGTCCAACAAGTACCGACTTGCACCCACCTGGGTGATCCACTAAAGAACTACAAGTACCAGAATCCCGAGGGGCGATCCGGAGGAGGGGCTAGCGGTGTGCGCTCCATTGATGACTAAACACAATATGGCTCCCTTGAGCTTTGGGCCGACGGGCTCTTGGACGACGCACCTGCGTGCCGGTTCTGGCATCGAGGCCTTTGACTGTTGTGTGGCGGCCTTCTCTTCCACCCCTAACGATCTTTCTCTACTGATGAGGGAAGTTATCCCGAAACCCGAGACATGTCTCGGGCGATATCCTAAAACCCGGGACATGTATCGGGTCTAGAGATTCATCAGTCCAACAAGTACCGACTTGCACCCACCTGGGTGATCCACTAAAGAACTACAAGTACCAGAATCCCGAGGGGCGATCCGGAGGAGGGGCTAGCGGTGTGCGCTCCATTGATGACTAAACACAATATGGCTCCCTTGAGCTTTGGGCCGACGGGCTCTTGGACGACGCACCTGCGTGCCGGTTCTGGCATCGAGGCCTTTGACTGTTGTGTGGCGGCCTTCTCTTCCACCCATAACGATCTTTCTCTACTGATGAGGGAAGTTATCCCGAAACCCGAGACATGTCTCGGGCGATATCCTAAAACCCGGGACATGTATCGGGTCTAGACATTCATCAGTCCAACAAGTACCGACTTGCACCCACCTGGGTGATCCACTAAAGAACTACAAGTACCAGAATCCCGAGGGGCGATCCGGAGGAGGGGCTAGCGGTGTGCGCTCCATTGATGACTAAACACAATATGGCTCCCTTGAGCTTTGGGCCGACGGGCTCTTGGACGACGCACCTGCGTGCCGGTTCTGGCATCGAGGCCTTTGACTGTTGTGTGGCGGCCTTATCTTCCACCCCTAACGATCTTTCTCTACTGATGAGGGAAGTTATCCCGAAACCCGAGACATGTCTCGGGCGATATCCTAAAACCCGGGACATGTATCGGGTCTAGAGATTCATCAGTCCAACAAGTACCGACTTGCACCCACCTGGGTGATCCACTAAAGAACTACAAGTACCAGAATCCCGAGGGGCGATCCGGAGGAGGGGCTAGCGGTGTGCGCTCCATTGATGACTAAACACAATATGGCTCCCTTGAGCTTTGGGCCGACGGGCTCTTGGACAACGCACCTGCGTGCCGGTTCTGGCATCAAGGCCTTTGACTGTTGTGTGGCGGCCTTCTCTTCCACCCCTAACGATCTTTCTCTACTGATGAGGGAAGTTATCCCGAAACCCGAGACATGTCTCGGGCGATATCCTAAAACCCGGGACATGTATCGGGTCTAGAGATTCATCAGTCCAACAAGTACCGACTTGCACCCACCTGGGTGATCCACTAAAGAACTACAAGTACCAGAATCCCGAGGGGCGATCCGGAGGAGGGGCTAGCGGTGTGCGCTCCATTGATGACTAAACACAATATGGCTCCCTTGAGCTTTGGGCCGACGGGCTCTTGGACGACGCACCTGCGTGCCGGTTCTGGCATCGAGGCCTTTGACTGTTGTGTGGCGGCCTTCTCTTCCACCCCTAACGATCTTTCTCTACTGATGAGGGAAGTTATCCCGAAACCCGAGACATGTCTCGGGCGATATCCTAAAACCCGGGACATGTATCGGGTCTAGAGATTCATCAGTCCAACAAGTACCGACTTGCACCCACCTGGGTGATCCACTAAAGAACTACAAGTACCAGAATCCCGAGGGGCGATCCGGAGGAGGGGCTAGCGGTGTGCGCTCCATTGATGACTAAACACAATATGGCTCCCTTGAGCTTTGGGCCGACGGGCTCTTGGACGACGCACCTGCGTGCCGGTTCTGGCATCGAGGCCTTTGACTGTTGTGTGGCGGCCTTCTCTTCCACCCCTAACGATCTTTCTCTACTGATGAGGGAAGTTATCCCGAAACCCGAGACATGTCTCGGGCGATATCCTAAAACCCGGGACATGTATCGGGTCTAGAGATTCATCAGTCCAACAAGTACCGACTTGCACCCACCTGGGTGATCCACTAAAGAACTACAAGTACCAGAATCCTGAGGGGCGATCCGGAGGAGGGGCTAGCGGTGTGCGCTCCATTGATGACTAAACACAATATGGCTCCCTTGAGCTTTGGGCCGACGGGTTCTTGGACGACGCACCTGCGTGCCCGTTCTGGCATCGAGGCCTTTGACTGTTGTGTGGCGGCCTTATCTTCCACCCCTAACGATCTTTCTCTACTGATGAGGGAAGTTATCCCGAAACCCGAGACATGTCTCGGGCGATATCCTAAAACCCGGGACATGTATCGGGTCTAGAGATTCATCAGTCCAACAAGTACCGACTTGCACCCACCTGGGTGATCCACTAAAGAACTACAAGTACCAGAATCCCGAGGGGCGATCCGGAGGAGGGGCTAGCGGTGTGCGCTCCATTGATGACTAAACACAATATGGCTCCCTTGAGCTTTGGGCCGACGGGCTCTTGGACAACGCACCTGCGTGCCGGTTCTGGCATCGAGGCCTTTGACTGTTGTGTGGCGGCCTTCTCTTCCACCCCTAACGATCTTTCTCTACTGATGAGGGAAGTTATCCCGAAACCCGAGACATGTCTCGGGCGATATCCTAAAACCCGGGACATGTATCGGGTCTAGAGATTCATCAGTCCAACAAGTACCGACTTGCACCCACCTGGGTGATCCACTAAAGAACTACAAGTACCAGAATCCCGAGGGGCGATCCGGAGGAGGGGCTAGCGGTGTGCGCTCCATTGATGACTAAACACAATATGGCTCCCTTGAGCTTTGGGCCGACGGGCTCTTGGACGACGCACCTGCGTGCCGGTTCTGGCATCGAGGCCTTTGACTGTTGTGTGGCGGCCTTCTCTTCCACCCCTAACGATCTTTCTCTACTGATGAGGGAAGTTATCCCGAAACCCGAGACATGTCTCGGGCGATATCCTAAAACCCGGGACATGTATCGGGTCTAGAGATTCATCAGTCCAACAAGTACCGACTTGCACCCACCTGGGTGATCCACTAAAGAACTACAAGTACCAGAATCCCGAGGGGCGATCCGGAGGAGGGGCTAGCGGTGTGCGCTCCATTGATGACTAAACACAATATGGCTCCCTTGAGCTTTGGGCCGACGGGCTCTTGGACGACGCACCTGCGTGCCGGTTCTGGCATCGAGGCCTTTGACTGTTGTGTGGCGGCCTTCTCTTCCACCCCTAACGATCTTTCTCTACTGATGAGGGAAGTTATCCCGAAACCCGAGACATGTCTCAGGCGATATCCTAAAACCCGGGACATGTATCGGGTCTAGAGATTCATCAGTCCAACAAGTACCGACTTGCACCCACCTGGGTGATCCACTAAAGAACTACAAGTACCAGAATCCTTAGGGGCGATCCGGAGGAGGGGCTAGCGGTGTGCGCTCCATTGATGACTAAACACAATATGGCTCCCTTGAGCTTTGGGCCGACGGGCTCTTGGACGACGCACCTGCGTGCCGGTTCTGGCATCGAGGCCTTTGACTGTTGTGTGGCGGCCTTCTCTTCCACCCCTAACGATCTTTCTCTACTGATGAGGGAAGTTATCCCGAAACCCGAGACATGTCTCGGGCGATATCCTAAAACCCGGGACATGTATCGGGTCTAGAGATTCATCAGTCCAACAAGTACCGACTTGCACCCACCTGGGTGATCCACTAAAGAACTACAAGTACCAGAATCCGGAGGGGCGATCCGGAGGAGGGGCTAGCGGTGTGCGCTCCATTGATGACTAAACACAATATGGCTCCCTTGAGCTTTGGGCCGACGGGCTCTTGGACGACGCACCTGCGTGCCGGTTCTGGCATCGAGGCCTTTGACTGTTGTGTGGCGGCCTTATCTTCCACCCCTAACGATCTTTCTCTACTGATGAGGGAAGTTATCCCGAAACCCGAGACATGTCTCGGGCGATATCCTAAAACCCGGGACATGTATCGGGTCTAGAGATTCATCAGTCCAACAAGTACCGACTTGCACCCACCTGGGTGATCCACTAAAGAACTACAAGTACCAGAATCCCGAGGGGCGATCCGGAGGAGGGGCTAGCGGTGTGCGCTCCATTGATGACTAAACACAATATGGCTCCCTTGAGCTTTGGGCCGACGGGCTCTTGGACAACGCACCTGCGTGCCGGTTCTGGCATCAAAGCCTTTGACTGTTGTGTGGCGGCCTTCTCTTCCACCCCTAACGATCTTTCTCTACTGATGAGGGAAGTTATCCCGAAACCCGAGACATGTCTCGGGCGATATCCTAAAACCCGGGACATGTATCGGGTCTAGAGATTCATCAGTCCAACAAGTACCGACTTGCACCCACCTGGGTGATCCACTAAAGAACTACAAGTACCAGAATCCCGAGGGGCGATCCGGAGGAGGGGCTAGCGGTGTGCGCTCCATTGATGACTAAACACAATATGGCTCCCTTGAGCTTTGGGCCGACGGGCTCTTGGACGACGCACCTGCGTGCCGGTTCTGGCATCGAGGCCTTTGACTGTTGTGTGGCGGCCTTCTCTTCCACCCCTAACGATCTTTCTCTACTGATGAGGGAAGTTATCCCGAAACCCGAGACATGTCT
The DNA here is from genome assembly GCF_964261635.1 of Lissotriton helveticus. Classification (NCBI taxonomy): domain Eukaryota; kingdom Metazoa; phylum Chordata; class Amphibia; order Caudata; family Salamandridae; genus Lissotriton; species Lissotriton helveticus. Next base: position 392,019,651 of record NC_136059.1, read on the forward strand.
CGGGCGATATCCTAAAACCCGGGACATGTATCGGGTCTAGAGATTCATCAGTCCAACAAGTACCGACTTGCACCCACCTGGGTGATCCACTAAAGAACTACAAGTACCAGAATCCCGAGGGGCGATCCGGAGGAGGGGCTAGCGGTGTGCGCTCCATTGATGACTAAACACAATATGGCTCCCTTGAGCTTTGGGCCGACGGGCTCTTGGACGACGCACCTGCGTGCCGGTTCTGGCATCGAGGCCTTTGACTGTTGTGTGGCGGCCTTCTCTTCCACCCCTAACGATCTTTCTCTACTGATGAGGGAAGTTATCCCGAAACCCGAGACATGTCTCGGGCGATATCCTAAAACCCGGGACATGTATCGGGTCTAGAGATTCATCAGTCCAACAAGTACCGACTTGCACCCACCTGGGTGATCCACTAAAGAACTACAAGTACCAGAATCCTGAGGGGCGATCCGGAGGAGGGGCTAGCGGTGTGCGCTCCATTGATGACTAAACACAATATGGCTCCCTTGAGCTTTGGGCCGACGGGCTCTTGGACGACGCACCTGCGTGCCGGTTCTGGCATCGAGGCCTTTGACTGTTGTGTGGCGGCCTTCTCTTCCACCCCTAATGATCTTTCTCTACTGATGAGGGAAGTTATCCCGAAACCCGAGACATGTCTCGGGCGATATCCTAAAACCCGGGACATGTATCGGGTCTAGAAATTCATCAGTCCAACAAGTACCGACTTGCACCCACCTGGGTGATCCACTAAAGAACTACAAGTACCAGAATCCCGAGGGGCGATCCGGAGGAGGGGCTAGCGGTGTGCGCTCCATTGATGACTAAACACAATATGGCTCCCTTGAGCTTTGGGCCGACGGGCTCTTGGACGACGCACCTGCGTGCCGGTTCTGGCATCGAGGCCTTTGACTGTTGTGTGGCGGCCTTCTCTTCCACCCCTAATGATCTTTCTCTACTGATGAGGGAAGTTATCCCGAAACCCGAGACATGTCTCGGGCGATATCCTAAAACCCGGGACATGTATCGGGTCTAGAAATTCATCAGTCCAACAAGTACCGACTTGCACCCACCTGGGTGATCCACTAAAGAACTACAAGTACCAGAATCCCGAGGGGCGATCCGGAGGAGGGGCTAGCGGTGTGCGCTCCATTGATGACTAAACACAATATGGCTCCCTTGAGCTTTGGGCCGACGGGCTCTTGGACGACGCACCTGCGTGCCCGTTCTGGCATCGAGGCCTTTGACTGTTGTGTGGCGGCCTTATCTTCCACCCCTAACGATCTTTCTCTACTGATGAGGGAAGTTATCCCGAAACCCGAGACATGTCTCGGGCGATATCCTAAAACCCGGGACATGTATCGGGTCTAGAGATTCATCAGTCCAACAAGTACCGACTTGCACCCACCTGGGTGATCCACTAAAGAACTACAAGTACCAGAATCCCGAGGGGCGATCCGGAGGAGGGGCTAGCGGTGTGCGCTCCATTGATGACTAAACACAATATGGCTCCCTTGAGCTTTGGGCCGACGGGCTCTTGGACGACGCACCTGCGTGCCGGTTCTGGCATCGAGGCCTTTGACTGTTGTGTGGCGGCCTTCTCTTCCACCCCTAACGATCTTTCTCTACTGATGAGGGAAGTTATCCCGAAACCCGAGACATGTCTCGGGCGATATCCTAAAACCCGGGACATGTATCGGGTCTAGAGATTCATCAGTCCAACAAGTACCGACTTGCACCCACCTGGGTGATCCACTAAAGAACTACAAGTACCAGAATCCCGAGGGGCGATCCGGAGGAGGGGCTAGCGGTGTGCGCTCCATTGATGACTAAACACAATATGGCTCCCTTGAGCTTTGGGCCGACGGGCTCTTGGACGACGCACCTGCGTGCCGGTTCTGGCATCGAGGCCTTTGACTGTTGTGTGGCGGCCTTCTCTTCCACCCCTAACGATCTTTCTCTACTGATGAGGGAAGTTATCCCGAAACCCGAGACATGTCTCAGGCGATATCCTAAAACCCGGGACATGTATCGGGTCTAGAGATTCATCAGTCCAACAAGTACCGACTTGCACCCACCTGGGTGATCCACTAAAGAACTACAAGTACCAGAATCCTGAGGGGCGATCCGGAGGAGGGGCTAGCGGTGTGCGCTCCATTGATGACTAAACACAATATGGCTCCCTTGAGCTTTGGGCCGACGGGCTCTTGGACGACGCACCTGCGTGCCGGTTCTGGCATCGAGGCCTTTGACTGTTGTGTGGCGGCCTTCTCTTCCACCCCTAACGATCTTTCTCTACTGATGAGGGAAGTTATCCCGAAACCCGAGACATGTCTCGGGCGATATCCTAAAACCCGGGACATGTATCGGGTCTAGAGATTCATCAGTCCAACAAGTACCGACTTGCACCCACCTGGGTGATCCACTAAAGAACTACAAGTACCAGAATCCCGAGGGGCGATCCGGAGGAGGGGCTAGCGGTGTGCGCTCCATTGATGACTAAACACAATATGGCTCCCTTGAGCTTTGGGCCGACGGGCTCTTGGACGACGCACCTGCGTGCCGGTTCTGGCATCGAGGCCTTTGACTGTTGTGTGGCGGCCTTCTCTTCCACCCCTAACGATCTTTCTCTACTGATGAGGGAAGTTATCCCGAAACCCGAGACATGTCTCGGGCGATATCCTAAAACCCGGGACATGTATCGGGTCTAGAGATTCATCAGTCCAACAAGTACCGACTTGCACCCACCTGGGTGATCCACTAAAGAACTACAAGTACCAGAATCCCGAGGGGCGATCCGGAGGAGGGGCTAGCGGTGTGCGCTCCATTGATGACTAATCAAATGTCAAAGTCCTCTAACTATGTGATTGGGTCCGAGGAGACCGACATGTAATGTCACATGGTGATCACACTCAGCTAAAATATGACAGGTTTGAGATTAATCAGCCAGGTACATGCAGCAACTTGTCTGGGATTGGATGTAAAATTGTTAATCACAGTTAATTGCATATACATGAACACAATTGCAGCATCCTATGCTCTTGCTCTGCCTCTTGGTCCACTCCTCATAAAGCTTGATTTCTTCCTGAATCTACAATATTGGCTTTTACCGTTTTACAATCCACAGGCTTTCTTTTCTTCTGCAAGAAAGCTCCGTAACACTCCTGCTTACCTTACCCAACCAATACAGCCATGCATACTAGACAGACATTCCAGTGAAGAGTGAAGATGCACCACCAAATTTGATATTTATATACATTATCATTTTTCTTGCAACAATCATAATATTTAGAGCTGCTGGGGGTTAACTCCTCCAAATTCGTATTTTTCAAACCTTTATGACAGAAGATTTAGATAATAATAACTTGGGTCTCTGGGGCGAAAGGACTGTTTGCAATACATTTAACTGAACTGAGCAATTCTATCATTTCCTTTCACAACTCCCTGTTCCCATTCATTCATAAAAATGCCTAACTCTCTTCCCCCAGGCTGTGTGATATATTGAGGTGTTACACCATAATTGGATCACTCACTTGTGGGGCGGATAAGGTGAAAATGAAACCAACTCTCTACGGGATCTTCTGACCGGAGCAATAGTCCATGATAGTCTCACTTAACCACCTAGGCATGAAAGGGATATAACATAATTCAATTCAAAATCATAGTGCAGAGTCAGAACAATGCCTTTTCCAGTGTTTCATGATAGGTATTGGCATTAGTGTGAACTATCGATCCTGATTCACAAAGGTAATGGTGCACTTTTGCTGTAAGCTCACTGTTGCAATTTAACTGAACTACTAAATGTTTACCATTGCATGCAGTAACCATTTGAGTAGTTACTAACTACTAGTAGGAACTCTTTTTAAAGTATGTGATAGGGATTACTTACTAATCACAAAGTTACCACTTGTAAATTTACTGATAGAAAAGACACACTTTGCATGATTCAGTAAACAAACACCACACGTGTAATATAATTTACATTTCTCAGTCAGCCCTTGTGTTGCTTAAATGATTAACCTTCCCTCCAGAGTCCACTCCTTACTCAAGGATGTCATACGTTTAGTTTTAATTGTTTCAATTAAATTAAATATTAGTTCCCTATTGCTCAGAAGTTACTACTGCTAGTTTTTGTATTATCAGGACTTTGTGTCTTGGTGGTGGTCTGATCTCAGTCTTTGATAAGTTATGATAATAAATAGCCCACTAACTCTGTGTTTTCTTTTAGTCTAGTTGCCTGTGATGGATAATCCTTCTGAATAATCCTAAAGTTGGAGTTCACCTAGGTGGGAGAGGGTCGGCACCTGTGATGTCTTCCCTGTTAGCGCTAGATCACTACTACTACCATCACAATTAAGAAGTCCCCATGGGAAATCCTGCAATAAGGTTTTGGAGCACTGAAAGAGGTAGCAGCTATCGCTTCATCAATTCAGGTAAGAGAATTAACAACTGAAGTGAACTAGTTTATTTAGTAACATCTGCTGAATTTCTTTTGGCAAGCGGAGATAAGTAACATTACATTTTTTTAATGTATGTTGTAGTCAATAGGCATAGGCATACCCCCCAGTGGTCAATATACTTACAGAGGGTAGTGGGAGAAGTGCATTTTATTATAATTAACTGGTATACACTTTGATAATTAGGTGGGTGCTGCAAAATTGGCAAAAGTTAACCTCATCAAGCAATAGGATATATCAAATATTTTGTTGTTCCCACTCTGGTAATCAGGTATTTTGGGGTATAAGTAAAGTGAGTAACCTAGCAAAAAAATATATGGCAAGGGACTTCAGAATCCGATTGGGAAGGTTCAAGAGGAAAGTTTGGTGTGTAGTTTGTGACCGCTCAGAGGGCAGCTTTTTGTCAATCAAACAAACACAAGGCAAAGTCCAATGACAGATTACAAGTGATATGCCTATTAGAAACAAACTACCCTTTTAAAAAAGTTAAACCGACTTCCTCTACCCACAAAAGGCCCACCCCTCTCCACAACATATATTCCCAATGTCCCATCAATCTCCTAACCTTTCCTCAACTTCCTTTCCCTAATTTTCACCCTCTCCACTCACAACAAAACAGTCCCTCTCACCCCAAAAAAATCTAACAAAAAAGGGCTTCTTAGAGGGCATTCAGGCAGGCCTGAAGAAGTGCCACCGCTTGAACCATGGTCTGCCCGCCCACATGAATCAGCACTAGCTTATGTAGGATGTGGTGGTCTGTTGTCAATGATTATGACAACGATGAGTGGTGGTGGTATTCTGCTGGGTGGCAGCAGTGGTGGATCCCAGCTGCTGGCAGCACTGGCGATGGTGTGGCTGGGATTGAGGTTGGCCGGCGTTACTGGAGGCACTTGCCTCCACCACCTCATCGCCCAAAGTCACCAGCCGGTGATGTTCTGCCATGATGCCCTGCATCCTGTGGCACTGCAGTCGGCAGCTATCTACTGCCTGGATGGTGGAGCTCCAGCAGCAGTAGTAACTATATCAAGAAAGGAAAAAAATGAAAAACACATTTTTTTTATACTGTCTACTTTTTTTAAACTCCTTTATCTAATGTTTGATATCTGCATTATCCTGTTTTTTATTTGTATTTCCTGACTTTCTCCTGTCTGTAGCTTTCGTCTGCTCCCTTTTTAGTAAGCTTTCCCTTACCCTCTGTTTTATGTTTTGTGGTACTGTTAGACTAAGGAAGAGATTTTTGCTGCCATGAAGAAGACTGCAGGCCCGGGTAAGCTATTATTCACCAGACATGTTTGTTTGGAAGACTTTCTTGCCCAAACAGTCAAAAAGAGAGAGTGGCCATGGTCATAGACCCCCAAATATTGTATTAATATTTATGTAGCATACCAGTAGTTCCCATGACAGTTCAGCATTGCAGGAATATATTGAAATCCCATTGACTTTGCCAACAAAGATCATATGCCCTTCATTGATCATTTAACCCCTTCATTGTACTTCACTCTCCTCATGGGCCTGTCTGTCCATTAGGAGAAACAAAATTGGGGTTAACTTGCCTACACAGCTTTTCAAACATGTTGTCAACCAACAAACCTCCCAAAGTGATCGTTTCGATAGAAGATGCTAACTATAGTGAGTAATTGTTGTTGTACCTTGTTCAAAATAATAATTACTTAGGTGGCGAACTGGTATCTAAATGGGTAATTTATGTTTTTTTTTTGCTGAACCCAGTGCTAGAAGTGAGGCACCAGAGAGTGCGACTGGGGAAGCCCAGGCAACTGGATGGTTCAATTATGGACTGCAATGTTGGCTGTGCAATGTGCATTGGCTTCAGTTAACACGGCATTACAAAGTTTCCAATTTCCTACATGACAAACTAAAAACAAGGTGTGTTTTCCAGTGACCACTCAGTCACCTCCTACTATTATTCCATCATTCTTTCCTTCTGTTCCAGCCCACCAAAATACTGAAAACTCTGTTCTAGACATTTGCTACATTTTTCTGCCCTAGTGATATATATTTCATGGCGTCCATGATGGATTAACGCCTGTTCAAATTTTTCTCATCTGTCATTCGTCAACTGCAGTGACTGTCTAAGCGAAAGCGTAGCACATGATGATCAGTGACACCCCACTATTCTATAGCTATACCTCTATCTAGCTTAATCCCTCTAACTTACCTTGTAGTAGAGTAACTTTCACGACTACCAAGTGAAGGTATTAATTGAAAATATTTTGTGGTGGACAATGAGGCCAGGCTGTAAAGTGGAACTAAGTGCTTGATTTTAAGTTTGGTGGTTGGGATACTCTTAGAACAAACATGGCAAAACAATATATCCTGTTATCTTCCCAGTACTGCAGTGCATTTTTTTGTCCACTGTCTACTTATGGCAGACAGATGTCCGTTATATGTGACATGTGTGAGTATTTATCCATTGGCCTCTTCTAAGTTTGGAGCCAGGGTACAATTGAAAGGGCAGCTTGGAGTATAGCAGGACCACTGGAATTAAAGTAAGTTAATACATTATCCATTACTGCTACACGAAAAAAATGCTGCAGATTTCAGACAGTAGCAGACCCAGCGCTAACATGCTTCCATTAATATTGCACAAGAATACTATTAATTGTGCTGCATTTACTCCTTACTCATTAATGAGGGGTAATTTGTACACACTAGGACCCCAAGTGCCAAAAAATAATGTATTTTAAACCATGGATCCAGCTGAAAACGTTTTAAAAAACAATTTGCTGGCTCCTGCGCTTCGTTATTAATTGGCCCCGGGGTGGGCCAGGTCCAGGGTGCATTACTTTAATAAGGGAGGGGGCACCTAGGACCAACCTACTAAGGCCTAATGTTGCCCGGGGGACAACCAACTCCAAGGGGCTTTATTGTAAAAAAAATGCGGGGCAGACCCATACAGTCTCCCCTACTCCCTCGGGGACCACCACCTCCCTAGGGCATGTTGACCCCCCAGTAGCCATGGAGGCCACTACCTCCCTGCGGCAAATGCGAACAAAGGAAGGGGCAGGAGCCCCATATGGCCCTGGGGACTGCCACCCCCAGGGCTGGCTCCTGCAATGTCCCGGGGAGCCCACCCCTAGGGACATTGTAGTTTGCTTTGGCTTGGCGGGAGCATTGTTCCCGCCAAGCCATAGCAAATACTGCTTCACTTTATGCAAGTGAGAACAGAAAAAATGCTCTTGCTTGCAAGAAACTGAGCTGAATTGCTTTTAGACAGAGGGAGCTGCATGTTAGCAGCTCCCTCTGTCCAAAAGCAAAGTCAGCTCCTGCAGGTCGCGGGGAGCCGGCATGGACCATGGGGACCTTCAGGTTCCCCCCGTGGTCTCCAAATGAAAAAACTGGGTGCCCTGGATGGGATCAGCGCACCCAGTACAGAGGCCAGGCCCCGGGGGATTGGGTCACCGGTGTACAAACCGGCCCGGGAGAGGGTCTGCGACCCCCTCCACTTAAAAAAAAAAAATAAGCGGCAGGTCATGGGGATGGCGTCCCCGGGGCTAAAGTCATCTGGGAAGAAGGGCAGTGCAGCTCCCTTTCATTATTTTTTTTAAATAAATACAACAGCGGGTCCCCATGAGATTGGGTCCCCGGGCCTGAATCGGCCTGGGAGGGGGGCCACCTTCCAATTATTTATAAATAAACAAATATAAAAGCTGGTCTATGGAGGATGGGTGCATGGGGCCAAAATCGGCCCATGGAGGGGCGCCGTGCGGCCCTCCTAACCCACTGAAAGCCTTGGGTATGGGTTCCCAGGACAGAAAATGGCCTAGGAAAGGTGGACCACGCAGTCCCCCTCCCTAGATTATTTTTTAAACTCTGGCGAGTTGTCGGAGGCCACGCCCCCTTCATCACCACTCTGCAAACACACCTCCTGGTGCACTGTCGGTTGGGAAATTAAGTCCCCTTGGATGCTGAGGGTCCTTTTTGCCAATATCTTTTGCGCCGGTTGACGAATCTTTGCAAAATTTTCAAAACTTATGGGGCGGACCAGTCAGCTCCTGTGTTGAAAGTTGTGGGGTAATTAGTCAAGCGGGGGCTGAGAAAAAAGGGGTCCAAAAGCACGTTTTCCCTATATTAATTTCCATAGGACTTTTGAAACAGGTTACAGCCCTAACTGCTGAACGGAATTACACCAAAATTGGAAAAAAAGGTAGGTCTTGGTAAAGAAAGCGTGTTTCTTTTTAAAGGGTGTAAATCTGTTCAGTAGTTTCTAACAAATTCTAAAAAAAAAGCCTAACAACACATCTCATTGTGAGATCTGATTGGCTGTCAGCACTTCATCCTGGAATTCCTGGCAGCCCTTCTTGGACCAATATAAATGATAGAACCCCATTGAAATACACTGTAGTTAATAGAAGGTTTTGAGGGTCACCAAAATGAGAACTATAAGCATGTTAGCGCTGGGTCTTCTACTAATGCTGATAACAGACTTTAGTTACATTGGAATTCATGTGTTGATGGTACCATACTAATTTTAGGAATTGTGTTCTAAGGTGATTTTACCCTGTGAAAAAGTTTCTGCTGTGATATAATGAATCATGTTTGAGAGGAAAACAAATTCTCATTCTTGTCCAATTGAGGTTTGGAAGATGCTCCAGAAGCTAAAATGAGAGCATATTTTATGTAAATTCACATTGTCTTTCTCAGTCATGTGAGAATGAAGTCTGACATTCTCAGTAAAACATGTATGTACATCCAACAAAGGCAGAGACTGTCAGTTGAAACCATCTTTATTGGAATAAACTGATAACACTTAAAACATTTATTTTACATGGGAAGAAAATGAGGGGGTTCATTTTTTCATAGATATTATGGTTAGTGCTGTAGAAAGAAAAATAAGGACATGTTTTAAGTGAGATATCAAATATCTTCCTGTTATATTTCAACAGGAGCAGCCTGTCTGTTGATTCCTTTGTGTTCTGCTGCAGCTTCCCAAAGTGAGTGTTCTAAAGAACAACTAGAGCGCTAACAGTCTTACTTATGACAAAATTATGGAACACCCGAAGCCATCTTGATTGGAATACACTGGTAACACTTAAAACATTTAATTTAAAAAGGAACAAAATGAGGGGTTCATTTTGTCATAGAAATTATGGCTGGTGCTGCAGAAAGAAAAATTAGGGCATATTTTAAGTGAGAACTCAAATCCTCTTCTATTTTATTAGAAAATTCTGACATGCAGACTGAAACAATCACTTTCTTTTTTTCTATAAACTCTTTTTGATTAAGAAATAAGGCAAGTTACAATTACAAGGCAGCAGCAAGCAGGGTACCAGCAGAAGTCGTTCAAACAATACATCCTCAGTAATGACACTCAAGAACATAGGGCTGATAACATTCACCTTACACAGTCAGTCCCCAGCGGTAATGTCGTCACTAATCCTCAGTGGTACACAAATGTCCCCCCTGAAGTATTCCACAGCCCCAGACCAGCATCCACTTTTTCGGGCACCCTCTTGATTCACAGATGGCTTTTTTCGTTACCATACACCAGTCCATATCCTCGGCCCAATCAACAGTCTTCTGTGGGCTCTGAGCCCGCCACAATCGTGCAATATTCCATTTAGCAACCATGAAACCTAGAGCAACCCAAATTCTCTCCTTGCCATTCAAATCTGTAGGGTCCCAAATATTCAACAATGCCAGTTTAATGCTGCAATGAATCTGTCGCCCCAATACTTCCTCCATCTTGTGAACCACCCTCTCCCAGTATTTCTGAATCACTGCAAACTCCCAAAGCACGTGGATAAAGGTACCCTCTTGCCCACATTGACGCACAAAGCCACTGTCTTGAGTGTAGCCCATATGGACCAGCAAGGGCCCTGACAAATATGTCCTGTGGAGAAGTTTTAGTTGGATCAGACGGAGAGGGGAGGAAATGGCCAGCTCACGGGGAGGCCACTGCTGCCCTGCACTCTTCATCATCCAAGCTGGCCACATCATGGTCCAATTTACTTCTCCAATGGGTTAGGGGATCTGTCATGTAGTTGATACGCTTTTCATAAATAAGAGATATGGCTTTTTCAGGGAGTTCACCATCTAGGATCCTGTCTTCAAGAGGGGAGGACTCAGGGAGGGCAGTATCCCTGGGGAGAACAGCGAGCAAGGCATGTCTAATTTGGAGATATCAGAAATGCTTAGATTTGGCCATCTCGTAACTGTGCTGACATCGGGAAAAGGGAATCACGTCACCTGTTTTCCAGAGATCCCCCACCCTGGAGATACCAATAAGGGTCCCACTTATCGAAACCCTAGGAGCGGAACAGCCGACCCAACATGTCACAGTGCCAGAGTGGCATGGCTTGTGGGAGCGCACCCTCCCAGCTCAGGCTCAGGTTCGCCTCTTTCCACACTTTTATGGCATAACAGGTCAGACATGGCGGGCTTCAATGACCAAGTATATAACGCACCCTCGAAACTACCCCCAGGAAGGAGTCACTTGTCTATCCGAAAGGCCGGGTCATCTGGCGATCTATAGCTACATTGATTGATTGCTGCGAGCTGTGTGGCCCAATAATACCTCTCAATGTCCGAGAGCCCAATGCCCCATCCAACCACCCTAGTGTAAGTTTGTGTGTAGCGATGCGGGGGGTTTGCCCTCCCAAAACAAATCTCGAACAGCACAATCAATTTCCCTGAAATACAATGCGGAAACTGGAAGTGGGTTGTTCTGTAGTGCATATAAAAGTCGGGGAATGGACATCATCTTAAATAGGGCTGCGCGTTCAAGGAGAGTCAATGGAAGCGACCTCCAATATTGGACATCAGATTTAATAGGCAGCAACGGCGGTCGAAGATTCTTGTCATGAAATCTGGATAAGTCTTTGGAAACCCATATCCCCAGGTACTTAAAGCACTCTGCCGCCTCAGCCAACTGACAACCCTGAGGAAGTAAAGGCCGCTGCCCATAGAGGATATAGAGCACAGATTTGGACCAATTAATTGTGTATCCTGCAAACCTTCCAAATGTATGAAAAATATCCAGCACAACATTAAGAGACACTGCTGGGGAAGCCAAATAAAGCCAGTCAGTCAAACAAGCTTTATTCGACGATTGTCATAAAAGAAATACATTAAAACAATTCATGCAATGAAAATAGAGATACAATTCACACAGAAATACTACAAAAGCTAAAATTCATCAAGATAGGAACATTTTCATCAAAACTAGGGACATCAAGAGTCATAAAGTTAATCATAGCATTACTTGTCCCTTTAAACAATTATTTCTAATGATTTTCATAAAAGCAATACATTAAAACAATTCATGCAATAAAAATAGAGATAAAATTCATACAGAAATACTACAAAAGCTAAAATTCATCAAGATAGGAAAATTTCATCCAGACTAGGGACATCAAGAGTCATAAAGTTAATCATAGCATTACTTATCCCTTTCAACATTTACTTCTAATGACCCATGCCCATCCCAGAAATTTGGCAACTGCTATGTAAATTGGGGGGCTGGGATTTGTGCAGATAATTCTAAGGGCCAGTAGTCCACTCCGAGTGCCCAACAATTTGGCCATTGGGCGCAACCAAGCTCTACGCGGGGAAGAGTATGCTTGACATTCGAAAAGTAAGTGGCTAATTGTTTCCTTGGAATTCGGGATTTCCACCACTAGACCACCTGGATGTAAATGCTCTGACAGGAATGCTGCAGAGTCTCAATTGAAAGTAAAGCTTTCTGTCCAGCGGTTTAGTTATGTCGTCCCAAAATGGCTCCAATGACGTCTCATCCTTGAACTCCATTAAAACCCCGGTTAGTGAAAGTGAGGGAGTGGACCTAAACAATTTGGAAAATATCATTTCCAAATACATGCCCTTCAAGGCTTTTTTTGACGGAAAAATAGCATTCGTCGGGTCCTCCCATGTCTCCACCAGAACTAGCTCTCTGAGAATCGCTCCAATTCCAGAGAGCCATTTTATCTGGTGAAAGACATCACTTTTAATAATATCAAGCCTAGGTACTGGAAGACAGGCCCCATGGGGGTGCTCTGTGGCAGCATGGTAAGTTTACGCCAAGAGCTATTTTCGGAACATGTTAATTTACTTAGGTTTCCATGCCCCCAGATTTCTACACCATAAAGGGCTGCACCCATAGCCTTTGCTTTGTAGACCATAATTGCAGGGGCCAATGGTTTAGTCAGGGACTTAGCATGTTCTCTATTCAGTACCCCGGCAAGTTGCCTATGTTTTAGGGCTGCAAGGTCTATCTGTTCGTTCCATCGCAGGTCATGCTGGATGGTTACGCCCAGATATAAGAATGATTTTACTTGTTCCAGGGGTTGTTTATTCATTAGTATTTTCCCTCTAAATGTCTTGTGCTGGTTAAAAGACATGAATTTTGATGTTAAAACATTAATTTCAAGCCCCTGATCAATACAGAAGGCTTCAAAGATTCCAAGTGCTTTTTGCAAGCCACTCGGGGTCTTGGAAATAATAAGGCAATCGTCGGCGAACATTAAAATAGGTACTTTGTCGCCTGCTAAAATTGGAGCATCAACACTTGCCTCAATCAGGACCTTTGCCACATTATTGATATAGAGAGAGAAGAGCGTTGGGGCTAACACACAGCCTTGACGCACTCCTCTCTCTACTGGGAACTGGTTGGTGACACTACCAGGGGGTCCCCATCTTATTTGGGCATAGTTATGCTCGTGTAGTTTCACAATCATGGAAAGAAGGGTGGGAGGCATGCCCATATCTTTCAATACGAGCCAAAGGTTTGTGCGCGGAACAATATCAAAGGCGGCCCTCAGGTCAATGAAGGCAGCATACAGACTACCCCCCCCCCCGAATTGGATAACATTCCAATAGAGCATGGCAAAGTGTAGGACTTGATCCACTGTACTTATGCAGGCCCTGAACCCTGCTTGTAGATGAGACAAGATTCGCATCTCGCGCTACCACTCAAGAACTTTATTTAGTACCAATCTTCCATAAATCTTTTGGATGGTGTCGATTAAGCTGATAGGGCGGTAATTGCCTGGAAGGGACTTATCGCCTTTTTTAAAAACAGGGATTATTTCTGCCCCCTTCCATGATTCAGGTATTGGTGTTCCTTTGGCTATCGAATTTGCCAATAATAAAATATACTTTCCCCATGGTTCTCGATCATGCAGGAAGATATCAGCTGGGACACCGTCTATTCCTGGCGCTCTACCAGGTGTAACGGAGTCCAGCGCGCATTCAATGTCCCTGATAGTGAACGCGTCTACCACCCAGGGAGTATATTCTATTCTCTCTCTACGCTCTGTAGGCAAGTCCTGCCCTCTAGCATATTGGGGCATAAAGTAGGGCACCCAATCTCCTTGGGCTACCCAGTTTTGGGGCTTATTTGGGCAACCTCCTGACCCCCATTTTACTAAGTCCCAAAATTGCTTGGAATTCCTGATTGTGCTAGCCTCCTTAAGCTCCCTCCACCTTTTTTCATCCCAGGCGCGCTTAGATTTTGGTATTACAATTTTATATGTGCTCCTGGCTAGACGAACGCCAACACTAGAACCGGTTTCGATAGCCTGTCCTAGGTCTAACCTGGCCTTCCTACAATCGTTGTTGTACCACCTGGGGGAGTAATTAGTTGAGGTTTTATTTGAATTATATGTTTTAACAAATAGGCCCTTTATTTGAGTGAACAGAGTTTTGTGCACCTTAACGGCACTATCACTCCCTGCAATTGAGGCATCATGGGCAGATCAGGCGCTCAGTTCCTTAGTGGCTCGTTGAAGATTTTTGGAAATAAAATCAAGGTTTGACTGGCTTTGGGCTACTTTTGCCCACTTCAAATGACGCATATCATTTGTGAGGAGGACAGCATGGGGAACTACATTACTCAGTTCCTCTACATACGACTGGCACTTTCCAGTATGAAAAAGTCATACATAGAGGGTTGTGATCGCTCTCAAGGCGGTCAACAACCGACATGTCAACTAAGTGTTTCCACAACTCAAGATGGACTAAAATGTAATCGATTCTACTTTCCCTTTTGCCACTCTTAAACGTGACAGCACCCATGTTATCTTTAGGGGTCCCGCCATGAGCCGCCCTTAACCCTTTGTTTAGGCAGATGGAGTTAATCTGAATAACCAGATCAGTCCACCTCATAACTGGGTTCAGCTCGAGTTTAGGAACCCCCCACTGGCTGTCCTGTTCCTCTAAAAGGTAAGAATCATCACTTGATAGGGGTTCAAAGTTTACATTAAAATCTCCTGCAACTATTATTCGTGAGTGTGCGGAGTATTTATCCATAAGATCATCGAGTGCAACAAGAGTACCAGACTTCTGCCCCCTGTACTCCTAGCATAAACATTATAAATGTCCAGTGTTTCTGACTGGTTATAAGAAAGGGAAAGGATCTGGATATCCTTGTGACTCTTCGGGAACTCCTTTACAGTGATTCCGGAGTCCTGCTTGACCCAAATTGTGAGGCCACCAGAGGGTCTTCCATGATCACTCTTTTCAGCGGGGACGCTAAAATTTAGGAACCCCTGAAAATGCTGGGGGGCAAGGAGCCAAGTTTCCTGAAATATACAATAGTAAACTGGCTAACCAACAAAGCATCTTAGTACTTAGCCCCGCAACATTCCATGATATTATAGAGCCAAAGGCATCAAAACCCTCTAAGGTACCTGCTTCATTGCTCGGATCTAAAGACCTATTATCCCCTATAACCACTTTGTGATCTGGTGTTACAGAGGGTATACACATAGAGGGGCCCTGAGGCATAATTAAGGTATCTGATGCTATGTGACTACAAGGGTTGAATTCAAGCACATCTGGTAGAAGTCAATCATTATAATCCAGACTAGACCCAACCACACTTATCCTTGGTATTTGGATTCCCCTGGGATTTGACCACTGTTGCGGTAATGAGGATCTCATTTGGATAAGTGAATGATCAGGGGAACAGGATCTAAACTCTAGTAATGTAAGATTGTAAGCTAGGTTTACGTGTTTAAGTGTGAGTGCAATGCAGTCAGTTGCAGATCCTGGGTGTGAGAGCCTGGAAGCCCTAACAATGTCTTCCCTTATCACGGAACGGCATCCTCTTGTGTGCCTGATCCAGTGAATGGCTTTGTTTGTCAGGGAATCTTTGGTTTCTATGTCCTTCCCTAAACTCAGTTTTGGGACATTTACCATGTATACTTTGGATCGATCAGGAAGAATGGGGTGGAATGATGCGGGGCCACTACCGTTAATTTTGTTAGGGGGGGGCTTATAGGTGTTAGGGGTGTTGGTTGGTCTAGCATCAAGTTTTGTTTTACCAATATTGTTTACTCTTTCGAGTGGCTTATGGTTAAAAGTTTTCATAGGCAAGGGATTCACTGGTGCCTCTCTGCCTCTAACGGCTGCACTATACGGCGCATCTGCCTTCCCCCTCATGCTACCTCTTGGTTGCTGCAATAATGGTTGCTTAGCTGGTACTCTTTGTTTCTCAGGGGGTACAATGCTCTGCTGTTCTTTATCTGTCCTACATCTAGAGCACGTGTTTGGATTAGAGATTACATTAAGTACCTGGGTAGTTAGATTATCAACCTTGTCTTGGATGGAATGGATGAAATTACATAGACGATTCACAAGATTGCATAGGTTAGTAATATCGTCCCTAGCACCCGGATCAGCAGTAATCAAATTTAATTCCAATACACGTACACCCTCCCTAGACCCATAAGAAGCAGATGAGTCTATCTGAGTCTGGGAATCCACGTTATCCCTGGGCAAACAGTCAATATCAGCAAGGATAGAGAATCTATTTGAGCAAAGCACAATGGGATCAAGCAGGGTTGCGCTAGCTATATCTGGCCCCACGTCTACACTCGTTGTCGTGGGGCTTTCAACCACCCCGTAAATTGCATCGGAACTGCGTCTGTTTTTTCTATTTATAAACATTCGAGGAACAACAATAGAACCCCGTTTATCACATTTCTGTGTAAAGTCTGTATCATTCTCCGCCTCAATTGTAACCAAACTATGTTCTGCCGGGGATTTAGATGTAAGTATATTGTTACAGTCTTCAATCAGTTTGTCAATACGTGACATTACACAGTTCTCTCCTGCATGCCTAACTGCTCTGCTAGCCTTCTTTGACTTTCTCCTTTTCACACAAGTGGTAGGGCACTCTGCTAGCCCCTCCATATTTTTCCTCTTCCCCATGTTGTTTGACTCTTGGACACAGTACCTGAATATGAGGTGGGTGATGGCAGGTGTTGGTGGTGGGGCCCAACCCAACCACGTTCAGCCACGGACTGCCACAGACTGTCCCGCCCTTGTCCCGGCATCGCCCGCGCGCATCCCGCGACGCTGGAGGCGTTCCGAGTTCTTAAGCGCCTCTGGGCGCGGTGGTAGCGTCAGAGTAGTGCGCGGCGCCCGGGGCTTCTGGGTACTGTAGTTCGCCTGAACTACGGCGTGTCGTGGCGGTGTCTGCCAGGTCCTGCCGTTTCCCTCACGGCGCTGTGGAAAGGAGCAAAGACCGTTGCCCTCACGGTGTGCGTACCTCCAGCACAAGAGACCCGCAGGAGTGCTTGGCGCTCCGAGTTCTTAAGCGCCTCCGGGCGCGGTGGTAGCATCAGAGTAGTGCGCGGCCCCCGGGGCTTCTGGGTACTGTAGTTCGCCTGAACTACGGCGTGTCGTGGCAGTGTCTGTCACGTCCTGCCGTTTCCCTCACGGCGCTGTGGAAAGGAGCAAAGACCGTTGCCCTCACGGTGTGCGTAGCTCCAGCACAAGACACCCCCATGAGTGCTCGGCGCTCCGAGTTCTTAAGTGCCTCCGGGCGCGGTGGTAGCGTCAGAGTAGTGCGTGGCCCCCGGGGCTCTGGGTACTGTAGTTCGCCTGAACTACGGCGTGTCGTGGCGGTGTCTGCTAGGTCCTGCCGTTTCCCTCATGGCGCTGTGGAAAGGAGCAAAGACCGTTGCCCTCACGGTGTGCGTAGCTCCAGCACAAGAGACCCCAAATAAAGCAAGATATCGTCCGCATATAACAAAATGCGGTCCTCCCAGCCTGGTGTCCATTTGAGGCCCTTCATTGCAGAGTCCTGTCGGATCCATGCCACCAAAGGCGCCAAGGCAAAGAGGTGCGGCGATAAGGGGCACCCCTGTCTCGTACAACTACTGAGAGAATAGACTGGGAATTTCCTATTATTGACAACCACCTGCGCAAACAGTTGATGGTACAAAAGTCGTACCCAGTTGGTAAATTCAGAGCCAAAACCCAGTTTGTGAAACACGGCAAACCTGTAAGTCCACTCGATGGTATTAAATGTGGAAGCAGCATCGAGGGATACCACAACAGCATCTTCCCTGATGGTATCCACCCGGCATAGCACACCATGGATCCTGCGGAGGTTGAGAGAGGTATTCCTTGCCGGCATAAACCCGGAATGATCCAGGTGTACCAGGCGGGTGATAACCCAGAGCAAACGAGTGGCAAGAATCTTCGCAAGGATTTTGGCTTCGCAGTTGAGCAAAGAAATGTGCCTATAAGACGAGCACTGGATAGCGGGCTTGCCATCTTTCTGAATGACTATGATGTTGGCCAATCCCTGATCCTCGGTAAGGACGCCTTCTTTTTTACTCTCCTGGAACATATCTGTAGGAAAGGGAGCAGACACATTTGCCGTAATTTTAAATAACTTTATGGGGATCCCGTTGGGTCTGGAGGCTTTCCCCCTGCGTAGATCGTGTATGGCTTTTTCAACCCTATCCACTGTTATGTCGAGATCAAGGTCGGAGCTCTCCTCCACGGTGAGGACTGGCATCTTAATATCGCTTTGGAGAGAGGAAGCCTCCTCCTCAGTATATGTCGTAAGGAAAGTATAGAGTGAGTGGCAGTACCGGACGAATGTGTCTGCAATGTCTTGTGGCGCAGTGACAGTGGATTGTGAGTCAAGAACCCAGTAGCTTGCCTGCCTTATCACCCACATCATAGATCCTGTTAAAGGTATCTCTATAGTGGCTTGGTTTTAATGCAGAGCTTCTGACGCACTTCCTCCGAGTCCTGTATACGGACAGTGTTTTCTAGATCAAGAAGTTTGCCCTCCGAGTGCACCATGTCTACTGCTCTCTCCCTACGCTGCCCAGTAACTTAGCCCAACACAACCCCCCGTATGACCATCTTATAAGCTACCCAGAGTAAGACGGACGAGTGAACCGATCCCAGGCTTTCCTGCAAATACAGGTCCGACTCGCTCAAGACCTTGTCTCTGATGGAGGGGGTCGTGAGATACCACAAATTAATCGGCGCCACCCAACCGATCGTGCATTCGCCCACTTCCAAACTACACTGAACAGGTGAGTGTTCAGAAATTCCCCTAGCCAAATGCCGTATGTCCTTAACAGTGTCAAGATGTTGCGTGAGTGTGAGCACATAGTCTATAAGTGACATACTACGATGAGGCCGGAAAAATAGGTGTATTGGAGCTCACCAGGGTACAGGCTTCTCCAAATATCCACGAGGCCCAATGCACCCAGGAAACTATGGATTCGCCTGTGGGAGAGTGGCAGATCCTTCTGAGGCCAACGGTCCAGGGAGTCAGAGACAATGGATTTAAAATCGCCGCCTATCAGTAACCACCCATCCGGAAAACCGAAGAGGAGTTCGCCGAGATCAATAAAGGCCTGCGTATGTAAGCCCAGGGGAATATACATTGAGACCAGAATAAGTGTGGAACCCTCCCAGATCCCGGAAATGGCAGCAAATTTACCCAGAGGGTCGGTGCGGACCACATCAACAGTCAGGGAAAACGATTTTCTGATTAAGATGCCCAGCCCCCGGGAACTAGAACCAAACGAGGAATGGGCTGCTAGCTGGAAGCCCCATTGTGACAGGGTTTTACATACATTCCCCAGGTGGGTCTCCTGCAAGAGAACTATGTCAGGGGATTGGCGCTTATGGAATTGGAGAACCACACCCCTTTAAATTTTGTCCCCCAGATCATTTACATTCCCAGGAATCCTGAGGCTCAGGACAGGCAACCGGAAAAAAGTCTTAATGCTCACCCAGTGTCGCTTGGGCCAGCAGGGTCACCAGAGATAGGCCTGGCCGCGGCACAAGGATGCCCGGGTCGCAAAGCAGGCAGACGACTCCAAGGAAGTGCGTACGCGGTCCGATCTCTGGGTCCGCCGGTCATAGGCAAATGGCTCCAGCAATCCTCAGTGGTTTGGGAAGTGCTCCGGCGTAGATTTATTCCATCGAGTAGATCTCGAAAATACCAATAATTACTCAGACGGACACGCTCGAACGGAGCCGCCTCAAAAGCGGCCATCATGCTCAGTGGTTGGCCACGCCCCCAATCACTTTCAATACCAGCAGCAGACTTCCAGTTAACTCCCTAGTGAGCAGTAGCTTTACTACAGTGATCTAATGTGCTAACATTCAGAATTTATGGAAAATGTGTGACACATCTGAATGCCTTCTTGATTGAATCAAAGGACAAAACTGTCAGCGTTTCCTACTGAGGAGACTGCAGTAAATGTAGAAATTAGGAAACGTCATAACAAATAAGTCTCCCAAGATGGCCACCAGAGAAAAAAGAGCCCAAATATAACACAAATATCACTCAGATGTAGCCCACATATAGCCCAATGACAGCAGTGTGCAAAAACACTTTTTATTTTTTTGTGTTTTTTGCAGTTTTATATAGTGCAGACTGGTCGGGTATTGGAGCGTTGCATCTTACTTGGACCCATCATTGCCTATTTTGCACAAAAAAGATTTATCTTGTGAAACATTGAACTTTACTATTCAGTTAACCTGAAGTTGCTCTGAAGCGGGCTTTGTAACACCCGTTTTGACTGGATGTATAACGTTACAACGCATACTTTTACATCGCATGGCTTTACAACGCGGTTTTTACATCGCATACCTTTACCACACATAGCGCTTTGGGGTGCTGGATAGTGAATAGTTTAATTTACTATTCCAACTCCAGTCCCCGTGGACACTAGGGAAGGTGTTGGACAGTAAATTAAACTTATTCCCTATCCTAGAGCGCCCCCCAGCGCAATGCGTTGTAATGGTTTGCGTTGTAAAAGTTGCGTCGTAAAGGCACTGCGTGGTAAAAGTTGCATTGTAAAGGATGTTTCCCGTTTTGACCTACTGGCTTTATTTAATTCTCACTGTATTATATGAAGAAAGAGGATTTACTATTTTTATGTACATTTTTATGATCTGTGTTTCTAAATCAGATCTAATAAAGTTTATTGAATGTATTTGAAGTCTCCCAAGATGACTTACAGAGAAAAAGTAGCCCAAATGTAGTACAAATATCACCCAGATGTAGCCCATGTATTGCCCAATGACAGAAGTGTGGAAACAATGTTATCCTTTGTTTTTTTGCAGTTTTATATAGTGCAGGCTGGTCAGATATTGGAGTGCTTTACATGAGTATTAGTTACATCATACAAGAATAAACTCATTTTGGTTTTATGCATGGGGAGATTAAGTGATTTGACCAGAATCACAGTATGTCGAGCTGAAGCAGAAACTTCAGCTTGGTTCCACTGTTGCAAAGTCTGCAGCTCTGGAAGTAACACCACATCCTCTCCCCTAAGCACAACATTTAATCAAGTGGTCAACTGGATAAAACATAAAGATAACAAATTATTTTAGAATTCAGAAAATATGTCCTTATTTTAGTTTTTTAGAGCACTAACCATAATTTCTATGCAAATAAGACCCTCTCATTTCTATAATTTCTAAAGGAAATGCTCTAGATATTACAGTTTTTATTGCATCAAGACGACAGCCGGCGTGCCACACTTTTGTAATAAATATAGAATGTTAGCAATCTAGGTGTTCATTAGGATACTGTTGGGAGGCAGAGGTCAGGGGCACAGACTCAGAAATTGAAAGCAGATAGGAGGGTGCAGAGGCAACAATTTGACCACACTGGGCAGGCCGGAAGGGCAGTGGCAGCACAACATGGAGGGCAGTGGAAAGGGGGCATGGGCAACACACCAAGAATGCAGGACAGGCAAGAGGGGCTGTGCCAATATAATAAACCATTGAGGACATAAGGAAGAGTCAGTGGTAGTACAACCATACATGCCAACAGAGCTGGTTCAGGCAGGAAACACCCAGTGGTTTTAAGCCCAAGGGCTTTATGTTATGTGTCTCGTGTCTACAATCTCCTCTTTTTCTATGCAGTCAATGGGAAAAATCAATTCCCAAGTTTTTTTTCTCAAAATCTCCCTCTTACCAAGCTCAAAATTTAGCAAGTATGGTACATTGGATCATGGAAGGCAGGAGGAAGTGGGGTAGGGACATGGACTCGGATAACAGAGGACAGGAGAGAAATGGACAGGTACACCAAACTGGATTCAGGTTTTGCAGCAGCACAATACGCCACACAGGGCATGCGGGACTGCAGTGCAGCACAACTAACCATGGAAAGCAATAGGGAAGGGACAGGACCATGCACATGGACAACAGAGAACAAAGGGGAAAGAGGCAATGGCAGCAAGCTGACCATACTGGACGAAGAGGAGAGAAAGCTGCAGCATAATGGACCATAAAGGGCAGGAGGGAGGGATCGGGGGATAACAATGGAACAGACAAGCCAAGAGGGAGGGAATAGGGGTCTGCACATGAAAAGGGAGGTTAGGGGCAAGGGGGCAGGGCAGAAGCAGAGAGCTGACCATGGAGGTCAGGCAGGATGGACACTAGAAGCACAACACACCATGGAGGGCAACAGTGAGACTTTAATGGCAAACACACAGACCATGGAGGGAATGTGGGAGGGGGTCAGGGGCAGCTAGCTTACCATACAGGGCAGGTGGGAGGTGCCGTGGCAGCACAGAAGATCATGCATTACAAGCAAGAGGGTTAGTGGTAGCACAATTTGACCATGATAGGCAAGAAGGAGGTTAGGGGCATGCACAAAGGATAATGGAGGTTAGAAGGGAGGGGTAGGACCTGGGCAAAGAAAAGAGAGTTCAGGGGCAGGAGCCTCACAACAGACCACGTGGGGCAGGCAGGAGAAGCAGTTGCAGCACATCATACCAGGGAGGGCAGAAGGATGTGGCAATACAATGGACCATGGAGGACAGGAGAAAGGGAAAGGGGCATGGAACATCGACAGGCAGGGTAGAGGTGGCAGGGAGAGGTTACAGTCATCTGACAATGCTAGGCAGGTGGGTGGGGAGTAGCAGCTCAACAGAAAACCCAGAGTAGATAGGAGGGGCATGTCCATGGAGCATGGTAGGCAACAAGGATGGATCAGGGGCATGGACACAGACATTGGAGGGCAGGGGGAAGGAAAGTAGGGGCAGCAAGCTAAGCACAGAGGCTAAGCAGGAGGACAATGATGAGCAGGAAGAGGGGACTGGGACATCATGCTAAATGGAGGGCAGTGGCAGCACGTCAGAACATGCATGACAGGAGGGAGGAGGCTAGTGAATGGAGTCAGACAACAGAGAATAGTAGAAAGTGGATGGGCAGCAAGCTAACTGTTCAGAGATGGCGGGATGGCCAGTGGCATTACAACGGCCACACAGAGCTGTAATGAGGGAACAGGGGCAGGACTTGGAAAATGGATGGCAGGGAGGAGGGGAGGAAGAAGCAGCAAGCTTGGGCAGGGGCAGCACAATGCCAGGCCCTGCTTCCAACCCCTCACCAGCCATTGTGATAGGCATCTAAGTTAACATTTAAAAATAACCCACAAATTCACTGAAAAAAATTAAAATTACAGGGACGTTATAGTTAATCTCAGATTTCACTCGTACAAAACCACTGAAATTCAGAAGTGATAGTTACCTGAGCTAACTATAACGTACGCCCTGCAATATACTGCTTATGACCTCAGACATTACATCATTCATGACATGGTCAGTGACATCACTCATGACAAATGAGCTGGGAATGGAATGGAACTATAATCACTAGAACTTTATTTAGGGATAGTGTGTGTATATTAGAATCCCTATTTATTGCTTTACTTTCGCGTAAGCACCTCTATAATATGCAACATGCCCAGATCAATGTGGCTGATAGCCATTCACTTTAAAGTAATGTGTAGTCCAATGTTTATGTTGATGTTTGCAATCGTAAGCATGTTTATTATGAACAAGTCACATTGACGAACATACAGGTACGGCGGTCACAGGGCAAAATATGCTGAAATTACATTGTGTGCATATTAACACTTGTTTTCTATTCTTTATTGTATGAATTCCTGAATTTTCGCATTGACAGGTTTTTGGTTTATTGTAATATGTAGTTCTTAGTTAATGCTGGCAACTGGAGGCATTTCTACATTTCAATAAGGAAGCTACAATGACGTCTTGTATCATGATTAAGGTTCGGGCTAGCCGAAACGCATGGATCGCATCCTTTGTACATTAAATACTTCCAAACTACAACCCGAGTGCTGATTCCTTCCTTGTAAAAGTGAGAGGAGATTGCGTCTTTGTGTACCTCTCTTGCCTCTTTCTGCACTTCTCTTGCCTCTTTCTGCACCTCTCTTGCCTCTTTCTGCACCTCGCTTGCCTCTTTCTGCACCTCTCCTTTCTCTTCCTGCAGCTCACTCTCATCTTTCTGTACCTCTCTTGCCTCTTTCTGTACCTCTATTGCCTCTTTCTGTACCTCTCTAGCCTCTTTATGCCCTTCTCTTGCTTCTTTCATCTCCTTTCTTCCTGTTTCTGCATCTCTCTTCCCTCTTTCTGTACCTTTCTTCCTCTTTCTGTATCTATATTGCCTCTTTCTGCACCTCTCTTGCCTCCTTCTGCTCTTCTCTTGCCTCTTTCTGCACCTCACTTGCCTCTTTCTGCAACTTTCTTCCTCTTTCTGTACCTCCCTTCCTTTCTGTACCTCTCCTGCCTCTTTCTACACATCTTATGTCTTTCTGCACCTCTTGCCTCTTTCTGCACATCTCTTGTCTCTTTCTGAACCTCTCTTGCCTCTTTCTGCAGCTCATTCTCTTCCTTCGGCACTTCTCTTGCCTCTTCTGCACCCCTCTTTCCTCTTTCTTCAGCTCTCTCTCTTTCCTTTTGGCATCTCTCTTGCCTCTTCATGCACCTCTCTTGCCTCTTTATGCACCTCTCTTGCCTCTATCTGCACCTCTCTTGGCTTTCTACTCCACTCTTGTCTCTTTCTTCACCTCTCTTGCCTCTTTCTGCACCTCTCTTGCCTCTTTATGTACTTCTCTTTCCTCTTTCTTTACCTCTCTTTCCTCTGTCGGCACCTCTGTTGGCTTTCTACTCCACTCTTGCCTCTTTCTGCCCCACTCTTGCCTCTTTATGTACCTCTCTTGCCTCTTTCTGCACCTCATTCTCTTCTTTCTGCACCTCTCTTGCTTCTTTATGCACCTTTCTTCCTTTTTCTGTATTTCTCTTGCCTCTTCCCGTACCTTTCCTCCTCTTTCTGTACCTCTCTTGTCTTGTTCTGCACCACTCTTGCCTCTTTCTGTACCTCACTCTCTTCTTTTTGCAACTCTTTTGCTTCTTTTTGTGCCTCTCTTGCTTCTTTTCACATTTCTCTTGCGTCTTTCTGCACCTCTCTTTCCTCTTTCATTACTTCTCCTACTTCTTTCGGCACCTATCTTCCTCTTTTTGCACCTCTATTGCTTTTTTCTGCACTTTTCTTGCCTTTTTCTGCACTTCTCTATCTTCTTTCTGCACTTCTCTCGCTTCTTTCTAGGCCTTTCTTACTCTTTCTGCACATGTCTTACCTATCTAGGTGTAGTAAGAAATTAGCTTTTAACAAACCTTAGAAATTCACGGGAACAATTGATATCGTCGAGGCTATTGCTAGAAAAACAACTAGAATTGGTTCAATCTATGGCTGTTTTATGGCAAAACTCCAAGACGATCTAGAAAAAACAGAAGTAACCTGGGCAGACAAACTCGCAAATACCGATATTGATATCGATAGAACCCTAGAATTAACGGATTGTCTTCTCTTGTCATCTAGCCTTAAAGCTCAGATGTACAAAACTATCTTCAGTCTCTATTACACTCCGGCAAAGCTATTTGCCTGGGGTAAGAGAGAGAACAATCACTGTCCTAGATGCCTCCTTGGCCCAGCAACACTAACTCACATGTTTAGCGAATGCAGAGAATTAACTATTGTTAAAAGAATGATATCCGATTTCTGGGAAGAGGTGTTTGGTTACAAAGTTCCTGAATCTTCCACACTATATGTGCTTGGATACGACAATTCACTTAATTTAAAATCAAATGAGAAAACACTGTTATTTATTGGAACCGCTGTCTTTAGAATTCTATTGGCAGCAAGGTGGAAAGACAACAAGCCTCCAAGATTTCAAATGTGGCTCGCACGTCTACTTGCGATCTTTAATCTTGAGAATGCTATTTATGCCACTTGAGGACCCAAAGCCGCTAAGCGTGGAGAGGCGATATGGCTGCCTCTAATAAGGTGGAAAAATGGGGTTTAACCATATATTTATGAGAATTGCTTACGGCTATGTTGTCCGCTTACATGTATACTTTGTTTTTCTTGTTTTTTCTCTTATTTTTTCTTTTTTCTTCTCATTTGTTTACTTGACAGGTTGAATATGTTCTCTGTATTATGACTGATTTTCTTTTCTTTTTTTTACTGGCTCTGAAAATAAAAATCTTTAAAAAAAAAAAAAGAAATTCACTGAAAAAAACATAGGTTTCAGGGATGTTATAGTTAGAAATTATCATTCAAAAAACCTTTGAAATTCACTGAAAAATCCATAGTTTTCAGGGACATTATAGTTAGAAATCAGCATTTACAAAACCTTTGAAATTTACTGAAAAAAACATAGGTTTCAGGGATGTTGTTGTTAGAAATTATCATTTAAAAAACCTTTGAAATTCACTGAAACAAAACATAGGTTCCAGGGACCATGAAAAAGGGAAATAGGTCTGAAAGATGGTTTTTAAGAAAGCCTAGTACAAAATATGAGTTTAAACGTGCTTTGAAAGAAGTACGTATATAGTAATCTGTGTAGGGCAATGTTCAGAATGGATTTTTTTACATATTATTTTGTGGCTGTGTTGGTGGTCATTGAATGTCTGCTTTTCTTTTCTGTTTTTGCGACATGTCCACCGGGATCACAACATTGTCATGAAGATTCCCAAAAACGAAAGGAAAAAACCCCTTTAGAAAAAAGTCACAATATTTTGGGTACTAGGGTGGCTCTGACACTGCGTTGGTTGTGTGTATATGGGTGCTACACATAAGACCGGATGCAGAGTTTTATGTAACTTGGAAACACCATGTTGCCTTCATCTGTAAAGTACACTCCATCATTTCTATAAATTCCATTCATGTCAAAACACAGCTTGTTGTTATAGATACAGCTGATGTAATGGTCTCTGAGGAATGCATAAACTGTTTTAATACTATGTTTTCTGGCCTTGTCAATCTGTGGACAGAATTAATTTGACCATTTCCATTACTGTCTTTGGCATATCTTCGAGTACACCAAGACAGTGTGAGAGAAAAGCAACATCAGTTTTGCAAAGGTTTTTTTCATTAGGATTTCCAGCCCTACTCCAGTAAATGTGCCTAGGTCATTGCCACCACAGTGCACAATTAAGAGGCGAGTAGTTTGGGAATCCATAATGGATTTAACTAAAGCCAGCAGCTAATGAAACTTTAACTCTCTCTGGCCAAACCAAGTAATCTGCACATTTAGCAAACCCACATCCCTGTCAATACCTCTATGTTTTGCAGCCTCTTTAGCCCAATAGCTATAGCTGTGGCCCACAAACCATACTTTAAGCATTTTGAAGTGAACGAGCAATAGTGGTCGGGAGAAGGCTGGAGCTAAATGAGGTAGTTTTCCAAAGGAAAATCAAATAAAACGGAGGTGTTTAAAAAAAAGCTATATTTATTTCACTAGATGCTGTCAGCATGAAAGTGGATAAAATTAGGTAGTGTGTTGAATGGCTCAGGAAGAAGTCTTATTGGCTGTTGTTTAAAAAGGAAATGTAATACAAACATTGATATGCTTTTGAGTCTGTGGAGTAAACCGCTCCTGCTGTACCTATTTTAGAAGTCGCATGTTCCTTCTAGAATATACTGGGAACTTTTCACCTACTGGTTCCACTGGGTTGTTAGGTAAACTGAACTAAGACTGTATTGGGGGGGAGGTGTTAAAGAGACAGAACTTTTTTTAAAAATTGAGGAGTGATGACACAATGTAAGTAATAGCAAGTTTTAATGTCCAACTCAGGACTATGTACTAAAATGTTGTGTAGTATGTTAAATTTCAGAAAAATTAATCTATATATAGGTTTGAACTCCTATTTTTTTACTGATTTCCTAGTGTTGATCGCGAAAACATCACAAAAATCCGCAGACAGGAACCACATTTGGAAAGAGAGGGAAAGAGTTAACAGATGCTAGCCATTCACAAGTGGAGATGCAGTAGTCTAAAATGAAAGACATGATTTCATTTGCTGCCTTTCTCATGATGATAGAGTGGAAAGTTGAAGAGGTTTCCATTTTAGAGTTGCTTTGTGTGAGAGTGGTGTACCATTCTTTTGCTTCGTTTTTACAAATCGTAACAGTGTCACAACTATCTAGAAAGAGGTAAACAACAATATCATCTACCTAATGAATTCACTGGTATGTATATAACTTTGTAATTATTTTAAAAATATACATTAGAAATGAAGATTTATATTGGCATTTGATTAAAAGGAGTATCACAGTGATGAGAAAAAAATATATGAGATGAACTCTATTAGAGGATATGTGTTTAAGAGGTTAGTGGTGAATATTTTGGGAAGTAAGAGAAACATTTATTAATCAGTGCCTCTTTATTACATTGTGTATTTTATTGAAAAATAACAGTATAGTCTTGTGGAAAGTTACAATGAGGAACTAAGAATGTTTTAGATGTCTAAACATCATGTACAGAATAGATACATCTTTTATTTGTATTCTGGGAGTTGTAGTACTTTTAATAACATTATTAAACAGGAATAGTGTAGTGAGAAATAAAAGATGAGAACATGTTGTCCACCTGTATATGAATTAGAAAGAAGTAATGTTTGTCAGGTATGTATTGGGAAGTATTTGTCAATGTGGTTTTTAACTTATATGACCGCTTTGCATATGCTTAGATGTGAGATATGGTGGGACGTTTGAGTTTACTTAAAGATGCAGAGAGGTATATATTTTGGGAAAGATGGCTTAAAGGTGTATCGCTATTAAGAAATCGCATATATGTTTACATGGTAATATATGTTCAGTAAGGCTGATGAAATTGTAATGTACAAGGTGAGGGTAGTGTTTTTCTTTAAACATGGTTTGTTTAAAATTGAGAAGGATTAATACTGCAGAATTCTTTGAGAGTTCTTGTGCTAGCTACATTTTGAGTGTAACTTTTGTGTGAGATATGCTGAATATATGTTCTAGATGCAGAAGAAATATTTGAGAAATGATACAGGAATGCAATTCGCAAAAGGTTTTGTGCTTTGAAAAATGTTGTTTTCCGTTTTAGAAACGTACTGATGCATGTGCATGCTCAGTACAAAGCAATGTATGTTCCCAGAGAGCCATGTATGCATTTATATATCAAGTGTGATACCTAGATTTCACTCACACATAGCTCACAAGAAAAGCATGTAGAGAGTAAAACAGGTAGTTTGATACTGTCCAGTCAAGTCAAAGTAAACTTTATTTGGCTGGTTAGAGCCATAAAAGTACACAGCACAAACATTCTATAAATCAGAATGAAAACCTATACAGATATCAAGTTCCAATCTAAAAAAGCCTTACGAATTTAAGCAGAGAAATCAGTCTTCCACCTTTTTGACAATTATCTGCAAGCACATAGAAAAAATGGAATAAACAGTTTCTTCATGGCACCGAAGGAGAGTCGATCTAAGATTCAGGTTAACTCAAAATTCATAAACATCACACCTCTTTACAATGACAACCTGTTAAAATACAGACCATCAGAAGGAAGAAAGAAAACATTCAGTTTAAATCATCAGAAGTCATCCTAAAATTCATGAGAGGAATATGCCTGAATAAAAAGACAGACCATGAAAACACAATTCATCCTAATAGAATAATTAGTGATTACAACACTGCAGGGTAAAGTAGCCCCGAATTCACTCTCCATGGCGGCCGTGAGTTAAAAGGATAATAAAAACAATGGAAAGACAGCATCATGGAAGCGAACATGTTATCTCATAAGAATTATGTCACATTATATAGCAAAGAAACGTGAATACGCAGCCACAATATCTAGGGAAGCTAGTTTGATGACAGCCTATTCCTGTGACGAATGGCCCCAATTAGGAAACTTGCCACCCCGGCACAGGCTACAGGTAAGGCTAGCATTTGTAAATAAATCAGAGACGGCCTTACTTGAACAAAATTGCAGTCTCTAAGCAAGGGGAGGATGAACATCCTGCACAGGGAATCGTAATAAGAGCATAAATACATTAGATGGAGAGTGTCTTGCTCAGAGAAGTTGTCACAAGGACAGGGCTTTGTTGAATCAG
Source organism: Lissotriton helveticus (assembly GCF_964261635.1). Classification (NCBI taxonomy): domain Eukaryota; kingdom Metazoa; phylum Chordata; class Amphibia; order Caudata; family Salamandridae; genus Lissotriton; species Lissotriton helveticus. The sequence goes on from NC_136059.1 coordinate 392,049,583, forward strand.
GTTTAGAGTAACCTGTGGGAAAAGCAACGAACCAGGGAACCATATTTAGTCTGAATCTAATCAAAACAAAAAGATGGTAAGCTTTGTTTACATATAAAAGATATGGTTGCATCTGCTGGCCCAGGCTCACTGTAACAATCCTTCTCAATGAAGGTTTGATTAGCTCATTCTCCTCTCTTAGACCTTGGCGTCTGTTTAAAAACTGCTGTTTAAAAGCTCTAATACAGTCTTACCTAAGGGGAGTGGGGGTCAAAAACAGACCGGGACAGCCAAGTTTCTCAGTCTGATCCTTAATATATTTCAGCCAGGGAATGTGCAAAGCCTTCTCTAGGGCTAAAAAATCTAGGATGATAAGTTGATTTAAGTTTGGGGTTTGGTTGGGCCAAGATTCTCAACCAACGTAAAAGCGGCGCAACCACAATCTGGTCTGAAATATAACTCACTCCCAAATCCTCGTGTAGATAAAAAATTGGGGTGGCTGCAGGGACCGAGAGAAGTTTACGCATAAAATTATTCTCAGCCCATTGGATTTCTTTCCCGTCCTTATAACCCCAGATATCACTGCCATAGGTGACCATGGGTAGGCACTTTGCATCATAGACCTTCAGAAGCGCAGCAAATGGCTTTGACCCTATTCTTTTCGCAAAATCTAATGTAGTCCTGGCTAGTCTCGCTAAAACATTCTTTTTTTGTGCGCGTTGAGCGCACCATGAGGGTTGGTCATTGAATAATACCCCTAAGTATGGAAACGTAGACACGTTTGTTAACTCAGCCCCCTTGCTTTCTAAAATTGGTAAATAAATCCAAAGATTCCATAAAATCTATAAAACAATTTAAAAGTAGTTTCAGCCCCCTTGCTGTTCTAGACAATAAAACCCCATTGTCTGCGTACAGAAGTGAGGTAATCATTTTAGAATGAGCTCTTGGAATATCTCTACAGCAAGATGCTAAAAAATCCCCCAGTTTATTAATGTAGAGGGTGAACAGCAAAGGAGCCAATATGCATCCCTGACGAACCCCTCTTCTTACTGTCGAAGATTCAGTCAGGCTCCCTTCTTCATTATAGCGTACAGCAGCCGTTGTGTTATCATGGGCAGTAGCCAGAAAGGAGATCAAATCAGCATCTAGCCCCATATCGCGAAGGTCAACCACAGCTTAGACCTATTGAGAAGGCCGAAGGCTGAGGTTGAGTCCATGAAAGCCAGTTGTAAATCCCCTCACTTGGCAACAGTATACTTCCCAATCACCAAGTGAAGGTTAAGGCACTGATCTAGGGTCCCTTTCCCCTGCCCGAAGCCATATTGGAGTTCGGGGACGATGTTAGCATGATCAAGCTAGTCTGTTATGCGCTCCAAGACTACTTTTCCCATGATTTTAGCCGCAGGGTCAAGGAGCGAGATGGGTCTGTAGCACGCCGGATCGTTCCTTGCACCGTTTTTAAAGCGGGGATGATGACCGCCTTTGCCCATTAGGAAAACTAGACACACAAGCTGCATTAAAGACGTTTGTTAAGATCTTAGCTCAGACCTTTGGATCTGCTTTATAAAGGTCAGCCAGTACTCCATCGGGCCGGGAAGCCTTAACCCCCTGAGGTTGAAGTAATGGCTTTATAGACTTCATCTATGTTAAAAATAAGGGGGGAACCTTCTAATCCGGGAACAGTTTGTCCCACGGAGTCCTCTAAGTTAGCATCACTGTAAATTTTACCAAAGTACTCGACCCATTTCTCTGCAGGAACTAAACAATCTCTGTTGGATTTCGGAGTATCGGTGAAAAGAGAGCTTTTAACAACAGACCAGAATTTATAACTGTTGCCCAGCACACTAGCTTGGCTGAGCTCCTCCCAGGCCATCTCCCTTAACTGTTTTTTCCTACTTTGGACCGCAACTTTATAGCCCTTCCTACAATTCTTGATTAATGTTGCCTCCCTAGGGTTTTGCTTGTGGGCCTGCATGAGTTCTTCATGGGTAGCCATGCAGGTATCGTCAAACCACCTTTTTAGATTTGGGCACCTAGTTATGGTTGTGGTGAATAGATTAAAAGCAACCTGTTTAGCAGTTAGTTCAAAGGCATCTAAAATAGATCTAGCATGAGATTCCTGTTCTAGACACACTTTAAACTCTGAGTCACAAATTGTATACAGGTTATCAATAAAACTTTCTGGGGTGATCCTTTCCCACCTCACTCTGCGTGCTTGGTCTTTAAGGCTAGTGTTAGTAGCCTGACTCGTGACCCTTCCCTTGAGAGCAGCTTGAAGGTGAAGATCCAATACTAATGGATACTGATCACTAAAGCAGTTCCGGGTGACACTTAGGCTCCTTACGGCCAAAGTTAATGGGGAGGATAGCAAAATATGGTTGATTATGCTTTGACAGCCATGCTCCACATAGGTGTATACCAATGCTGACCTATCTCATTGATGTAAACAATTCAGGTTATAGGCTGACAGGAGGCCTTCTAGGAAGGTGCCAGACACAGTGTGCTCAAAGTGATTTTGCCCCTGCAGACCGTCTTCCTCCTCCAGCAATGCTAACCAGTTAAGGAGGCAGATGCGAGTGTTAAAATCTCCCAAAATAAGTAAATCATAGTAAGCTTCTGATCCTGTGCCATAGTTTGCCCAAAAACCTTCTAGTGCTATTAAATGCTCGGTCTCGTGGGTTCTAGTAAAAGAATGATAAAAATGTACCACTAAAAGGGTTAGCAAATTCTTCCCTGACAATTCTACAGCAAGAAAATGGGGCGAACAAGAGTCGATCAGCTTGGCAGTATAAGATAGTTTAAGTCTAAACATTAAAAGAAGCCCCAGCCGCTCTACCCATTCTTGAAGAAATAGCAAGTTTGCAAAATTACATAAATCCGTCCAGAAATGGTCAGTGGGATCCCATGTTTCTTGTAGAGCTATGATGTGGTGCGTGGTAAGGCAGTGTACCCAGGAGGTGTCACCCTTTTTGATCTTAGGCCAGCTATGTTCCAAGAAAGAACCTTCGTCATAGCATCGTCGATGGTGGTTATAGTGGGACAGGAGTCAACTAAGTTCACCTGTGCTACTTTGTTTGGAGGGCAAGGTGGAATGGGACTAGAGGGGCTAACATCAGTGGTATTGGAAAATCTGACGTCAGAAACAGGCACTTCCACATCCGCAGAATTAAGGAAGCTGTCTGCGGGTACAAGTGCTACCGTGGGAGGGGGTAGTCAATCTTGCATGTCCAAGTCAGATAGCGCATGAAATCTATTAGAGGTGTGAGTTGGAGGGATCACGTTGGGACAGGGCCCCTGGCTTGGCTTGTCAAAAAAACCAAGAGGTAATGAGCATATGTTGGAGCTCTTAAGTAATTCAAACTCACAGGGTGTTAACAGGTATCTCTCCAAAGCTGGCCTGCGGAAATGAATTACAATGCAGTCCCCTTCGATGGTCTTTATGAATGCTAAACCCACCCAACTCCGTGTACCATGATAATGTCCTTCATATCAGATACCAGAAACCTTTTATAATTCGAGAAACAATCTACACGTTTGTTGCGTAATTGAGCCCATGACTCCTGCTGGTCCTTTTTTAAAGTTGACACCCCTGCCAAGACCAGCACATAGGGACATGCAGCAGGCGGCAGACCGAGGACATCTTGATTTCCTGCTGGGGGATTACCATTGGTGATGGGTAGAATGTTACTACTACAGTTGCCAATCAATGGATTCTGGACTGCTCCGTTATATTGACTCAGGCCATTTCCATTCTCCTGTCTAAAGTGGATGTGTGTGGTGGTAGAGTGATCATTGGTCAGTACAATGCCTTGCCTGCCCGAGCTCAATTGGGGGCAGGGCAGAGTTTGATCTAGTGTCACATGTGGGCTGCTTACAGAGGTGCCAGCCCTAACAGTAGGGGGTTGAAGTTCAGGTGGAACATGAGTCAATGTACTCGTTACACTAGCTGTTACACCCTTAGAGCCCCAACCTCCTTCCGTAGTGGTAGTAGACAATTGTACATTCACTGCTGGGTGACCCGCCCCCCTGATAATTAAAGCCAAGTTATCTATACAAGCCTTGATTGGGGCAAATTATTCCTCCAAACGTTCATTAACTTGTTTGTACACTAATGCGGCCACAGCATCCCCACAGTTCTCCATACAAGGTATTGCCTCGGTCTGAGTGCTAATTGAGCAACTCAGCTTTGTTGTCAGTGTTGTCACGGGAGAGTCCAAAACTTCCAGGTTATCATTGTCATTAATTAGGGATGGATGTATCTAAGCAGAAAGACAAGTTTGTGCGGGGTTGCTGCGAGAGGGCTGCTTCCTTTTAGTAATAAATAATGGGTTTCCCAGCCTTTCTCTTCCGTTTGGCCGCAGGGTTTTCTACAGATGTGGCAGTGTTAATGACTGGGTGCAATTTGGCTCACTCAGTTGTGACAGGTCCACTAGTGCTCCCACTTGCATTTGGAGACTTGTTAGATTCACGCCCGCAGGGTTGAAACAAAGATGAATCTGGAGTGCTATCTGCTGGGGCGCCTCTAGAATTTGACATAGCCACCTGCCCCTCAATGTCCAGGGACAGGCGCCGCTCTGTGAGTTCTATTTTGCCCGGGACAATGCCGACCGCCCTGTCAATGCTGACAATTAATGGGTGTGCTGGTGGTAGCATGGTGCATTTTCCCATATTTGCTGATCAAGATGGGATTACGTAGAAATCAAACAAGAATACTCTCAATAAAGTTATTGTTGAACCATGGGGCACTCACCCGTCTTGACAATAAATCCGGATACTACTTCAAATAGGGGTGGCCCAGCACAGCCTTTGACCAGTCTCGGACGGGTGCAGATGGGTCTGCCTTCGGACGGGGACTGCAGGAGCCCTGCTGGGATTTAAAGCGCCTGCAGACATGTGATGCGGACGTCAACGGCGATGTCAGCCGCAAGGGAGCCTGGTACCTGTGGTCCTCTCCAAACAGCTTTGAAACTGGCAAAATGGGCTTGTGGACAGTGGAGTCCAGTTAGGGTGCTTTATGCTGCGTTGCCTCACCAAACAAACAAGGGCCTTTGGTCGTGTAACAAAAAATACTGTAATGTAAGTAGTGGGAAACTATGTACCCAAGAGGCCCAGCAAAGCACCAACTACAGTAACCATTAGCCTCCACAGTCACAGCTCAGGGGGGCTCATGCGACCAGAAGGTGCCTAAGCTTCCCCCAGTAGTCTCAAGCTATATTTTTCTGTCCCTGGGGCCAGGTCACAACAATACAAAAAAAAAAGGTGCGCACCTCGCTGGGAGTAGACCGCAATCCAAACTGCCCACCCGGTAAGTCACCACTCCGGTCAAAGCAACTTGCAACCCCCGCAAAAGCTGGGGAGAACACAGGCCCTCACAGACACCGGCAGGCAACAAGAACCCATCTCCAGAACATTGAAGGCACAAAGCTGAGCGGCATTGGCGAGGCTCCTCAATAAGGCCACTCTCCAACCAGAGAGCACCTGGCGAACCGCAAAGCACCACGCACCGCTGAAGTCGAGGCCGGACAGGTGAGAGCTGGACTGTGCAACACAGGCCAAGAACCAGGCTGATCAGCGCATACGTGGCTCGCTGCAGGTAACGCCTGTGATCTCCAGCACACTCCAATGCTGGAAGGCATTTGCTCTAGCTGCTTCTCATCGCTTCTCTGCAGTCCCCTCTCCTCCCATGACACTCCTAACAACTCTCAACCACAATTTTTACTGATGTCTCCAGGGCCTGTGGGTGCCTCTCTATGGCTCCTTCCAGTCCTTCGGGCCTGGCGCTTGATCCTCGGTCCGAGAGGTCAGGACTGCCGCTCAGTTCATGGTCCGTGCACCGTGCTGCTGCTCGCTCGCTCGCTCAATCTCTGGCCCGCCTCTCGCTCAATACTGATACTGAGGGCTTACCTGTTTAATTTTAGCACGGAAGAAGTCAGTGGATACTTCCACGGAGACAAAACACGTGCTGGCTAAAAGTTGTTTTGCTGTTGGCTGGAGTTACTGGCTAAAGATTGTTTTGGTGATGGGCGAAGTAACCATTATCATACAAAGCTTGGAAAAAAGAAATATCTAAGAAGACTTCTATGAAGAAAAACTGTGCGGACTTATCAATTCATTATAGACTCTTGTTGCTCAGGATATTGAATGTTGAGTTTTGTACATGTGTAGACTTCTGTCTACATAGTTGGCAATGTTGTATGGTCGTTATCCAATATCCTTTGAGCACTTTTCTTATGATGTTACTGTTTACTGTATGAATTGCTCATGACTTAGCGCATATCATACCCATCCACCCCTTTTGCATTTTGAGATTGGACTTTTCAATGGACTCTCTGCTTCGGTGTTGCTGTGCTGCTCTTAAAGTCGAGATTTCTTCAGCTATGCATTATGTTCTTGCTGCTCACTATGAACTCCTCTTATGAAATGTGCAAAAAATGTAAAAGGGGGAAAAATTACCATGTATGGTTTTTGGCAGCATTGCGATTAGCTGTAACACACGGCTCACCAGCTGTTATAACAACACTGCCGTCCATGCAATATGTGTCCACTCTTGAAAACACTTTAGCCATATCTGTTGTAGTTGTCTGCACCTCCAAAGGGACTTTGTGACTGGGAAATGTTGCTGCTGCCACTGTTGTAGATGGTCCTACAGCTTCCTTCTGCTTTATCGGCAGTTGCAGACGTTTTCTATGATAACTTTTAAGATGATATAACATTAACAGCATCCCACATGAGTCCAAACAAAGTCTCCAGCCAAAATCTACCACCTGCTCACATTGAACTTCTGGAAAAGAAGATTCAAGAAGGAGGGACTATATACTTCATATTCATTTTACTGAACAGTATATTAGCCAATTATATTCCTTAATTTCTTGGTCATGTGATGTTTGCAGATTGTGCATTGCAATAGCTTCGCAACAGTTTTTAATTCCCCATGTATTTGGATAACAATGGGCAGTTTGATGGGTGTTTCGTAGTTATGTTTTATTTGTGCGCTGAGATGTTATTTTTTTAAACTTTTCTTTTTTATAAATGTGTTGTTAAAATGAAGTTAAACCAATATGTTACTAAAGAGCTAGACTTAAACTTTGCGTAAAATATTTCTATATATCTGTTTTTCACATTGTCGTTTGAATTTGTGACTACTGATGTCATTGCAACCTCTGATGTTGCTGTGAAGAACTAAAATACATTTTTGATTTAGTTATTTTGACAAATGATTACAAAGGGGAAAGTTAAATCAGGGTCTTACTAAACACCTACACTTAAACCTTATGTAAAATATGTCTATATATGTGTTTTACACTTTGTTAAAAACAACAGGTATTTGAAGTCTGTCGATTCCAAATAGCACTCATAGAATCATACAGGCACTACCTGTGCAATCATCAAGGATGTCCTTTTCCATCGCTCTGCAAACTTGCCTCCTGGAATAGTACTAGCTGGGGTATGAAGGGGTGCCAAGTATCCCTCTAGTTACCTCCAGTAGGTCACACCCCCTTTCTGCACCACTCTGGAAACACGTCTCCTGGCATACTACTGGTTGAAGAAAAAAGTTGTCTTAGATGCTAACGGACCTTGGGGACCAAGAAGCCCACCTGGCACTCTCTACTAGTCCTACTCAGCGGAATTTCTGAGAGCTGGTCAGAGGCCCATTTCCACACCATTCTGCAAGGACCATTACTTCTTAAAATAAACATTGAAATTCACTGAAAACAAACAATGGTTACAGGTAAGTTATAGTAGGAATTAGCATTTACAAACCTTTGAAATACACTGAAAAAAACAAAAGGCTACAGGGCTGTTATAGTGAGGAAACAGGATTTTTTTTAAACGTAGATATTCACTGAAAACAACCAATGGTTACAGGGATGTTATAGTTAGACTGATATTTCTCTTGTACAAAACCAGAGGAATTCAGCAGTTATAGTTAGTCGAGCTAACTATACCTTGTGCCCCTGCAATGCACTGCTTATGACCTCACATATTACATCACGTATGACATGGTCAGTGATATCACTGATGATATCACTGCTCCCAAGTTAAGCCTAACTCCTTTTTGCCAAGCCACCAGGGGGTTAAACACAGGTTAATTTGGGGTTTGCATGTGCCTTACCCTGACCAGGACCGTGGTTGCTGTTTGTCCAGGGCTCTCACCCCAATCAACCAGTAAACATATTTCTAACATTCATCTTAACTTGATTATTGAAATACTATTCGTTTGGTTTTCTTATCTCCCTCTGAGTAGGTCAGCCCCTACCATATGAAAAAGATCTAATGGGCCATTGCATGGCAAGTGTACCAACATGGGGGTCTTTAGGCCCGGCTGCATCCACTGGAGGAAAGGTTAGAGAGACCTTTGGTGTTGGACCCGCCTCATCACTCTCACCAAACCTTTGAAGGTTCTCCCAGCAGAAAAAGTGGGTGTGGCTACTGCTGACCCAAATGGTGCACTGCATTCTGGCAATGACCTACCCTGACTTGGAAAGGGAGCTGAAGGCTCTGGAGTAGCGACCATGGGGTATATGTATTCATGTGAAAAATATGTATGTTGCTCTTAACCTTTCTTTTCATTTTTCAGGTTTCATTCTTACATCACAGACTTTAATCATATACATATGTTCTTACTACAAGTCCAATTGGCTATTTTAGACTTTGTACCTGATCTAGAGTTTATCAGATGGCTTCTGCATCACAAACTTGACGGATATCTCATCCTCCTCACCAAGTGCATTATTTCCGGTGGCACTGGTAATAAGGTGGATGGGATATTGCTATGGTTTTACACAGTAACATAACCACCAAACTCAAAATCATGCCCTTTCAATTCTGAGGAAGGCATATCCATTTCATCAGTCACTGCATAGGTATAAAAAAGACTGCATATCAAGCCCTCTGTGTCTACCCTCTGTTTTCAGTGGTTCCCTTTGTTGAATTTGCCTCTGTAGATTTGCATCCTAATATGTATGTATAATTAGAACAAGTGTGAACCCTAGAGTCAGTAGGGACGGTGGGTGGAAAACTATTAACTGAGATAGAGTTCCATATATAAATGAATGACAGTCTCAGTTTCAAACATTTGGGGGCCCATTTGCAAACTTGTCACACAGAGCAGCACAGCAGACCACCTTGCTGCGCTGCACTGATTGACAGGGAAATAGCAGGAATGTGCCATATTTAAGGCAAAACAGCGCATTCCTGCATTTTACCCTGCACTGGCATTCTTTTGTCAGTCTTGCACCAACGCAGGCACCCCTTGCACTATGGCACAAGGGTGCCTACATTGCATGCAGGATTGTTTTTGTGCGCTAAATCAATCCTGAGAGGCATTTTCCTCTTTCTATGTGTACTGCAGGGTGAAACAAGGAGGAATAGAGATATTTCTCTTCGTTATGCTGCCCCTGAAAGGCGTATCTTTTTGGTGCATTCCCAGGTTTACCAATTCTGGTAAATCTGGGAATGTGTCAAAATCCATGGGAGTTGCATGCTCAGCATAAGGCAATACAGCGATTTGTTCTGCTTTGCTTTATTGAGCCACTCAGTGCCATGCAAAGTGGCCTCGCGTGACTTCATAAATCTCATTTAGGACTTGTGTCGCTCTTGTACCACTTTGCATGGTATAAGATCGATGCAACACTGCTCGTAAATATGCCCCATAATGTTTAAAGGGTATATACAGCTACAGCTCTGCGCTCCATACTGCCTGATACCTGTGTGCTGTTCCTTTGCACATTTTAAATTGCTATCGCTCCTATTTTAAGATTGTGTTTTTAACTGTTGTGTTATTATCTTGTTGGAGCACCGGGGACTCATTGAGGCTTCTGGCATCTAGAGGGCCTGTGCTCGTTTCTTCCCCTGCCCCGCCCCGTTCCGACGCGGCAACCAGTGCCGTTTGAGCGGAGGGCGGGACAGGAAGAGCCAGTCACCCCACCCAGCCTCTCGCGCGGTTAGCGCTCTAGTTTAGCAGCAGGCAGGGCATTTAAGCCCTCTCGTCGCCCAAGCGCGCAGCGGTTGCGCGCAGGTGTGCGCCCTAGACGCGCCTGAGACGAGCCAGAGAGGAGCCCGTCTGTGCCCGTCCGTGACCGAACGGGGCCAGGGGCCATGATCCCTGCATCTACCCGTAGTGTAGTGGAGAGAATAAGGTACACCTCTTATGAACTATGCAATTTGTGGATTTCTCCCCACAAAGGCTGTGTACAGGACTCAGGGCCATGTCCTGAAGGCCCGTTTTCGTGCAAATGTTGCCATTTCCAGTCTTACCCCTGTAAATTCCCTTCTGACATACTGTCATTTGAGGACCTCAGACCCAGGTCCCCTATGGGAAATAGTATCCTTTGTAATATAAGATCTCTCTCAAAGCACCACTCAGAGGTTTGGGATTTGATTCACTCTGCCCTCCCTGATTACTGTTTCTGTACTGTGACCTGGCTCAAACCCCATCTGGTTCCTGCGATCACATTGGGGACCCCTTTGGGATATAAGATACTTAGGCTGGACCGCCCTGTTAAGACCGGCGGAGGGGTTGCCATTATTTACAAGGATACCTTCACCGTCACCATCCTGGACCAATGCAGTACCAGTGACATTGAAATCCTGGTCTTTAAAATTGGTTCTAACCTGGAGGCCAGCTGGAAGGGGGCATTGGTGTATCGTCCCCCGGGCCCTTGCTCAGATGCCTCTACTATCCTTATGGAGACGCTGGCCCCACATATTAGCATGGGGACTAATTTTATACTCCTCGGAGATTTTAATATCCACAGCGAACTGGCCGATAATGTAGAAGCCCATACCTTGCTGGCTGATCTAGCAACTCTGGGCTTCAAACAGTGTAACCAGGGCCCTACTCATCGTGCTGGTCACACTCTCGACCTAATCCTGTCAAATTCGCACATTCTGACCTGCTATCCTCCTACACAGGTGGAGTGGACCGACCATTTTGTGATAAGTTTCTCCCTCCCTATTCTTACAGAGGATCGCCCTCAACCTGCCCCCCTCCCTTTATGGCGCAGGCAGTGGCACAAGGTGTCCGCAGAGACCTTTAAAGATATCTTTATCCCCCCGGACTTCTCTCCCTCAGATACCCCTGACATGGCCCTCTCCAAATATAATGTTGCCCTGAACACTGCAGTTAATCTCATTGCCCCTCTAAGAGTTTGTAACCAACGGTCTAACCGCAGGCAGGAACTATGGTACTCTGATTTACTGCGTGCAGAAAAGAAAGCATGTAGGAAGTTGGAGAAGGTCTAGAGAAGCTCTCAGAATGCAGTAGATAAATCTCGCTACCACTCGGCCTTGAGATTCTACCATAGAAATATCAGAGCTGCCCGCAAAAACCATATTGTCTCTCAATTATCTGAGGCAGGCAATGACCCTAAAATACTGTACCAGGTCCTCCGAACCTTCACTAAGCCTATCGCGTGTGAAAGTCCAGAGACGGTGTCCCAACAACTGTGTGATGATACTGCTGGGTTTTTTGCGAATAAGATCGACTCTATCTACCAAAAAATCGCTCAATCTACCAATTTGGTCGATATTAGGGATTCCTCTCCTAGCCCTCAGCTTGGAACAGTTGGACTTGGCCCATCTATACTGTCCTGTATCCCCGAGATTAGTTTGGATGATGTCAACTCACTGATTGGGACTATTAAATCGGGCTGCCCGGCGGACCTTGTCCCTGCCCGAGTGATGCACCTTATAGGGAATGTTCTTAGTCCCACTATTCAGACGGTGATTAATTGCTCGCTCTCTGAAGGCTTAGTCCCACTGGAGTGGAAAAAGGCCCTGGTCAAGCCCATAAGGAAAAACACCTCCGTCCCTTGGTCGGAAATGACCAACTTGAGGCCTATCTCCCTCTTGCCGTTTGTCGGCAAATTGATGAAGAAACACGTCAACCTCCACCTCTCCAGCTTCATTGAGCAGACCGGCTGTCTGAACCACTCTCAATCAGGGTTCAGACCTAAGTATAGTACCGAGACGGCTCTCCTTTCTGTCACGGATACTATACGTATGTCTCTGGACAGGGGTCTATCTGTGGTGTTGGTGCTGCTGGACTTGTCCGCAGCATTCGACACCATATCTCATACCATTCTTCTAAGAAGATTAAAGGAGATTGGCTTAGAAAGATCTGCCCTGGCGTGGTTCACCAGTTTCCTTACAGAGCGTACCCAGCAGGTTAATATGGGCACCTTTAGCTCCATCTCTACCAAAATTACCAGAGGAGTCCCGCAGGGCTCCTGTCTCAGCCCTACGTTGTTTAACGTTTATGTCTCCTCCCTGGCTGATATCATGAGGTCTTTCGGGTTTTTACCCATTTCATACGCTGATGATACTCAGCTGCTGTTTACTTTTAAAACCTTTACTCCCGAGGTAAGGCAAGCTTTCTCGAATGGCATGACTGCGGTCGCCAGCTGGATGGCCAGGAACTTTCTCCAGTGCAATGTGGGAAAGTCAGAAGTCATGCTGTTCGGGGAAGCCAAAATCTTGTGGACCCCTGACTGGTGGCCTACTAGTCTGGGAGAGGCCCCCTCCCCTAAACAGGTGGTGAAAAATCTGGGAGTCCGTCTTGACCACGACCTCACTCTTGTACATCATGCTAACACCACGGTGGGGTCTTGTTTCTATGTCATCAGCCTCCTTCGGAAAGTGTTTCCTCTCCTCCCTGACAGCACAAGGAAGACCCTGGTTCAGGCCCTTGTATTGAGTCGCCTGGACTACTGCAATGGTCTGCTCTTAGCGGCCAATGAAGGCGTGCTAAACAAACTCCAAGTGGTACAGAATACCGCGGCACGCCTGGTGACAAATGCCCCCCCCAGAACGCCATCCCGGCCCCTCCTTAAACTGCTCCACTGGCTCCCAATCCGGAAACGGGTGGAATTTAAGACCTGCTGCGTGGTGCACAAAAGTCTCCATAACCTAGGGCCGCCCTATCTGGCCGAAAAATGTGTCCATCATCGCCCCTCTCGTAACTTGCGCTCTAGTAATCAGCTGTTACTGCAGATTCCCCGACATATCAAGACCAGACAGGGAGGACGCGCTCTTTCTGTTATGGGTCCACGTCTGTGGAACAACCTCCCCCTTCCCCTTAGACAGTGCTCTAGCCACCTAGCCTTCAGGAAGAGTCTTAAGACAACTCTGTTTCAGTATTAGGGCCAGCCTGTCCTGTACTCCCTTACAGCACTGCGCGGAGATACACCTACGGGTTTGATTCCGGCGCGTTACAAATCCATAAATAAATAAATAAATAAATATAGGCAAAAAAAGATATCATTTATTTATATCTAATATTCCATAACAAAAATGTAATTATATCGAAAGTCTGGAAGTGGAAAAAGTGATTGGTGCTCCCAACGTGGGACACACTGTGATAAAGTTAAAAAAATACTAATTCATGGAAAAGTCACAGAAAAGAGAAAACAGCAGCATTCCAATCCCTTCTAGTTATGAGATCATCATCAGGAGGTGGCAGATAGTGAGAACAGCCCAAAGATGACTATGTGGAATTGCTTGAAATGATTTAAAAGCACAAAAGAGTTTTAGAAAATGGACAAAAATGCTTACAGACACTGAAGCATGTAAGGTTGTGTGACATGCCATGAAATGTGCACATGGACTTCTATTCAATCTGATGGAGGAGAATGCATTAAAAATTAAACATTAATGCACACCAAGGTTTAATAAAATGCTGAGATGCAATCAAGGAGTCTGAATAGGATTCATAACACTCAACCGGTGTAAGAGGCCTTGCTCACAATAAGACCACAGGTGAAGGAGAATTTTCTCTATCTTAGAAACCATGGTCCAATATGTGGATATTTTTGATCCAAACGTTTACATAATTAACTGACTGCCACGTGACAGCATGGACTTCATCAATGTGGTTGAAAATAGATTATTTGATGCTTCCCATGTATGCTTGGCCACTTTATATATAGAATTCCTGTACACTAATATTTCCCTGAATTTATAATGTCACTCCATTTGAACATGACAATTTGTTTTCACATTTTGATAATCAATACTATCTACAAGTCAATGGTTTTATTATTTGGCCACAGTATCAGTCTAACTGAATGTCAGCAGGCTACTAATCCTGATATGCCAACTCTCAACCTTTTCTCCGGTTTAGAGGTAGACGATAATTACAAACTATTGGAAAAAGTTAAATCAGGCTCCCCAACCGATCCTTGTCCATGCTCAATTTTAAAAATGGCAGTTGGGCCTGTTGCAATACAATTGGCCTATATTATTAACAACATTTATCAAAAGGGATACTTCCCCAAGGAATGGAAACATGTCTCCATCCTGCCTCTCCTTGAAAAGCCTAATTTGGATGCTAGTGATCCCTACAACTTTAGAACTATTTCTAGCCTACCCCTTCCTGCCAAACTCATAGAAAGTAATTTGAATTCCCAACTCAACAAGTTTCTGCAGGACTCACAGGACCTTGACCCAACCCAGTATGGGTTCAGAGAGGCCCATAGTACAGAAACAGCGCTTCTGAAGTCTACAGAAGAAATTAGAAATATTCTGGATCAAGGGGGGAAAGCTGTATTGATCATGATGGATCTGTCCGCAGCTTTTGACACGGTCCACCACACGTTGTTGATGGATCGATTAGACAAGTTAGGGATCAAAAACAATGCCTGGAAGCGTCTCAAATCATTTCTCACTGACAGAAGTCAAACAGTGACATTAGATGGATTTGAAGCTAAATCTTTCTCCCGATCGCGTGGTGAACCGCAGGGTTCATCATTGAGCGCCAACGTTGTTCAATGTTTACGTGTCATCTTTAGCTCCTCTAATTCAGAGCTTTGGGTTTACACTAACGTCCTACGCTGATGACGCCCAAATTGTCGTGACACTACTACCAGAAAACCTACAGGAAACACCGACAAGACTGCAGGAATGTATGAAAGCTGTGGGAGACTGGATGGCCCAGACCTATCTGAAGCTTAATTCCGGTAAAACAGAAGTTGTTCTCTTTGGAAATAACCCCACTTTTTGGACCCCTAGCTGTTGGCCAGGTGAGATGGGACCATTACCTGTGCCAATTAAAAAGGTCAAAAACCTAGGAATCTTGATTGATGATAAATTGAGTTTTAGGGATCAAATCAACCATGTTGCCTCTACTACCTCGTACAGTCTTAAATCCTGCAAAAAAATAATGCCCCTGTTGCCGACGGAAGCACAACAAACGGTAATCTCTACCCTTATAATGTCTAGAATAGACTATTGTAATAGTCTATAACTTACGGTCCATAAAGTGTCGATGAATCGGCTGCAGATGCTGCAAAATGCTTATAACAGCTACACCTAAATACAAATCTATCTCAGCCAAAATATTGCAACTTCACTGGCTTACAGTCAGTAAACATACTCAATGTAAGTCCCTGTGCCTGGTATTTAAAGCTCTTCATGGTATTGGACCAGCATGTTTACAACAACGCTTTACCTGGTATATGCCTAGGAGAATACTTCGGTCAGCTGACCAAAAACTTATCAGCATTCCTCGGGTAAAAAAAGCTAACTGGGGTGATAGGAGTTTCACGGTCAATGCGGCTAAGTCATGGAACTCTCTACCGCTAAACATCCAAAATATACCTAACCTCTTGCCTTTTAGAAAGGCATTAAAACATGGCTTTTCTCTAACTAACTGGATGTCTCTGCGTCCAGCTCAGAGTAAGTCTTCTCACAGCACCAGGACACCTCCGGGTATCCGTCTACGCTCTTTAAATACAAATAACAGTAAGAGTATAACCACTGACGAAACCCACAAGATCATGAAGTGCACCCACTCCGGAGCTCCCTTGAATACCTGCCTCCACCACATCTTCAACAGAGCCAGCACCTCTATTGCACCCGAACTCTACCGCACAATCAATTGCTCCATCAAAACTGCCCTCTTCCCTTAAGACTGGAAACAAGCAGAGAGCAACCTCCTGGTGATGAAACCCTCTGCCTACCCGACGAACCTCAAGAACTACGGAGCCATCTCCCTGCTCCTCTTCACAGCCAAAGTTATTGAGAGGTTATTGAGAAGGCCATCAACGCCCAACTCTCTGAGTTCATTGAAATGTACAACATCCTGGACCATTACCAATCTGGATTCAGAAGTAACCACCACACCAAGACCGCTCTCCTCACTGCCACAAATGACATCAGCACCCTCCTCGACAGAGGCGATACCACATCCCTCATCCTCCTGGACCACTCAGCCACCTTCAACAATGTTCCCCATGACACCCTCTGCACCAGACTTCACAGCGTCAGTATCTGTGACAAAGCTCCCAAACCCACAGAACACGCATGAAACCTCAGCATCATCTTGGACTTCTTGCTCTCAATGAACTGCCAGATCCACACCATCACATCCTCATGCTTCTACATACTCCCCAGCTCCAGATAATCTTCAAGTGGATCCCTACCAAGTCCGGAAGAGCGGTCACTCGTCAGATGCAGACTTGACTACGGCAGTGCACTCTATGCCGGCACCACGTACAAACTACAAAAGAAGCTGCAAAACATCCAAAACGGCTCTGCCACACTCATCCTGAACAACCCCCATCACAGCTACATCACCGGCCACCTGACTCCCGGTCAACAAAAAGATCACCTACAAACTCCTCACACATGCCAACAAGCCCCCCTCAATGCAGGACCTGCATATCTCAATCACTGCCTCTCCTTCCAGATTCCCACTGGACATCTCTGCTCCACCCATCAGGCCCTGGCCACCATCCCATTGACCTGCAGGAGCACCGCTTAAGGAAGATCCTTCTCCTACCTCGCTGCAAAGACCTGGAACTCCGTATCTCTGAAACTCAGGCCATCTCCATCTATGCTTCAATTCTGGAAGGACGTCGAGACCTGGCACTTTGACTGAACAGCAGCCCCCCTCCCCTCAGTGTCCTCAAACCCTTATGGGTGAGTAGTCATGCTTTACAAGAACACTTGATTATCTACAACCTCTGATTATCTGCAAGTCAGAGATATTAATACTATACATTTTTTAAATAAAAAATGTAAGACAGCTTAGATATAAAGTGTTAATAATATATTGTTCTGGCCATGTAGATTCACTCAATTAGGTGTGGAGGTAGTAAAATGTATTAGGGAGTACTGAGGCATGTACCTAGACAGCAAGACATGGTCAATTGTTGTTAGATATTGTTTGGTTTACATTAATTTAAGTTTAATGCCATTGATAGTTAACATATTAGATTTAAAATGTTTTAAGAAGGAGGTGTGATAGATAGCAAACTGTTTTCCTTTCAAACTGTGGCTGGGGCCTGACTGTCTAGGGAAGTTCGGGGGATGAATAGGAGAATCCCTGATTGGCCTCTCCAAGTAAAACGAGCATTGGCATAGCCAATAGGTCTCGCTTTTGGGACCTTATAAGTATTTAGTTATGCAGCACAATATCCTTGGTGCAACAACATTAGCGGTTGCATGGTTAAACACTTATAAGGTCCCATAGGCAAGACCTATTGGCTATGCCAATGCTTGTTGTTAAAATTATGAGGAATACATATTATCTTTTGAAGTAAGCAGCTGGTTTCAATCATGGACAGTGGTGTTGAAAACCCAGGTAGAGAGTACTGATTTGAAGTCAGGTGGGGAGTTCGGGCCCAAAAATGCATTGAAAGAATATTTGTACTCAGTTCGATAATGTTGAGCCAGCGCCGCAACCTGATCTTAAGTGCCCACCGTAGGTGGTGCCAAATGCTGGGGATATTAATGAATACCAAGGATCCCTTTGCCTCCTTTTTTGCATATTTATTGGCATTTCTGAGACCCACATAAGATAGAGACCACCACAACATATTGATTTTAGGTCTACTCGTACTCAGGAGAGTCTTGAGAGGTGTAATTAGCTTTTACATACGTCACAGCAGCAAACTAAATTGAAGAACTGGGGCGCATTGCCACAAACATCTAGTCAACCAAAGGTACTTTAATCCAAAGTTACAGACATAAACTATGTCCCAGTACTGGATTAGACTCACTGTAGACTCACTGTCATCACACCTTTCGAATAAATAAAAGAAATGGAGGGGGAGGAGGAGATCCATTAGCTAGAGAAAATATGCCAGACTGCTAACCGCTAGTAAATCTCATCATTACAGCAGAACATTGAAGTAGTTATTCTCAACCAACAAACCCATCATGAACACATCTTCTAAGTACGAGATGTCCCAACCAGAAGACAGCACATAAAATAACAGAACCTGTCTAGGGCAACAGTGCAAAGTAAAGGCCAACTTCTTCCACAAATAGAGCCTTAACAGGGTAGCGGATATCATATAATCAAACACATAGCATATTAAATGATTTCTGGGCCCGCCCTGGGTTCCCACACCGGCTCACAGTCGGTCATCTGATCATTGAACTTATAGACAATGTGCTGGCACGCAGCAATCCTACCACTTCGGCCTGTTGTCTTTTTTTCTGCTTTTACCTTCCGCTTCCATTTTCTCTTGGATGCATTTCTTTATTGCTCTGGGCCAAAGTTTGATATTGAGAAATGTCTGCTCCCCAAAAATAACGATGTAGTTCTCATACTCTGCAATATAAGTCTATAGTAGTGTCAGCGGCGGGATCCTAAAAAAAACCTTTGACCAACTCCCCTTTGTTTTCTTTTTACAAATTCAGCACTGTAGACTTATTGCAAATATCAAATGTGCGGATTACCGGAGGACCTTACCAAAACACCTTCCGCTTCTCAAGTTGCAGAGCAGCGTCTACTAGCTTCAAGGTGCACCAGGAGTGGTTTCCCTGCCACGCTGTTCGATTGGACAGCCGGGGTGGGTGGAGGTAGAGCAGCTGGAGGGAGAGAAACGTTCATACCCCAGAGTTCTGCCGCACCGCGCGTGCTGTTGTCTTGTATTTCTTGCTCTACGCAGCTATTGTGGTGTTTGGCTCATGAATGTAGAAGTAGGACAACTTACACCGCACGCGCCTCGCCCGACTCAGCACCTCGATCTGTCTGCATGGAAACGCCCTCTCAGCTGATGTTTCAGGCTCGCTTCACCTTGGAGAAATGCCCGCTTACTCACTGGTAATATTCATTACTCCGTGTCCTGGTCTTCCCGTCCAATTCCTTAACAGTGAGCAGCTAGTCTGCTCTACAGAAACCTATTACCTAGCTGAGCTTTTCGCACTTCTCCCAACATGGCGTCATCATCATGTGACAATAAGGGGGAAGTGCGTCAGAGAAACTTCCTGAGAATACCAAAGAAAAACCCCCAGAAATGAAACAATCACCCCAAAAAAAACAAATACAGGAAAGGAGGAAAGGGCTAAGGAATGGGACGGGAAGACCACGACTCAGAGTAATGAATATTACTGGTGAGTAACCAGGCATTACCTCCTTGTCATGTCTTCCCGTCCCATTCCTTAACAGTGAGCCCATACACAAGCGCACAGTGATTGTAAGAAAAACAGACCAGAAATTGCGAGAAAACAGGTCCATTTAATCAACAGAAAACAGTACAAATCATAAACCATGTACCGCAGACAGGACATGAGTGCCAAAAGTAGCAGAGGCCTCCATCCTCAACTGAAGACGATAATGTGAAACAAACGTATGGGGAGCAGCCCATGTGGTAGCATTACAAATGTCTCTCAAGGAGGCCCCTTTGTACATGGCCCAAGAGGAGGAGACGCCCCTGATCGACCTACCCTGAACAGAAGAGGGGAGAGGACAGTGGGCAGAATCGTAGGCGGAAACCACAGCAACCTTGACCCAACAAGTCAAGGTGGACAAGGAAGGACGAAGACCCCGCCCAGAGAGGCCATAGGTGACTAACAAGGAATCAACCTTACGGAAACGAGAGGTCTGCTCCAAGTAGATGCGGAGAGCCCTCAGCACATCCGAAGAATGGAGGACCACCTCCTCTGGAAAGGCAGTAGAGGCAGGATCCGGATAAAAAACAGGGAGAAGAATATCTTCCTTACACTGGAAAGATGACATCACCTTAGGCAGAAAAAACTGACTGGGACGGAGAATGACTTTGTCAGAGCAAAAGCGCAAAAAGGTGGGTCAAGCCATCAAAGCCCCAATCTCACCAACCCGCCACCCAGATGTACTGGCCACTAGGATAAGAACCTTAGCAGAAAGAAACTTAAGGTCCACGGAAACCAAAGACTCGAAAGAGGGACATGTCAAGGCCTGGAGAACCAATGGAAGTTCCCAGGCAGGCACAAGAGAGTGAGAAACAGGACGCTGAAGCAAAAAACTCCACAAAAGGCGAGCCACCAACGGAGAGACAGAGGACACAGAGGATCCCCAAAAAGCAAGAATGGCAGCCCATGGCACAAGCATGGAAGAAACAGCGAGCCCCAAGACGAAACCATCCTGCAAGACGTCCAACACCCGCACAGCCTCACAAGAGGAAGAAGAGAGACCCTTCCCAAGACACCAGTAGGAGAAATTCTTCCAATGACGGTCATAGGATTTCAAGGTGGAAGGGCGTTGTGACAACTGGAGGCACTGGGCAACCTCAACCGAGCAACCCTGAGCCAACAAACTCAACCTTTCAAGTGCCAAACCCCCAGCCGGAGGCGGCGCTGGGAGGAAATCCTGAGAAGAGGAGCCCGCAGAGGGGAGGGACACAGGGGAAACCTCCAATGGGGGCATACAGACAAGGTCAGCAGCAGGGGGAACCAAGACTGATTAGACCACTCTGGTACAACCAGGAGAACCTCTGCCTGGTCCAACCGAATTTTCCGGAGGACCCCCGGAATCAAAGCAAATGGAGGGAAGGCAAACAGGAGCCCCAGCGACCACGGAACAGAAATTGTTGATCACCCACGCCAAACGGGAGGGAACGAGGCTTCAAAACCGAGGAAGAACGGTGGAATCCTCTGAGGCAAATAGATCCAGCCAAGGACAACTGGAGGACAATCAGATCGAACAGATCCGGGGACAGACACATAGTCACCGAGGATGTGAACACCCTGCTCAAAGGGTCCGCAGGCCCATTCTCTTTCCCCGGAAGATAGACTGCCATCAGAGACAAGAGAGTCTGTTCGGCCCAAAGCCCGATCTTCCTGGAGAGGAGAAACAGAGACCTAAACATGCCCCCTTAATGATTGACATAAGCCCGAACAACCTGGTTGTCGGTCTGCACCGAGAGCACGACCCCGAAGGAGAGGAGAGAACCACTGAAGAGCCAACCAAACCACCCTCAACTCCTTCCAGTTCGAGGGCTAGAGAGACTCGAAACAGGACCACCGACCCTGAGCCTTGGAGGCACCCAGTACAGCACCCCAGCCCACAGCACTGGCACCCGTGGACAACCCAACCACAGCCTGAGGCAGAAGAAGATCGAACCCCGGGAAAAAGAAAGAGGGGACAACCACCATTCGAGATCCACCCCAATCCCCGGAGAGACCAGCACCAGGGCCTCGTAGTCCAAGGAGGCAGGATCCCAGTGCGACAGGACATGATGCAAGAGGGGATACAAATGCAGCCTGGCCCAAGGACGGAGTTGCAAAGTGGACGCCATCTCCCCTTGACTCCTCAACCAGAGACGGGTGGACACCTGGGACTGGGACAGAAGACAAGAAAGGTGACGAAACAAAGTCAACTGGCGCTCCTGGGAGAGGAACACCATGCCCAGATCCATGCGGAAGAGAGACCCCAGGAACTTCAGGGACTGGGAGGGCACCAGGGAAGACTTCCGGTGGTTGATGAGGAACCCAAAGGAACCCAAGAGATGACACACCTGGTCCACATCCGACAGAGCCTGAGAAAAAGAAGGAGAAACAATCAACCAATCATCAAGATAGGGAAAACCCTGCAGCTCTCTGGAATGAAGAATACCCACCAGAGGGGCCAAGAGTTTTGTAAAAACCCTGGACGCCGATGAAAGGCCGAATGGGAGCACCCGGAACTAGTAGTGACGGGAACCCACAGCAAATCGGATATATTTCTGATCCGCCGTATGTACCGGGACGTGCAGATAGGCATCCTTCAGATCCAGGGACTCCAAGAAGCTCCCTTGAAGCATCAGAGGCAGGATGGACTGCAGAGTCACCATCTTGAATGAACGATCCAAAACAGGACGCAGATCCGAAGTATCCTTCTTGGAGACCAGAAAAAGGATTGAATAACAACCCTCGCCCTTCTGTAGAGGAAGATGGGGCAGGGGAGTCACAAGGAAGACCGAAGGGGGAGGAGAGGAAAATACTATCTGACAACCTTCCGATACGGTCTGAGCCGCCCAGGCATCTGGAACTGACAACCACTGGAGCAGGAGAGACCGAAGGCGACCACCAACCGGCAAAGGCAAAGTCCTTGGGAAGAGGAAAAAGCAGTGGCAGCAACACTGGCAGGGGCGCGGGCTTTGGCACCTCCAGGGGCCCCCCAGCCATGACCTCTGCCACGAAACGGCTGTGAAGCGCCCCAAGCAGAAAGCCCAAAAGCACGACAGTAGCCAAAACCACGCACCCAAGAAGGAGGGCGGACAGGAGCCATAAGCTTGCGGTTCTCTGCCGATTGCTTGACCATCTCCTCAAGCTGAGGTCCGAACACTTTGGAACCCACAAAGGGCAACTTAAGGAGGACCGTCTTCTGAGAAGACTCAGCCTGCCAGGAACGCATCCAGATATGACGCCGTGCAGGAATCGAAGCACCAGAAGCAGCCGCAGCAGCAATCAAATTGTCAAAGGAAATATGCGACAAGTATCGAACCTGCAACTCCATCAGAGATAAAAGATAGATGGTATCCTCTCCACCCCTCAACAGAAGAGACAGGCCTGAAAATTCTTGAGGGGGGACTGGACTATGTAATTTGAATAGGCAGTTGCACGGACAGAAAAATTGGAAGCAGCATAGGAACGATTCACCGCCCCTTCAACACGTTTATCCACAGCGTCCGCAGGAAGGGTGTCATCCAACAGGACCAAACCTTAAGAGGAAAGACCAGCCATCAAATTGTCGACCTTGACAGCCTGCGGAAATTCAGCAGCAAAACCCACCAGAGGATAACGCTTAGACAAGAAGCGAAGGAAAGGCGGATTTATCCACTTCCTTCCACTCGTGATCCAGCACCTTGCGCACAGCACCATGCAAGGGGAAGGAGTCAGGAGCCGGCTGGTGATACTGCATAAAGAAGTCATCCTCCAGGACATCTGACACTGGAGGAGTGAAACCCAAATTGTCCTGCACATGGGCGAACAAGTCAGAGAGCTCAGCAAAAAGCACCCTCGGACACCCTAATCCTCATCAGGACCCTTCTCATCATCAGGAGTGACCAGTGGATCTACAGACCCATGAGGCACCTTGGAAGGAGGTCCAGCAGTGTCCCTGGCCTGGAAAGCAGCAGCCACTGCCTCATTAATCAACAGGCGCAGGGCATCAAGAGGTACAGCGGAGGAAGAGGCACCCGAGTCCAAGACTTGAAACAGCAACGTACAAGAAACACCAAAACACACACTCACAGAGTACAAGTGCATGAAAAAAAGGACCCCATCTTAAAGCAAATGAAGTCCCGAGGACCTGTGCTCCTGCGGGACCAGGAAAAGGGGCTGGCGTATTAAAAAAGCAGCCGGCCGCCAGAATTTGCCCCACGGAACCATCTCGCAGAAGCAGGACCACAAAGGACCACACCCGCTGCAAAAAACACCACCGCAACCCCCGCCTGCTAAAGCAGGGCGCCACGGGTCCGGCAAACAGGAAAACGGACGCTGAAGCAGGCCGTGAACAAAAACCCCATCAGGTGAGCGTACCCAGCAGAAGCGCCCGCTAGAGCAAACCGCGAACCACACCGGCACAGCAGGCAGCACAGGAGGGCACAAAGCAGAAAAAAACAAAGGGGGCTGCTAAAGCAGACCGCCATAATACATAAAAGAAAAAAAGGGAACACTTACCCACAGCTCAGCTAGGCACGAAGGTAAACAGCAAATGAAGAAAAGAAAGGACAGGAAGTTTCTCTGACGCACTTCCCCCTATATTGTCACATGATGGTGACGCCATGTTGGGGGAAGTGCTAAAAGCTCGGCTAGGTAATAGGTTTCTGTAGAACAGACTAGCTGCACACTGTTAAGGAATGGGATGGAAAGACAGGACGAGGAGGTATTGCGTGATCCTAATCTGTGAGGGGAACTACGTGTTTGGGTCGGTTCTTACTGTCTGTGCTGCCGGAGGGAGTCCACTTCTCTTCGCGCCTCACTCATGTCCTGCTCTCTCTTCTCCCTTTTCCGCCCTGGGCACGCAGATTATACAGAGTCGGACAGCAGTCCCGAGGCCACACCTGAGGACGTCGACGTACAGCTGGACCTGTCGGACAAGGGGGAAAAAATAAGCACGATAAGGAGCTGGGGTTTATCCTACGACGCCTCTAAAAAGTATTTTCGTTCAATAGTAATGTGTAAAACCGCCTCTCCTTTAAAGTTTGGATTTAATGTCAAACTGTTGGTTTTACTATGCGTTCTGATGTGCTGTTGTCATGATAAACACTTGTTTTGTGACTTTGTTTCCATCTATACAGCTATTTTTTTTAAAGTAAAAACAATGACTCCATTATTACATTTTGGGTTGATTCTAGCCTGCTGCTCAATGCCTTCCCGTGATACAACTTGCACGGTTTCATAATGCCATGACCCGTACAGCACTCCTGTTCGCTTCCAGCGGTGGTACTGCCAGCTGGTCTGATGTGTGGATTGCCACATTTCAGTGGAGAAGATTTTGCTCAAATGTGTACTGCATTGAGTTTGTCTTATAGTTCGCATGTATTGCTGAGTGTCGCCTGCTAATAACTATAGTATATTAACCCGTTAAGTGCTGCCGTTGGCCATTGGACGTCGGGAGCACCGACGCGGCCCCGCCCGTTTTGCAGAAGTGCCGCACTTTCGCGAAATCGCGGCCGCGGCAAAGGGGTTAAACAAGCGTGCGCGCCAAAAGAGGAGGAGGCAGCAGGGGGAGGGGAGAGAGGAGGGGGCCTGCGCCTGTTTCCCTTGCAGGAGCGAGCTTCGAAACCTTCTGTTAATTACACACAGATGGTTTCAAAACTCGCTCCCACAAGGGAATCGCCAAACGTGCACGCGTTGCCATACAAAGCAATGCAATGCATGCATGTTTTTGGCCTCAAAACCAAATCTATTCCTAAAGGTCTCCGCTGTACATCCTGTTTTAACACTAGACACTATTAGTACTATGAGCAGAAAAATACATATTTCAGCTTTCCATTAGAGTTATGAGGAGACCCTATGGCACACTGAAGAAAGTTATATGACTTCTCCAGACTGCTAGAAGAAATTTAATTTTCAAAAAACATGTTCAGTGCCACCTTTAAAAATTCAGGCCAATCTCTCGGAATCTGAATCAGTAGCACTTGTTAGACCCAAAGGAGAGCTAATGGTTCTCACAAAAGTGGAGTTAACTAAGGGTATCTTGACCCACATCCAAAAACATAACTCTGTGCTTCAACTAATAAAAGGTACCTTTTTCTAACTAAAGATATTGTTCTTGACTGTGTCCAGTTGTATGAAGGATTAAAATATTGGTATTCAACTTCAGAACTACCTCTATAGATGCAGCCTTCTGTTCACACCTGGTAGATGTATTCCCTGTTTAAGTCACGCTGAGCCCTCTTAGATGTGACTACTTAGTTCTGATTGGGCCCATAATAGCACAAAACTGCAGTTCAGTTAACTTTGATCAGGAGATTACAAATTTTGAAATTAGTGTGGACTGAACCCGGAATTATCAATTCTGCTGTTTTTTTCCCATTTTGTAGTCTCTCGTTTTAGTTGTAATGGGGTAGAGATTCCGACTCTGGAGTTACTGGTTCTTCAGCATCAGTAAATCCAAGGGTGGGAAAATACAGCTCCATTTCAAAGGGCGCTCATAATGAGGACCAAACCCAGAAGGTAACAACTTTTACTTCCACATGAAACAATTGATTTTATCTCTGGATCGTTTCTTTTGGCCCCAGGTTACT
This sequence comes from Lissotriton helveticus, assembly GCF_964261635.1. Lineage (NCBI taxonomy): Eukaryota > Metazoa > Chordata > Amphibia > Caudata > Salamandridae > Lissotriton > Lissotriton helveticus. The sequence goes on from NC_136059.1 coordinate 392,075,505, forward strand.
CCAAAATAATAGTTTGCAGAGACTTACATAATTTTTAAGACTGTTACTTTTCGCACATCCTTATATTAAATCGTTCATTTTTAGGTGTCGCCTATGCAGCGCGCATGCGCTGCATAGGAGGAGACCTTTAGAAATCGTTTTACTTTTTCTGCCAAAAACGTGCAGGCGTTGCATTGCTTTCAATAGCAATACGTGCACGTTTGGCGATTCCCTTGTGGGACCGAGCTTTGGCGACATCTGTTTATAATTAACTTTCAAACAGATGGTGCCCCTGCTCGCTCCCGCAAGGGAAATGCAGTGTGTGCTCTCTGCTGCACTCCCCCCACCCCTCCCACTTGTTAACCCGCGGGCTACAATGAGAGACTTTTTTTTCTATTTGTTCTGTTTGCTGCTCCACGCGAGTCCTAGCAATTCGTGCATTCTGCCTGGTAGATAAACTGACGTCATTGCGGTGACACACTTGCTCCTTCCCACCAGTGAAACCAAGCATGGACTCTTCACCACCACTGCCTTCAGGTTGTGAAATTGCCCCTCGCTCTCATTATTTCATATCAACACTTTGGGGCTCATTAGGATGGCGGACGGAAGAGCCACCGCGGCCCTGGAGTAGGCGGAAAAAGCCTTTTCCGTGTCCGCCTGCCGTGGACACTCCCTCCGCCATATCAGGATAGGAAAACGTGTCAAATTTCCGTCCGCGATGGAAAAGCACGCACCGCCGTCGAACCACACACGACCACGCGGCGGACGGAACACATCCGGAGGCTCCGCCATACGTACTGACGTCTAAGACCGTCCCCCAAATCAAGATGGCGGAAAATAAACATAAAACCGCAGCGGAAACACAACCTGTCTGAACACGGCGGATTCCCCACAGCGAAGAAAAGAGACACAGCAGAGAGACCCACCACAAGCTGCTCGCCACCATGGACCCAGCGCTACACGCTTTCCCGATGCTCTTCGCGATCCACCACGTCCTAGTCTTGGCCCACCATCGACGCCGACGCAGGTAAGGCACAGACCATTGGCTGCATGGAGGGGAATACCTGCAAGGGTCGTGACGTAGGGAGGGGGGAGTGTCATGTTACCCAAACCACTGATGAGAAGCAAATAGAAATACACATTTGTAGTACGCAAGCATGAATGACAACGACAAACCACGAGACTTGATAGACTACCTTTATTGTACATAATAGGGGTATAATCACAGTGTATGCGTGAGCATGGGCAAAGTGGGCACAAGAGCAGCTACATCAGAGGCAGCATGTGGGAGGGCAGAATGCAGTATCAGAACATCAACAGGGCATTGTGGAGTACAGAGCAGCTACATCAGAGGCAGCACATCAGAGGGCAGAATGCAGTATCAGAACATCAACAGGGCATTGTGGAGTACAGAGCAGCTACATCAGAGGCAGCACATCAGAGGGCAGAATGCAGTATCAGAACATCAACAGGGCATTGTCGAGTACAGAGCAGGTACATCAGAGGCAGCACATCAGAGGGCAGAATGCAGTATCAGAACATCAACAGGGCATTGTGGAGTACAGAGCAGCTACATCAGAGGCAGCACATCAGAGGGCAGAATGCAGTATCAGAACATCAACAGGGCATTGTGGAGTACAGAGCAGCTACATCAGAGGCAGCACGTGAGAGGGGCCAAGTGCAACAACAGTCCATAGCACTGAACAGGTCCATCAGAGGCAGCACGTGAGAGGGGCCAAGTGCATAAACAGTCCATAGCACTGAACAGGTCCATCAGAGGCAGCACGTGAGAGGGGCCAAGTGCAACAACAGTCCATAGCACTGAACAGGTCCATCAGAGGCAGCACGTGAGAGGGGCCACGTGCATCAACAGTCCATAGCACTGAACAGGTCCATCAGAGGCAGCACGTGAGAGGGGCCAAGTGCAACAACAGTCCATAGCACTGAACAGGTCCATCAGAGGCAGCACGTGAGAGGGGCCAAGTGCAACAACAGTCCATAGCACTGAACAGGTCCATCAGAGGCAGCACGTGAGAGAGGCCAAGTGCATCAACAGTCCATAGCACTGAACAGGTCCATCAGAGGCAGCACATCAGAGGGCAGAATGCAGTATCAGAACATCAACAGGGCATTGTGGAGTACAGAGCAGCTACATCAGAGGCAGCACATCAGAGGGCAGAATGCAGTATCAGAACATCAACAGGGCATTGTCGAGTACAGAGCAGGTACATCAGAGGCAGCACAAGTACGTGTCCCAACCAACCCGTCCCAGGGACCACAAGAGTGCAACCCAGTTCTCAATGGACACACCATGTGAAATAACATTTGAGTGAAGTGATCAGCACCTCACATCACAGAATCAGGGGGACTGCGTGAACTACCTGCCTCGGACACACTGCCAGCACCAGCAACAGGAGTGTGAGACACAGCCACAGCCCGAGTGACACACACATGTGCCACGGACCCAGACACACTGCCAGCACCAGCAACAGGAGTGTGAGACACAGCCACAGCCCGAGTGACAGACACATGGGCCACGGACCCAGACATACTGCCAGCACCAGCAACAGGAGTGTGAGACACAGCCACAGCCCGAGTGACAGACACATGGGCCACGGACCCAGACACACTGCCAGCACCAGCAACAGGAGTGTGAGACACAGCCACAGCCCGAGTGACAGACACATGGGCCACACACCCAGACACACTGCCAGCACCAGCAACAGGAATGTGAGACACAGCCACAGATGTAGTCACTGACACGTGACCCACTGACCCAGACAGACTGCCAGCACCAGAAACAGGAGTGTGCAACACAGCCACAGATCTACTCACTGACACGTGAGCCATAGACCCAGATACACTGCCAGGACCAGCAACAGGAGAGGGCACAACAGAGACTGTGCCACTACATGATGCATGACAGCCAACAACAGACACAGTGCCACTATCTGATACATGAGAGTCAACTGCACCTGCGCCACTGGGACCACTGAAATGATGAGCCACAGGGCTGTATGGGCCAGGAGGCAGGGTGGCCCTGGGAGCTGGGGATAGCTGACCTTGAGCAACATCGGGGTGGGCAGGTGTCAATGGTGTGTGTCTGCGTTTCTTAGGGATGTGTGAGTGCACCCTGGACCGGACGGGACTGCCAAGTGGTGGGGACTCTAAAGAATTATCACCCACCATAGGTGGAGCATCTGCAGCCGGGGATCGGGTTTCCGGGGACGTGCTGGAGCCTGCTTGTCGTTTGCTGTGTGCCTGCCGCCTGGACTCAGATTCAAGTGTAATGGGGGATGCAACAACAGGGGACTCCCTCCTCTGCTTCTGACTGGGCTGGATGGGAGTGGAGGTATGGGGGTACTCCGCCGCGGAGAAATCTGTTTGGCGTTCAGTTGAAAACATCAGCCTCAGTGCAGCCAGGGGTGAAGTATGCCTGTCCTTGATTGCGCCATTGTCCATGCTAGAAGCCTTGTCCGTAGGATGTGCCTTATCCTTAGGTGGAGTTTTGTCTCTGGATTTTGCCTGTGCCCTGGTCGCCGCCTTGTTCCTGCCAGCAGACTTGTCGTCTGTGGTGCACCTGTCTCCAGTAGACACCTGCTCCCTGTGTGTGTCCCTGGCCTTGGGAGATGGACGTTGCTCTGTTGTGTGCCTGTCCTTGGGAGTTTCCCTGCTCTTAGGAGGTGCCTTTGTCTTTTGACTGTCCTTGTCCTTGGGAGTGGCACTTTCCTCTGTTGTGGGCCTGCCCTTGGGAGTCTCCCTGCTCTTAGGAGGTGCCTTTGTCTTTTGACTGTCCTTGTCCTTGGGAGGGTCCCTTTCCTCTGTTGTGGGCCTGTCCTTGGGAGTCTCCCTGCTCTTAGGAGGTGCCTTTGTCTTCTGACTGTCCTTGTCCTTGGGAGGGTCCCTTTCCTCTGTTGTGGGCCTGCCCTTGGGAGTATCCCTGCTCTTAGGAGGTGCATTTGTCTTTTGACTGTCCTTGTCCTTGGGAGGGTCCCTTTCCTCTGTTGTGGGCCTGCCCTTGGGAGTCTCCCTGCTCTTAGGAGGTGCCTTTGTCTTTTAACTGTCCTTGTCCTTGGGAGGGTCCCTTTCCTCTGTTGTGGGCCTGCCCTTGGGAGTCTCCCTGCTCTTAGGAGGTGCCTTTGTCTTTTGACTGTCCTTGTCCTTGGGAGGGTCCCTTTCCTCTGTTGTGGGCATGCCCTTGGGAGTCTCCCTGCTCTTAGGAGGGTCCTTTGTCTTTTGAGTGGCCTTGTCCAAGGGACTGTCCATGGACTTGTGAGTATCCCTTGCCTTGGGAGTACCTTTTGTGTTGAATGCCTGTGTAGCTCCTGAAGGCATGTCCCCCAACAACACTTGTGGATCGTGTGTGTGTACTCCAGTGTATCTGACGTTGTCTTCGTGAACAGATTTCGCTGACCTAGGGGATGGTGTCTGTGCCCTCCGTGCCCTGACGTGCTGTCTGACGCTGCTTCTAGTGCAATAACCTGTATTAGAGTCCTGCTCAGAATAATCACTACCCCCTGAGACATCCAGTGGTGTAGATGGGGAAACAGAAGTAGCACCCTGTCCATGCGACAGTACTATTGCAGACGACACACTGCTTGCCAATGACTGCACTGTCCTGTGTAGACCAGCAAGATCGCCATGCATCCCTTCCATGAATGCCACCACCTGCCCCAACTTCCTATCATGGTCTTGGAAAGCATTTGTCTTATTGGTGTGCCCCACACACAGCTGTCGCAGCAGATCAACAGCCTCAGCACACAGTGCATTTTGGCTCACCGTGGCAGGGGCAGCGGTGCCTGCACCGAACGCCACTCTGCTCCCCCTACTCCTGCGGCCACGAACAGTACATGGTGCAGTTGGCGGAAGTGTGGGCCCTGTGTGCTGTCTTCCGACAGAAGGTGATGATTGCCCACTCCCAGTCTGTGACAACAGTGCAGGCTCACCAAGAGTTTCCGAAGATGAGGACGATGGTGTCTCCACATGCGAGTCCTCAGGGACGGTCCTGTCCCCCTCTCCGGCGCTGCCCTCCTCTGTGTCAGTCTGCGTGTGTGCGAAGTCTGACCCGGACTCATTTCCTCGACTGATCTCCTCCGTCTGTGGCAGAGTGTCCTCTGTCATAGCTGAAATGCACATAAAAGAGGTGTAAGTCATGGGCACACTCACGTACAGAAGGACAAGGATTGCCAAATTCCATAGCTGACAAAGTAATTGTAGCCCCCATCCTGCACACGGCCCACCTCTACCAGTCATCCTCACATTACATAAGCGTTGGTGGCCGTGACACATGTACAGCATGCGGACAGGGCAGGAGCACGTACATCTGCACACATTTCCTGCCATGGGGCCATGGACCACTAGGAGATGTGCTTCAACACTCAACTACTAAGCAATTGGCATGTCAACATGGCGGACCTGGATGTCAAATGACACCCACCCAATGGGACCAACATGGGATCACAGAGATACATACGCAACACGGAACTCAATACTGTGTCTGTGCACCAATACATGCATTGCGCTCACAAGTTTCCTACACAGACAGTATGCTCACCGCTAGTTTGCTGTTGATCGACACTCAGACGTTCAGACAGTTCAGGATGCGTCACTGCAATGATACGGTGCATGAGAGGGGTCATGGAGTGTCGGGCCAGACGGGGCGTCCTTGGAATCATCCCCAGTGTCACTTCCGCTACATTCTTGCTCAGCCTGGAAATGTCGTCCCAGCGTTTGTGGCAGTGTGTATGTCGTCTGTTGCACACCCCCAATGCCCGTACTTCCCGTGCAATGCTCCTCCACACATCCTTGCGAAGGTGCAGCTTGACCTACCATGATGGGAGACAAAAGGGTGTAAGTCAGTGGACAGTTGGCCTGTCACACACATAGGGGCAACACGTATCTGTCAGCAGCCATGCACAATCCGGAACATATGTCGAGCCCACAGTACACAGCTAAGATAGCAGTAGGCACGATTATTTGGCCCCCTCATGCACACCAACATGTCCCACACTGCACTTACCACCCGTCCGGGTGCGCCGTAGAGGCGTCCATAGTTGCGGAGCACACCGTCCACGAGGACATCAAGCTCCGCGGCGGTGAAGGGACGAGACCGGATCTCTTTGACTCTCGACATGGCAAGATCACGGAGTATGGGACTAGAGCAGCAGTCGGTGGCAGCTCAGCAGCAGCAGCAGGTCGAGGTGATGGTCACAGGCAGCAGTCGGTGGTCAGCTCAGCAGCAGCAGCAGGTCGAGGTGATGGTCACAGGCAGCAGTCGGTGGTCAGCTCAGCAGCAGCAGCAGGTCGAGGTGATGGTCACAGGCAGCAGTCGGTGGTCAGCTCAGCAGCAGCAGCAGGTCGAGGTGATGGTCACAGGCAGCAGTCGGTGGTCAGCTCAGCAGCAGGTAGAGGTGATGGTCACAGGCAGCAGTCGTTGGTCAGCTCAGAAGCAGCAGAAGGTCGAGGTGAACAGGCAGCACTGGTTCCCAGGGTAGGATGTGTGCTTTTGGACAACACACATATATAGGGCCCTCAGCACGTGTAAGTGGCATACGTCGGTTGTGGACATGGCCGGCACGGCAGTTGTGTACATGGCCTGGCACGGCGGTTGTGTACATGGCCGGCACGGCCGTCCTAGGCCCGGCCTGGCACGGCGGTTGTGGACATGGCCGGCACGGCCGTCCTTGGCCCGGCCGCTCCGGCCGGTGTACGGTGGATGATGCAATGTGACTGTAAGAGGGGACATGAACTGGCATGTCCATTGAGTACATCTAAAGGGTGTATAGGCCTGCACCTCCCCCGCTGAGTACGTGCACCGCCATGGTGGCGCCAGTGATAGAACATTGTTGCAACTGAAGCATCCGTGCCTGAAGCTTGCACGTGCGGTTGCCGATGTGTGCCCGTGACGGTCCGTGCACATGCAGCCAATGGGAAGAGGGCCGCTGGCCGCGTATGGCCTTTGGGAAGTAGCGGAAGTTGTGCACCGCCATGGCGGCGCCAATTATGTTATCTTGTCAGACGCTGCACCGTGATGTGTTGTGTGCAGTTGCGTCATGAGGGTTGTGAGCGTGATAGGGGAAGGTCATATGTCATACACTATTGCATGTGTGTCCATACTATGCCCATCGGTGGGCACACAATGGGCAACAGATGTGCATTTGGACGTGTTGACGTCGGGTGTGACCCTACAAACGTTATTACATCTTCACAACTACACAGTACATCACGGCTGTATGGCCAAATTATGCATCTGTTGTCAGTGTGTGGTTCTGGCGAGGTGACTATAGTGGTGGTGGTACACATGCATTCAGTGTATGTGTTTTGGACGTTGTGTCACCATGCATGTAATTACCGTATGCACAACATTATTGGTGTTGGCATTGGTGCATGATGACATGGTGTGTGTGTATCATTATCGTTTGTGTGCATGCACTTGCATGTGTGTCTGTGATGTGGCTACTAAACATTAGGGTAAGGACACACGTATTGTCAGTAAGGTTCACATGTGACTACGTTGCGTTGACACACTTCCTGTTGCAAGTGGCTGCACTTTGTTAAAGGGGCACTCCGTATTGTATAGACTATCAGAGATGTCACACATATGACCATTCTCCCTAGAAAAGTTGTTGTTGCTAATGTTGGCTCACATGTGATGGAGTTGCACACGTATGTGTCGTTTGTAAGTTGACCCAAGTTACATTTCTCTCCCACACAGGAGGGCTCCAAATGTGCATCGGCCATACACTGTGCTGGAGGATATGGTTGACGAGGAGGTGATTAGGAAATTCCGGCTGGATCGACGACGGTTGATGGAGCTTGTTGCACAATTGTCTCCTCATCTGCAGCCACGAAGGACTTATCCTGGTTCCATTACACCCACAGCAAAGGTGATGGCGGCCCTACACTTTTTTGCTACTGGCACCTTTCAGTACACAGTTGGATATGCCGGGGGGATGTCACAGTCCATGTTCAGCACGGTACTTCGGGATGTTTTAAGAGCTATGATGCTGTACAAGAATGAGTACATACATTTCCCACGGCCGGAAGAGTTGGCAGCAGTCAAAGCAGACTTCTATGCACTGGGCCACATACCACACGTTGTGGGTTCAATTGATGGCACACATATCGCTATCATTCCACCACGGGCACGTGAGCAGGTTTTTAGGAATCGCAAACACTTCCATTCGCTGAACGTGCAGGTGGTGTGCCTGGCAAACAACATCATCTCCCATGTGTGTGCAAGATTTCCTGGCTCCGCACATGACGCCCACATCATGCGGAGCAGCATTGTCCCCCAACTGATGGCAAATCTGCGACCCGGTCAAGCGGGGCTTGTTGGTGAGTGTGCAGTGGGGACTTTTGTGATCTCTGTGTGGCATGGGGTACCCACCATTTCTTGTTGTGATATTTGTGTCTGTCATCCCCCTACTTAGGCGACTCGGCGTACCCAAACCGGCCATGGCTCCTCAGTCCCATACGTAATCCTACTACAGCGGGTGAAATGCGCTACAATGATGCACATGGAAGGACACGGAGAGTGATCGAACGTACCTTTGGACTGCTAAAGTCTAGGTTTAGGTGCCTTGATAAGACCGGAGGGGCCCTGCCTTACTCACCAGGAAAAGTATGCAGGATCGTGATTGCCTGCTGCATGCTCCACAACCTGGCAGTGCGCAATGACATTGAACTGCTCTTGGACCCTGAAGACGAAGAAGTTTCTCGGCCTCCCATCCCACCCATGTCGACTGATGAGGATAGTGGTGAGGAGGAAGGTGTGGACCAGAGGCGCCAGCTCATTGATCGCTACTTCCCTTGAATGTGAGTAACTACCTCTTGTGCCAGTTGACAATGCCTTATGTATGTTTGCTGGTGTTGTGTGGATGTGGGGTGCATCAGCTGTGTGTTCTTGTTTGTGATGGTTGCATATGTGTGTCTTCATTTCTTTGGACATACAAGTCTCCATGATGTGTGTCCTCTCATCCCATGCTTTAGTGATGAGTGTAGTTTGTGTAATGTTGCTGTGCAGTGTGTTGTGATGTGTGTGAATCTGTTTCCTGACGTCTGTTTGCTGTCTCTGATTTTCCCTAGGTCACTCCCGCAGCCCCATGATCATGTACGACTAGGATCCCTGAACCTGTTTACGTCTGTTTCTGAAGGCAATCAGGTGAATAAACATGGAGGTAAAACATCATTGAGTGTGTAAGTGAAATTTATTTACAGGTTGTGCTTTTGTGCTGGTGAATATTTACAAGTAAGTGGGTGGGGAGGGAGTTGGAGTTGAAGGTAATGGCAGATGAAATGTCCGTGCTGACACCACATTGGGGGGTGTCAGGCTAGTCCAGCAGACCAGTGGCAATGATTGTCTATGTGAGACAGGATACTTTGCAGGGTGAATGTCTGGCACAGGCAGTGACAAAGTCATTGGCGGCCCCTCTTGGAGCGTGTGGATGGCGCTCCAACACTGCTCTCACCCACTTCCAGCCTCGGGCGGCCCCTCCGTCTCTGAGGTGGAACAGAGTCAGCTGGGGGTGCCGGTTGGTCATGGGCCACATCCGTCGCCAGGGGCACAGGTGGTGGTGGCGGCAGTGGAGGCGGCGGTGACGGTGGCGGTGGAGGTGGAGGTGACGGTGGCGGTGGCGCTACAACAATTGGTGGAGGGGGGGTTGTTCCGGGCAATCCATTCCCTCCACATTGTTGTCTGTTGGCCCATGATGTGCACGATCTGGCCAAGGTACCCCGAGATTTCGCGCAACATGTTGGTGTTGTCCACTGAGTCCTGGTGTGCATGATCTGCATGTTCCTGGGAACGGTCATATGACGCCTGGCACCTGGCAAGGGCTTGTAGGGACTCTGCCACAGGATGGGGTAGCTGTCCTTCCTCTGTACGGCGGGGTGTGGGTCGCCTTATTGCCTGATGTCCCGTCGCCTCTCTCCTTTGTGGCCCACTCACCCTGCTTGGGTGTGAGGCCGATGGACCTGCATCGTGCGCTGGGTTAGGCTGGGTGGCACAGGCAGGAGTCGTGGTACTGGTGGTACTGGTGGTACTGGTGGTGGTGGTGGTAGGGACTCTGCAGATCACAGAGGCAGGTGTCGCTGGAGTCACACATGCGACGGTTGTCGGGCCCGGGAGTCCCTGTGAGCCAGATGGCCCTGGCTGTGTGCTTGGTCCCGCTCCATCCTCCGCACCGGAGCTGCTTGTGTCATCGTCACCAGAGAGTCCGGTATGTGTGGGAGGCGAGGCTTGCGGCCGGGTACTGGTTTCCCCAGTCAGTTCACGATCACCTGAGGGACAAGATAGAGCTGGTCAGTAATGTGGACATTACATGTTCATATGGATTTGTAGACATTTCTGTTTCCTGTCGCACATACCCCACACACCCCACCCTCCACCACCACCACCCTCCCCGTGAACATGGGGGCCTGTTGGGAGTAGTAGTTTGGACCTCTCACACACCCCACCCTCCACCACCACCACCCTCCACGTGAACATGGGGGCCTGTTGGGAGTTGTAGTTTGGACCTCTCACACACCACACCCTCCACCACCACCACCCCCCCGTGAACATGGGGGCCTGTTGAGAGTTGTAGTCTAGACCTCTCGCACACCCCACCCTCCACCACCACCACCCTCCCCGTGAACATGGGGGCCTGTTGGTAGCCATGTACATGTTTGTGAGTAGGTGTCCGACGTGCATGGGTTGGGGCGTAGGTGATGTGTCTTCTCAGTTGTGTGAGCCTGACCATGTCGTACTGATCGTGGGGCTTGGTTTGTACTTACCAGCCTCTTCATCAAGTCCGTCTAGACTCTCTGGGTGAAGTATCACCAGCACCTTCTCCTCCCAATCGGTGAAGGGTATGGGCTCCGGGGGTGTTCCTCCGCCAGTATGATTGGCTCTTGCATAGTTTTTTGCGCGGATGCCTTTCACCCGGGTCTTCAGGTCATGTCACCGCCTCTGAATGTCATGCTTCATCCTCGGCACGGTCCCTGACGCATTCACCCGAGTGACGATCCTGTCCCACATGTGGTTCTTTTGCGCCACGGACGTCTGCTGGACTTGGGCCCCGAAGATGTGGGGCTCAACACGGATGATTTCATCTACCATTACCTTTAACTCTGTCTCCGTGAATTTAGTTTTTTTTTTGGGTGCCATGGTGTGTGGTGCTCAGTGTGTGGGTTGATTGAGTTGGGGGGTGCAGGTGTGTGGTGTGTGATGTGTAGGAATTGTGTGGTGGGTGTTTGTGTGGTGGGTGTGGTAGGGTGGTGGTTGTGTGTCTTCTATGTGAGAAGCTGTATCTCGATTAGGGCCTCTTGCTTGCAGCAATGCTGTGATGCAAAGGATTGTGGTAGTGTGTGGGTGTCATTTTATAGTCGTGTCTCAATGGTTGTTGGCAGTCAGGTGGTAGGTGGGCGTGTTGACTAGTGTGCATTATTGGGTACTTGGGGCATGTCATGCTGGCTTGTGCTTGGTGTTGGTGTATCGGGGGGGGCCTTGTCAATGTTCGTATGTTTGCTTTGTACTTGCGGTACACTTTCTGACATTTGTTTGACGTTAGGGATGTTGTGCGTGTTGGCCTTCCGCAGTGATGCACTGTTTATCGTTGCATTCTTTCCGCCGCGGACGTGGATGGCTGTGCGTTCCGTGGTACGGGCGGATTTATCCTAATTGCGGACACGGAGTATTCACAGGTATGGCGGTACATGTGTTTTTTTCCGCGGTCATTTCCGTCCGCGGCGGGGGTTGTTCATTGGGCTCCGTCCGCCGCGGACGGAGTTAGATGTGTTCCGTCCACCGCGGACGGTGTTTGTTATGATCCGTCCGCCGCGGTCGGAGTTTCGTGACATGATTATCCTAATCCCAACCGCGGAATCTCCGCGGCGCAGCCGGGAGTAAAATTTCCCCGACCATGGCGGACAGTACCCATTTCCGTCCGCCATCCTAATCGACCCCTTTGTGTGGCAGCCACTAATGTGAGCAGGCAGTTTGGACTGTGTTGACACATTTTTAGAAAGCTTGTTTCACACCATCTCTGCTGCTGCAGAATGTATTCAGCGTATTATAAACCGTGGAAGAGCATGTGTGCTGGTACAGTGCTGTGGACGCTAGAACCAAGTTGATTTTTCCCCCCTGCAACAGTGTTTCCAACCCCCTATGCTGTACATGGGTCGACGGCAGCTGCTACCCACGGTTAACCTTGCACTGTCTCACTTTTTTGTGTCCATGCTGTAATCTTTCAGTCTCCCTGGCAGAACACTTTCTGTTCCCAAGGCCTGCTTTATGTCAGCGCTTCCTTCCATTAGCCCCCTGCTAGCACTCCTCCACCTCTGGTACACTTCCGCTTTTCGCCAGAAGAAGCCATGGCTCAGGCTGAGAATAAGTGTCACAGGCCAATTGAGCAATGCTTCTTTACCCAAACTTTGTAGGGACACAGAACCTAAGGACCTAATCCTTCTGAAGGTATTTATCCACCCATTTTTGTTGCGTTCTAATATTTGTTTTATTGCCGTTCCCATTATTAATGGAAGAGACTACAAAACCAGAAAGCACAGGAGGAGCGTTGCTTTATGTGGCACTCACCCAGCCAACGGAAAGCTTGTGAACGTTCGGGCCATGTCGTATTGGTGTGCTGGAAAAAAACAGGTTTCTGGTTCTAGTTTAAGCTAATTTGATGTCTGCTAGCTTCCTGACGAAACTGATACTTTGACCTTTTTTTTAATGCAGGCATGGGGAGAGCAGACAACAAAACTAAAATCTGGTTCCCCAGTTCTAAAGTCAGCAGCTCTGGGTGTTAACTCACACCCTCTTTCCAAATATTGCTGTGCGTAGGCGTTAGTACCTGGGAGTGGGCGTGTTTAGGCCTCGGCCTGCGTAGGCTGCGCTTGCGCAGTCTCACTGCAGAGATTTTATATTTCTAGAGTAGGGAGGTAAACGAGGCAGAGCTAGCTCTTCTCCATTGGCTGGCTTCCTAAACGGCGGCCAGCCATTGGAGAAGAGCTTTGCCTGTGATGCAGCGCCCCTATGGAAAATCTGTCTCAACAACGCTACCCAACACCATGATACTCACCATTAATCATAAATCTCTCACAAGGCCCATAAACTACCGAGACAAATTTTGGGCAACTGAATCAAGTGACCAAATTAATCAGAACTATTTATAAAACTATTTACACATTTATATACATCTGCAGTTTGTCATTTCTTAACCATGGTTTTAAATCAATAATCATTTAATTAAGTCACTTAGGTAAATGGATCAACTGATGGTAACTAGACCATGAATAAACAAGACCAGCTTGTCATTTCAAAATCTAATTTTATTTACTTTATTAATCAAGAAAGAGCATTTTGATTTAGTCTTTATTGTATTAGCAAATAAGCAGCAGTTTTATTGAGGAAAAGGCCTATTAGACTGACAAATCAAAAGCACATTCAGAAAACATGAATATTAATTAATAACAGTTTCCATTCCCTAAAGCTATTTCCCTAACTAGTCTCACTTCACCTAGAAAGGAAAAATCAATTATTTCTGCTATCCTTATGTGAGCAAGAAGTCCAACAGCATGTCACGTCATTCAGGACCCGGAAAGTGAGGAGAACCCTCCTGTCATGGGGCTAGGTTTTTATAGCTTTCAAACTAGCTAATCTCCAATAAAAGTATACATTCTTCTGCCATCCAGAGTTCCAATTGGCTGACAGATGTCAGTCCATGTGAGATCATCACCTTTTTCAATCCAAAGTTGAGCTTTTCTAAAACTCCATTGTCCTTTCACTCACGCGACTTTTGGCTTCCTCGGAAATGCAACATTTATTGAATAACAGTCCGTTACTTCCTTAACTTGGCTGATTTGCCGCATCCTGTCCTTGGATTTGTCTCTCCAAAAGCACGTTCAACATACTGTATTTCTTTGACAACTGTTAATGTGGTAAAAGTTTCCACTTCGAATACGTGCAGGGCTCCACTCTGGACAGGATTTTAAACACCATCTTTAAAAACGCTAGGCCTTAAGCCTCTCTCTTGAAAGGTAGTATTCAAACAAACACAAGACATGAATTAATAAGAGTATTGAAAACCATTCTGTTACCCACCCCCTTTGCTAATTATTAACCCATTAATTATGTTACCTGGCTTTCGGCACACAAAGCAGCGTTAATATCTACCTTCTTCTTCAAGAACTTCTGGAACTCATTAATGCATTTTTGTCACAAAAGACATAACATAAGCACATAAATAAGCACATGCCATTCGTTATACAGCCGCATTTAATACTGACAAAGACAATAGACAAGATTAGTTTATTATTTTTCAACGTACTTGCAAGTGCAACAAAGAGCACACAAATTAGTCCCTTGTGTCATGTAATGCATTTTAAAACTATGTTGATTAGTACTTTTCATAACAAACTTATTAATACGGTTATTTTATTATGGAAGTTTAACTTTGCGAGTCAAAACAAAATATTATTCTGAACCTTGCTCCATCAACTCCCTCATCTGGTGATTTCAAAATCACCAAACTACACCCAAATTTTTTTTTAGAAAATGTTCAACCCTTTGAACATGTTTTAAACAATCACAATATTAGTATTTCTAAACTCTTGACACAGCTGTTTGTCTGCTACTCTCATATTGGGTTCTACGAAACTCTTCTAATTCTATTTCTTTCTCCTGTTCCTTTCTAAGTTTATATATTCTTTTCTTTTCCCTAAGGTATTTCTTTCTCTTGTGTAACATGCAACTGATTTTTAACAAAAGTATCACAAACACTATAACTAATAAAGGAGTCAGTACTTTGCCTAAAATTGAACTACCAATCTTTTGAAACCAGGTTTTGATTGCTGCAAATCTTTTGCTCAAACGTTCTGAAAAATCTTCATCTTCTAAAGGTACAATTTCTGAATGTAATTCTGTAATGTTTTTGATATACATCTCAAAGTTTTGACTCTTGTCTGGGATATATGTGGAGCAATGCTGGACATGTAAAATTCCAAAGACTCCTCCCTCTTTAGCTAGCAGAATGTCAAGGGCAAGACGATTCTGCATTACCATTGATCTCATGGCAATAGGCTCGGTGTCAACTAATTGAAAACCACTAGCGTTATCAGTAGACAACCTATCAACAATTGTGGACATTTTTTTGATTTTGATTGCATTCAGGGTTATACCCACCATAGGTATTACTGCACCAAATATGTCACCCAAAATTTCTGAAAAACTTTCCCTCTTAAACCTATTTTATTTATTTTTATTTTATATTTAAATTTATAATGCGCAACAGCTACCCACAGTGGGTTTCCCGGCGCAAGGGATAGACTAAAGAAGAAAAAAAAGACCTCTCAACAGCACCATAATTCAGCTAAAGCGGCAGGCAGATCATTGGCAAAGTATGGTTTTCAATTTTTTCCTAAAACAGAAAATGTTAGTTTCTGATTTCAAAGTAATAGGTAGCGTGTTCCAGTATTTGGGGCCTAGATGAGAAAAGGCCCGACCCCCCATCCTTGCAAGCTTGAATCTTGGGACCACAAAGTCGCAGTTGTGAGAAGATCTTAATGTGCGACTAGGCTTGTAAGGTTGGACCAGACTCTGTAAGTATTTTGGGGCCGAACCCTGCTTGATTTTGAAGAGGTAACACAGGGCTTTGAATTTAATTTGACTGGGGATCCTCAGCCAGTGTAGATCGCGAAGAGCCTGTGATGCAGACGATCTCCTCGGGATGTTACAAAGAAGTCGGGCCGACGAATTTTGGACAACTTGAAGTTTATTAATGGTGGCAGCGTCGGCACCGAGATAGAGGACATTACCGTAGTCCAAGCGAGATGTTACTAACGCCTGGACAACAGTTCTCCTAGTGGCATGAGGCAGCATCCATAGAATTTTCTGGAGCCATCGCAAGGTGGCAAAGCAAATGGCGGCCACCTTAGTGGCCTGCTGTCTCATAGAGAGTTTGTCGTCTATAAGGAATCCGAGGCTGCGAACCACAGAGGTTGGCTGGGGAATGGGGCCCATGTCGCTGGGCCAATGTTGGGTGCCCCACAGATCTTTATGCTTCCCTAAGATGAGAATCTCGGTTTTGTCACCGTTTAGTTTGAGGAGATGCCTCTGCATCCACTCAGCTATACGAGACAATCCAGTTTTCAAGACCAATACATTGTTGCACTTGCTGCTGGAAAGGGAGAAAACGATTTGGGTATCATCGGCGTATGAAAAAATAGTCAGCCCGGCGTCCTCCGCGATGGTAGCCAGGGGTCTCACATAGATGTTAAACAACAAAGGGCTGAGTATGGACCCGTGCGGAACGCTGTACGCCGATGGTCAAGTGGCAGATGTGGCTTTAGAAGAAAAGACTTGGAAAGTGCGTTCACTTAAAAAGGAGGCAATCCAAGCCAATGCCGGCCCGTCCACTCCCAGGGACCGAAGAGAATTCAGGAGAATGGAATGGGACACGGTATCGAAAGCCACGCTCAGATCCAAAAGGATGAGTGCAGATGTTTCCCCGCGATCGATACCGTGTCGCAAACTCTCCGTCACCCCGAGTAGAGCAGTCTCTGTGGAATAATGGGCACGAAAGCCAGACTGGGAAGAGTGTAAAAATCCCGAACTTTCCACAAGATGGTTTAACTGAATGTTCACATGCCTTTCCAGCACTTTTGAGAGGATAGGCAACAAGGATATCGGTCTGAAATTCGCGAGATTAGACACATCTGCTCCTGCCTTTTTTAAGAGAGGAACAACCATTGCGTGCTTCCAATCTTGTAGCACATGGGACTCTATTAATGATGCATTTAGGAGTCTCATGAGAACCCGCCGAGGTCCCAAATCCAAATGTTTGAGAATTTTCGCAGGTACAGGATCACGAGGTGATCCAGATCTTACGCTGCTTAGGCAGGAGAAAAACAACGTATCGTCGAACAATTGCCAGTTTGTAACCTTCGCAGTAGGAAGTGGCTGTTCGATCCCTGCGACCTGTTCCGATTGATGTTCATTTACAGCCAGGGGAGCGCTCATGGAGTCGTATATGCGCTCAACCTTGGCAATGAAAAAATTCTTAATAGCGTTGCACTGGGCTTCCCCCAAAGCTGGGGGTGTCGGGATAGTGTCCGCTCCTGTCAATTTTTTGACCACGGAAAAAAGGGTGCGTGGACAATTCTGAGCTTGTATCACTGTGCTCACAGTGAAGGCAGCTCTCGCAGTTTTACATTGCGAGTGGTATTCCTTTAGAGCCTCTTTATAAACAGTTTTCCGAGAGATTGAATAAGAGTGCCTCCATTTCCTTTCTAGGGCCTTACATTTGGTTCGTAAGGCCTTCAGGTCAGCGGAAAACCAAGGTGCAGGAGGACGATGGGACCTAGAGTGTTTCGGAATGGGCGGAAGGAGGGTGGTTACAGCATTGGTAAGCCAGTGAGAGACAGCGGTATTCAATTCCATGACTGAAGCCTCATTGTCCTCGGGGTGGGTGTCCATAAGGTGCTGGTTCAACTTAGTAATATCAAGTTTACCCCACCGATGTGTTGACTCACCCTTATCGCGGCCACTGTTTACCAAGTTCTTAGTGTAAGGTAAAGAGAAGGGGACTGCGAAATGGTCGGACCACTCCAGTGGGCGAGCACTCTGAGAACAATCAAAGGTAAGATTAGAAAGAATGGGGTCCAGTTGATGTCCGGCAGAGTGAGTGGATCCAGAATTAAGCAGCAGAAGGTTAAGAGCCTCCAGATCAGATAGAAAACGCTTGCTGGTGGTACATAGTGGATCTTCTAAATGCAAGTTAAGTTCGCCGAGAATGGGGAAAATTGCTGCCCTAAGAAGTAAAGGAGCTATAGTCTCGGCAAAAGATGAAATCCAGGTGAGAGCATTGCCAGGAGGGCGATAGACCAAAAGGCCCGATAAAGTAAATTGGGGGTTAATTACTAGTTTGAAAAGAGCGGTTTCGCTACCGGGTAGGGGAAAGGCTACAAGCTTACAAGTGTAGGTAGACTTGAAAATTATGGCAATACCCCCTCCCTTCCCAGAGTCTCTGTCCAGTCTCACCATTACATAGTTGTTCGGAATAGCAATGGCGATATCGGGACCAGAGCTATCCTGAAGCCAAGTTTCAGTAAGAAACAACGCGTCGGGCTGCTCTTCGACAAGGAAGTCGTGGATATGATATTTGTGTTTCGGGAGGGACCTGCAATTAATACTCCAGAACAGGAGTGTCAAGCAGTTAGGATGAATTTTTAGTCTCCTCTGTCTACCACGAGTGCGACTCCGGCGCATTGCCTTACAGTTGGACATATAACCAATACGGAAACTACAGCCAGCGCATTCAAAATTATAGGCCGGAAGGGAGCAGGAGGTGCAATTGGTATGTATAAAGGGACGTAAGGAGTCTAAGACATCACCAGTATAGGAGTAGTTACCACAGGAACTAGAAATAGGAGTCATGGCACCTATTCAGATGTTTGCCAATTTCAAATGAACCTTCTGCATTTCTATCTACATGAAATATTTTTGGAAAAACTAAACCAACAAAACATGTCCCATACCAATGGTCTGGGAGGTTGTAATAGGCATTGTCACCACATACAAAGTAAATTCCAGGAAATATTGGATCCTTGCCACCTTTGAATCCCCAACCACCCAAAATTTGATAAGTGTCCTCACATTGACTCGCACCTACAAAGTAATTGTCAAAAAGCGTATTATCTCTTCTAATACAAAGCTTTCCACTAACAGGTTTATCTATGTGAATTGCAACATTTTCTATTCTACCATTGAGCTTCTCATCCTCAACTTGCCAAAACTTAGATTTGGTTTGTTTCAGCATTTCATTTCTATTATAAATTGCTCTTCTCTCTTCAACCATATTTAAAAAAGATTTTTCGTCTGCTCTCAACTTGCATGTTAGATTGTTTCTAAAAGCATACTCATAAGTAAGTTCATTAGTAACTATGAAAAATTCCCTCATCTGTTTCGCATGTTTTAATTTATTCAAGCTGTTGTCAACTTTCAGATTAACAAAAATGTCGTCGTAATTAGAATAATAATACTCTAAACGACCTGTTTGATAGAACAAACTAGTTATCACACTGCAAGTTATTCCATAAGTAAGGGGAAGCATATTATATGTCACCCCTTCCGAAACAGAAGCAGGTAATTTCACACAAATGTAACAATCATTAACTTCCATCACTTTAACATATTCAGAAAGAAGTCTTGAGAAGGTATTACTAGAAAAATCACCAACAGATCTATCTTGGTGGATCTCTGGTTTGTGATCAATAACTCTGTTAGTTTTACCAACAACATCATGATTATGATTATCTTGTTTAGACATAGCTTTACTTGTCATGTTAGCTTTGTACATCTCTTTGTCAAATCCAAAAGGGAAAATGACAGTTAAAATTAACCAAACCAGAATTAATAAAATCACACAAATAGAAGACATTTTACAGCATCTCTTACGTATTGACCATCTTGAATTGCTATTAGTATAATGCATCTTTACTTTGAAACAAGAGCCTAAAAAGAAAAATCTAAATTAAAAATTAAAAATCACTAAATATACTAAATATACACCCTCCTGTGTTTAATTTTTTTTTTTTTTAAAGAAAACCCTACATTCTAACAGCATTTCTTCGACCTTATGTCTTACATCTAATGTGTTTTTCCAACTAACACAATTTCTTCGACCTTGTGTTACCTAACACAATTTCTTCAGCCTTATGCCAAATACAGATTTTAACCCAATGTAGAAACAAAATTAATCATTGTCATTTGTATCATCTAAATCTTCCTGACTACTACTATTCACCTCCACAACAGGTGGGATGATAATATACGTCCATTCAGGGGACTTGTAATTTTGGTTAGGCTTTACTACTCTTTTTGCTCTACTACTAATCACTTCTATCTTCTTCCCTGCTTGATTTTTCTTGTATAAGTCTCCTTTTTGACTTGAGACCTCATTAACCTGCTCTTTTGAGCTGTTTACTAATTTGAATTTTAGGCATCCATTTTCATTAGGCCAATTATCTCCTTTTCTTGTTAATTTCTTTTTTGGTTCAGTTTGATTACACTCTGCTCTCCAAGCTCTTTTTCTTGAACTTCTCAGTTGTGATTCATCATCACTTTCATCTGTCTCGCTATCTGAGATTTGAATTCTAGATTCAGGTACTTCTTTACTCGGCAGCTTCACTCTGTTAGGAACATCATCCTTATAGCTGGTACTTGGTAATTCTTCTTCTTCTTCTTCTTCTTCTTCAATTACCTCCAACTTCCCAGTTTCAGAATCTTCGTTCCTTCTTCCAGAGCTTCCAATCTGCTTTTCAATACCGTCCTGATCTTGATTTACTTCTTGTTCAGACTCTTTTCCTGCTTCTTTTTCTAGCAGATTGTCATCATTTTCAGAGTCTTGTATCACAATCTCTTCAATTTCATCATTTAATGCCTCATTCGCATTTGAATTTTCCAGATGTCGACTTTCTTGTCGATCTTCAAGATCTGGATTTCTTTCAGGTTCTTCTTCAGAGTCTGAATCTGTTGTTGTGTCACCTTCGTCAGGGTTTTCAGGTGGTGCTACACGAATAGTGTGACTAGCATGAATCCACCTTTTCAAACCTCTGCACTTAACTGCATTTGTTGTGACAAGTATCACCTGTCTTGCCTTTTGCCACCTGGGTACTAGACAGTTTCTTATTTGATGCACCTTTGTCCTTACCCAGTCTCCTGGTAACAGATCATGAGCTTGTTCCTTTTCCTTTGTAATCACATCAGTTCCCACCTGATAGAACATAGAAGTCACCACGTCAGATAGTTTCTTGCAATATTCCAATATGACACTATCATTAATGCTCAATAGTTTGTCAACTGGAACAAATGCTTGTCTCATGACTCTGCCCATGAGTATTTCATGTGGGCTTAAACCTGTTTTTCTATCTGGTGTACTTCTCAGAGACATCAAAACAAGTGGAAGTGCATCTGTCCACTTCATTCCTGTAGCTAAACACATTTTTGCTATCCTATTCTTGATTGTGCCATTCACTTGTTCAACAACACCTGATGCTTATGGTCTGTATGCACAATGTAGCTTTTGTTTTATGTTTAGTGCTTCACAAATCATTTGTAACAATCTGTTTTCAAAATGTGTTCCACGATCAGTCTCGACCGTCACCGGAAATCCATACCTAGGTATGATCTCCCTTAAAAGCAATTTTGCAACAGTAACTGAATCATTGTGACGTGTTGGAAACGCTTCCACCCATCTTGAAAACAAACAAACTATCACTAGTACGTATCTTAACTTGTTATGGGGTGGCATGTCAATGAAATCTATTTGTAATCTGGTAAAAGGACCACCCTCCCGTCCTATGGTTCCCATGCTCACAACTGTTTTTCTGTTTGGATTGATCTGCTGGCAGATCAAGCATCTCTGACAAAAAGATTCTGCAATTATTCTGAATTTTGGATTGAACCATGTTTGCCTAAACAACCTGATCATGGAATCTCTTCCAATATGTCCTGGACCATGATACATTCGAGCCATGTCAGCAATCATGCAGTCTGGCATTACTGGTCTGTCATCCTTGTAAACCAAAATTCCATCTTCTTCTCGCTGTCTACAACCTGCCTTTAACCATGTGTTTTTCTCCTCATCATCTGCCTCATCTTGTAAATCTTTTACTCCTCGCCATGTCTCAACTACAGATGTTAGCATAAGTGTGTTCAAAACATGTTCATTGTCTTTTTCCCGATTGATTGCCATATTGTTCTTCGCACAGAACCTTGCAATTTTATCTGCATAAGCATTACCCTTAGTCATATAATCCTCTCCTTTTTTGACCAGCTTGTCATTTCAAAATCTAATTTTATTTACTTTATTAATCAAGAAAGAGCATTTTGATTTAGTCTTTATTGTATTAGCAAACAAGCAGCATTTTTATTGAGGAAAAGGCATATTAGACTGACAAATCAAAAGCACATTCAGAAAACATGAATATTAATTAATAACAGTTTCCATTCCCTAAAGCTATTTCCCTGACTACTCTCACTTCACCTAGAAAAGAAAAAACAATTATTTCTGCTATCCTTACATGAGGAAGAAGTCCAACAGCATGTCACGTCATTCAGGACCTGGAAAGTGAGGAGAACCCTCCTGTCACGGGGCTAGGTTTTTATAGCTTTCTAGCTAGCTAATCTCCACTAAAAGTATACATTCCTCTGCCATCCAGAGTTCCAATTGGCTGACAGATGTCAGTCCATGTGAGATCATCACCTTTTTCAATCCAAAGTTGAGCTTTTCTAAAACTCCATTGTCCTTTCACTCACGAGACTTTTGGCTTCCTCGGAAATGCAAAATTTTTTGAATAACAGTCCGTTACTTCCTTAACTTGGCTGATTTGCCGCATCATGTCCTTGGATTTGTCTCTCCAAAAGCACGTTCAACATACTGTATTTCTTTGACAACTGTTAATGTGGTAAAAGTTTCCACTACGAATACGTGCAGCGCTCCACTCTGGACAGGATTCTAAACACCATCTTTAAAAACGCTAGGCCTTAAGCCTCTCTCTTGAAAGCTAATATTCAAACAAACACAAGACATTAATTAATTAGAGTATTGAAAACCCTTCTGTTACCCGCCCCCTTTGCTAATTATTAACCCATTAATTATGTTACCTAGCTTTTGGCACACAAAGCAGCGTTAATATCTACCTTCTTCTTCAGGAACTGCTTGAACTCTTTAATGCATTTTTGTCACAAAAGACATGACATAAGCACATAAATAAGCACATGCCATTAGTTATACAGCCGCATTTAATACTGACAAAGACAATAGACAAGATTAGTTTATTATTTTTCAACGTACTTGCAAGTGCAACAAAGAGCACATAAATTAGTCCCTTGTGTCATGTAATGCATTTTAAAACTATGTTGATTAGTACTTTTCATCTCAAATTTATTAATACGGTTATTTTATTATGGAAGTTTAACTTTGCGAGTCAAAACTAAATATTATTCTGAACCTCGCTCCATTACGGTCGAGACTGATCGTGGAGCACATCTTGAAAACAAACAGACTATCACTAGTACGTATCTTAACTTGTTATGGGGTAGCATGTCAATGAAATCCATTTGTAATCTGATAAAAGGACCACCCTCCCGTCCTATGGTTCCCATGCTCACAACTGTTTTTCTGTTTGGATTGATCTGCTGGCAGATCAAGCATCTCTGACAAAAAGATTCTGCAATTATTCTGAATTTTGGATTGAACCATGTTTGCCTAAACAACCTGATCATGGAATCTCTTCCAATATGTACTGGACTATGATACATTCGAGCCATGTCAGCAATCATGCAGTCTGGCATTACTGGTCTGTCATCCTTGTAAACCCAAATTCCATCTTCTTCTCGCTGTCTACAACCTGCCTTTAACCATGTGTTTATCTCCTCATCATCTGCCTCATCTTGTAAATCTTTTACTCCTTGCCATGTCTCAACTACAGATGTTAACATAAGTATGTTCAAAACATGTTCATTGCCTTTTTCCCGATTGATTTCCATGTTGTTCTTCACACAGAACCTTGCAATTTCATCTGCATAAGCATTACCCTTAGTCATATAATCCTCTCCTTTTTTGTGCGCTGTACACTTCACGACAGCAATTTTCTCTGGTAACTGAATGCCATCGATCAATCTCTTGATCAATTTTGCATTTCTTATAGGAGTTCCTGCTGAAGTTAAATAACCTCTTTGAGACCAGAGCTGGCCATAGTCATGAACTACGCCATATCCATACTGACTATCAGTCACTATGGTAATTTTTAACTCTTTTGCTCTTTCACATGCACAAATCAAAGCAATTAATTCTGCTACTTGAGCTGAACGAATTCCTTTGAGGCAAGAGGCTTCAACTACGTCTGCAACTGTACAGACAGAATATGCTGCACTCAGAACACCTTCATCTGTTCTTAAGCATGAACCATCAACGAAATAAACAAAATCTGACTCGGCTAAAGGTACGTCTTTTATATCTTGCCTAGGTTTGGTGCAATGTTCTAAAACATCCAAGCACTCGTGATCAATGTCATTCTCATTTCTAATTTCAGTTACAATACCCTCAGGCAATAATGTAGAAGGATTTAAATTTACACATCTCGCAATCGAGACATTATCTGATCCAAGAATAACTTTTTCATATTTGGTTAGCCTGTTACTTGTCAAATGCTGTGTTTTGCTTCTGGTAAGAAGAATTTCCACTGAATGGGGAACATATACTTTTACAGGAAAACCCATTATAATTCCTTCGCTTTGCTCAAGACTTACACTAGTTGCAGCTACTGCCTTTAAGCAGCCTGGTAATGCTTTTGCAACAGGATCAAAAACTGCTGAGAAATAAGCAATTGGCTTTTTCAGTTTTCCATGTCTTTGAATTAGAACTGATAATGCACAACCTTCCCTTTCACTGCAATACAGCTCAAATTCTTTCTCATAATCTGGCATACCCAAAGCAGGTGCTTCACATAAACTTCTTTTTAGTTTTTCAAAAGCTTCTAACTCAGTTTCTGTTAGGATAATCGGGTCTTTTATGTCTACTTTTGTCAGTCTCTGCAGTGGCTTTGCAATTACTGAAAATCCACTAATCCATTGGCGACAATAGCCAACCATTCCTAGAAACATTCTGACCTGTTTTTGTGTTTTTGGGGATTGCATTGCCTGAATCATTTTTATTCTCTCAATTGTTACTTGCCTGATTCCCTTTGCAATTCTGTGACCAAGATATTTTACCTCTTGTTCGCAAAACTGTAATTTTGCAGGAGACACTTTATGTCCTTCGTCTGCCAAATGATTCAAAAGAGTAATAATATCTGTTACACAGTTATCTCGTGTTTTTGCAGCCACAAGGAGGTCATCTATGTATTGCACTAATGTTGATTTTCCAGGTAAATCTAGATCTTCCAAGGATGTCTTTAGCAACAGATTAAAAATAGTTTGACTCTCTGTATACCCTTGAGGGATACAACACCATGCTAGAATACGCTCCTGGAACCTGAACACAAAAATTTGCTGGCTATCTGGATGCAATGGAACAGTAAAAAATGCATTACAAAGGTCTATAACTGTATACCATTCTGCATCATGTGGAATCTGATAAAGAATTACCGCTGGGTTTGACACAACAGGGCAACATGGAACAACTATCTGATTAACCTTTCTCAGGTCTTGAACAATCCTGAAAGTTCCGTTTGGCTTTTGGATTCCCATAATCGGTGAATTGCATGGACTACTCTCAATTTCTTTTAGAACACCTTGTTTTTATAAATTTGTCAATTACAGGTATGACACCTTCAATAACTTCTGCTTTCATTTTATACTGAGAAATGTTTGGAAAATCTACTCCTTGTTTTACTGTAATTTTAACTGGGTCTACATTTTTCATCAAACCCATTTCACTTCCTGTGAGATCCCAAATTTTAACATTGACTGTCTCTTTTAATTCTTCAGGTATCAAATGCAGGAAATAATTTACTTTCTTCTGCTTCAACCATTAACATTGTTAATTTGTAAAGCCCATCTTCGTCTTGAGTTTGGAACTCAATACCATCTGGTGAACAATATATTTTACAATTCATCTTGCATAAAATATCCCTACCTAACAAGTTTACAGGACTACTGTTACAAACTACAAATCTATGCTTATCTTTAAATTGACCAATTTCAACTTCTACTGGTTCTGTTAAATCGGTTTTAATTTGTTGATTAGCTACACCAACTACTTGGATGCTGTCCCCAGAGAGAGGTAGGTTTTCTATTTCCACTGATCTAACAGTAGAACGGGTAGCACCTGTGTCCACTAGAAAAGTGATTTCTACATCATTCACTTTACCATTTACAAATGGACCAGATTGGTCTACCTCAAGAGTGGCTCCAGGCACACACTCTTCCTCCTCTCTCAGGCACCGTCATAAATTATCCTCAGAATCACTCCCTCCACTTTCTTTTAACCAATATTGTTGAGAAACATTTGACACATTCACTCTTTGCGGTCTATTTACCTGTTCACCTCCGCAGAATCCGGTTTCTGAACTGTATCTCTGCACATTCACACAGTTTGGAAGTGGCGGTTGTGGAATTTGACTTTGCTGATTCACTACCTGTCGCTGTAGCTGTTGCTGCAGATTTATCTCATTCTGCATCTGTGAATTTAATGGTGCATTTTTAAAATTTCTGGGCGGATTTTTACATTTACTTCCAGTGTCCAATTTCGCCGCAATTAAAACATGGAAGTTTTTGTTTAAGCTCTTCAATATTGCCCATCAATTTTGGCTTATTAAAATTACCTTTAAATTTACCTTGATTCTGATGAACATTTTTATTTTCTAGAGTTGCTATTTGCTGTTCAGATACCTTTACCTGTGCCCACATAGCTTTCTCCTTTAGCTTTTTCTGTTTAGCGTCTATTTCATCACTACGATATTTTGCTTTTCTCAGAATATCATCAACTGAAAGTGATTGCCAACCTACAATTCCATTTCTAATCATCTCACCAATTTCAGGTCTTAAGCCATAAACAAATCTGTATATGAAGTGGCTCAAATACTTTTCTCTTAATTTGTCATAGCCACTGTTGAGGAATAGAAATTCAATTAGGCCTTTCACGGGGACATAGATTGCCTTCTCCTAGTTAGTGTTCAGCGTGATGCATCTAATTAGCATGTTACTTACGCCCTTATGGCGTAAGATATCCTTTTTAATTAGACTCTGTCATCCCTTATAAAAATCGTACTCTAAACTCTTTCTTGTAAATAGGTTAACGCTACTTAGCAGGACCGGTGCCATCTTTGTGGCCTAGTCAGCCTATAATGCTGTTTGAAATCTTCCATGGCTCTGCGTTTTCACGTTTCCCTGTTCTCATTAGAAATAGCTTAACATATGTAGCAAGCAGCTGCTTCTGCTTTTGGGCCTGTCAAGGTTATAGGAGGGGGCCGGCCAGATAAGCACATTCTTGCAGGCGCTGTGCGGACTCTCACCGAAACTACCAGAAGGGAGTCGACCAGCGTGACCTTGCTATACTGAGCTTAGATAGAAGCTTTGTGTCCCATATTTGGTCATATACTTTGCCACCTCCTGTACCAACTTGTACTTTTCCATCTTAGGTAACGGTTGCAAAATGTTATAGTATATATGTGTTGTCCTGACAATGTGCCAGCAGTCTTCTCGGCGGTCCTCGGGGTGTGAGGTCGCTGGGAGCTCCTCTGGCAGAGTATTTTGCTAATAAACGATTGAACTTTCTACACTGCCAATCGACTGATTATTGATGAATGATATTTGGTAATTGTAAGTATAATCTTTTGGGGGTTGGTGAAATTTAGGTACTTCAGTTGGCGACTCCGCCGGGACTCCGCGTTGGGGTCGTCCCTCCGTATCTGGAAAATAACGGGACATTAAGAGGGGTATTCTCGGTCGGGGGTGGACTGACCGAAGGAAAAGGGTTGCTCCGCTTTTCCGATCGGGAGAAGCCCTGGTTGCTAGTGGCCCCACGCCGGAGTCCTACGGGTGAAACCCGGAAGAGCAGATTGATTGGCAGTGGAGAAATTTGCAATTGGACCTGTGTGCACCAGGTGAGTGTTTTGTCTTGTTTCATGTCGGATATCCCTTTGCATTTGGGTTTGGAATCTGGTGGTCATAGACCACGGAGATCTCGGTATTTTGGAAGGGGGTCTGATGGGGCAGTAGTGAGGCTGCACGGGCGGACACCCCTATTTTGGTATTTGATAGAGATATGACTAAGACGCCTAAGTGTGACTTGTGAAGAGTTCGCACCTGGCCGGACTGCCCTCCGAAATGCTGATGGTCATGCTTGGGTAGCACTCGGACAGATCTGGATCGGTGCTTGAAAAAGCGGGCTAAGCCAGCATAGTCCGGGAGGTGAACCAAGAAGACCATTGGATGGTCGGTAGGTCGGTCTGTGGTTTTGAGAAACCTGTGTGGCTATCTCTAGGCAGCCCTTATGGTGAGGCTGTTTTGATCTTTGGTTCTTTGCTTTGAAACTTTGGAATATACTGGTTCTCCACAGACGAGAGTCGACGGGCTCCATTTTTTTGATTTGGGCTAGCATTGGTTTGTATTGGTTCGTCCTGTCTGTATTCTGTCTGTGTTCTGTCTGTGTTTGCCTGTGTTCAGGATTGTCATATGTCTCTTAGCGTATGAATGAGTGTTTGAGTGAATATTGGACATGGCCATGTGTGTGAGAGTATTGTAAATAATAACTTGCCTTTTTCCTCCCTCCACAGCTACAATTAGAACATAGCAAAGCAATGCCGTGCTTCAGTAAACTATGTTTTGGCTGTACAAGCCGAAATAGCACTAGATTAGATGAAAGTCAGCCAGCCCCTCCGGAAGGTACTCCCAGTCATGACATGTACTGTAAGCACGGGATTGGACCCTTGGTGTTTAATCGTATATTGCACAAGTACACCAAGGATAATGTAGAATTTCAGTGGCCATTAACAGGGTCTTTCGATGAGAAAAAGATCAATTATTTGCAGGAACGTCTGTTTGCGAAACGCAGCAGGCAGTCCATGTTCGATACCCTGAGGACATGGCAGAAAGAGGCCACTCGCAGGAGAATGAGGGCCGAGAAATTAGTAAAAATGAAGCAAGGACAGACCATTACTCAGAAAGCAATTGAGCATGACAAAAATGAGACTGAGCAGAACATTGAGTATCTAGATAGACAAGTTCGGTTACAGGTAGACAAGAGTTATGTTGCCCGTAAGGAAGCCGACGACGAGATAGAAGACCTGTTGGATGTTCTCCCCCCTCCGCCATATGCTCCACAGCGTATATATCAGGCAGTACCTCTCTTGGCGCCCACAGCCCCTGTAGCGCCGGCTCAAGGGGGAGCCCCGCCCTGGGCTCCCACGGATGTGCCAGGCACTGTTGCTTCCTCTGTTAGGAACTTAGCCACTCTGATCCCGGACACACGGCAGCCCCTTGGGGCAGCGGGTGTTTCCCCGATGGTATTAACAATGCCTAGTCCCATAGGGACTTCCCAGTCAGCCAGCACGACCCCCGAAAACAGGAGTCGAGCTCCGATGGGGGATACAGAGGGCTCGCACATCCGACGGTTATTTACGAGAGGGTCTGTGGGCTATGGGGAGAAGGAAGCAATAGCAGACCAAGCAGTTAGATGGATGCACAGGGATATATACACATTGCCCGATATATGGAGTACTATGAAAGATTTAGAGCCAGTGATGCAACAGACTGCCCTGCGACAAATGTCCCGATTTCTCATTGAAATTTGGGAACAGTGTTTTGGGGAAACAGGATTGGCCCCGAAGATTCTGTATGACATTAAGGACCGTGTCCATGGATTCGAACTAAGCCCAGAAGAAGTGTACAAGATTGTTGACACTCTGGTGAGTTATCGAGGCAGACTATTCTCAAGGTTCCCTGAGTTGGGTTCTCAGCACCCCATGAGGGAGGTGCACCCCATTTATCATCCCAAGATACCTGAGCTGCGCAATGATCAAAATATAATAACCAGGGGCCGAGTAGAAGCCAGGTTCCAAGAACAGTGGGTGTACACACCGTGGAAACAAAGTGAAGTGTTGGCTTTGAAAGCACAACTCCCTGACCCCCGCAAGAATCCCACTGCCTACTATAAGGAATTAACAGAGGCAGTGTCTTCTGCTGTCATGACTTTAGCAGATATTGAGTTGTTTTTCGGATTGTTGGTTCCTGTAGATATATGGTGGCAAGTCCATGATACTCCCCACGCGGCCGAGTTGGGGGGTGCCTGGGATGAGCTTAAGGCATGGGACCAAGACCGTAAGCCGGGGGATAAGCCGAAGGCTGAAATAATTGCCCTACCAGCAAAAATTATAGCTTATATGCATACCTTGATTCCTCCGTGAAAGGTTGATTGGGATAAGCTGACTGCTTGTAGGCAAAAGAAAGACGAAAGTGTCTCTGATTTCTTTATTAGATTCGAGGGAACTTTTATTGATTTCAGCGGTCAGGACCTCGCTAGCGAGGGAGGATTGTGATTGTTTGTAAATAGATTTGTAACGAATTTGATTCCTGAGATTTCAGCCCGATTGCAAGCTGCCGAAAGTACGTGGACTACGTTCTAACCTTCTATCATATTAAGCATGGCTCAGTATTATGAACACAGGGAAAACGAGAGTAGGGATAAAGTTGAAAAGAAAGCTAAGGACCTTAAAACTTGATTGCTGCTACAGCAAGTCATGAGGGGTCGAGGTGCAGGGAGAGGCGCCAGAGGGCCCGTGGCCAGCAGGCCGGTCTCCAGAGGGGTAGGAGGAGGGGGTCAGACCTCCCGATGGGGACCCAATCAGTCTGCGTATTGTAGACAGGAGGGCCATTGGAGAGATCAGTGTCCGTTGCTGTTAGAACAGAACGGAGCTGTCCGAGGAAGGGGTCGAGGACGAGGTGGCCCGGACCGTAGTGATATGTGCAGAGAAGAAGCAGTGCAGGGAGGCCACGAGCTAAATCATTTCGATAAACCCCAAGGTAGGCAGTACTACAATGAAGATTATGGTTACGAAGACCAGGATAGATTCAGAGATGTATAGGACAGCCAAGGACAGAGTGGAGGCCAAGTGTTGATACCTGTCAATCAGCAAGGACCCTATGTGACAGGGGAATTGATGGGTAGCACCGATAAGTTCCTAATTGACACAGGAGCAATGAATAGTTCGGTTGCTCGCTCGTTGGTCCCAGGGGCCGCTTTGCCTGGGCAGAATAACGTCTCAGTGGGATTTTCAGGAGTTCCCGTAATAAGCCCCATCTCTCAGCCCCTTCCCTTTACGATTGGACCGTTTACCATGGACTCTTCCTTCCTTTTAACTTCCAGTTGTGGGGAGAATCTTTTGGGTTTGGATATGCTAAGAAAGACTGAACGCTAAAATACATTGCTCTCCAGATGGTGTTTATTTGACAATTCAAAATCCCGATGTAGGCACAAAGCAGTGTTTTGCTAAGACTGACCCATTGCCACCTGAATTTGCGGGCATACCGCCCAGTTTGTGGGCAACAGGCGATGCGGATGTCGGTAAATTGGATATCCCTCCTGTCCATATTACCTTAAAGCCTGGTGCTAGGCTACCTCGCATACCCCAATACAAGATCTCCCCAGCGGGAGAGCGAGCTTTGCTTTCCACAATACAGGATCTAATTGATAAAGGGGTGGTGGAAGAAACGGCATTGAATACTTATAATAGCCCTATCGTGCCTATTTTGAAGAAAGCTCCTGAAACAGGGACATCTGAAAATGTTGATGTATATCGTTTTGTAATTGACCTACGAGAAGTTAATAAGATAGTGGTGCCCCAATTCCCAGTGGTGTCTTACATCACTACCATCCTTACTATGATACCTCCCACTGCTAAGTATTTCTCTGTTGTCGATTTGAAGAATGCTTTCTTTAGTATCCCTATTCATCCCGATAGCAGGCAGATCTTCGGCTTCTCATTATCTGGCCGAAGCTTCAGA
The DNA here is from genome assembly GCF_964261635.1 of Lissotriton helveticus. NCBI lineage: Eukaryota > Metazoa > Chordata > Amphibia > Caudata > Salamandridae > Lissotriton > Lissotriton helveticus. The sequence goes on from NC_136059.1 coordinate 392,106,970, forward strand.
TTCTGTCGCGCTCCTCAAGGCTATACCGAAAGTCCTAGCATATATAGTCAAGCCCTTAAGGCGGTCCTGGATGACCTGTCCTTGCCAGATGGTAGCGTGCTCTTGCAATACGTTGATGATTTATTAATAGCACCTGACACTGAAGAGGGTTGTAAAGAGGCCACAGTTAAATTATTGCACCATCTGGCGGACAGGGGTAATAAAGTTTCCTTGTCCAAGTTCCAATATTGTCGCCAGGAAGTGACCTACCTAGGCCACTTACTGTCGAAGGAGGGTAGGCGTCTATCGCCTGAACGAATTACTACCATCTCTAATATGCCTGTGCCTTGTACTCAACGTGAAGTCCGTGCTTTTCTTGGCATTACCTCTTATTGTCGTCAATGGATTCCTAATTTTTCTCTTCTTGCTAAACCTTTGCTACACTTAACCACTAAAGATGTGCATGAACCCCTCCCTTGGACTGATGAATGTCAGTCTGCCTTTGCCTCTCTGAAATCTGCTCTGTGTTCTGCCCCTGTCTTAGGTACCCCTGACTACCGTAAACCTTTTGTACTCTATGTCCACGAGGTCGACGGTTGTTCGCTTTCAGTGTTGACACAGGGCTTTGGTGGTAAGCAAAGACCGTGTGCTTATTTTTCTGCCACATTGGATAATGCCTGAGGGCCACTGCAGCTGTGGCAGCGGCCATCAGACAATCAGAAGGGCTTGTTTTAAATTCTAATTTGACCGTGATGGTGCTGCATGCTGTGGTTGCATTGTTAAATAAAACCAAGACACAGCATCTGACAAGCGCGCGCCTCACGGGTTATGAATTGACTTTGTTTGCTCCACATGTGACCATTAAGCATTGTGCCATGTTGAATCCAGCTACACTGTTGCCCCTCCCTTTGGGGGAACAGGCGAATGATGTCCATGATTGTATTTTCAGGACAGAAGAAGAAACGAAGGGAAGAATCGATCTCACAGATATTCCCTTATCTGACCCCCAAGGGGAGTTGTATGTGGATGGTCCTTGTTTCAAATTAGCAGATGGCACAACGACAGCTGCATACGCAATTACCACTCTAAAACCAGTAGTTGAAACATTCCGAATACCCCATCGATCAGCCCAAGCTGCTGAGTTGATGGCTTTACTACGAGCCTGTGAGTTAAGTGAGGGATTAGAGGGCAACATTTTCATGGACAGCCAGTACGCCTTTGGCGTGGTCCATAGTTTTGGGAGACTGTGGAGGAAACGAGGGTTTCTCACCTCACACGGTCAGAAGATACAGAATGGCCCCCTGGTGTTACAATTACTTACAGCTTTGACTCTCCCCAAGAAAGTAGCAATCATAAAATGTAGTGCACATAAGACAGTGGTGGATGAAATAGGGGGAGGGTAATGCCTTTGCAGATCAGGTAGCTAAACAAACAGCCCAGTCCATGGTATCTTCTATGTATGTGAACTCCTCTACCAGGTGGGTGGGGGAGTCTGACTTGTTTGATAATACTATTGAAAGTGTGCGAGAAATTCAGAAAGAAGCAACCTCAGTGGAGTTGGACAGATGGGAACAAGAAGTAGGAAAATTGGATGAGAATAACTGTTGAGTGGATCTGACAGACAAACAGCAATGGTTGCTGCCCAATGCTATGGTGCAGGCTGTCGTTACTATGGCCCATGGACCAGCCCACGTTGGAGCTAAAGGCATTTGTGCCTTGCTGACTCCAGTTTGGAATAACCCCAATATACTGAGAACAGCTGTACGTCTTGTTCAATATTGCATGGTTTGCCTGCAACATAACCCGGGGAAAGGAGAACCTGTTTTAAGTGGGAATTTTGCACCCCCGACATTGCCGTTTGAGGTGCTCCAGATGGACTACATCCATATGGAGTGCGTCAATAACTTGAAATACATGTTGGTGGTGGTATGTGCCTTCAGCAAATGGGTTGAGGCGTACCCTACGAAGAAAATACTGCCCTGGCCACCGCAAAAGCCCTTATAAAGGAGTTTATCCCGCGCTTCGGATTGCCTCGCTTGATCTGGTCTGACAACGGCGGGAATTTCCATGGGGCCCTTGTGCAATGCATATGCAATGGGCTCCAGATAAAACAAAAGTTTCATGCAGCTAGACACCCCCAGTCAGCAGGACTAGTTGAAAAATATAATGGAATACTGAAACTAAAAATGGCAAAAATCCAAGAGAGCACTGGTTTAAAATGGTCTGACACCCTCCCATTAGCTCTTATGTCCCTACGGGTCACCCCTCATTCACGCTCTGGCTTGTCTCCCTATGAGATAGTTTTTGGGCGACCCGCTAATGTATGGGGCGTGCCTAGACCAAGATCATTTACTGATGTTGAATATCCTATGTTGATCGATTACCTGTATACTTTGACTAAAGACCTTCGTTCTATTCATCAGCAGGTAGCGTCTGTACTGCAACCCCTGCCAGAGGGCCCCGGACATCGCCTGGAACCCGGCCAGTGGGTGCTGGTTAATAAATACGATCGGGACACCAGCTTGGCTCCAAGGTGGTCTGAGCCACATCAGGTACTCTTGGCCACGCGGACGGCGGTGAAAGTGGATGGAAAACGGCACGGGATCCATGTGTCGCATCTAAAAAGAATACCTCTTCCACTTCCTTATGACCGGCGACACCCTGAAGGAATCCTGACACAAGAGGGTGAGAGAGCTGTTGCATTGGTACCGTTCTCCGACGCTTGTGAAATCGGAGCTGAAGGAAAGACAGGGCTGGACGGGGCAGTCTCTGGAGAATCGACAATCGCCCCTGGCCCTGTCCATGTTGATCTGGTTGGCGGTGGCTCTGATGAAGGTATTGCACCTTCCCCTTTGTTATTTTCTGATCAGGAAGTGCCCGGTCATGTCCGTTACAACCTGCGGCCAAGAAAACATCACAGTACCTCAGATGACACTGTTAGGAGATAAGGAAAGACTCGGATAAAAGTAGGGCTTGCTAGATTCTAATCTGTGGTACTGAGTGAGACACTGGACTGAACTTGTTGAGAGCTGGAACATTGATATTGTGCTCTGTTCAGAAAGAAAGACTCTGTTCTTGTCACTGGCCAGGTTGTTAGAGTAAATTCCTTTCGGAAGATCTTCATCGTGGGACGTCGTTGGATGTGTTCGTTGATTTTTGATGAACAATAGAAGTCTGCCTGTGAGGCTTTGAAGGACACAGGGAGAAGAACCCTCTGGCAGGAAGGTTGTTTTGGCCCAGCTTAGTTACTTTGGACCTTTTAGCTAGGAATGTACCCTTTTGGTCGTATTGTACCTGAAGAAGAACGCCCTTTTGCTCCTGGATATTTGCCTTTTTACGAACCAATGTTTTGTACTTGGACCATGCGCGTGAAAATAGCTTTTGTAGTTACAATAGCAGTCATTTTAGCAATCTTTATGGGAGTTTTCATATACTTAGAATATAGGCATCCAATGCAATCAATGATGATGTCGACTGCTGCTCCCCCTGAACACTTTATGTTCACTTTAGCACCACATAAAGAAAGACACCGTCAGACATATGCTAAGAATGTTTTTATCGAAATGCTTCATCAAACTCACAGTACTACGAATATGACAAAATGTTGGGTCTGTGGGTTGTTGCCATCCGTTATGCATAAGCACGATCTGTTCCTTTCTTTACCTCTGTCGTTCCTAGGAAGCTGTGAAGCCTGGTTTCAGATGCTATCTGCTATGTATAACCACTATGTGGCCCATCCCAAACAGTACTCCGAGAGGGACTATGAAATGGTTTTGGCCTACATTGAGACGCATCAAGGTTTTGATCCCGAGGGCAATAATGGGGAAGTATCCTTAGATCCTAGTGCCTGTATGAACGTCTATACAGATAATATAAATGATACTTGGCTAATAGATGAATTGTTTGATTTTGCCAGCTTTAATGATTCGCAATATTTTCAGCAGTTTATTTCTAGAAATGTTACCAGTGAACGTATTATGCCTATTCCTATCCTGAACACCTCTTCCCCCTTCTGCATCAAAGACGCAGGTCATGTGCAAGTTGGTATCAGCCTGTGTAATTACACGTATAATCTGAAGATATTCAGTAGCCCGCCCCTGCTGACACCCCCGAATGTGTATTTCGTTTGTGGAGAAAATGCTAATACCTGGTTACCTCGGGGTTGGGCGGGCCAGTGTTATTTGTCCTTTTTGTATCCCCCAGTCTACATTGCACCACCCGACTATCATAAAACGCATCAGTTGTATACCTCTGAATTGGCCCCTCACCGGCAACGAAGACAGCTTACAATGACTAAAGTTGATCAGACAGACACCTCCCTGCAACAGTTCACCGATTTCACTAAAGGGTTGGTTCCATTCTGGGGTCCGATATTTAATAGCCGAGAGATTAGGAGATTGTCAAGGATAGTGGAAAACGTCATTAACATCACTACTGATATAATAGCTAACATCACAGAAGAGCTTCAAGCTACTAGACTCGTTTCTCTTCAGAATCTAATGGTTTTAGACGTTATCTTAGCTGATCGCGGTGGTGCATGCCGGATGATCGGCAGCTCTTGCTGTGTCTACATCCCAGACTCCACCCCTACGGTTCATTTGGCCATTCAGAAGCTCCATCGAATAGCAGCAGAAATGCATGTCTGGGTGGTTCTGGGGTCTTCTAGGTACCTGGGGATGGAAAATATTACTGATCCTGGTTGGAGCGGCAGGTATCCTTTTCGCCTGCTGTCTCTGTCTACAGTGCGTTCCGGCGTGCTGTTCCTATTGTGCCTCTAGATTAACAGCGTCTGTCATCCCTTCTTCGACCCCCTCAAAAACTCAGATGCTTCAGCAAGAGGTACGCCAACTTATGGCAATCTACGAAGATCTCTTCGACGATTAGTGTCCTCTGTTATTAGCGTCATCACGCTAAAAGTAGGGTTTGAGGAATAGAAATTCAATTAGGCCTTTCACGGGGACATAGATTGCCTTCTCTTAGTTAGTGTTCAGCGTGATGCATCTAATTAGCTTGTTACTTACGCTCTTATGGCGTAAGATATCCTTTTTAATTAGACTCTGTCATCCCTTATAAAAATCGTACTCTAAACTCTTTCTTGTAAATATGTTAACGCTACTTAGCAGGACCGGCGCCATCTTTGTGGCCTAGTCAGCCTATAATGCTGTTTGAAATCTTCCATGGCTCTGCGTTTTCACGTTTCCCTGTTCTCATTAGAAATAGCTTAACATATGTAGCAAGCAGCTGCTTCTGCTTTTGGGCCTGTCAAGGTTATAGGAGGGGGCCGGCCAGATAAGCACATTCTTGCAGGCGCTGTGCGGACTCTCACCGAAACTACCAGAAGGGAGTCGACCAGCGTGACCTTGCTATACTGAGCTTCTGCCATCCAGAGTTCCAATTGGCTGACAGATGTCAGTCCATGTGAGATCATCACCATTTTCAATCCAAAGTAGAGCTTTTCTAAAACTCCATTGTCCTTTCACTCACGCGACTTTTGGCTTCCTCGGAAATGCAACATTTATTAAATAACAGTCCGTTACTTCCTTAACTTGGCTGATTTGCCGTATCCTGTCCTTGGATTTGTCTCTACAAAAGCACGTTCAACATACTGTATTTCTTTGACAACTGTTAATGTGGTAAAAGTTTCCACTTCGAATACGTGCAGGGCTCCACTCTGGACAGGATTCTAAACACCATCTTTAAAAATGCTAGGCCTTAAACCTCTCTCTTGAAAGGTAGTATTCAAACAAACAGAAGACATTAATTTATTAGAGTATTGAAAACCATTCTGTTACCCACCCCCTTTGCTAATTATTAACCCATTAATTATGTTACCTGCTTTTGGCACACAAAGCAGCGTTAATATCTACCTTCTTCTTCAGGAACTGTTGGAACTCTTTTATGCATTTTTGTCACAAAAGACATAACATAAGCACATAAATAAGCACATGCCATTAGTTATACAGCCGCATTTAATACTGACAAAGACAATAGACAAGATTAGTTTATACATTTTCAACGTACTTGAAAGTGCAACAAAGAGCACATAAATGAGTCCCTTGTGTCATGTAATGCATTTTAAAACTATGTTGATTAGTACTTTTCATCTCAAACTTATTAATACGGTTATTTTATTATGGAAGATTAACTTTGCGAGTCAAAACAAAATATTATTCTGAACCTCGCTCCATCACCTGTCACTCTAAGCCCCGTCCGTTTCCGATTGAGGGGCGTGTTTTTAGCTGTCCTTTTTATCCGTGACGTCATCCATCACTCAACAAAAACACGCCCCCAGTCTGCAAAGGACGGGGCATTCAGTGAAAAATGGCGAGCGCTTGTTCCTCTTAAAACGTATCGTTTGCTACCTCCTCTTGTATCTTGTTTGCTTTTAACGTAACATTTGCTTTAGTAACATGCCCACTTGTAATTTCTCCCTCATGTAACGTTACTGTTCTGCCTCCACGCTCCGGGGCACGTCAGCCAACGGTGCGGTGAGGAGCCACGCCATTTCCGCCGTCTCTCCTTCATTCCCCCCCGCAGAGGGAAGCTGCTGAAGCAGGGCTGGTTAATTAACTCCTCTCGGGCGGCCGGGACTAATTATCTGCTCCTCTCGTCGCCTCCTCTCCCCCCAGCTGCAGGGAAGTGACCCGGCCCGGTGAAGAGACACTACGTGAGGCTGCGGCCTTGACTACGTCTGCTCTGCGAAAACGAGTGGGAGGAGCCATAGAGATCTCCAGTTTGCCGTGCGGGGGCCCCATGTGTGTCCGTTTGAGGTGAGAGCGGCGGGGGGAGAACGTGACCAGAGCGCAGGCCGGATCGGCTCCTGGCCCTCCGTCGTCCGGGGCCGGGTTGTCGGAGCTTGTTTCGCCGGGGCCCTCCCTCCCTCCCCCACCTGAAGAAATTGGCAGTACTTGGGGGACCTGCTGAGAGCCATATAGCCACCAGGACATTGATACAATCCCAGAACACCTGTGGGACAATTGGAGTGCCGCCTGTATAATCAAGTGAACTTCCAGGGGGATAGCCTCCTGCCTCGAGGGACGGAGGCCTAGAAGGGTTGACGGGGCGTGACTGGGGGCCCAGAGTGTGGTGGACCCCCCTTGACGAGGTTACCTGAGAATAACTGGACCCTCAGTGCAAATTGGCGTGTTAGCAAGTGGGCCGAAGTGCATGTCCCCTTAGCGCAGACAATAGGTTTAATACACTGCACCATATCGGGAATCAGCTCTTTGAAAGGCCGCTTTAGCCCGTGATGAAGACCGCGCGGCCCCGGGGATCAACCGGGGGCTCTGTCCCGCGCCGGCCACCCAGCGCCAGCCAAGCTAGGGTGGGCCCCGCCAGCACCAATGTGGTGCACAGCGGGCCCAGGCACCAGCAGAGGAGGAACAGCAGCAGCTGGAAGCCCAGCCAGCGCCACATCTTGAACAGCGAGCAGAGGATGCTGGGATTCACGTTGCACGGCAGCAGTCAGTACCAACACGGCAGCAGCAGCAGCAACACGGCAGACGTGCTTCCAACTCAGCGTAGAAGTAGCACCTCTCGGCACAAACAACACGGAAAATCTCGGTGCCAAACCTCTCCCTGCTTCCCTCTACAGCTGCATCAGCACAATAGTTTTTAATAAGAAAACTGGCACTGCGCCTCACGAGACACTTCCACCCCGACTCCTGTAACGCTCACTTGTTAGTTGTTCCCTTTCTGTAAAAACATTATACAAACCAGGGATGCAAACCAGGGATGGAATAGCGGTGCCTGACTTCAAAATGGCGCCCACACCTCGGTGAGCTCCCGAAATCGTGTGGGGCTGGCTCTGTGTGTGTGGCTGGCTCTGTGTGTGTGTGTGGCTGGCTCTGTGTGTGTGTGTCTGGCTCTGTGTGTGTGTGTGTGGCTGACTCTGTGTGTGCGCGTGGCTCTTTGTGTGTGTGTGTGGCTCTGTGTGTGTGTGTGTGGCTCTCTGTGTGTGTGTGGCTCTGTGTGTGTGTGTGGCTGTGTATGTGTGTGGCTCTGTGTGTGTGTGTGGCTCTCTTTCTCTGTGTGTGTGGCTCTGTGTGTGTGTTGGGCTCTGTGTGTGTGGCTCTGTGTGTGTGTGTGGCTCTCTCTGTGTGGCTTTGTGTGTGTGTGTGGCTCTGTGTGTGTGTGTGTGTGTGTGTGTGTGTGGCTCTGTGTGTGTGCGTGGCTGGCTCTGTGTGTGTGACTGTCTTTGTGTGTGTGTGTGTGGCTGGCTCTGTGTCTGTGTGTGTGGCTCTGTGTGTGTGGCTGGCTCTGTGTGTGTGTGTGGCTGGCTCTGTGTGTGTGTGGCTGGCTCTGTGTGTGTGGCTCTGTGTGTGTGTGTGTGTGTGTGTGTGTGGCTCTCTGTGTGTGTGTGTGTGTGTTGGGCTCTGTGCGTGTGGCTCTGTGTGTGTGTGTGGCTCTCTCTGTGTGGCTTTGTGTGTGTGTGTGGCTCTGTGTGTGTGTGTGTGTGGCTCTGTGTGTGTGCGTGGCTGGCTCTGTGTGTGTGACTGTCTCTGTGTGTGTGGCTGGCTCTGTGTGTGTGTGTGTGGCTCTGTGTGTGTGGCTGGCTCTGTGGGTGTGTGTGACTGGCTCTGTGTGTGTGTGGCTGGCTCTGTGTGTGTGGCTCTGTGTGTGTGTGCGTGTGTGTGGCTCTCTCTGTGTGTGGCTCTCTGTGTGTGTGCGTGTGGCTCTGTGTGTGTGTGTGGCTCTCTCTGTGTGGCTTTGTGTGTGTGTGTGGCTCTGTGTGTGTGTGTGTGTGTGTGGCTCTGTGTGTGTGCGTGGCTGGCTCTGTGTGTGTGACTGTCTCTGTGTGTGTGTGTGTGGCTGGCTCTGTGTGTGTGTGTGTGTGGCTCTGTGTGTGTGGCTGGCTCTGTGTGTGTGTGTGGCTGGCTCTGTGTGTGTGTGGCTGGCTCTGTGTGTGTGGCTCTGTGTGTGTGTGCGTGTGTGTGTGGCTCTGTGTGTGTGTGTGTGTGTGTTGGGCTCTGTGTGTGTGGCTCTGTGTATGTGTGTGGCTCTCTCTGTGTGGCTTTGTGTGTGTGTGTGGCTCTGTGTGTGTGTGTGTGTGTGTGGCTCTGTGTGTGTGCGTGGCTGGCTCTGTGTGTGTGACTGTCTCTGTGTGTGCGTGTGTGGCTGGCTCTGTGTGTGTGTGTGTGTGTGGCTCTGTGTGTGTGGCTGGCTCTGTGTGTGTGTGTGACTGGCTCTGTGTGTGTGTGGCTGGCTCTGTGTGTGTGGCTCTGTGTGTGTGCGTGTGTGTGGCTCTCTCTGTGTGTGGCTCTCTCTGTGTGTGCGTGTGGCTCTCTGTGTGTGTGTTGGGCTCTGTGTGTGTGGCTGTGGCTCTGTGTGTGTGGCTGTGTGTGGGTGTGAGTGTGTGGCTCTGAGTGTGCACGGGTGTGTGTGGCTCTGTGTGTGTGGGTGCAAATGCAATAGGTCTCGCATTTGCGAGAGATTAAGTTATTGGCATTGTAAAGGACAATGCCATTTATTTATATGTTTTAAAAACAAAAATAATGTCATGATCAATGCCAATAGCTTTAACTTTAACAAAGACGAGACCTGTAGTCACCCTGAAAGGGAGTGGGGGGACTGCCTGTGGCTGTAGCAGTTCACAAGCAGGGTAGCTTACGCTGACCCCATGTGTCACCTTGGTCTAAGTTACATCGCAGTTTAGTCACCGCACTTTTTAGGAAGAATAATCAAAGGGTGTCTCAAGTTGGGAGACTCCCACACCCCATAGGTGGTTTTATGACATTGAAAGATTGCTACAAAATAAAGCTACACCTGGAGAATACAACTATACATCAGTATGTAATTCCAAACCTAATGCATGCACATTCCAAAGTATTACATTCTTTAAAAAAAACTGAAAAGTTGTACGACCAACAAAGATATCCACAGTGTTTTTGTTGCCTACTCCGACAAGGCATCTACACGCTTTATTATGTCTTTCTTGCTCCTTCGGAATAGAGGAACCCAAGCATTGCCTCATCGCCACTGAGACTTCCTTTTAGATGGCTGTGAAATTACCACTCGCTCTCTTATTATTTCATATCGTCACTTTGTGTGGTTGCCGCTAATGCAAGCCGGCACCCAGGATAATGTGCTGCATGGCTCAATACTTATATGGTCCCAAAGGCGAGAACTGTTGGCTATACCAATGCTTGTTAGTGTTGCTCATCAACATGGCTTTCGATTATTTTGAGAGCCTTGAGGATTTTCCTAATTCTTGACACATTTTTCTAAATAAATGTTTATAATATCAGCATTTGTAAAGTGCACAGGTACCTCCTGAGAGGTGTCGGGCGCTGGGGGCCATCGAGAAGTGTAAGCGAGATATTGTTAACAAGCTACATAGAAGGGGGTCTAAGGGCTGGTTTACCGACTCATACTAGATACATGCCCTTAACAATAACCTGATTCAACACAAAGGAATATCTAGGAGTCTAAAAGTGAACTCGAATCACAGGCACCTGTTGACGTGACAAACAAAGGAAGGGTGGCAGCTCCATTAACCAATTGCACCACGTGATATAATAACACCACATTCACGTGAGGCACATACTAGAGGAGGGCATGTATCTAGTATGAGTCGGTAAACCAGCCCTTAGACCCCCTTCTATGTAGCTTGTTAATTGTGTCTTGTGCAGCCGCCGCTGCGGGTCTTGATATCACTGGAAGCCATAATAACTTGTGGTCTTTGGCTTTCCCCTCTGTTTATATTTACACACTCATATATTGAGCGTTCGTTTTCCTGTATTTTCCCTGTGGGTACCTTCTTTCACTGTGTATCTTGACTAGTACAGAGAGGTCGAGGCCTTCCTTCCTCCATTCGTTATTTCACAAAAAGATGGCGACAAATTGTGGATTAGCTTTTGAAGATGCTGTAGTACAGAATATCCTTGACGAAAATCCCAGCATATTAGAATGTATCCCCATAGCTGTGAGCAACACGGATGATGGGTGGAATAAGGTCCTAATTCTAAAAAAATCACACTCTAGGACCTCAGTACACGGCATAATTATGGCAGAGTACCTACGTGGTAACTGTGCACCGTCAGGACTAATTGTGACCAATGCACCAAGACTTTTTTTGGATGACAAAGGGTTTATCAAAGATTGGTCCATGATAGCCTGGCGGTGCACCAGGGACTGGCTAGTCCTCATCATTAAAACTGCCAAACGGGTCGCTGACCAGATACTAGTAGAAATTCAACTCCTTGAGGGAAAAATCAAAGCTACTATAAAATTGACACTATTTAAATCTGGACAAGAGGACAATAACAAAAAGAATAATGAATTTAAGGAGTCGATCCTTTTTACGAAACTAGAAAAATTCAAAAAGGATCTGGCTAAGTTCTCAATGGAGAAGGTGTATCCTTACACCAGTGAAAGCTATGTAGCGCCGCCATTTAATCAGGGTGGCCACCGAGGGGGCTCTACGTACGCAACATCGAGCTCTGACGGGAATTCCAGTGATTCTGATACATCACAAAACTATAATGGCCAGAACCCACCTAGGGGCCGTGGCAACAGAAGGGGACGGCGAGGCAACTATTCGAACCCTAATCAAAACCAGTTCCAACCATTTTGGCAGCCAGGTCCGTGGATGTGTGGCCCAAATTTCGCTCCACAAATGTGTCCTCCTTTCTTCCCAAATCAGATGCAACAAGCCCCAGGAGTCCCGCCTTTTTTAGGGTTTGGCCCCAGGACACACAGAGGCAGGAGAAGACAAGGGCAAGGACCTCAGGTCCGCTGGGCAACACCAATCCAGACACAACAACTGACAATGGACCTGAGGAATGGCAAGAGCATACCCAGGGAGAATGCAGGAACGAGCAGTGCGACAAACCAGCCAGCCTCGTGATCAATCTCAGCTCCCACTCTTTATCGGATGATGAAGAGAGTCTCCTCAATAGAGGCTTAGGTTTTGTGGCTACGAATGAAGGTGACCATTTCACAGCACAAGTTGAACTAGCTAAGCTGTTCAGAAAGGTCAGGCTTCATTACTTCTTTGCCAGACACGATTCAACCAATCTACCACAATCAGACACTAACACTGGTTTAAAGAAACCATCGACTTTCAACCCTACGGTTCATGGTCTACCAGCTAGAGTCCAAACCTTTGAAGAGGCTGTGGAAAATGATATTAACACACTCTTTAAGAGTGAAAAGCCCAGGCTTTATATGAATCTACCCAAAAGAGAAAAATTAGCCTTACGCTCTTTAACATCCAACGAACCAATTATAATCAAGCCCGCAGACAAAAGGCGGAGATATTGTGCTGTTAGACAGAGAAACCTACAGAACAGAATGCCTTAGGCAACTTCAAGATCGGAATTCTTACATTCCATTGAAGGAGGATCCAACTGAGAAATTAAAAACCAAGATTAGTCAATTAGTAGAAGAGGCAACCTCGGAAGGATGGATGACTCCCCAGGAAGGTCAATACTTGTGTACTTCCCATCCATCCATTCCATACTTCTACTGTCTCCCTAAGGTCCATAAACCACAGAGACCACCTCCAGGGAGACCAATAATTTCTGGAGTTGGTTCTATTCTGGAATCTCTATCCACTTTTGTGGATCATTTTTTGAACCCCATAGTAAGAGAAATGCCCACGTAGTTGAAGGACACCAAAGATGTCCTGCGGCTCTTACCTGACATCGATTTCGACATCTCGAGAGACCTTCTCGTCTCCTTTGATGTCGAGTCGCTTTATACATCTATTCCCCAGACAGAGACCTTAGAGGTCATTGATACCATCCTACAAGGGAGGGACCTACAATCTCGAACACCTGTCCCTTTCATCATGAACTTGGCTGAACTAGCAATGGAAGAGAATTATTTCAAATTTGAAGACACTACCTATCTCCAAACATCGGGCACGAGCATGGGTAGTGTCTTTGCTCCTAGTTTAGCTAATCTTTATGTTCATGTATTTGAACAGTCGAAGGTGCTCAATCATGACAACCCTTACTATGCATCGCTCCGAGTTTGGAAGCGATACATAGACGACATCTTCGTAGTCTGGAGAGGTTCGGAATCAGATCTGATGGACTTTCATTGCTGGTTAAATTCCTGTAACATCTATTTGAAATTCACTATTGAATTCAGTAGAATCCAGCTACCGTTTTTAGATCTTCTGATATTGGCCACCCCTGATGGTCTAATTTCAGAATTGTACAGGAAACCCATGGCCAGAAATGCACTCCTCAATTATGAGAGTTGCCACCCCAGAGCACTCAGGAACAACTTGCCCTTTGGACAGTTCCTAAGGCTTAAAAGAAACTGTTCAACCAAAGAGGCTTTTGAGACCCATTCAGCCAAATTGTCAGAACAGCTACGTGAGAAGAATTATCCATCCACGATTATCCGCCAATCTAAGAAAAAGGCGTCGAACAATAACCGGGAAGCACTTCTGGAGTTGGCGGTCCCAAAAGAAAAGACTGACAGCATGACTTTTGTGAACACTTTTCACACCAGATCAAATCAGGTCCAAAAGATCATAAGAAAACACTGGTCAAATCTGAATACCAGCGTTGACATATTGCCTGTACCACTCTTTGCTTTTAAGAGAGGTCAAAACATAAAAGACCAGTTGGTACATACCCGGCCAAAAAACAGGATGACCCGACAGGTGGGGACCCTATGGGATCTCCCACCTGTACAAGGACATCACCCCTGCGGAAACTGTTCTGTCTGTTCGCAGACAGCAAAATCTAGTACAGTTGAGATTGGCACAGGCCGTCCGTGGCAACAGATGAAATTCACAAATTGCAATAGTGAGAACACAATCTATCTCATCACTTGCCCATGCCCCAAAAGATACGTGGGCATGACTACAAGAAAAACTAGAACTCGCATTTGTGAACATAAAAGCACTGTTCGCTGCCGCAAACAAGCGATGCGCCTAACAGCCCATTTTCTTGAAGTGGGACATGGCCCCAATGATTTCATGTGGACCATATTAAAACAACCAACCATTCCTGACCACTGTCCAGATGTAAGCAAATTTCTTTTCAGAAAAGAACAGGAATGGGTATACAAGCTGAATAGCGACAAGGAGGGGCTAAATGAACCTATCCCCTGGATGTCGCTATGATCTGAGATTAGACCTACGGGACATCATTTTAGTCACCATTACAGATATTGCTCATTTTGTTGCCCTAATAATATACCACATCGTTGTAATGTTGACATCACTAATGTGGCTATCGATATGACTCATGGGGTGTCGCTATGATTTGACAAAAGAACTGTAGGGTGGCATCATAGTTACCATCATAGATATCGATCATGCTGTTGCCCTAAACAATAGTCCACAACTTTGCAATGTAGACAACAATAATGGGAATATCGAAATGATCCAGTGGGTGCGTAGTTGCTGTTACCCATATGGTATTGCCAAATGACTGGTAACATGGGCACAGTTTATGACGCATTGAATGGACGCATCTCACAACACGCATAAGCATATTCCATCAAAGCCTGGGTTTCTAAGCGAGCATTTAATATACAGGACGCTTCACGAACTACAGTGACCAGCATGCTTTGCGCTACCACGTGAGCGCGCTGGAAATGCGAGTCATCAAGTAGACGGCGCGCCTCCCGTTCGGTGCCTCCCCAAGTCCAGCGCAGAGGGACACCCGGAGACACCGACGGAGAGGTAAGCGCCTCCTGCACCGCTCGCTCGCTAATTCTGCTAGACCATTGTTTAGTGCGAACGGAATGCGAATACCGCTCGCTCGCTAAGTTTGCTAGATCATTGTGTAGTGCGAACATGTGATGTGAACTTCGGCCAGACTAAAGAGAATGTCGAAGATACTTTATCATCCTATGCAGCGACACGCATGGCACACTAAGATCGGTAACATCTGAGCAAAGACGGAGTGCCTCATTTTATTGTGTTTATCTATCACGCACAGTATTTGTTGACGCCATTGCCTGAGGCGGCCCGACTTGCACTCATTATCGTGCGAGGGAGACGCCTAAGTTAGTTTGTTTGTACGATTTATTTGACTATTCCTGCTTGTGAGTCCTTTAAACATCGCTGTTTTTTTCAAGGGTACGCGATGTAGAGACCGCGTGCAACTTTAAGTCAGGGACAGAGCCATTTTTAATGTTATGTTATGTTATGTTATGTTATGGTTATTTATTACGCGCACAGCTGCTCCAGCGAAGGAGCGTCCTGGCGCCAGACAAGGTAACAGCATAACAAGGCTAAAGAAGGTGAAGGACTAGAGGTACAGAGATTAAGGAAATAAAAAAGTCTTAACAGCCCTACGAAATGAGAAAAGATCGTCAAGAACACGGATCTTTAAGGGAAGGGAGTTCCACAACGCCGCAGCCCGTACTCGGAATGAGCGGCCACCAGCACGGCTAAGCTTAAACCGGGGGACTACTGCGAGTTCAAGTTCTGACGAACGTAGAGAGCGAGCCGGCACATAAGGAGATAAGAGGTTCAGAAGGATCTGCGCCGAGGAGCCCTTGAGGATCCTATAGGACAAACAGAGCACTTTAAATTGAATCCTCTGCTTAATCGGCAGCCAATGGAGAGAGCGCAGAGTGTTGGCAGCAGAGCAGAACCTAGGTAAGCCCACCACTACTCTAGCGGCGGCGTTCTGCACACGTTGCAGGCGAGTGACTTCGGCCTGATTTATCCCTACCAAGAGGGAGCTGGCGTAGTCAAGCCGAGAGATCACTGTCGCCTGCAGCACAAGCTGCCTAGTCGAGGCATCAATTTTTTTTTAGCACAGGTCTTAGGCCACGCAGGATTCCAAAACAGCAAGCAGCAGTTCTCTTTGTGTGGCAGACAAAGCTGAGGGCCGGATCTAACCACACCCCGAGATTTTTTATCTCCGAAACCGGAGTCGGGGTGGGACCAAGCTCAGAGGGCCACCACATATCGCCCCATAGCTCCGCTTGCTTGCCGACAATCATGATTTCCGTTTTTTTTGCGTTCAGCTGGAGACAATTGGAGTTCATCCAGCTGGCGACCGCCCGGAGTCCACTCTGGAATCTTGGGGCATCTAAACAAGAATCCCCGCTGAGAGTGACCGCCAGCTGAGTGTCGTCAGCGTATGACACCATGGTCATGCCCCACTGCTTGACGACATCAGCCAGCGGCCTCACGTATAGATTGAACAACGTGGGACTCAGCGAAGATCCCTGAGGGACCCCAAGATCCAGAGGGTAAGATTTTGACTGGTGGGGCGGAACGGCCACGCAAAAAGATCGTTCGGCAAGAAAAGAGCGGAACCACTGAAGAGCGGAGCCAACGACGCCAGCTTCCTCCAAGCGCTGCAGAAGAATCCTGTACGAGACGGTGTCAAAGGCGGCGCTAAGATCTAATAAAACGAGCGCCGCCGTTTGACCCGAATCTAGCACAGTGTGCAGGTTTTTTAATTTATTGAAACAAGCGCTATTCACAATAGCTGATTACCATGAATAGCTTGTTGTACATTAATGACATAGATCATCAGATATTTGAAAGAAAGGTCATTGCACATTGTGCCCAGAGTTGTTCATGCTATCGCGTGGTACAACAAGAGATCGTTGATAGCAACTCTGAGCAGTGTGGTAATTTTTCAGTACCCTACGGGATTTATAGTGAATGCTTATGTGTATATATATGTTTTTTCTCAACAGAGCGGCGCTCCTCATTTACCTGAGCTGCAGCCAGGTGAGGTGAGTCGCGATCCCCACACTAATTGGGTGAGTGTGAATTTGTCATAAAATATGTGTTGAAGTCACTTCAATAACACTACTCATGAGTGTATTGTTTAACAAAACTTATAATACACTCCCCCTCCTGTTTTTGTGATTTCCTATTGTAGATTGTGGTGGAGCATCTGAGCCTGAAGATCAGGTGATATTATTCCTTTGTATTTGTATTTTAGTCACTAATTTTACAGCAGTAGCACCATCACGGTCCTGAAGAATGCATAGGTAATTCCTTATATGTAGAAACATGTTGACCACTCGCTGAGTAGATATTTTGTTAAATCTGCTTTCACACCTTTGCTTTTAGAGTTAGGGAGCCGAGAGAAAACAATAAAGGTCTTTCTTCTACTCAGTCTCACCAAATTTTATATTTTCACTAATCACTTATTTGCACTGCTTTTTAGGTTGTCCTCTCACACTGTTTCCGACCACCAGATAAGAACGGTGGGTCTTCTTACCTCCATACCGCTTTGTGTGACTGCGATTGCACTGACTCCTGGGTAAGGAGAACCCAAATGATGTAATAGTGGCGGAACAGGTAGACAACTGATGGGAAAATTCTCACCTAGTATGTGCCTCACGTGAATGTGGTGTTATTATATCACGTGGTGCAATTGGTTAATGGAGCTGCCACCCTTCCTTTGTTTGTCACGTCAACAGGTGCCTGTGATTCGAGTTCACTTTTTGACTCCTAGATATTCCTTTGTGTTGAATTAAGCGAGATATTGCTCAAAGTGCTATGCTAACCTGCCGATGGCACCGGGGATCTGACCCTGAACCCCGTGGTCCAGAATCCGGCACCCTGGCTGCTGCACCACACCTCTTCCACATTTATAATTTTGATAGTTCTTCATTGCTTTAACTGTGATGTTATTTGCTGCATAGTTAGACCACAGATTTCTGTCAAAGGTGAGCCAGGAATACTTTAAGGGAAACTGGTTTGCATATGTCAGTCATTCTGACCGCATGGTGTGGGCGCACTGTCAAAGTGCACATCAGTACCTCAGCCCTACTCCCCCAGACTTGCCAGTTTTCCTCTATTGAGGGCCAGGGAGATGGGGGCTCAATTTAGTTATGAACTTGAAAAGGTTCTTCCATACAATGGCTTCTTCATTTGGAGCAAATGAATAACTTCCATGGGATTCACAACATCCTAAGAGTAATCCTGGAAATCTACTCCAGCTGGCCCTGTGGCTACCTTGGAGAGCTGCCTCATGCAATTCTGCTAGACAAGATTCAGTTGAGCAGGAACTCTGGTACAGAATAAGGGATTTGTTTTCTTTTCAGGATTCATTGGGTAGACGTCAGCAATGTACTCAATAGATGATTCTAAGTATTGCATTGTCTATCATATAAGAGTTGCCTTCATGATACTAACATCTAATGTGCTTGTTCAAGTAACTTCAAAATGGTAATAGCTCAAGCTTTGCTTTTGAGCTCTGTTATGTTGGGTTCGTAGTTCAACTTTTGTCTTGGTAGAATTCTTGCTAAATATTCTGGGTACGTGCAATTTTCACACTACCGTGTCAGTGGTAGCGTTAATATTGTAAGACCACCTCATTTGTGGTGGTGGGTTTCATATAAAAAAAAGCATAATTTTTGTCTTATTAGATTGGTGATGAGCTTCAACAACCTGGTATACACATACTTTAGTATACAGGGAAAAGAGGGAACTATTAGAACCGACACACCAGTCATTATGTTTTGGTTTTATTCCTGTGACCAGCTGTCCCCGGGTGCCAAGTTCTGAGAAGTTAAGGAGTTCCTTCTCAAAGGTGTTATGTTGGTCTACAATGCTGCAGTTGACATTAACTACATGTATATGTATTGTCGTTTCTAAGTTGTGCCATTGCTGTCTTTGCTACCAAGCACACACTCGAACGTACCTGTAGGGAGGTGCACAAGTGGCTGCGTGATGCACTCCCTCTATGTTGTGCCTTACTATATATAATCTATACTCTATCCACACACTGTTCCTGTTGCAAACATTCCCTATTCTCTGCCTAATCTAGGAATTTGTTGATGCCTTGCCACTGTCACCTGAGAATACAGTTCCATCTTTGGCTATGTTTGGGTTGTGACGTCAGCACAAGTATACCTGTACACCAGTAACTGAGTTGTGGCACCTGCAACAAACATCAAGCTTTATTTTGGCCAGGAGCTTGCAGAGTGTTGATAGTGGTGGCACATGCAAATGGGCTGAATGTTGAAGTGTATCAATTATTCCAGAACGACACGAAAAGTACACCTAATGACCATCACTCAAGGGAAGAAGCATCAGCCACTCTGCAGGAAGACTAGAATGTATTCAAAGGTGACATTTAAGTTGTGATTTATAGGAGTCCAGAGACTTATAGGAGTCCAGGCGGGCGGTACTCACTTGTATATGTGGATGACTTTTGGATCAGATATCGGAAGTCTAAAAAAAGTATTGGAAATCAACCCTTGAATCTTCCTTGTGACTGACACAATGGCAATATAAATGTGTGATTGGAGCATATGGAATTCATTGGATATAGCAGTCCATTCATAGAGACGACAGAACATTCTGTTCCAAAACATTCATTTAATTCTGCATGCATTAACCGAACGGGCTAATAATCTGTTAATTCTTCAGACTAGGTGAGAGAGGTCACCTTTAAACACTAACCTTTATGCTCCCCGATACACGCCTGCTGTTTAGAACTACCTCAGTCGTAAACAAAATGATTAAAATGTATGTTTCTAGTCATCCGTCAGATTTAAGACTATTGTGCTTCAATGTTGTTTAATGGCTCTGGCCCAGGCGGTCTCCCGGAGTTTATTATTTCCGCGGTGTATTTTCAGTTGCCGCTGTTTCACAGTAATTAAATTTCTTGTAAGCACTCGAATAAAAGTAAGAGCAATAAGTCCATTCTATGATGAGGATTGTGGGCATTTACATTACATTATTTCAAATATCTCTAATAACAGCGACAGCCTCGCATACAAGGAAGCAGTTAAAATGAATGGCCTTCAAGTGCATTAAAAAAATATACACGTAAACAAACTGCCTTTATTATTACTGAGAGCACCCTGACACAAGATAGATGGCTATGATTTAATTTGTTGTTTTATCATTTTTAGAGCATACACACAATGAAGCACCTGCACGGCTAGCAAGGATCATGAAGGAGGTTTCAGGTAAATAATACGAGGAAAGAGTGGAATAGTGGCTGTGGGGATGTTCCTCTTTTATATATTTTTTTTTGATCAACGTAATATTTATTAAGAACAAGGTACTCTTGTTCAATAAATATTCCTAGTGCAGGGGCTATCATTTTATATTTACAACAAATACATGGCAATCCCCAGTAAAAACTTCTTTTCGTTTTAGACTATTTCTTTAAGTTGTTTAACTTTTTACTCATTTTAATTTTTGCAACTATACAAATTCAATCAATCAATCAATCAATCAATCATGCCATTTGTATAGCGCACTACTCACCCGGGAGGGTCTCAAGGCGCTTGGGGGAAGGGGTATGCTACTGCTCGAACAGCCAGGTCTTGAGTTGTTTCCTGAAGGCGAGATGGTCCTGGGTCAGCCGAAGGTGGATGGGGAGGGAGTTCCATGTCTTGGCAGCCAGGTAAGAGAAGGATCTTCCTCCGGCGATGGCTCTTCGGATGCGTGGTACGGCTGCGAGGGCGAGGCTGGTGGACCGTAGCTGGCGGGTGGGCGTGTAGAAGGTCAGGCGGTCGTTGAGGTACTTGGGGGCCAGGTCGTGGAGAGACTTGTGTGCGTGGGTGAGGAGCCGGAACGTGATCCTCTTGTCGACGGGGAGCCAGTGTAGATTCCTCAGGTGGCTGGAGATGTGGCTGCGTCGGGTGACATCCAGGATGAGTCGGGCGGAGGCGTTCTGGATGCGCTGGAGTCTTTTCTGTAGCTTCGCTGTGGTTCCGGCGTAGAGGGTGTTTCCGTAGTCCAGTCGGCTGGTGACGAGTGCCTGGGTGACAGTCTTCCTGGTCTCGGTCGGGATCCAGCGGAAGATCTTGCGAAGCATACGTAGGGTGTTGAAGCACGTTGAGGAGACGGCGTTGACTTGTCTGGTCATTGAGAGGGAGGAGTCCAGGATGAAGCCCAGGTTGCGTGCGTGGTCGGTTGGCTTGGGTGCGGTGCCCAGGGCTGGGGGCCACCAGGAGTCGTCCCAGGCGGAGGGCGAAGATCCCAGGATGAGGACTTCCGTCTTGTCCGAGTTCAGTTTCAGGCGGCTGTCCTTCATCCACTCGGCGACGTCTTTCATCCCTTCGTGTAGGCAGGTTCTGGCGTTGTCGGGGTCTCTGGTGAGAGAGAGGATCAGCTGGGTGTCGTCGGCGTAAGAGATGATGTTGAGGTTGTGCTGGCGTGCGATGGCTGCAAGAGGTCTCATGTAGACGTTGAAGAGGGTGGGGCTGAGTGAAGATCCTTGCGGGACGCCGCAGATGACTTCGGTGGCCTCGGAGCGAAACGGGGGGAGGCGGACTCTTTGTGTTCTTCCGGCGAGGAACGAGATGATCCACTCCAGTGCCTTCTCTTGGATACCGATGTTGCTGAGGCGCTGGACTAGGGTGCGGTGGCAGACAGTATCGAACGCGGCGGAGAGGTCCAGGAGGATGAGGGCCACTGTTTCCCCCTTGTCGAGCAGGGTCCGGATGTCGTCGGTGGCTGCGATGAGGGCGATCTCGATGCTGTGGTTGGCTCTGAAGCCGGACTGCGAGGGGTCGAGGGATCCGTTCGTTGCGTTATTAATATAAATATATGATTTGTTAAGCACTGACATACATGGAGAGAGTTCTGTTCAAGCTACTTGTTAATATTGGCTGCTAAAATATCAGAGTATTGTTTCATAGGCCTCTAATACTATTGTGTCTAGAATATCGACTGGCAACATGTCAAGATAAACATATATTGGTAAGTTAAGATTTTAAGTACACTTTGTTCATGTTCAAATACCTTTATTGAACTCTAATAATACAAAAACGAAGCATTGAGAGCAACAAATAAAAATATAAGTAATTCCATTTCGTCTTTTGCTTCGTTGTGTTATAGTGTCACATGGTCGCTAGGCCCATTGTGGACAGCTTTAAGTTAGCATGAGCCCGGTAGCCAAGATGCTGCTTTTGCGCACGTTACTACATGTTTTTATTTTTGCAAGACTCTGTTTATATCTTTCACATGAGAACTCTCTGCTCTGCTCATTCTCTGCCCGTTCCTGGAGTTTAGTCTGAACATCGTGAGCAAGGTCCATAAATGCTGTCCCTTGTTATTCTGTTCTTGTCAGGCCCTAGCACCTAGAAAAAAACATACCATTGCAGCTGTTTTTGCTGGAGACTCATACTCTGATATTGTGGGGATGCATGCTTAGGAAACAGACTTGGAGATGGACCTTTCCAGGGAGAAGAGCAACATGCACCTGTGATGTAGAAATACAAACCGTGGCCTGAGGTATGGGGTCTGCGGATAAAGCCCAGAGGTTTTCTATTATATAATAATTGTTCTTCTTACCAAGGGGAGGGAGCATAGACACTTTAGTCCTTTCTCCATAGACTTTGTATAATGACTTCTCTCTTTATGATATATGCCTTACTGCAATGCTAACGATATTGGTGTTATGCAGCTTTATGCTTGTTGTGGCACGTATTCTGCAATTTAGAGCACCTTAGTTAAAATAACTATTTTAAACTACCTTCGTGTCTCTGTCAGATCTTATTGTGGACTAGTACAATGTTTGAGTGAAAAGGTGTGTCTTGTTATCGCGATTCCTGAGAGATCCGGGAGTGTTGCGTTTCGGGATGTCTAATCATTAGTTTCTCCATTTGTGAATAGATGAGCGAGTGAGACACTATAGTTAGTCGGTCCTGGGCTCGTGGGCACTAAGGTGGTAGGAAGGCTTAGCCCCTATACACGAGGTCCCATAATCCTGCGCATAGTTCTGTGTATGTGCAGAATCCCTGCAACAATAGACAGGCATATAAATGTTACTCACCAGATTGTGTATATCTTCAATTGTATTGTGTCATATGTCTCATGAAGATATTTAAAATATATGACATTAAGAAAGAATGAATAAAGAAATCAAAAGAGTTGATACAAGAAGAAAATAATATAGGCCAGCAGACAGTAAAAGATTGAAAGACGCTCAAACAGAGTAAAGTCTCTAATCGATAAGTATATCACCACTTATCCAATCGTTAGTTGGATAGCCGTTCAAAGGATTAGCATGTGTAATTTCTCAACATGTACAAAGTAATTTGGCATATCTGTATCCACAGTTTTTGTTTTACTAACCACCACCATCATCATGGGGGGTGGGAAGGTCACCTCTTGAAAACAGTCTCTATTAAATAAGGTTTATTACATGTTATAACAGGTACTTATATATAATAGATATATGCTCACCACGTGTCAGATGACAAATTTGCATCGTTTTTCCAATTACCCATTAATGCAATATTTATCAATATGTACAATTGATGCTAAAACAGTTAACAAAGAGTCCGAAACAAGACCATATATCTCTAAATGTTAGCGATTTTCCAAATATTGAAATTATTTCAGACATTGCTTGAGACTGAAAAGGTACCACCAATCTACATTTTGCCAGCATATGGATTAAAGTACCCTCCCCTTGACCACAATGCCAGTTGTTCCATGAATCAAATGACCCCCCCCAAACAATTTATGAGAGTTTCAAGGACAATTGTGTATCAAGTAAAATCTTAATTGGCTAAACATGGTTAAAATATTGGCCTGAGCTACAGACTGGACGATTATTACCCATATAACATCTTTACCCTTTTTCTCAACTGTATGACCAAACAATGTGCTCCATGTACACTTAATAACATTGCTTATTTATGTGTTTGATTTCTCAAGTACTCTGTATGTGATTAATACAATATGTGATTTACCTGACAACGACCCCTAAAATGAAATTATGTTCCGAGTCAATATGAGCTTCTTCAATGTGCTTTTCAATTTTGATAGGAGCTGTCTAAATGATAAAGGTTTATCATAGTACATTAGATCGCTAACCGTAGCTGTACCTATATATATATTGCCAAATTTTCCAACCTAACACTTCATTTTATTTTTTCTATTCTTCCACAAGGCATGTGAAATGTTAAGGTAATTTTATTCCTCCCTGTATTTTCTATGTTCTCAGTAATCCTGCAGTATCCATCATTATTTGCGACATTGGTTGTTTAAGATATTTTCGGGGTACTAGAGGTGAAAGAAAGGAATCAGTGGCCAGTGTGCCCCTCCATATTGGACACCATTGGGGTAGGTTCAGGTACCCCTTCCAAAGAAGTTGTAAACCAATGTGCAGTGTTTGCTAACATTAATGGCTTTTGAGGATGATTGGAACGCTCCAGTCTCCTACTACCCTATTCTTATCATAATCTCAACATATTCATAGCAATTCTGGGTATCTTATTGCCGCAAATAGGTGCTGATAATATTGAATCTACCCCCTTGAATATAGGTGATGATAACTTCGGGGGTAACATGTTACAGACATAGTTAATAGGAGGGGTCAACAGCATCTTTACTGCTTCTATTCAACCCCACCAGCTCAGATATTCTGGTGGCCAATTCTGTGTTAATTATTAATGTTTTTGAATGGTACCATCTGATTTAATCTGACGCATATTGTGTAAAATACTTGTTATCATGTATTTAACTTAGCAACTCTTCCATTTAAGATCTGTGTTATCAGTCATGGGTTTATTGAAATAAACATTTATCGGCAATCCTTACAATGCAGGGTTGCTTCTGAGTAATCTTTTATGATGTTTAATATTTTAAAAGTATTGTTCAGGTGCATCTGATACACATGGCAAAATGTCGTCAGTGTAAGTCAAAAGTTTGCAACTTTGTTAACCAGTCTTAACACCTTTGATCTCCGTAGTTTCCCTTATCATGCAGAATAAAAGCTTGAAGGATAAAATACATTACAATGGGAATAAAGAACGTCCTTGTCTTGTACATTGTCCCAAATTAAAAGCACCTCAAGTCGACCTCTTTGATTTTAATGCAGCACAAGGACAATGAGATAAGGCCATGACTATTGTAATAAAGTCCTCTCCCAAATCAGCACTGCTAATCATTAATCTTAGAACCCTCCAGAACGGCTTATCAAATGTTTTCTCTATGTCTAACATTAATAATGGCACTGAGGAGTTGAAGGAACCTGTCACATTCAATATATGGCTCAGATTCAGAAGGGCTAAATGGTTTAACAAGAAGTCTGAGCAAAGTTTGGTGTAAATCTTACATTTAGCATTCAATAAAGATATTGCTCTATAATTAGCTGATAGGAAAAAATATAATTGAAGCCTCCATTGCCTTGCCCTGGATTTGTTCACTTTCTGAGAATTTGCAAAATAGTTTTTCAAAATGTATGGAGGGCTGCCCAATGTTTTTTAATAGAAATAGTTTGATAGGATCTTTCTGTGTAAGTAACTGAATAGCATTTTTGTATTGGGGAAGGGGATGCACAACATAAAAGGCCAGGGGACGCCATCCCTTGAAGCCAAATTCCATAAAAAGGGGTGGGAGCACGTGCTCGCCCTCTCCGAGCCTTACAGTCTTAACCATAGTCCCTCTTGGCTGGAAACACGCTGGTATTTACCCTATATTGAAGCATCCGACCATAAGCCTACAATCTAAGCCATCCACTTCAGTCAACCTGAGAACATAATGTGACCCTTCCTTGGGTCAATAAGGTCTGATGTTGTGAGTGAACTTTTAGATGTTTAGCAGCCAGGCACTGGAACACTCTTCCTCCTACTTGAAGGAAATTATGGGTCGCCTTCCTTTAAATAAATAATTGAAGTCCTTGCTTTTCGAATAATAAGATGGGAATGTTGTGTTGTAATCGTAGGTAGCCACTGCGCCACAGTACTCTTTTTGAACATTAGTTGCCCCTCATAGGTTGCACTAACATAACATAACATTGGCCTCCACATTTCATGGGCGAAGATACCTTGCAGAGCAAGGGGTCATCGATAAAATCTCTAACATGATCATCAGTTCGGGGTTGAACCCTTTTTCAGGCTTTTATTTACCGGGTTTGGTGAAGTTTTTAACATAACGTAACAAAACATCACATTGGTGTACTCTTCATTCACAGAGACCAAGTTGTTTGATAATGAGAATAGAGGTGGAAATGTTAACATTAAAAAGGAATTTCATTCATATGAAGGGCACAAGAGTGAAAAATTCAGTTTCAAAGCCCAACAGTATATAAAAAAACAAGACTCATCACCACCACAGTAAAAAGCAAAACAACAAATATGCACAAATAATCTTTTCATAAATCCACAGCGCCACAAATTGACTTTGCATCAAGCCATGCCTCACTTACCACCAAGGAAAGGTGATTGAGCCAGTCAGGCATGTTTTAAAATCTGGCCCACATAATTCACTTTCTGTTATATGGCTCACACACTGGATTGGCATTTGTTTTCAGAGCTGAATTAGTCAGCTTTATTGGCCTGACAGTTAACTAGACATTTCCCAGCTCTGTCATGACTTATTCCTTTGTCACCTTTGAATGAACAACAGATATATAAGCAAGCACTGCCTCACTATGCGTTTCTCATTAGGAAATGATCAGGTGGCAAATATACTTCCTTCTTCATAATTTGCACTGAACAAGAGGATATCCTTCAAGATCCTCATCCACGCACTCAAGGCACTCCACAAGACCGGCCCAGCCTACCTCAACAGACAACTTTCCTTCTACATCCCCAACCGCCAGCTCCGCTCGGCCGACCTCGGACTCGCCACCGTCCCGCGCATCTGATGAACAACCACAGGCGGGAGATCCTTCTTCCACCTCGCCGCCAAGACCTGGAACTCCCTCCCACTGAGCCTACAACAGACCCAAGACCTGCTGACCTTCAGGAGGCTACTCAAGACCTGGCTGTTCGATCAGTAGCATTCCCCTCCCCCAAGCGCCATGAGACCCTCATGGGTATGTAGTGCGCTCTACAAATGCTTGATTGTTTGAATGATTGATTGAACAAGCTAAACAAATCTATCACCAAGCTCTGCCTCACTATGCTCATTACATTAGGAAATGATGAGGTGGCAAATCTACAAGCTTTTTTCTGAATTTGCACTAAATATACTAAAAAGTCTGGATCCTTTTCTCCTTCAGAAGCTTGTGCATCAAACATCAAAAGCCTGAATCAAATCTCAAATCTAGCACACCAGATATATCTTTCTTTTGGAAAAATCAGTAGGTTCTATTCGATGGTCTAAAACAGGGTTCTCCAAAGTCTGTCCAAAAGGGCCGGATCCATGGCAGATTTTTAGCATGTAACCCATTTATATAAGTGTAGTTATCTTACAAATCTGGCATGGATCCGGCCCTTCAGGACCAACTTTGGAGAACCCTGGTCTAAAATACAATCAAATGAAGAAGACGCCCTGAAGAGGGCATTACTCTCAGACTCACAAGCTAACAATTACATTGAAATATTAGCAAAACGGCAGCAGCTGAGGTATTTGACCTCCAGATACATTTCAAGTACAACGGTAGGTCAATTTCATGGTCAACCATTCAAGGACCCCTTTATGGATCAAGGATAAAACAGACCATAATCTCACATTAATGTAGATGTTATTATTTTGTAATCAGCTGTCCTGTGAAAAAAGCCTGGAAAGACCATGCAAGTGGGGGCACTGCAATCTAGCTTAGTACAGTTCACAGCTGGTCATATAAATCCATTATTCACTCTTCAAATGTACTATGACATATACTTTTTAATTGGAAAGATACAAATTATATGAAGTCTGACCAGTATCTTCTCGCCAACTCCTACATTCCTCCAGGGCTGTCCTTTGATCCTTTTATTAGTTTTTTTCATTCTATTGTTTAGGCTGCTGATAGAGAGAATATAAATAACCTGATAATTGTGAGGCACCTAAATGCAAACGTCTCTAATTATGCCTTCAGTTTGTTTGCAGATAGGGTCGGGGAAGAGCCTTAAATTTACCAAGTCCTACCTTTCCGGTATCATGTAGAGTAGACAAGAGAGGTAAGCATCTTTAGAAATTTACAGGGATGATTGTTCTCTTATTGTAAATGGAAGATAGGCTAATCATATTCCTTCCCACTTTACTTACATGTGCCAAGAGTAAATCATTAATTGACTACATGTGTGCCTCTTTCCCTATGTTTAGAATATTAACTGATCCTCAACTCCCCTTGGAGTGATCATAAAATATTTTCTTTTTATCCACGTAATACAGGAGTCGTCTTTGGCCTGGAATTTTCAGGGTGATACAGTGCACCTTAGTGCTGCCAATGGTAAAGTGTACTGGAACACTTTAAATAAAGACAATTTAAAAGACGTATTAAAAAATGCCCTAGAGCATGCTTTAGAGAGTCGATTAATTTCTGTGGCTGATTTTGAGAAGGATATATGTATTCTGGTGGCAAGGAATCAATTTCTGCAAAGGTGTTCTTGGTAGCGAAGAAATCATTAATAAATTCTCATAGAGAATTTAGTTTGAATACATTGATCAATAAAATCACAACGGCCTTAAATGTTATCTTTTTCATTAGAGCCAATGATTAAACTATTGAAAAGAAAGTCTTCAATAAAAAAAAGATGTCCTATAAGATCTGGATTAACCTCCGGGAAATTGTTTTCATATAAAGATTCCAGAAGGTTTTGGCATGTAATTAAGATAGCCGATGGAACTCTCCCTGATCATCGCTAAGATGATCTCGCCCACACAGGCGTGTTTTATCCCATGCTGGTCCACTGCATTGAATTTGCGCACTCTCTTTGCCACTCTCCATTGCGTCAATCCTTCTCTTCCGGCTGCGGCGGTCCTACTGGACGCCCAGAAAGCCTTTGACTCTCTAGAGTGGCCCTTCCTTAGAGCCACCATGGTGCGACTCAGCATTCCACCCAGTTTTATCTCTGTGATTTCATTATTATATACACGTCCAAAGGCCAGAATACGGTTAAATGGCACACACTCTCCCTTCTTCAA